>NC_090649.1:306021241-306668741 GCF_040937935.1 Hyperolius riggenbachi
ATACCTGTTCTGTTCAGTGAACCCGCCACTGTATACCTGTTCAGTGAACCTGCCACTGCATACCTGTTCTGTTCAGTGAACCCGCCACTGTATACCTGTTCAGTGAACCCGCCACTGCATACCTGTTCAGTGAACCCGCCACTGCATACCTGTTCTGTTCAGTGAACCCGACACTGTATATCTGTTCAGTGAACCTGCCACTGCATACCTGTTCTGTTCAGTGAACCCGCCACTGTATACCTGTTCAGTGAACCTGCCACTGTATACCTGTTCTGTTCAGTGAACCCGCCACTGCATACCTGTTCTGTTCAGTGAACCTGCCACTGTACACCTGTTCTGTTCAGTGAACCCGCCACTGCATACCTGTACTGTTCAGTGAACCTGCCACTGTATACCTGTTCTGTTCAGTGAACCCGCCACTGCATACCTGTTGTGTTCAGTGAACCCGCCACTGCATACCTGTTGTGTTCAGTGAACCCGCCACTGTATACCTGTTCTGTTCAGTGAACCCACCACTGCATACCTGTACTTTTCAGTGAACCTGCCACTGTATACCTGTTCTGTTCAGTGAACCCGCCACTGCATACCTGTTGTCTTCAGTGAACCCACCACTGCATACCTGTTCTGTTCAGTGAACCCACCACTGCATACCTGTTCTGTTCAGTGAACCCGCCACTGCATACCTGTTCTGTTCAGTGAACCCGCCACTGTATACCTGTTCAGTTAACCCACCACTGCATACCTGTTGTGTTCAGTGAACCCGCCACTGTATACCTGTTCTGTTCAGTGAACCCGCCACTGCATACCTGTACTGTTCAGTGAACCCGCAACTGCATACCTGTTCTGTGAACCCGCCACTGCATACCTGTTGTGTTCAGTGAACCCGCCACTGCATACCTGTTCAGTGAACCCGCCACTGCATACCTGTTCTGTTCAGTGAACCCCCCACTGCATACCTGTTCTGTTCAGTGAACCCACCGCATCAGTGTGCATACCTGTGCAGTTAAGTGAACCCACCTACCTACGTGAGTGCACGCAGTGTGATATACCACTCCGTGCATACCCGATATGGACAAAACAGGTAGAGGAAGAGGTAGTGCCAGAGCCAGAGGAAGGCCACCCGGCAGGTCTGTGCGAGGTCGTGTAAATGTAATTTCGAGTGGACCTGGCCCACAGTACAGTGCTCGGAAGAAGGCACGTCCCATCACCTCCCAAGATTGTCAGGACGTGGTTGAGTATTTAGCGACACAGAACACCTCATCTTGCTCAGCCACCAGCGCTACTACTAGCACCACTTCCACTGCATTTGACACTTTGCAAGAATTATTTAGTGGTGAAATCACTGATGCACAGCCATTGTTGTTACAGCCAGATGAATTTTCACCAGCTCATATGTCTGAGTTACGCAGCAACACTATGGATGTAACGTGTAAGGAGGATGAAGGACCTACTGATGGTGCATGTTTGGATTTTTCTGAGGCAAGCGAAGCTGGGCAGGATGATTACGATGATGACGATGATACGGATCCTCTGTATGTTTCCAATAGAGGAGATGAAGAGGGGGACAGTTCAGAGGGGGAGTCAGAGAGTAGTAGGAGGAGAGAAGTTGCTGAAAGAAGCTGGGGCAGCTCTTCATCAGAAACAGCTGGTGGCAGTGTCCGGCACCATGTATCGCCACCTATGTACAGCCAGCCAACTTGCCCTTCAGCATCAGCTGCTGAGGCCCCCATAGTGCCCACATCCCAGGGTGGCTCAGCGGTGTGGAAATTTTTTAATGTGTGTGCCTCAGATCGGAGCAAAGCCATCTGTTCGCTCTGCCAACAAAAATTGAGCCGTGGAAAGGCCAACACTCACGTAGGGACAAGTGCCTTACGAAGGCACCTGGAGAAAAGGCACAAACAGCAATGGGATGGCCACCTGAGCAAAAGCAGCAGCAGCACACAAAAGAAAAGTCACCCTCCTTCTCCTCTTCCTCCTTCAGGTGCATCATCTGCTTCTGCCGCTTTCTCCCTTGCACCTTCACAGGCACCCTCCTCCACTCCGCCTCTGCCCTTGAGCGCTTCCTGCTCCTCTGCCCACAGCAGCAGTCAGGTGTCCGTGAAGGAAATGTTTGAGCGGAAGAAGCCAATTTCGGCCAGTCACCCCCTTGCCCGGCGTCTGACAGCTGGCGTGGCGGAACTGTTAGCTCGCCAGCTGTTACCATACCGGCTGGTGGACTCTGAGGCCTTCCGTAAATTTGTGGCCATCGGGACACCGCAGTGGAAGATGCCAGGCCGCACTTATTTTTCTAGAAAGGCCATACCCCAACTGCACCGTGAAGTTGAGAGGCAAGTGGTGTCATCTCTTGCGAAGAGCGTTGGGTCAAGGGTACACCTGACCACGGATGCCTGGTCTGCCAAGCACGGGCAGGGCCGCTACATTACGTACACAGCCCATTGGGTCAACCTGGTGAACGATGGCAAGCAGGGTGCAGCGGACCAAATTGTGACACCTCCACGGCTTGCAGGCAGGCCTCCTGCCACCTCCTCTCCTCCTGCTACATGCTCTTCGCTGTCCTCCTCCTCCTTGGCTGAGTGGCAGTTCTCCTCTCCAGCTACACAGCCCCAGCTCCGCAGGGCCTATGCTGCATGCCAGGTACGACGGTGTCACGCCATCTTAGACATGTCTTGCCTCAAAGCGGAGAGTCACACTGGAGCAGCTCTCCTAGCTGCTCTTAAGAAACAGGTGGATGAGTGGCTGACCCCGCACCACCTGGAGATAGGCAACGTGGTGTGCGACAACGGCAGCAATCTGCTTGCCGCTTTGCATATGGGGAAGCTGACACACATACCCTGCATGGCACATGTCATGAATCTAGTTGTTCAAAGATTTGTGTCAAAGTACCCTGGCTTGGCGGATGTCCTGAAGCAGGCCAGGAAGTTCTGTGGGCATTTGAGGCGGTCTTACACAGCCATGGCACGCTTTGCGGAAATTCAGCGGAAAAACAACTTTCCGGTGAGATGCCTGATTTGCGATAGCCCGACTCGCTGGAATTCGACCCTGCTCATGTTCTCCCGCCTGCTAGAACAGAAGAAAGCCGTCAACCAGTACCTCTACAACTACAGTAGAATGAAACAGTCTGGGAAGATGGGGATGTTCTGGCCCGACAACTGGACACTGATGAGAAATGCATGCAGGCTCATGCGGCCGTTTGAGGAGGTGACCAACCTGGTGAGCCGCAGTGAAGGCACCATCAGTGACTTGATTCCCTACGTTTACTTCTTGGAGCGTGCTGTGCGTAGAGTGGCGGATGAAGCTGCGAATGAGCGTGACCAGGAACAGTTACGGCAGGACCAGGCATGGGACCAATTTTCATCAGACCCCGCTGTTTCCTCAACACCTGCGGCAGCACAGAGGGGGGAGGAGGAGGAAGAAGAGAAGTCATGTGCAGAAGACGAGTCAGACTCAGAGGATGATGAGCAAGGTGTTTCTTTGGGGGAGGAGGAGGAGGGGACGGCGGCAGGAGAACAACCGCAGCAGGCGTCGCAGGGGGCTTGTGCTGCTCAACCTTCCCGTGGTATTGTTCGCAGCTGGGGGGAGGAGGTTGACTTACGTGACGTCACTGAGGAAGAGCAAGAGGAGATGCATGGTACATCTGGATCCGACTTTGTGCAGATGTTGTCTTTTATGCTGTCCTGCCTGTTGAGGGACCCCCGTATAAAAAACCTCAAGGGGAATGAGCTGTACTGGGTGGCCACACTACTAGACCCTCGGTACAGGCACAAAGTGGCGGACCTGTTACCAACTCACCTGAAGGTGGAAAGGATGCAGCACATGCAGAGCAAGCTGTCAACTATGCTTTACAATGCCTTTAAGGGTGATGTGACAGCACAACGCCAGCAAGGTACCACTGCCACTAATCCTCCTCCCGTGTCCACGCAGTCAAAGACAGGACGCTCCAGCGATCTCATGGTGATGTCGGACATGCGGACGTTCTTTAGTCCAACGCCTTGCCGTAGCCCTTCCGGATCCACCCTCCACCAACGCCTGGAACCGCAGGTAGCCGACTACCTGGCCTTAAGTGTGGATGTAGACACTGCTGTGAACAGCGATGAGGAACCCTTGAACTACTGGGTGCGCAGGCTTGACCTGTGGCCAGAGCTGTCCCAATTTGCCATCCAACTTCTCTCCTGCCCTGCCGCAAGCGTCCTGTCAGAAAGGACCTTCAGCGCAGCTGGAGGCATTGTCACTGAGAAGAGAAGTCGCCTAAGTCACAAAACTGTTAAGTAACTCACCTTTATCAAAATGAATGAGGCATGGATCCCGGAGGGCTGCTGCCCGCCCCAAGACTAAGTCAGTCCCCGCACACACAGCATCTCTGCCTGCACGCCGTGTGACTGGCTGCCTGGCCTGCCCCAAGAAGACTAAGTCGCTCCCAGTCCCTCCACACAGCATGTCTGCCTGCAGGCCGCTTGACTACCTTCTCCGCCACCACCAACAGGGTCCGGGTCTCCAGGCAGATTGCTGAATTTTTTAGGCCGCAGCGGTCGCTGTAATAATTTTTCTGGTGCGTGTACATGACTGCCTAATTTTTCTGGCTGCACTGCGGGCAGCTGCAACAACAAAAGAAAAGGCATGTACATGCGCCCATTCCCCTTCGTGATCATTACCTTGCCGTGGTGAAGGGGCTTGCGTATCACAATGAAGCAATGACCGCCGCATAGATGAGTGTCTCGGGGGGCACACCCACGATAATAAGGTCGTTGCCTCATTGTGGTCAGACCAAATTTGATCAGCTGGACAGTCACTGTTCTGTCATTCACCTACATCAGCCAGGCGACCATATGGGCTGTAAAGCTACCAAAACCTGCACTCTCGCCATGGTGCGCACCAGTCCAGCACGGCCGTCACTACACAAACAGCTGTTTGCGGTGCGTTACACGGTGAGTTTGGTGTGTCAGTGTGAAGCAGTACCTTAATTACACTACCTGATTGATGTATACACATGCAAGATGTTTTAAAGCACTTTAGGCCTGTCATTTAGCATTCAATGTGATTTCTGCCCTTAAAACGCTGCTTTGCGTCAAATCCAGATTTTTCCCGGGGACTTTTGGCATGTATCCCACTCCTCCCCCTGGGGGTCCAGGTGTTAGACCCCTTGAAACATCTTTTCCATCACTTTTGTGGCCAGCATAATTTTATTTTTTTCAAAGTTCGCATCCCCATTGAAGTCTATTGCGGTTCGCGAAGTTTTACGCGAACCGAACCTTCCACGGAAGTTCGCGAACCCGGTTCGCGAACCGAAAATCGGAGGTTCGGCCCCACTCTATCAGCGACTTGATCCGTATGCCTCCTTCCTGGAGCGTGCCGTGCGTAGAGTGGTGGATCAAGCTGTGGATGAGCATGAACAGGAACAGTTACAGGAGGAAGAGTTGTGGGCTCAATTCTCATCAGAACCAGATGTACCCTGAACACCTGTGGCAGCACAGAGAGTGGGAGGAGGAGGAGAAGGAGGAAGTGTCATGTGGGGAAGAGGAGTCAGATGATGAGGAAGGTAGGTTTTTTTTGAGGAGTAAGAGGCAGCAGAAGAACAACCGCAGCAGGCATCGCAGGGGGCTTGTGCTGCTCAAAACTCCTGTGGTATTGTTCGTGGCTGGGGGGAGGAGGAGAACTTACATGACATCACCGAGGTAGAGCAAGAGGAGTTGGATAGTATGTATATATATAAATATATATATATATATATATATATATATATATATATCACAAGATCATTAGCAAGGTCTCCTCAGTCCCACCTTCTTGCTGCACAGTTTCTGTAATTATTTAACTACAGTCTAATTCATATTGCACACTGTCTTGTGTTGTGACTTCAAGGAAGCCTGCAGCAGGAGAGTCAGGTCAGATCTTGTATTGGTTATGCAAGCATGAATTAGATCTATTTACATGTAGGTCATGAGACATTCGGACATTGCCCTGGTGATGTTCAATACTAACAATAGTTATGTAACTTCTATCTATAAAGTATACTGGGGACAAACACTTCTGATACCCATATCTGTCATCTTACACCTCAGATTATACCAGAAGCTGCCTGCCAAATCTTTATTTACCAAGTCTAGTGGGATCTGTCCTGATCAATGTATTCCAGTATACACCAGTCCTGCAGCTGCAAGTAAATATACTGGAAGGTACATACAACCTTTTGCCCAGGGTTTGGACATTATTATATAACAGTAACGTTGCTCTGAACAAGGTTATTGTTTTATAATTGCCACTGGTGCCTCTTTGTTTCCCTCATTGTCTTAAAATCATCTTCCTTTCATCTATAGAAATGAAGAAAACATAACAACTCAGCTCAGTACAAAAAACATATTGTAATTGTTTTATTACATTGTGTGTTTTTTTT
Source organism: Hyperolius riggenbachi (assembly GCF_040937935.1). NCBI lineage: Eukaryota > Metazoa > Chordata > Amphibia > Anura > Hyperoliidae > Hyperolius > Hyperolius riggenbachi. The sequence goes on from NC_090649.1 coordinate 306,027,630, forward strand.
AGCAACTGGCAGAAAGGCCGTGTGGTATGACAACACACAAAAAAAGCGGGACTGCAAGCTACTACTTACTGTATTTTATTAACTTAAAAAAATACATCCTAAGTAGGGGGAAAAAGTAAACGTTTCACTCACCTGGGGCTTATTCCAGGCTTTAAAAATCTGTTAAGCCCCACGCCGTAGTTCAGTTCAACTCTGAACCAGGCCTATGTTCTCCCCTCCCGAAGATCGTGACCAGCCAGCTTGGGGCCCTGGGCATTTTACCTAGGTTGCCTTTATGGTAGGGCTGGCCCCGGAGCTCATGGCAAACATGTCTGAGTTTGCCTGTGAGAACTTTATTAACCATAATGCACCTGTCTAGCTTTTGAACCAGGTCAGCAGGTTTTAGAATGGCCAGTAGGCCATGTGATTTCATTACAGTCAATCATCACTGAAACTATGTTTATTTTTTTCCGTAGAGATAAATTGGAGATTGAATTCATGAATGCACACTAAAGCATGTGCATTGTCCCAGATTTTACTGTTTTGCCATAAGCTTTAACCTCCTTGCCGGCTATTCCAAGCTCACCTCGGGGTAACCTGCGCAGGAGGATTTCTCAGGCCCCGCTGGGCCGATTTGCATATTTTTTTTTTTGTTACAAGCAGCTAGCACTTTGCTAGCTGCTTGTAACTTCTGATCGCCACCGCTCGCCACCGATCCGCCGCAATCCGCCGCGCCGGGCCGCCTCTCCCCCCCCCCCCGCAGACCCCTGCGCAGCCTGGCCAATCAGGGCCAGGCAGCGCTGAGGGGTGGATCAGGATTCCCTATGATGCCCCGACGTCGATGACGTCGGTGATGTCATCCCGCCCCGTCGCCATGGCGACCGGGGAAGCCCAGCAGGAAATCCCGTTCTAAACGGGATTTCCTGCTAACTCCGATCGCCAAAAGCGATCGGAGTGGCTGCAGAGCTATCATGTAGCGAGCCCTGGGCCCATGATTTAAAAAAAAAAAACATAAAAAAAAAGTGCTGCGCTGCCTCTTTGCCGGGGGAATTAGACCGGCAAGGAGGTTAACAGCCCATTTATCACACAGTGGGCTCTGGTAACTGAGGGTATGCATGAGTAGAGTAACATTTACCTTGTTCACTTTATAAATCGCAAACCCTATTTCAAGCCTTGAGCGATTTATTGATCGATTTTGAAAACGCTTTCTAAGCGCTTTCTGAGCAATTTGCGTTTAGAAAAGCGCTTTTCTAAGCACTTTTGTATAGCTATGATTTTATCACTTCCTGATGTCAGTCAAGAAGAGCTCTTTGCCCCGGAAATGAATAAATACAATGTATTTATTCAAAGTGCTCGGTAAATCGTTTTTCAAAGCACTTTTTCAAGCACTTAGCGATTTCCCTATCCTTTCTATTGAATCGCAGACGCTCTGAAAATGGTGCCGGAGCTGCGTTTGCAGTTGGATAGAAAGCTCATCGCTTATGTGAGAACCCTCTCATAAGCTAACATTGCACTAGCGCTTTTATGGCAATTTTTAAACTCGCCAGTGCAAAAAACAAAAAAAAAGCAGAAATCACCCCCAATGTGAACAAGCACTTTTCAACAATAGAGTGTGTGCATCAAGCACCAAGTAAGACCCCTGATATATATCTGGCTTTGCAAACTTGGCTTAATTGGCTCAATAATGCAAATTTGCATTTGCTTTCGCGTGCCAGATTATGCAGAGTCTTACAACTAATTACACCGCAAAATGTTGCCCTGGTCCACGTAACATTTAGCACTTTAACAGGGGAGCCGTGGGTAGGCCCCCCCATACCCCCATGAAATGGGGAGCCGCATAAACAAAGCTTCAAGCCCTCTCACTGCTCAGAGACCCCCCAAGCGCTGCCACCACCAGGAAGAGACATCCACAACCGCCTCTCAAAGGATGTAACGCATTGTGTCCATGTATATCGTAAAGAATCTGCCAAATGAGCACGACTTGGGAGCACCACATAAAAGGGGAGTGAAGCAGAGGTAACCCCAAGCTGGTTAAGGCTCAGGGGTGGCTCCCATGCATCGCATCCCGATTGAGGACAGGCACAGATGGCTACCCCAGAGAGGGCCATCCACAGTGGCAGCACCAGGGGGTGCTTTAGGGTGCTGAAGCACCCCTAAAAATTGTCCAAGCAGCCCTAAAGCACCCCCCAGCGTGAACTGACTTTCAGCGTCTAATAGACGCTGCGTCAATTCACCGGCAGCAGCCCGCAGCTCATAGCGCAGCTCCAGCAGAGCAGGGTTACGGTAAAATGGCATCCGAAGTCCTGCTCTGGAGACTTCGAGTCTGCAGTGCAGGGCTTCAGGTGCCATTTTCCCGTAGCCCTGCTCTCAGCACGGGAGTTTCAGTGGCTGCAGAGGATCATGGGAGCTTCGCGCCGGACGGAACCGGGACAGGAGGTCTTCTGCAGGTGAGTAAATGTTTATTTATTTATTTATTAACACAGGTGTATTTTCTGGGCAAATCTGCCCCATGATTGAAGGTGTTTTCTGGTCAAATCTGCCACATGAAGGTGTTTTCTGGTCAAATCTGCCGACATGATTGAACGTATTTTATGGTTAAATCTGCCGACATGATTGAACGTGTTTTCTGGTCAAATCTGCCACATGATTGAACATGTTTTCTGGGCAAATCTGACGACATGAATCAAAGTAGATAGATTTGGTCTCAAGTGTAGTATAAAAATACAAATACTTTATTTCGTCAAACATAGGGAAGATAAAACAGGGATAAAAATTTAAGGAAGGAATGTTGCGGAGTCATAATCTGACGACATGATTGAACGTATTTTCTGGGCAAATCTGCTCACATTACGTTTATTTTCTTGAGAAAACCTGCACAATATGTGAATTTTCTGGGGAAAGAGTCACCAAAACTTGGGCCAATGTCTTTAAATTACAGTTAGCTCCGCCCTCATCAGGTCATGGCCAACATATCAGGTTTCACTTGGTGTTCAATGCACTCACTCTCCTGCTGTTAAAATGTTGCATTTCTTTCCTTTGAAGGTGGGGGGTGGATGGCCCTCTCTCAGGTAGCCGTCTGCACCTGTCCTCCCCCAGGGGTGCGATGTGTGGAATCACCCCTGAGCCTTAACCAGCTTGGAGTAGCCCCTGCTTTGCTCCTCTTTTCTGTGGTGCTCCCAAGTTGTGATCATTTGGCAGATTCCATATGATATACATGGACGCAATGCGTTGCAAGGTAGGTACCTATCCTTTGGGAGGCGGGTGTGGTTGGCTCTTCCTGGTGGTGGCAGTGCTTGGAGGGGGTTTGGGGGTCACCTGTACTTCTCAGTCTCTCCCCCTGGGGTGCAGCTACAGGGACTCTGAGCAGTGAGAGGGCTTGGAGCCCTGTTTATGCAGCTCCCCATTTCATGGGGGCATGGGGGGCCTCCTCGCGACACCCCTGATAAGGTGCTAAATGTTGCGCTGACTAATCCCTGTGCAAAATTTTGCGGTGTACTTCGTTGTAAGACCCTGTACATTCTGGCAAGTGAAAGCAAATGCAAATTTGCATGAGCAATGCCTATTGATTGAGTCAATTAGGCCAAGTTTGCAAAGCCAGATATATCAGGTCTCACTTGGTGTTCGATGCACACCCTCTTGTTGTTTACACATTTACACTTTTAGGCCTCTTTTCCATGGACTGTTGATAGGCAGTGAAATGCCTCTCAAGCTCTCACAACTGCTTGCTGCTGCCTGGTAACTGCTTGCAGCTGCCTGGTAACTGCTTGCTGAGCACGCAGCTCATCAGTCTGTGGAAAAGAGGCCTTATTTAGTTTCCAGGCTTTGCAAGAAAGCATGGGCCAGTTCTAGTAACAATGGTGCCCCGTGACAAAGTAACTAGGGGACCTCCATAACAATGCCCCCTAGGCCTCTGAGCCAACTCCCAGGCCCCATCCCACCACACTCCCAGCCACACAAAATCATTAGGTGTCCATCATATGTCCCCAAAATTGTCAAGGACCCCCATTATGCCCCTCCTCCTTTCCCTTACAAATCCAGAGTGTACACACATTGGGGCCCATTCAAGCTCTGGTGCCCCCTTTGCTTCTATGGAAGTGCCTGCCCTGACAGACAGCTATGTTTATTACATTTTGTAAATTGATGCAGTTCACAGACTGTCCTTACAGCCAGTTAATTTAATTTTGCAGCACCATTACACGGTCCGCTCTGATAGTTTGGCTATAGCCCGGGGCAGATGCGCTGGCCTGCCCGGGATTACCGCAGACTGCACAGAAGTACGGTCCACTTACTGCAATGGATCCCGCGGATCTGATGCAGCGTGACAAGTGTGAATGGCAATTTATAAAAAAGGAGACATTCACTCGATGAGCGGAGAACGGACAAAAAAATATGTTAGTTCTCCGCTCAAGTGGGATAAGAGCCTTAAGGTGGCCATACACTGGCCCGATTCCCGGCCGTTTCGACAGCAGATTCGATCCTGGGATCGAATCTGCTGCCAATCGTTCGCGGTAAACGCCGCCGACAATCCGATTTCCTCCCGAAATCGGATCGGTCCGTCGGTCGCGCCGTGCGGGAAATTACCCTCGATCGCCCGCGGGTAAAGTGCGCGTCGCTAGCGGCGGCCGATCCGATGAAAAATACATTACCTGATGCGGGCTCCCGGGCGTCTTCTCCGCATCTTCTCAGCGCTGCACCCGCTCCATCCCGGCGCTTCCTGGGTCACTGCAGTGACCCAGGAAGTTCAAATAGAGGGCGCTCTATTTGAACTTCCTGGTCACGGAGTGACACAGGAAGCGCCGAGATGGAGCAAGAACAGAGCGGTGCAGCGTGGAGAAGATGCCCGGGAGCCAGCCTCAGGTAATGTATGCGCGGGGGGAGGACAGGCGGCAGGAGCAGCTGAACAGATTGTGATCGGTTTCAGGCTGAAATCGATTCACAATCTGTTTGCAGTAAAGGCAGCCATACGATCCCTATCTGATCAGATTCGATCAGATAGAGATCTGTCAGCTGGTCGATCTGATGGCACATCGACCAGTGTATGGCTGCCTTTATTCAGGGTTGTCTTTCATGAACTGGTCTAATCAGCTGTATGAGTTATCATTTTGCAATCTTCTATTACTGCATTTTTTCAACAGAGATTTCACAAAGCGGCTTTTCCCACAAGCTGTCTTGGCAGTCTATCTTGTCCACTTAGCATTTTCTAGCATTTGAGATCATCATTAAGAGCTGCATATCATCCAGTGCTTCACATGACAATAGAGCTCTTATCTCCTTGTTGGAGCTATGACCCAGCACAGGAAGGTGCTCCTCTGTCTATTCATGGGATGGGTGGGGAAGGAAAGGAAATAGATGGGGGATGCCAGGAACAAAACTTGCTGAAATATAAGCTGATAATTCAACTCATCCCAGGTCGTGTGCATTATTATCTGGCAGGTCACAACCCTGAAGGGAACTGTGCAAAGTAAATATCTGTCTGACCTTCCCAAAAATGGCTTGAACGTCTTCAAATGTTTCCCAACAAAGGGTTCAGAGTTCATGAGGCTAAACTCTCGTCTGTATATATCAGAATGAATGTATGACTTGTGGTATCATTAAAGATTGAATTCACAGGTGTACATTCACATCCCCAGATATCACTGGCTATTCTGGAACATGCATTAAGCATATTTGAATCACCACTTGCACATTCTTCATTTGGTATTATTTTCTTAAGCACATTTTCCTGTGTTTCATACACTGCCCTGGAATCTGCATGAAATATATCAAAAGCATTTGAACATGGTGTTTCCATTTGATTTTCAAAATCAGCCCGTGAATAAGGATTAACCATACCATTTCTTACATTTTCAGGAGTACAACCTTGCCCATTATTTGCAGCAATTGAAAATAATTTTCCAGCACCAAAATTCATGGTTTGCATAATTTCTACCGAAAACACGCACACCATGTTCAAAATGCAAAAAGGGATTTTATGTATTAGAAAATGTAACTGACAAAATACAAACAGAAACATGTGATACAAGACAGTGCAACATATATATACATGAATATATTCCAGCAATCCTTGTAGGAGCAGCATGTAAACATCTAATGTATGAGCAATACCTACACACAGATAGGCAGAAAATGCATGGCAAACTGCTGCAGCTACTAACAAAGGATGCTGATAAATACTGACAACCAAGTCAAACAAATAGCCAGCAATCTGATACTGAACAGTCAGAGTAGAAGTGAGGTACAAACACCGCTGCATTACCCGCACTGCCGCATCTCTTCAGTTGCCCTCCTGCCTCTCCCATTGATAAAGGACATTTTCCAAAACGCTGCGTCTGGGTAAAACTTCTAGGGGCGGCACCCGCCCGTCCGTGGGTGCGAGGGGGGCCGGCCGCCGAGCCGGATGGGTAGCGGGCAGGACGGGGGTATTGGGCCTAGCGGTGGGGAGGGGGGTCGGACCCCCCCCCCCTCGCCTGGGTCCCCCGATCTGCGCTCCCCTCCAGCTGTAATAGGAAGCAGCCGATGCCCAATCGTAAGAGGCACGAGCGGGGAGGACTCACCTTATCCGCGTTCCAGCGTGCGCTCCACTGACGTCACTTCTTGCATCGCTGTCCACTTACAATACAGTGGGCGGCGACACAGGAAGTGATGTCAGTGGAGCGCACGCTGGAACGTGGATAAGGTGAGTCCTCCCCGCCCGTGCCTTTTACTATTGGGCATCGGCAGCTTCCTATTACAGCTGGAGGGGAGCGCAGATCGGGGGACCCAGGTGAGGGAGGGGGGGCCGAACCCCCTCCCCACCGCTAGGCCCAATACCCCCGTCCTGCCCGCTACCCCTCCGGCTCGGCGGCCCACACCTGAGTGTACTTACTGCCATACTGGATTCAAGCTTCTCGAAGAAACATTTTTCTGTGCTTTTAACTGATTTTCATGATCCTTTCTGAGAATATGCTCAAACCATTCATCGCTGTTTGCAAACCATCTTTCTTGGCCAGCAACTGAACATTTATTCTTGTGACACATTTCAGGATTCCTCAACTTGCAAAACTTCATACGGGCAGCAAAAAAAAAAAGTCCTTTACTATAGCAGACTGACATTCACACTTGAGCGTTTTACCGGCGATTTCGGCAAAATGTTCAAACGCTAGCGCTTCTAAAAGCGCTTGTGTAATTAAACTCTATGGGCCCGTTCTTACTTGGGTGATTTGCGCTAATCGCCGCAAATCGCCCAAAATCGCAAAATGCAAACACGTCGCCAGCACCATTTTCAGACGATTTCCAGGCAATCGCGTTTCAGTGCTATAGAAGGGCTAAATGCGATCTTGGAAAAATTGCTGCAGTGTTCCGCTGGCGTTTTGCGCTTTAAAGTGTGAATGGGCCCTTAACCCTTTCAATGCCTGTGTGAACACCTTCTGCTTTGCCCGCATCCTAGCATCAATTGTGATATTCTGGGGGAAGTTGGGATGTTTAGCTCATGTTGGTGGAGGAGTCTTTTAGGGTTAAAATAAAATACCTCTGCTTTATTGGTCAAACAATGTCCATAACAATAACAAAAATACACCACACTGGGTCTTCAGAGGGGATGTAGTCCCACACAAGATATGAAGCCTTCTGCTTCTGTACCAACCCTACCCTACTCTGGGGTCTCTTCAAGGTCACTGCGTGCCATCCCTGTAACTATTCACAGCCACACTGGCTTTTGAAGGACACTCAGCCACGGGCCTAATGGCAGTCCTCGGCCACTCACCTATCCAGGCCTCTCCTGGATTACCAATACTGGAGTCCAACTCCCTCCAGCCTCTCTGCTGCACAGTTCCTCAGCAGCTTCCTTACTCCACACACAGCTCACTGTATAATGAGAGCTGCAGCCTCTAATTTGCAGGTGAGCAAATTAACCCTCTCTATGCCACCCTTCTTCCAATACACACCAGTCTTAGATCCCAAACAAATCTGCACAATAGTGGTGTTGCTTACTTGCAACAACAATCACCAGGCAGGACCTTTTTCTCCAAATTCATAGCAGACCTCAGCAGAGGTTTGCTCTGTACCTTACAATATATATTTGGTTACACTTTTGTACTACTGCTCAGTGGCGTCTTACACCTGCGCAGTAGAGCGGACCCGACTGGGATCGGCTACTTACGTCTATTTCCGAGACCAGAATAGCAACTGCGCCTGCGCTGGAGCCAGAAAGGTAAATATTTACATGCTTGCCATTCCTGGACCCGCAGCGAGACCACTGTGGGACAGAGGAGGACAGGGGAAGCCTCGATAGGATCCAGAGGCTTCCCCCTCCCGAGGTGAGAGTACCTCCCAGGAGCATATTTTTTAAATACAGATGCTCTTTAAAATAGCGCCTGTGATTTATAATGTTAACATAGCCTAAAGCTACGTACACACATACGACAACAATCGTTTGTTGTGAACGACGAACGATCTTTTAATTGATGAAAGAATGACTTGAAGACTTGAAGCGGAACTGTAGATCGAAAATAAACACATTGTTTCATTTACCTGGGGCTTCCCCAAGCCCCCAGCAGCCGTCCTGTCCCGCGCCACTCCTCGGCGAGCCTCCGTTCTCCCGCCGCCAGCTACTTTTGGTTTCGCCTCCGGGTCACTGCGCCTGCGTGGCTCTGGCCACCCGTATCCTTTCTTCGCGTTCCCCACTATTGCACAGGGGAACGCGGAGAAAGGATACGCTTGGCAGGGCTGCGCTGGCCTCGACTTACAAGTCGAGGTACAGAATGGAGCGGCAGCGGGAGAATGGAGACTCGGGCAAGACCGGCGCGGGACAGGGCAGCTGCTGGGGGCTTAGGGAAGCCCCAGGTAAGTGAAACAATGTGTTTATTTTCGATCTACAGTTCCGCTTTAAGCAAAAACAGCTTTTAAAAGTGTGTAACGATCTGATCGTTTGTTACCGAATGATCCGGAACAACGTCACAGTAGAATAGTAGGGTAAAAGGGTTAATTCACAACCTTTCTAGAAAAAGCAAAACTAACAATATTAATATCAAAACGGTTATAGTAACGTCTTTCATAAGAGATGTGACTCTTTGCAGAGATTTCAGAACAGCACTTAGATGAACGACTTTTAATAGTTTATTTAAAGAAATAATGCAGAACTAAATATAGCAATTGAAACAAATCGATACAGTAAAAATAATAAGGATTAAACAGGATAATAATAACTAATTATAGTCTGAGCAATGTGTCAAGTTACCATGTCCTATGCAATAATAATAATAAATAAGTCCAAACTAAAGAGACATAAAATCCAATTATAGTAAGTTTTGTGGATAGAAGTCCATGGATAAAATAGCCAATACTAGATGTTGTATGAATGGCTGTCTCCTCAGCCTGTGTGTCCAGCCATTTTAACCCTTTCTCCGCTGGAGGGTGAGAATGGTAACAAAAGATGTTCCCACACCCTCAGCAATCTGACCAAAGGCTGAAGTCCAGCCCCTATTGTCTTAGGGACCGAATTGGGTATTTTCTCCAATTATATCATAACTCAGTGGATATCTGACATATGATTATAAAAACCGAGCATCTTACATTCCGTCATCATGCTCTGAACCAATCGATATGAAACTCGCATTGGGTGACACCTTCTCTGTCTAGTGAATTGATATCTCAGGTTGTGGGATAGCTAGACAGATCATAAACCTCTTAAAAGGTCTATTGATCTTGGCGTATTATTCCCTGCAAATTGCGGACGGTTTCTCCCATGCGATTCCAGAATATTCATCAAATTATAACACCATGTAAAATTATGTATCCAAAGTCTAATTAAGGGATATTGGGCTCAATTCTGGTAGCTGTGCAAGGCGAAGTAATCAGCAGTCGGGAAAATACCTCACACGTTATTTTTTTGTTCTTAGTTTAATTCTGGTACATTTTCCCGCCTGCTGCTTATGGTAGCTAAATTACCGACATGCAGGGGGAAAACAGTGAGGTATTTTCCCGACTGCTGGAAGAGGCCCTGGCCAGCCCGCCTCCTGAGGTTCCCAGAGCTGAGGAGGGGGGCACAACTACCAGAATTCAAAAGTTGATTTCCCTCATAAGGTAAACCCAATTCCATGAGGTAATTATTTACTAAATGCTACCAGAATTGAGCCCAGTGTCTCTGGGTTTCTGAAGGAAAGACCAAGTGCAGGAATGTGGTTACTTAAAGAGAATCTGTACTCTAACATTTTTACAGCAAAAAGCATACCATTCTATTCATTATATTCTCCTGGGCCCCTCTGTGCTGTTTCTGCCACTTTCTGCTGCAAACCTGGCTTGTAATTGCCAGTTTTAGGCAGTGTTTACAAACAAACTAACCAGCTTGTGATAGGCTCACATAAGCAGAGTGTGTGAGTCATACAGAGCCTGCAGGGGGCCTGGAAAGGGTGTGTTTAGCTTCTACCAATCACAAGCAGCCCTGCACATTCCACACTTTCCATCCTGAGCCGACAGAACAAAACAGATTAGATCATATAACCGAGATAACACAGCCACTGTGCAATTAGGAAAGGCTGCAGTAAGTCAGAGCACATTAGAACAGGCATAGGAACTTATAGGATAGAAGAACTGAGGCAGAAAATTTTGTTACAGAGTCTCTTTAATGAATTTATGGCAGGGTCTGGTTTTCTCATTCATGCATTCCCTTTTCTTATCAAAACCTTTGTAGTAGATCTTGGAGCTCTATGATATGGCTCTGGTTTAAGGGGCCATTTCTACTGGCGTTTAGGTTCCAATGTGATCGCCACATCCCCTCGCATCCCTCCTCAAGTACTTCCAGTTGTCTTCCATACAACCGAGTGCGGCGTCATGTGACTTCCCGTCGGCGGCTATGAGGACTCAGATGTGTGCTGCGGAAAACTGCAGCATGCTATCCATAATTTCCCCCACGTTGCATCGCGTAGGTAAATTTGTTTCAATGGAAACTACTCCATTGATGTGAATTGGTTGCAGTTTCCTTGCGTTGCGATGTGGAGCAATTTCCGCATAGCAACGCGGCTAGTGGAAAAATGGCCCTTAAAGTTTATGGGGGTTCCCTCTAGGGAACAATGACTGGAAAGTGAATCTGTTTTTTTTTTTTTTTTTTTTTTTTTACCCTCTCCAAGGAAGATAAACAACCCTTCCCCTGTGTAGCAGAGGTCTGGGCTGAAATGAACTCTGCTGTCTAAAAACAAGGCTAATGAATTAACCACTTCACAACTGAGGGGTTTTACCCCTTGAGCACCAGAGCAATTTTCACCTTTCAGCGCTCCTTCCATTCATTCGTCTCTAACTTTATTACTACTTATCGCAATGAAATGAACTATATCTTGTTTTTTTCGCACCAATTGGGCTTTCTTTAGGTGTGACATTATGCCCAGAATTATTTTATTCTATATGTGTTTTAATGGGAAAATTGGAAAAAATGTGGGGAAAAAATCATTATTTTTTAGTTTTCGGCCATTATAGTTTTTAAATAATGCATGCTACTGTAATTAAAACCAATGAAATGTATTTGCCCTTTTGTCCCGGTTATAAAACCGTTTAATTTATGTCCCTATCACAATGTTTGGCGCCAATATTTTATTTGGAAATAAAGGTGCATTTTTTTCAGTTTTGCGTCCATCCCTAATTACAAGCCCATAGTTTATAAAGTAACAGTGGTATACCCTCTTGACAAATATTTAAAAAGTTCAGTCCCTAAGGTAACCATTTATGTATTTTATGTAATTGTAATTTTTTTTTTATTATTACAAAAAAAAATAATTGGGGAGTGTAGGAGGTAATGAGTTAATTTTTTAGTGTAAAAGTAATGTATTTGTATATGAAAAATGCTTTAGGGTGTAGTTTTACTATTTGGCCACAAGATGGCCACAGTAACTTTTTGTTTATGCGACCTGCAAGCGTACAGGAAGTACACTTGCAGGAAGGGTTAGGAGGCTGGGAAACTGTTTTTTTTCTCACAATGATCGCTGCTTCTTGTAGAAGCAGCTGATCATTGCGGGGGGCAGAGATCAACTAACGGGAAAGGTTCTTCCCGTTCATTGATCTCCGGGTGAGCGGGCAGCGGTGTGCACGAGCATGGGGTCGCACGAGCGAGCGGGAGCACGGACAGCGGCGGGAGCGGCGTCAGGTGCGGATTTCTCCATCCCTTGGTGTTAACATGGTGGAAAAAGGGACGGAGAAATTCGCACCGCTGGGGGTAAAGTGGTTAAAGGGGTGCTCCAGATTAAATTTTGTGCGCATTTTCATATGATTGCGCGGATGGCGCAATTCTGCTGGTGAATCAGTTTGTCACACCCTTTACCAACTGTGAACCAGTCACTTATTCCATACTCCATTCTAACTGTTGCTTCTTAGTTTTCATATAGATTCCTCAAAAGGCAAATGAGATGGCATGGTATACCCTTTACATGAGAATCTGCAATAGTCTGTCATGATCAACAAAGTCAAAAGATTTTAAAGGATAACTGTTGTGAGAAGAATATGGAGGCTGCTATATTTATTTCCTTTAAACAATACCAGTTCCCTGGCAGCTCTGCTGATCTATTTGGCTGCAGAAGTGTCTGAATAACACCAGAAACAAGCATGCAGCTAATCTTGGCAGATCTGACAATAAGGTCAGAAACATCTGATCTGCTGCATGCTTGTTCAGGGTCTATGTCTGAAAGTATTAGAGGCAGAGAATCAGCAGGGCTGCCAGGCAACTGGTATTGCTTAAAAGGAAATAAATATGGCAGCCTCCATATCCCTCTTGCTACATATGTCCTTTAAATAGTCAATAAATCAAAAGTAGATATTCTATAAACCATGGTAAATACTCAGAGCCCTATACTTTCTGTTACTTAAAGTGAACCTAAAGTGAAGTAAAGAAGAAGAGTTTCACTTACATGGGGCTTCTAATAGCCCCCTTCAGCCGTCCTGTGCCCGCGCCGGACCTCTACGATTCTCCATTCCCCCGGCTCGGCTTAGTTTATTTTCCGCTGTCTGGCCACTGTGCCTGCGCGGCCCTGGCCATGCGCATCCTCCTACACGTTCCCACCGTAAAAGCACCTATGCAGGAGGCTCTTGTGGACGGGAACGCGAACGAGGATAGACGTAGCCAGGGCCGCGCAGGCGATATCGACTGGTCAGTTTGGAGGAACGAAACCAAGCCGTGGCAGGGGAATGGAGGATCGTAGAGGTCCAGCACGGGCACAGCATGGCTGCTGGGGGATAATCATAGCCCCAGGTATGGGAAACTCTTTTTCTTTCCTTCAGTTTAGGTTCACTTTATATAATATGCATAACCCTATGGAGACTTCATTTTAAAACTGGTTACAACTTGGGTCTTATTCACTAATGCACGGTAAGCGGCAATGACTGGCAAAACCAGGCAAATTCCCATCATTGGGCAGGATTCACAAAGCTTTTTCACCTGTTTTCCCCTTATTATAAAATTAAGGTAAGAAAAGTAATATTGAAATGAAGTTCATCAGGAAGAACTTACTTTGAGTGATTATTGTGCTTGTAAATGTGCTAAAAGGTTATTTTTTATTAATTAGGTAATAAATAAGTTGATTATGAGAAGTTTTGTGAACAGAGCCCAATGTGGATAAAAAAAAAAGTGAAAAGTAGGAGAACACTGCATGGAGAGATGGACTATCCTCCTCTTGCCATGACTAATGTTTAAACACTTCTGCCTCTACCTCAATTCTTTTTATATGAGCGCTATGAAAAATTAAGCTAATCAGCAAAAGAATATAGAGGAAAAATCCCTTTACCCTAAATCTTCTGACTATCCTTGGTTAGTTATAGTTCAGTAAAGGATATCGCTTACCCTAAAAATTATCACATTGAGCGGTTTTTGTGCTTCTTGAGAAAGCAGACATAGACATTCAATCTATCTACTAGCATTGTCTTCATTTTTCACCCACACAATAAAACTGTATTCTCTGGTTCATCATAAGTAGAGGAATGCAGCCTGTACTGATGCAAGAAGCAGAAGCCAGTGAGGTAAAAGTTTAATATGGAAAATGCCAGCCTTTTATTACACACAACAGAAGTGAATAAGCCAATACCAACATTCCTGATTAACATTGTGTTCTATGTTCTTCACTGTCAGAAATGTTCACTACAGTTGTACTGAAAGCCTTACAAAACTGTAGCCATACATTTTACAGCATTACAGATTCTTATTGTAAAACAGTCTGTCTGATAACCTACATTTCAGTGTGCATCTTCTGGAGAAATGTAGACAGCTTTTAAAACATTTCAGTGTTATATTGTAAATACTGTTTTTCAGTGTGCTGCACTCACAAGTATCACAGTTGTAATACATTGCACAGTAAAAATTGTTATTGTTTTTTTTCATACTTTCAGACCCTTTTTACACTAGTAGGGTAAACCTGCGTTGTTACCCTATTTTGCTGCAAGGGGCTGCAAAAGCAATGAAAGTCTATGGACACCCTTAAACTTATTGCGGTCCCTTGTAGTGCGGCAGAAGTATCCAAGCTGACACATTGGCAACAGCGCATTATCGCAAGCATCGTGGATCCGAGATAAACTTTTACTCATTGCATAATGGTGTTTCTTTCATATAGTTTATAGGGCATTCTTCAAGCCAAATACTTTTTTTATTTTGTTTTAGAACTCTAATTCCCTATAAACTAAACAAGCCTCACCCACAACTTTTTCAGAGAGCCTTGGCACTGTAGCAAGGGCTTATGGGAGATCAGTCTGGGCAGGAGGAGGGGGAGGTATTACTAGCCAGAGATTTCAGAGGCAGAGGAGAGGAGGGAGGAGGAGAGTAGAGTGAATTTGTCACAGGCAGAGAGCTGGAGATGCTATCAGCTTTGCCTGTGTGTAATGTTTACAAACAACATGGCTGCTCTCATTGTATCACAGGAAGAAATAATCATATTCTGTTGAAGCTGTTCGCAGCTAGATTTGCTGTGCAAACTATCTAAACTTTAGATAAGATATATAGACAAGTTACTTGTTATAGTTAGTGTTTCATCAAGGATCCACTTTAACGCACGGGTCTTGGGGTAATGTAAGTCTATGGGTGATGCACGTAGTGTAAACGAGGGAGTGTGGAGCGTCGCGCATGTGCTGAAATCCCAGTTACATACTTCCTGTCCAGCAGAGATACGTCACTAAGCGGGCAGCGGCACTATGCATATGACCATGTCGGCACACTCTGCCACAGGGTCATATGTTTGACTTTTTTTTTCAGTGGGATGAGGTAGGAGCATCGCGTCCCCACTGCAACGCAAACATTTTTTGTGAAACCAGCCTCAATCATTTGAATCTTTCATTATAAGCGTATACACATGATTGCTAGTTTGCACCACCAAGACATGAACATCTAAGCAAGTGCTGGGGCAGGCACTCTCCCAGGACTCTTAGCCTGGTCCACCGGTGCTCATTCCTTCAGTGGGTCACCACTTCCACTCTTAGGACATCCAATGCAGTAAGGAGACACTCAAAAGGCATATAAACTGTAGTTTATTCCACGGGTGGCTAACACAACATGTTTCGGGATTTCCCCTTTCTCAAGTGTACAAACAACCCCAACAGCACAACCACTTATGAATCTTCGTGCACCACACCCATAACAGGAAACCCCACCCACTTGGTCAGCTGACCAGTAGTGGTGAAGTAGCAACATCAACCCCTAAGGGATACATCACAAATTTGGGCACTACATACATAGATGTCTACCCAAACAATAAGACACCTAAGCAAACATAAGTGTAAGCAACATTAGCATTCAATAACATATGAAATGCATATTAACATTATTCAGCCAGCTACACATTATAAGCACAGACTCACTGCCCAAGGGATACACAAGTTCCCTCTCTCCACCACCCACCAATCGATGACATGGCATCAATACCTAGGGGAGAAAACCGAGCATGACATATCAATATCACTCATAAAAAGTATTTCAAGCTAAACATATCATTTAATCCTCTCGGTGAGATGGAATCCAATTTTCTCATCCTTCTGGCTTCCCGTTGTAACAATACTCTGTCCTTGTCTCCCCCTCTGCTGAGTGGTGGAACATGATCCAACACCACCCACCTTAACTGTGACACCCTATGACCAAGGGCATGAAAATGTTTGCCCACTGGGGTGTGAGTGCTGGGTTTGGTGGGGTTGAATCCTCGGATAGAGCTTCTATGCTCTTGTATCCTTGTCTTCACATCTCTGGTAGTCTTTCCTACGTACATGAACCCACAGGGACACTTCAATGCATAAACCACAAACATGCTGTCGCATGTATACATCGAACGAATGGGAGTGTTTTATTCCGTGTACGGGTGATTCACGTGGTTGCCTTTCATTATGGCCCCGCAGCAGTTGCAGCTCATGCAAGGAAATTTCCCTTTTTTTGCTCGTAAGCTTGCTCATTTCGATGCACCGGGTAGACAAGTCCACCTTACTGACCATGTTTTTGATGGTCCTGCCCCTTTTATACGAAAACAATGGTTGCTCTCTAAACAGTTCCCCATATGCTGGATCCTGTTGAAGAACTGGCCAATACTTGTTGATCACGTTTCTCACGAAACCAGATTGTTTACAAAAAGTCTGCACAAGGGGTATTTTACCAACTTGCTTACTTTTCTTTGGTTCAGTCCCCAATAACGAGGCTCTCTCGATACCTCCCACTTCTGTTTTGGCCCTTGCTAGAGTGGTGGGATCATATCCCTTGCTCTCAAACTTATTGGTGAGTTTCTCTGCTGCACTGTGATACCCCTCCTCTGTGGAGGCAATCCTCCTTGCTCTCAACAATTGTCCTGTGGGAATCGCTTTAATTACATTTTTATTGTGAAAGCTGTCCACTCTGAGAAGGTTGTTCCGATCTGTCGGCTTGGTGTACAGATCCGTTTGCAACCCATCCGGTGTGACAGAAATTGCCACTTCCAGATAGTGGATAACCCTATCTGAGTTTTCCATAGTGAACTTAATGGTCGAGTGTGCTACGTTAGCCTCACCCACCATTCGTTGGAGCTCCTCTAACTCCCCCTGCCATAGAATCAGGATATCGTCCACAATCCTGAAATATCTCAACATCTTATCACGATACTTTACATTGTTGGTAAACATACTTTGTTCAAGCTTATACATAAATAGGTTTGCAAATGAGGGAGCTACAGGCGACCCCATATTTGTGCCTTGTGTCTGTAGATAGTACTCATTCTCAAACTTGAAATAGTTATTTTTGAGAAACATCTCAAGGCAATCAAGTAAGAAATAGATCTGGTGATGTGATAAAGTTGTTTCAAGGAGGCGTTCCTCAATATATCTCATTCCTTCCTTGTGAGGGATAAAGGTAAATAGGCTTTGCACATCCAGTGTGGCTAGTATCAGACCCTCCCCCCCCACTGTTATCTCTGAAAGGTTCACAAGTAGGTCCGTAGTATCCTTCAAACATGTGGGGATGCTCTTAACCAGTTCTTGTAAGAATGAGTCTACTGTGAGAAAACGCGGAAAAGCCGCCACAAGTGCTCAGAGCAAGGCGGCTGATTCCGCGTCCAATGCGGCAGATTCCGCATCTGACGCGTCGGTTTGCACGCATAGGCCTACATCTGTCAGCATGGCGGCTGAACGCGGAGAAACCGCCGCATGCTCGGATAGCGGTGCGGCTGGTTCCGCGTCCTGCACAGCGGATACATTGCAACACATGTCTGGTGTGGCTGGGACTGATAGTCCAGACAGGTTCAGAAGGACGCGCGCGCGCGTGGAGAGGCAGAGCTTTTATGACAGCCAGAAGGGTGTCAGCTGACCAAGCCGGTCAGCTGACAATTCAACCACTTCCTATTGGTCCAGCACTTAGGGGAGGCGCTGGAGAGCGCTATAGTATATATACTGGGTGCTGGTCATTTCTCTGGTGTCTGCCGTTGCGATCACTACGTGGTAGCACTCAGACCTTTTTGTCAGAATCTGTGTTTATATTATTCTGTTATACTTCAGACTAGTTCCAGGGTGTTGATGATCAAGGAACTCACACCCAAGACTAGGGAACTGTATTATCATTCTGTTATACTTCAGACTAGTTCCAGGGTGTTGATGATCAAGGAACTCAGACCCAAGACTAGGGAACTGTATTACCATCCTGTTATATATATCAGACTAGTTCCAGGGTGTTGATGATCAAGGACCTCACACCACAAGTCTAGGGAACTGTATTTCCCCTCTGTTATATATCAGACTAGTTCCAGGGTGTTGATGATCACGGAGCTCACACCTAAGACTAGGCATTGTTATTATCTGTTATGACTTCCTGCTTTCCTGACCACTCTCTTGATCTCTGACTTGGTACTTCGCTATATCTGATACTCTGTTGCTGAACCATGCTTGTTTTAGGATTCCGGTTCTGTCTCCTGTCTCTGTACCTGATCTGTCTGTCTGTTGCCGACCTGGCCTGTCCGACCTCGAGAACTATCCCCCCTGTTTGGAGATTGTTCACAGACCTGTCAGTGACACTTCACCTTTGGTGTCACTCACTCTCTGGTCCTTCCCACTCTCAGCCTGGCTCCGCCCCTTGGGGAGCATCAGGCCATTGGAAGGAACCTGTTCTTTGGGCAGTATCTCCTACTGCCTTGCACCCTCTATACGGGTGCTCTCCTCAAAGTATTACTGTTGCACCAAACACTCATATTTCTCAAGTGTCCAGATATATCTGATTATCGGTGATACTGCAGATCACCGATAATCAGATCCTCTCTGTGTTACACCAATCGTTACATCGACATACTTAGACAGAGGATATAGTATTGACCCAACAGCCGATACTATCGGGCGTCCTGGTGAATTTGTTAAGTCCTTGTGGATCTTGGGCAATAAATACAGAAGCGGCACTTAGGGATGTACTACATCCAAGTACTCTGCTGTTTTCTTATCTATCATTCCCATCAATAAAGCTTCATTCTCAAATGATACACTTTTGATTTTATGACCCAGGTAGGGTCACTCCTGCATTTCAGGTAGTGACCCTCTACCTGCAACTGTCTATATGCTTCCTCCAGATACTGCTGTTTATCAATCACCACTGTGGCACCCCCTTTATCTGGTTTCATTACTAGAATCGTCTCATTCTGTTTAAGAGATGTCAGTGCCTTTCTTTCAGCATAAGTCAGGTTAGGTGCAACTGCATATTTCTGACCGGACCAACCTTTCTGTACACCAATTTTTTAAACATTTGTAAGACAGGGGTCATCAAATCAGGCAACCATGTACTTTTCTTTCGCAGTGCTGTTGCCCCAGTAGTATCAGCAGTATCTTTAAAACACATTTTCAATTGGAGATTGCTAACAAATGTGTCATTCTATCTCCCAGTCAAAAAAGCCCTGATCAAATACCGGTACAAATCCTAACCCTTTCTCCAACACTGACAGTTCAGCAGTAGTAAGTGTATAGTTAGAGACTGTTTAGAGAGCAACCATTGTTTTCGTATAAAAGGGGCAGGACCATCAAAAACATGGTCAGTAAGGTGGACTTGTCTACCTGGTGCATCAAAATGAGCAAGCTTACGAGCAAAAGAGGGACATTTCCTTGCATGAGCTGCAACTGCTGTGGGGCCATAATGAAAGGCAACCACGGGAATCATCCGTACACGGGAGAAAAAAATTCCCATTCGTTCGATGTATACATGCGACAGCATGTTTGTGGTTTATGCATTGAAGTGTCCCTGCGGGTTCATGTACGTAGGCAAGACTACCAGAGATGTGAAGACAAGGATACAGGAGCATAGAAGCTCTATCCAAGGATTCAACCCCACCAAACCCAGCACTCACACCCCAGTGGGCAAACATTTTCATGCCCTTGGTCATAGGGTGTCACAGTTAAGGTGGGTGGTGTTGGATCATGTTCCACCACTCAGCAGATGGGGAGACAAGGACAGAGTATTGTTACAACGGGAAGCCAGATGGATGAGAAAATTGGATTCCATCTCACCGAGAGGATTAAATGATATGTTTAGCTTGAAATACTTTTTATGAGTGATATTGATATGATGTCAAGCTCTGTTTTCTCCCCTCGGTATTGATGCCATGTCATCGATTGGTGGGTGGTGGAGAGAGGGAACTCGTGTATCCCTGGGCCATGTGTAGCTGGCTGAATAATGTTAATATGCATTTCATATGTTATTGAATGCTAATGTTGCTTACACTTATGTTTGCTTAGATGTCTTATTGTTTGGGTAGACATCTATGTATGTAGTGCCCAAATTTGTGATGTATCCCTTAGGGGTTAATGTTGCTACCTCACCACTACTGGTCAGCTGACCAAGTGGGTGGGGTTTCCTGTTATGGGTGTGGTGCACAAAGGTTCATAAGTGGTTGTGCTGTTAGGGTTGTCTGTACACTTGAGAAAGGGGGAACCCCTGAAACATGTTGCGTTAGCCACCCGTGGAGTAAACTAGTTTATACGCCTTTTGAGTGCCTCCTTCTTACCACCAAGACATGAATGCTACCAAAAATTCTGGCACTAACTAGCTGGAAAATTAGAGCCAAGCACTTGCAGGTGTGGTGGTGGTTGAGTTATCACATGTCAGGGTTAATAGAAGCAACAGCAACTGGCAGCTTGCTGGCATCATCACAAAATATTTACAGAGCTCTGTAAATTGCAATTACATTGCAAAGTAAAATTGTCATTTTTTTTCACACTTCCGAATATTTTAATCTTGTATTATAGACATACTGTATATAAATGACTGCTAGTTAGCACCACAAAGACATCAATGCCACCAAAAATTCTATCAGTGACTAGTGAAAAATGATGGCCATGCACACTTGCTGGCATCAATCTGTGATAGTAGGGGTGGATGGCCCATACTTTTTAGTAACCCATATCTCACTTCTTTTTTTTTTAAAAGTGAGTTAATTGACATTATCCTGCTGATAGTCATGATTGGTTCACGACCACACCGCCAGCAGCACTGAAGGCTTCTTCATACAGGACACTGGATGGCAAGCAACAGAGAACTCAATGGCATGCTGTGCCTGTTGGGACCACGTGTCAAGCCTGCTCACCCAAAACTATCCTTACCAACAAACAAACCTAGATAATCGTGTGCCATTCCTCTCAGCCTTGGTGGTGACTATGGACCTGCGATTCAGGTTGTTGAGAAGGTCACCGTAGATAGATCCAGGGATCCATAATGCCTAGTACACACAATGAGATTTTCAGGCAGATTTCCTGCCAGATCGATTATTTTCAACATGTCTAATCTGATTTCGATTTTCTGAACGATTTTCCATGGGAGTGAATGGAAAATCAATCGAAATCAGATCAGACATGTTGAAAATAATCGATCTGGCAGGAAATCTACCTGAAAATCTCAGGCACAAGATACCTGCTGCCTTGGCCAGGAGTGGGAGATGTGTGTGACCTGGAGATATAGCCCTAAAAAGACATAGAGATGGTTGCTGCCTGACATCTCTGCATGGATTATGGTGGGGGAGAGGGAATCTGCACACAGATTTTCATAGAGTACTCTGTGTCACGTACCTGTAAAGGTAGAGACTGATGAGCTGAGGGCAGCAACCCTTGCAATTTGTCACCCTGTATCCTTTGAGTGGGAACAGGAGCACCTGGTGCACAAGGAGCAAGAGCACTCGCAGTACCATAGGCTTGTCAACAGGGCGCGTGACTGGACTGGATTCACGGCACGCCCACAGGCTGAGTCTGGTACTGCAGGTACTCAGCAACTAGGGAAGTTGAGCGGTAAACATTGGTTAAGCAACAAGGCAAGTCCTCGAAAAGGCAGAAGTCAGCCGCAAATCAGGTTCTCGTGCAAGCAAAGGTCTGATAACAAATCGGGTTCTCATGCGGGCAGAGGTCAGCAACAGATCGGGCAGTTGGACAAAGCAAAAGCAAGGGTTGGCAACAATTTGGGAACTCGGGCCAGGGTTAGAATCCAGAACATCAGACAAACAGGCAAACACTAGGCACATAACGTGCACACGTAAGCATGCAGATGCCATTACGCAACACACACGCAAACAGGAGAACATGTACAAAACAGACGCCCCAATACGCACGCAAGCGTACAGCGTTCACACAGGCAGCAGCGTCCCACACATAGGGACTGGACGAGATGCACCAGGACACCTGCTGACATCCGTGTGTACCAGCCACCTTATCTAGACAGGTAACTAACCATGACACTCTGCTTAGGTGAGTACGTTTTGCTTTTTCCTGAGTAGTGCTCTGCATAAAATAACTTTTCCCTTTGCAGCAGGAATAGAGAAGGGTGGTCAGCCAATAGTCATTCCACTTTTTCATACTGCAAATATGGGGATCTTTATGGAAGCATGGTAACATGTGCACAGACATGTGAAATAGGTGGCCCTTAGGCTTTTTCTCCTCACTAGTCCTCATAAAAGTGTCTTCCTAATCCTGCTCCTCCTCCTCAAGTGGTAGCAGCTCTGGTTTTAAAGGGAACCTAAACTGAGGATATGGATTTTTCCCTTTAACAATAATACCAGTTGCCTGACTCTCCTGCTGTTCCTGTGTTTCTAACACTTTTAGCCACAGATCTTCAACAAGCATGCAGATCAGGTGCTCTGACTGAAGTCAGACTAGATTAGCTGCATGCTTGTTTCAGGTTTTTGATTCAGCCACTACTGCAGCCAAAGAGATCAGCAGGACGGCCAGGCAACTGGTATTGTTTAAAAGGAAACATCCATATCCCTCTCAGTTAAGCTTGGTGTAATTGCCTTCTTAAAACAGAAAGAAACTTGCAATAATTCAGTTATAAATGACCATTTGTGGTTCCCCTTTTACCTTGCCAGCACAATACCTGAGACACTGGGGGGGGGGGGGGGGCGGTGTGGACTGTGTTTCATTCTCACTCTTCCTCCTCCTTTTGATGACTACGGTCCCTACTTTGTCCTGCTGCACTCTGAGAAGTAGGGAATGGAATCTCCCTTTCCTCCTCTGTCCATGCTGCTCTGGAGTTACATTGTTCCATCCTGACTGCTCCTGACTTTCTGTGTTTTTGGCTTGCTCAATGGGGGCTATGACCTTAGACACTGTGTGCATCTGCAGAAACTGGTTACCAGAAAATAAGTCAGCTGTGCGACTGTGCCCTCGGCCCTGATCCATTCATGCACCGCCGCTACCAAATAGTGCCTGATAGCTACCTACTGCTCACAGTTGGTCGAGCATATGAAGGGTTGAGTTCCAACTACTGATAGTGATACAAATGAATCTGTGTGGTGGCAGCCTTCGTTGACGCCTAATCTTACAAAGTGCGGTAATCAGGTTGGCTTCATTATTGCAGACCACATTTCTGCTGTTAGATGTTAAGGCCCATACACATTTGTCTGTAGTTGGCAACAGGCAAGAAACAGCATATTTATGGCAGCGACAATTCGAGTTCGCGACACACGTTATACACACGTGATAACAGAAAGAGTGAAGACACGACGGAAGCTGTTTGCCACAGACTACGTATAGTAGTTGTACTATGGTAGCGACTCTTCTGTCCGTAGAAGTCTTTCATACACACGACAGGACACCAACAGACTAAGCAACGGTTTGTGAGACAAAAGTCAGAAGAGATTCACCAGTTAAATCACTCAAAGATGGCTGTGTCTGCAGACAGTCTTTGTCGCTTGCCGTGTCCACACAAACCCAATTTCGTGCACGCGTTTTGACAGTCGGGAAGTTGCGGTGCTATGCTGATCAGTGGTGGTAGTTCTACGGGGAATCACCAGTGCTGGACGATTAAAAGCTTTCAGATGCGTACAAACATAACACTCTGGAACGCTTTCTCTAATGTGAAAGTTAACATGAAAGTCAAATAGATTTTCATGTTACCTTTCTAAACGCATCCTAGGAGCGATCCTTCAAAATGTACGGATAAGCTCCTAGTGTGAAAGAGCCCTTAGAAGATGACCAGTTGGTCCAAGAGCCATGCTTGGGAAGCTGATGTATCATACAGCTACAGCACTCTGTCATACATTAACAGCTGTGGTGCACAGGAGGAGCACCTGTAGTAAATATTAATTGATGCAACTCTCAGGAGAAAAAAAAAAGGAGGGCATGGCACGACAGAGCAAGGAGATGGTGCTCCAATAAGTGCATGTTGGTCAAGTTTGATAACTCAGGAGACAATCCATTTTCTAAGAGAAGTGAGTTCTGTTAATACTGTTTCAACATCCTGCAAAAAAAAAACATTTCCTTTATCTAGTCAGCTGTTTAGGCCTCAAGACAGTTACACTTTATCATCACAATGTGGATTCTCTGTGCCAGACTTGCTGGCAGCAGACACTGCATGGTGTACTGTTTGTGACCTTCCATGTTTGTTTTGTCTTATTCTATCTCATACAGTCGAAACACACAAACCCTTATATTATTATTGATTTATAAAGTGCCAACATATTCCTTTCCATTTATTCTTTCCAAAACATATCTAAAAAGCAAGACCATAATGCATTTCATCAGACAGAACCAGGGAAGGTCATCTCTTTCGCCCTCCAAGCAATGGTGATTTATAGCACAAGAAAAACTATGTATATTTCATTCCAACCATTTAATTATGAAATTAGAGTTATATGTGTCCTCTGAATTGGCATTTCGCCCTTAAAAGGTTACCTTTGCTTATATGAAAATGTAAAAATGGGGGAAGCAGGCATGTGTAGAAGGCATCCTTGAGCTAAATATCACTGGTAAGGGGGGTGGTACATATGCTCTGTGCATGCGCACTATGTAGTTGTGATGTAGTGCACATGCGCAGAGCGCTCCCGGCCAAAGGGGTCCCATTAAGGATGCACATCGCCATTCAGCATCTTTGCAGTGTGCACCTACCCTACCGACCCGGAAGTAGCTTCTGGCGGACATTACACAATAACAGAGGGTGACAGAGGAGAATGGGGAAGCGATGGGCATGAGAAGAGCCTCCTACACACGCCTGCAATTTTCATATGGGCTAAGGTATCCTTTAAAGAGGCACCACAGAGACATACAGTAGAATGAAAAACAATTACTCAGTAGACCCACTATTGTATTAATTATTCTGGTTTCAGCATCATAAACACTTTTTATATCTATATATAGCTATATCTTGGTATGTAGCTGCGCCCTACCAGGGATATTTAGCTTAGGCTGTTTATTATGCAGAATTCTCTGCCCCAAGCACTCTGGGAGAACACAAATTAAACAAACATTCCGCAGTGATGCACCTGGCAGCAGTAAAGATGAAGAAACCTGTGATAAATTTAAGAATGTAAATTGGGGAAAGGATTTTACTATAGGCAAACATTAACTGATTTATAAAGTAACATTAAACAAAGCACTTTTTAATGCATTAAATGTGCTGTGCATGTGCTGTTTCTGCCACTCCCTGCAGCAATCCTGGCTTGTAATTGCCAGTTTTAAGAGAACCCGAGGTGGCTTTGTATAACGTTAGTGGGGCACAGAGGCTGGTTGGGCACACTAACACCAGCCTCTGTTGCCCCATGGTGTGTGTCAAAGACCCCCCTGCTCGCCGCTATCCTTCCCGCAGTGCTGGCGACACGCAGCGCGTCGCCAGCACAATGTTTACCCTAGCGCTGTCTGTCAGCGCCGCTCCCCCGCCTCCTCCGCATCGCCGCTACCCGCCCTCGTCCCTTCCCTCCAATCAGCGTGAGGGAAGGGACGAGGGCGGGTAGCGGCGATGCGGAGGAGGCGGCGGAGCGGCGCTGACAGACAGCGCTAGGGTAAACATTGTGCTGGCGACACGCTGCGTGTCGCCAGCATTGCGGGGGTATAGCGGCGAGCAGGGGGGTCTTTGACACACACCATGGGGCAACAGAGGCTGGTGTTAGTGTGCCCAACCAGCCTCTGTGCCCCACTAACGTTATACAAAGCCACCTCGGGTTCTCTTTAGGCAGTGTTTACAAACAAACTAACCAGCTTGTGATAGGCTCAGAGAAGCTCAGTCTGTGACTCACACAAAGCGTGGAGAGGGTGTGTATAGCTTCTGCCTATAACAGCAGACAGTTCATTCCTGCCTGAGCCCGACAAAGCCATCAGAGGAAAGAAGATTAGATTATATAACAGAGATAACACAGCCACTGTGCATCTAGGAAAGGCTGCAGTAAGCCAGACCACATTATAACAGGTATACGAACTTATAGGATAGAAGAAATAAGGCTGAAAATTGTGTTACAGAGTCTCTTTAAGCTATATTCAGTAAAGTTCCTCAAGAGGAACTGTCGCGAAAATCTTAAAATTTAAAGCACAAACACATAAGAAGTAAATTTCTTCCAGAGTAAAATGAGCCATAAATTACTTTTCACCTATGTTGCTGTCACTTACAGTAGGTAGTAGAAATATGACATTACCAACAGATTTTGGACTAGCCCATCTTCTCATAGGGGGGTTCTCAGGGTTTTCTTTTTTTAAAAGCACTTAGTGAATGGCAGTTGCTCCGTCCAACTGCCAAAATAGTGTACGGTGAGCAGGGAGGCTGCTGGTCATATTGAGAGCCCCCCATGAAAAGATGGGCTAGTCCAAAATCTGTCGTTAATGTCAGATTTCTACAACCTACTGTAAGTGACAGCAACATAGGAGAAAAGTAATTTATGGCTCCTTTTACTCTGGAAGAAACGTACTTCTTATTTGCACTGGCGTAACAATAGGGGAAGCAACCCCTGCCCCCGCGGGGGAGGGGGGGGGGCGCTCATGGCCGTTTTGGGGGGGCAGGAGGGGTTGCAGCATGAGGGGAGAGCTTTACACATCAGCGGGGAGGGGGGACAGTCCCCCCTCCCTCACCTCGGGCTCTCCCCTCTGCGCTCCCCCTCCTGCATCTATCTAAGTGTCAGCAGCGGTGGCGGCAGCTATAATTACCTCTATTCACCTTTATTTTGTTAAAACAGGAAGTAATGTGAAGCCCTTGCAGATCGGAGACCTCCGGTGGTGAATGGAGGTAATTATAGCTACTGCTGCCGCCGCTGCTGCTGACACTTAGATAGATGCAGGAGGGGGAGCGCAGAGGGGAGAGCCCGAGGTGAGGGAGGGGGGGGGGGGACTGTTTCCCCTCCCCCCTGATGTGCAAAGCTCTCCCCTCATGCTGCGACCCCTCCTGCCCCACCAAAACGGCCATGAGCGGGCCCCAGGGTGGGGTGGGCGTGCCCGCTCAAATTCTTGCAGGGGGGCCCGGGGACTTCTAGTTACACCCCGGCTTATTTGTACGTTTTTTAAATTTTAAGATTTTCACAACAGTTCCTTTTTAAATCTAAATAGCTTTTAGGCCCTGGTATGTGTTAGGTATGGTGTCTGCAGCAAAACTAAACTGAGAGTTCCTGAGGAGAACATGACGCAAACAGCTAATGTGTACTTTGTAAAACAATGAGAAATATGCTGACTAGTATGAATAATTAACCTAATGTTAATAGTACCTAAAACAAATAGATCTTTTCAGTGCATATAAAATGCTATGTGCTCTACCTGAACACGTCAGTCCCGCTCCATGCGCAAAGTACTTTTAAAAGATAAAGCCAGATTAATTATTGTTCATCAGAAGTCCTTCCTAAATTCTCCTTTTGTTCCTGGGATATTTGGGGCTCTGCCAAACACTGAGTTCTGAGCAGGAAAGGATGTAAGCGAGAGGTGACTGAAATGAATGAGCTTTCTGATAATGTTTTGATGAAAGACACAAGGGTGAGGACTGTTATCTTTTTGTGATTTCTTACTTTCAGTCACAGTAAAGGTCATAATAGTAACACAAAACAGCCCCTCACATGGCAGGCTCATGACACAAGCGCTATAGAAGCCGGAGCTATGGGCCATCAGTTCAGCCAAGTACTTCCTCTCTCCACTGTCCTGCTACTATTTTAAGAACTTATTAGGGAGGGAAAAGGAAGAGGCGGCAACATTTCCCAGTTAAATTTCCTGGTATGTGTGATCAATAACATCACTGTGGAAAAAATTATGATGAATAGAAAATCAAAGACAAGAAGAATGGGCTATTCACATATCATACTGCCGCTGATTAATCTGGAAGCCCGGGTCACACACTAAGAATCTTCAAACACAAACTCAATTTATCTTATTGGAAGCTTCTCTTAGCAGTCATACGCCACGCACTTCACAAAGAATTATGACATAACACGGAACTTATGCAAGGCACTGTGTGCTCCATTTATCACGTTCAGCCATTCAACATGACTATGAATAGAGCCGATGCTGCTGCTGGCAACAGCTGTACAAAATGGAAGATGCTTTGTAATGTAACTGTAGTTTGCATACTACTGGGGGTGGACACCCCCATAACTGATGGCTTACCTCTCCCGTAGATAAAGTAGCCAGTACAGCTCAAAGTAACTTCATAAGGTTTATTGCACAGAAAATAGGTGTAGACCATGCGTTTCGCAAGTGTTGCCCGCTTCCTTAGGCCAATATAGCACAAAAAAGTGCTGTATAACTCACATTGAAAAGACTCAAGCACAATGAAGAAAAAATGTTTCTAAGAGATGCTGGTTTGAGAGACAGATGTACAGCTGCGGCTGAGGGAGATGGAGGGGAAGAGGAAGCTTCTAGGCTGGAGACGAGCGTAGAGGTGATTGACACTGATTGCTGCTGCAGTGTGGAGGCGAACTGGCTACCTATACTGAAGTGAGGGAATAGGGAGCCATCTGGCTATCTATACTGCAGAGTTAGGGTGGTCATCAGGCTACCTATACTAGAGGGAGGGGTCCTCTCGCTACCTATACTGAAGGGGGCGGCTGGTGACAGTGGCCTTGAGCGGTAAAGAGTACAAATCCAGCCCTGCTGAGCCGTGTGAACTAGCACTAATAGTAAGTTTGCATGTATATAGGGCCTTCTAAGCAAGGTAGAATGTCAACATTGCCCATTATCTTGGTGTGCATAAAGCCTTCCAGATCTTGTATATGTTACAGCCAGAACCCAAAGTCTGGCCACTTTAGTTCAGGCCGGTCAAAACTAGAAGTGGCCGTGTACCTGCGGCCAATGTGTGAAACGGATTAAATCCTGCTGGCTCCTTGTCTCCCCGGCTTTGGCTCCTCCCTCCGCCCCCCTCCTATTGAGTTCTGTCAGCCGGTTACACACGCGTCCCTGCCCCCCAGAGTCGTTCGTCACGCTGCAGACATTGCTTCTGCCAGCACCCGCTCTGCAGGAAATCCCTGCTTTCCTGCCGCGATGAACGACTCTGGGAGGAGGGGGAGCAGGGGATGCATATGTCCCCAGCTGACAGAAGCCCAGAACTCAACAGGAGGGGGGTGGGGGAGGAGCCAGAGCCGTGAGGGAGTACAAGGAACCACCAGGATTCAATCCATTTTGCGCATTGGCCGCAGTGAGACGGCCACTTCTAGTTTCGACCGGCCAGAACCCAAAGTGGCCAGACTTCGGGTTCTGGCTGTAACATATATATCGATTCAGACGTACAAAATCTACCAATTCACCTTTAATGTCACTACCAATTTTATTCTTGAATAACGAGTATGTTAACGTTGTAAAAGAAAAGATCATCATATCAGTGCTTTATTGTGACTGTCTTCACCTCAGTAAAGAATTCGTAGGAATCTTTTGCCCCCTCTCTTCCCACTCCTGATGCCTTTATGCCTCCAAAGGGCAAATTAAGATCTCTCACAAGCCAGCAGTTAGTCCATACAAGACCTGACTGCAGTTTCTTAGCTACTCGGTGAACACGTCCTACATCTCTTGTCCATAAAGTAGCAGAAAGGCCATATTTCACGCCATTGGCTTTTTCAATGACTTCTTCTTCCGAATCAAAAGGTACCACACAAGTCACTGGCCCAAATATCTCTTCTTGCATACAACAAGAGTCTTCCTTCAATCCAACAATCACAGTCGGCAACATGAAATAACCACCTCGGTGTTCTGGTGGAATGCTTAACACATCTATGCCTTCTCCACAAACAACTGAGGCTCCCTCCTCTAAAGCCTTCTTCACATAGCCTTTCACCTAGAGGAAAGAAAGTGTCAAAGTCTCAAAATATATATAAACATATATTTGTGCGTACATTTGAAAATAAGGCCCGTTTAAACGGGCACAGGATAGTGGTAGTCGAGTATCAGTAAATTTACCAATATACTACTACTTCATTCATAGCGGTAGTAGAAAAACAGTAATTTTACAGATATTCTACTACATTTATATAGTAAAACAATATTAATAACTGATATTCAGGCCTGTATTTACATCACAGGAGCCGATAGGCACAGATGTCTTGGTACCTTAGATTTTGCCCTGACGCCCTCCACAAACCCGCGCCCGACGGCATGGCAAGTGTGCTGGCTGTCCCAGCTGTCACTTCTCCATTATTTCCCTTGTCCATCACAGGTAGCTACAGGTGCCCCTTAATACTGAGGATATGTCTGGCTACCTAATACTAAGTAGCTAGAGTTGCCCCTGGCTGAAGGGTGATCTGGTCAGTGGAATGCAGAGAGCTGGGTGAGTAACCTCTTATTTACAGTCTGCTATGGAATTTGCATAGGTAAGGCAGGAGGGAGGCACTTGAGGAGGGGAGTGAGCCACCTTTCCATAAACAGGTGCCTGTAGGCACGTGCCTACATTGCCTTATGGTAAATCCGGCCCTGCTGATATTTTACTATGACATTAGCTGCCCCTGCTCTCACACAGAACTCTACGCTGGTGGTGCCAAACACTTAACCGCATGCAAATTCATATTGACTTTCATTAGCTACTCTGAAAGAATGTGGGCAAAAAAAGTGCAAATGAATGCATATAGTATCTAAAAAATTTGCACGAAAGAAAACATTTGAGGTTCCCGTAATGATAAGTGTGAACCTTTCCTAAGGGATCAGTTTAACTAACACCAAACTTAAAGAGAAACCATGACCAAAAATCGAACTTCATCCTAATCAGTAGCTGATACCCCCTTTCCCATGAGAAATCTATTCCTTTTCACAAAAAACGGATCATCAGGGGGCTCTGTATGGCTGATATGGAGGTGAAACTCCTCCCACAGGAAACTGTGAGAACCATGGTACTCCTGGCAGTTTGTGAACCTCATTGCATTGTGGGGAATAGCTGTCTACAGCAGCTACTTCTAGTGACATCACTTGCCAGCAGTAAAAATGTCACCATTTATACATAATTATTGTAAAAATGGAGCACTTTTTTCTATTACAATATTTTCACTGGAGTTCCTCTTTAAAGAAACACTATCAATGTCCAAGTGTTCCAACATATACAACAATATACAAATAATGCCCAAGTAGCTGTGTAAACAGTTTACTACTTTTCATGTTAAATGTCAGAGGCAAAAGCTGTAATTCATTGTGTGCAGATTTTAGCTGCGTTTGGAATGTCTCATTTGCATAGGTGAATCTCTGCAGTCTGACATGCTAAGGGCCCGTTCAGACTACAAAGTGCGGACCGCAACGCATGCGGACCGCAAAGCGTACGAACGCACGCCATCCGCGTTCGTATGCGTTGCGTGGCTGATCCCATCACTGAAAAGTGAATGGGACAGCCGCGCGTTTTTGTAAAATCTGCGTGCAGCATGCGTTTCCGGACCGCACAGGTCCGGAACGCATGCTGTGTGAACATCAGACATTGCACTCTATGCAATGTCTGATGTCCTGCGTGTCGGCCCCCCCGCACGCGTTTCCAAAACGCATATGGAAACGCGTGCAGTGTGAACGGGCCCTAAGAACAGTGTAATACTGAAGCAGAGTTATATGAAAACAAAAGCCTGTCAAACATCAGGTTTCACACACACAATTACAAATGATTATGTTGCACATAAGATACATTTCCTCTGCTCTCTGCGAGAGAAAGCTCTGCCTGTCTCTGACTGAGAACTCTGCACACGCAGAGTTAACAGATACACTGTGAGAGATTCCCTTCTGCCCTCATGGCTCATTTTCCCGTCAGAATTACAGCAGACTGCGGTCAGAAAAGGTAAAAGGAATTAGATAACAGTAAACAAAGAAATAAGGATTCAAATGTACAAATCCACCTGTACTTAGCAGCACTTCCCAAACATTTCCTATCTCAATTGAAAAAAAAAAACATGTTAATCAATAGTGTTCCTTTAAGATAACAGGAATAGTTGTGAGGCAGTTGTCCAGGAAGCCAATTGTTTTATTTCACAGCTTAAACCTGATTGGTTGCTCGGACTGCTGTTTCACCTAACCTCCATATTCCATTGCACTAGTGTTAAAAATTTGCCACCATTCCATTTCCCTTTGCTCTCCATCATCTAGAGGAATTGAAATAAGTATCATTAGCTTGCCTTTGCCAAATGGTTCTGGCTGATCAGAGCTCCCATGCTGGCTGTTGGATCCGATGGATTGCCAACCTTCCATTTTCTTGTAGCTTCTACAAACCTCTTAAGAAACTCTTCATACACTGAACTCTGAACATATATTCTGCTTGTGCAAAGGCAAATCTCCCCCTGTGAAAGAAACACATGATTAGGAAACCGTGTACATGCCTCAGAAAGTTTTGCCATTCAACCCAGATGTTCAAGTACCCATATTCACAGTGAAAAAATGTACCGTAACCTTTACCATTGTATTATTATACATTTTTTACCTACTTTTTGATACTTTTTAAATTTCAGAGTGCTAAAAAGTTATTTTAAACAGAAGATGAACAATTATCTGCTAGGAGAAATCTCAGGAGAAAAGGTGAATTGAATAACGGCCATAGTTGTTGAAGAAATCCACTGCTCTGTGTTTCTTTACCCTGATCACAGTGTCTAGTTGGTTCTCATCAGCAGCTGTGGATAGACAGCAGGAGCACTGCCTGACTCTTTCCCCATATAGTAAACACCAAGGTTTAAAGGGAATCTGAAGTGAAAGGCATATGGAGAGGCATATGAAGGATGCCATATGTATTACTTGTAATGCCAATACCAGTTGCTTGGTAGTCCTGCTGCCTGGTCTCTTTGGCATCAGTAGTGTCACACCCCTGAAATAACCATGCAGTCTAGTCAGACGTCAGTCAGAGCTTGATCTGCATGCTTGCTCAGGGTATATGGGTACAAGTTAGAGGTAGATGATCAGCAGCACAGCCAGGCAATGCACATTGTTTAAAAGGAAAAATAAAACGTCAGCCTCTATATTCCTCTCACTAGAGTACTACTTAAAGCGGACCCAAACTAAACTTTTTTTTTTAATTCAAAATATTTAGTTGCACCACTCTGACACATACAAAGATCAATAAACACTCCTTTAAGCCTATGAGCATTTCAGTGTATGCTTTTCACCCTTCTATTTTCATAACTAGGGTTATACAGGTGGCAGCCATTACTTCTGAGCTTGGTAGGTTTTAGATCATGGGTGTGTTTGTCATCAGCTACCCTCCCTCACAGGGGCGTCGTCTATGTGAAATCTCACACAAGCTGAGATCACCTCCCCTGTGACATCATCAGTAGCAGCCTGTGTTTTGTTTGTCATCATGCAGCTGAAAAAAGGCTGCTATTTATCATTATAATTTAGAAAATATATTTTATTTCTGAAATCTTGTATTTTTAATTTGGGTCCACTTTAAACACCCTCAGTGCTTCCTGCAAAGTGAAACCAATGTCTAGATTCTAGTTTTTTTTTTTAGGATTTCCACAAATTGTAATGAAGAAATGTTTTGACATGTTCTATCAGATAGGCATTTAGCTTGAAGGTGTCCATCCTTTACCTGGCACACAAATAGGTCATTATGAACTTGCATAATGCAAAAAAGTGCAGTGTTTAAAAAAAAACACACACACACACACACACACACACACACACACACACACACACACACACACACACACACACACACACACACACACACACACACACACACACACACACACACACACACACACACACACACACACACACACACACACACACACACACACACACGCACGCGCACACACACACGTTCTTAGCAAAGATGAACAAAATTCATTTTGTTCATGGATGTTGCACAGATCCTTCACCTCATAACATGGGACATTACAGTCTCACAGAACCTTTTTTTGTGAATTGCACTCTACAGTTACCTAAATTCTGTACATTATTGCCCTCTGCTGGTAAACCCTATTCATTGCTGTTATTTGTATCTTTTTGTTTGTGTTTGCATTTCAGAGGTGGTAGTTATCTATTTGTCCTCAAAAATTGCCTATTTTTTTGGTAACATAACAGTTAAGGGGGCAGCAAATCTAAAAGTGTGCATAGATAGGTCTTAAGGTGCCCACCGATGATATCTTGATTGTACAATGTTACCACTATGTAATATGAGGGTCTACCTAATGCTAGGTACACACTATGAGATTTTCTGTCCGATTTACTGTCAGATCGATTATTTCCGACATGTCTGATCTGCTTTCCAATCAATTCCCATTCACTTCTATAGGAAATCGATGGGGAAATGCTCGGAGATCGATCGGAAATCAGATCGGACATGTCGGAAATAATCGATCTGACAGTAAATCGGTTTCCGATTGGACATGTCGGAAATAATCGTTTCTAGAATTCAGCAGCTTCTTAGCTGCACATTGCCTCCCTCCCCCACCTTTGAGTGTGAATATCCAAAATGCTATTATGAATTCTTGTATGCCTATACCAGAGTTTCCAAACCCAGTCGTCCATAAGGCCCCAAAATAATGTGTTTTTTGGGGGGAAATCTATAAAGGTAGTTAAAGAACAACTAAAGTGAGAAGGATATAAATGCTGACATATTTATTTCCTTTTAAACAAAGCACATTGCCTGCCTGTCCTGCTTTTCCTCTGCCTTTAATACTTTTAACCACAGACCCTGAACAACATGCAGATCAGATGCGTGACTTAAGTATTACAGCATTTGACGCATGCTTGTTTTAGGAGTGTGATTCAGACACTACTGATGCATGAAGGATCTGCAGGATGCCAGACAACTGGTACGGTTTAAAACAGTACTGTCCAACTTAGTGGACCTAGAGGGCCAAGCTCCTGGGAGCATTGGTCTGGAGTGGCAGAGCGGCAACATCCTGGCTTTGGGGGTGGAGCCAAGTGGAGAGAAAGAGGCAAGTCTGGCAGAAGTAGAGAGAGCAGGGGGACTGACACAGCAAACAGGCTTGGCCGCAGCAAGAGGTCTCGTGGGCCAAATGTGGTCTGCGGGCCAACAGTTGGACAGCACTGGTCTAAAAGGTAATAACTATGGCAGCCTCCATATAGCTCTTACTTTAGGTGTCCTTTAATCAGCACTGCTATGGCACTAATTATCCCACTTGTGAATATGTGAGCAGTGTTCTCCACAAATTTTTCTTCCAGCTGAGGGGCATGAAAAAGTTGCCAGGTGGGGCGTGACAGGGAATGCCGGCACAACTCTGCTTACAGCATAGGAGGAGGATGAGGAGGAAAGCCAACGACAGCCGGGTGCTCACCAAAATTCCCTAGGTGGGGCACCTGGCTAAAAGAGCCTGGGGAAAACTCTGTGTGATGATTCCTGCAAAACATGTGCTGTTGGTGGACTTCGAGGACAGGGTTGGGAAGCACTGGTTTATACGAAGCATGGTAATGGCTGTTTAGTCTCTTACATATATAGAGTGCTGAGTGGGGTCCAATGTAAAATTTGCACTGTGGCCTATGGCTGTGTAGCACTGCCACTGTAGTTTAACAATGCGTATAAGACACTGCAAAATAGAAAACAGTTGCTTTGGCTGCATGCGATGCTGGCTGGCACATTATTATTTTTATTTATTATATTCCACTGCACTCTGACAACTTTCACAAAAATTACATGATTATTGCATTTCTTCCCACATAATGAGCAGCAATAATCCTGATTTTGGCCACCAGGTGGATGCAATTTATATTACTACTTCTCAGTGGCGTAGCTAAGGAGCTGTGGACCTGATGCAAGTTTTACATTGGGGCCCCCAAGCACTCTGTACATAACAATTCATACGGCGCACCAAAACCTGCCAATGGCAACTACAGTGTCAGAGGTACAAGAAGGGGAAGGGAAATAGCTTGTTAATGAGTAACACTATTCAAAGTATCTATAGAAGTGATTATTATGAACACAGGACCAATAGAGAGCTAATACTGCAGTTGAAGGAGGGCCCTAAGAAGCCCCTCTGGCCCAAGAGCCCGATACAGTGGCAACCTCTGCAACCCCTATTGCTACGCCCCTGCTACTTCTATTTTCGCCTGGGGACTGTTGAAAGACAAACATAGCAACCTATTTCTACATTATTTTCCTATTTAGGATCTCAGCAGTTGCAAAACTTTATCAGCATAAAAATGTAATATTGCTTTTTTTGTTTTTGTTTAAATCTTTTATTATTCCTTAGTAGAAACTGTTTAATTTAAAAAAGGAATAATACGGTGCAGAAACCCTAATCTACACAATTTAGTGGAACAAGCCATTAAATAGGGATTGTCAGCCACAAAATCAAATTCCATTTACCCACTGCTCTGTGTTAATTATGCAGCCTGGAACCTCACCCTGCATTGCAAGCACTCAAATCTAATCAGAAATGTTTCTGCTGTAATAAATCTTATCTCAGTCAGCCTAGTTCTATTTTGGCCATCGCCGACAAGACGGTAGCTTGTCATCACCACTCCCACATTGCTGCTCCTCACTGATTAGATGAGGGCAGTCCAGTGAGCTGTTGAGCTTAAATCTGATCTATGCTCACATGTGTTTACAAAGCAAGCTAGCTGTGAAAGTGCAATTTCTAGGAGAAAAAAAATTAAGGGAGGAAATTACATCAGGATTGGTTTCAGTCAGAGGGAGTCAAGATGGCAAATGCCAGGAACAAAATTCTCTTTATTTACTATATAAATTCACTGAAATCAAAGCATGGACAGTATAATACATATATTATGTAAGTAGAACAAGTATCTATCTACTTATATATTTGTTTTTTTTTCCTGGCATAGTAATGCTGACCCTGCTGCTTTAACTTCCCTGGTGTTAGGATTAAAAGCTGTGCAATTTTTTCTCAAGCATTTAGACCCTAAAAACATACCACAGAGATATCTGCAGCAGCTCCTGCATATAACTTGCTCAGGCACGGGCTTACTGCTCTGGGCTGCAGATTTCCGTCCCGAGCCTGACTTGGGATTACCGCTAAGGAGGTTAAGAGCAGAGACTCACTAAAAACCATGAAGCCAACTCAAATCAGTGCCTGAAAAAAATCTGGATGACCACGTAGCTGTACCTGTGGACTGTTTTGGTGTTAGCTGCAACATGCTCATATAGTATGAGAAGGTGCTGCACACTGAAAATACAGCAGGCAGACTTATACTTGCAGTGCAGTAGCAATGATTCATTCTCAGTTATTTCAGTATTACCTAACATTATAGTGCTAAGGAGAACTAACTACGCCAATCTCACACCTGATTTGTAAAACTTGAGCGAACAGTGGTGGCAATACATTCCTTTAGATCTGCATCCTCAAATATGATAGCAGGGTTCTTTCCTCCAAGCTCCAGTGACAGCTTTTTGTAGAATGGGGCACTCTTCTCAATTATATGCTGAGCAGTTACTGTACTGCCAGTGAAGGAGATGAGAGGGACATCGGGGTGACCCACAAGAGCCTCGCCAGCTTTTGAGCCTGTACCAAACACTATATTGATGACACCAGGAGGGACACCTGCACAGAAAGAAAAGAAAGGTCTCAATTTCAATAAAAATGGTGTCCTTAAAGTACACCTAAACTGAAAGGGATATAGAGGCAGTCATATTTATTTCCACTTAAAGACTACCAGTTGTCTAGCAATTCTGCTGATGTATTTGGCTGCAGTAGTGTCTGAATCACACACCTGGAACAAGCATGTGGCTACTCTAGTCAGATTTTTATCAGAAACACCAAATCAGCATGCTTGTTCAGTGTCCATGGCTTAAAGGGTTAAAGGTAGAGGCTCAGTACTAGGACAGCCAGGCAATTTGCATTGTTTCAAAGGAAATTAATATGTCTGTCTCTGTATCCCTGTCAGTTCAGGTGTGCTTTTTTTTAACCTATAATAGCCTATAGGCTGGTACATGCCGTACTAAATGACTGACAAAGTGAACCTTAAGATTTCTTATTTCCTATTGCATTGTTTCAATAATCCTATATAATAATTCCTAACTGTCCCTGCATCATCATTTGTCCCAGTGTGCGTGTGAAAACTGAACTGTGCATGTGCGCGCAGTTCAGCCGGCTCGGTCTGTGCTGTCCTTGTGGTTGCAAGGGCAACAGGGACGCACAGCGCAGAGCTGGGAGGATGATGGGGCCAGGAGGGGGGGAGCGGTGTGTGTGTGCTGGAGCGCAGGTGCGTGCTGTGGTGGCGGTTACAGACCTAGAGCCTGTTTTTAAACGTGCTTAGGTCGCTAGTGATAAATAACATGATCATATAAAATTTCCACTTGCCCATTTATTATCAAGTGTTCTCTTGAAACAGATGCAGGTTGTCTAGCCATCCACTTAGTTTTCATGATGTCCTCTTTTTGCTTATATGATATCCAGGATACCAGAAATACAGTACATAGCCAGCTCCAACATAAAGGAACACCCGTTATGGCATCAATTTATCAAAGGTTATACGATAAAAAAAAAAAAAACAGGAAAATACTGCATTCGGTATTCAGGACTTTTTTTTTGCTAATTCAGCAATATTTTCATAGGTGCTGTAGAAGTTTGGTAATTTACTGAAATACTATGCTTCAATTCACATGCTGTTTGTGCAGTGAAAGCATTATAATAGTAAGAGACATCCCCACATCCCTTTAGAATGTACATGTTTATTATACTGCCTCTGCTCACTTTGAATCTATTAGTCTTTTTTAACATTTTATTTAATTGCCACAGCTTAGATGCACTTCCAGGAAACATTACACATGCCATGCTTAGGTGATTTCCTCACTAGCTCCTCTGCATCTTCAAACAGGAACCTAAGGGGTTGAACGGCTGAAGGGCCGCAGGGGCAACCTCTTTTGTTCCCGATCTCTCTACACACTACCTGGGGGTTAGAAAAGCTGGACCCTCCCTAGAAGGCTTTGGATCCTATCACAGGGACTTGCAGGAGAGAGAGGCTGTTCCTATTGGCTCTCTGCTTCTGTCAATCATGGGGATATCCACACGGAAGGCATTCGAAGCTGGTTTTCAACAGATGAGAGCTGCCGGTAATTAGAAAGCATGTTCCTGGGCTTTACCGCATGCGTTGATCTTTATGAACTGACATTTGATGACATGTGTTAGAGGTATTTACCACACAAGTCGGTAATTTACCTCACTGCTCGGTAATTTCAGCTTGCCATGCAGTAACAGCCTTGATGAATTGACATTTTACTAAATGCTCCATAAACTCAGCTGTTTTCAGCAATACTGAAATGCCATACAGTGAAAATCCACATACACTACCTGCTTCATCCATTAACTTGCACATCATCCATGCTGTAACAGAGGTCATCTCACTTGGCTTTGCCACAACTGTATTCCCACATGCTATAGCAGGAGCGATCTTCCAGGTGAGCAGATAGAGGGGCAGATTCCACGGGCTGATTAGTCCAGCTAACAAAAAGAAGCATAATTAGGAAAACTGATGTAACAAGGCCCCAACCAACCTCACTGTAGTCAGTATTACCAACTCCAACAGGGGTGCGCACTGTATAGTGCATGCAGTTGAGGTGGTCCATCTGGGTACACTCTGTAGTGTGGTGCTGGATAGAAGAGGCAAAGAAGCGAAAGTTGTATACTGATCGTGGTATATCCACAGTCCGAGCTAATCCTACAGTCTTTCCTGAAAAGCAACACAATTGAATTAGCGTTACAAGCAACCAGACATCAGGTTTGTATTTATTTGTTTTTTTTAAATAAACTCATATGTAAACCTATACAAATAATCAGATTTAGAAGTCAAGCTGCTGTGAGTCACTATGCTTATGGCAACTGACTTTTCTGTAGTCCACTGTTGATGACTTTAAAGTTACATCATTAGAATGGAGTACTTTAAAAATGTTTATTGATCCACTTAGTAAACAATTTCCATTGATGACTTACTTTAGGAAAACAATTTCTTATCTGTCATGCTCAATTGATACTCCAAGTAAACTGGTTTGAAATTTAAACAAGCAGCAATTAAAATAATTGCTGACCTACATAAAAAAATAAACATGAAAAGAAAAAAACCACTTTACATTCCCTTTACATGGTGGACAGAAGCACAGCCAGGGAGGGCGCTGATGGGAGAAGTTAAGTTCTGAGGAGGCCATATGGACCGAGAAAGAGATTAGTGCTGAAATGTCACGTAGGCATAAGAAGAGTTAAATCTTGAGAAGCCCTGAAAAGAGTTAAGTCTTGGGCAGCCAAGTGTGCAGAGGAAGAGTTAAATCTTGGGCAGTCATGTAGGCAGAGGAAGAGTTAAATCTTGGGCAGCTATGTGGGCAAACGAAGAGTTAAGTCCCGGGCAGCCATGTAGGCAGAGAAAGAGTTAAAGGACAACTGAAGTGAGAAGAATAGGGAGGCTGCCATATTAATTTCCTTTTAAACAATACCAGTTGCCTGGCAGCCCTGCTGATCTATTTGGCTGCAGTAGTGTCTAAATCACACCAGAAACAAGCATGAAACTAATCTTGTCAGATCTGACAATAATGTCAGACGCACCTGATCTGCTGCATGCTTGTTCAGGGGCTATGGCTAAAAGTATTACAGGCAAAGGATCATTAGGATAGCCAAGCAACTGGTATTGCTTAAAAGGAAATAAATATGGCAGCCTCCATATCCCTCTCACTTTAGTTGTTCTTTAATCTCCTTAGCTGTGAGGCATGGGGGGTTGCAAATCCACAGCTCAGAGCAGTAACCTTCAGCCAGACTTGTGGCGACCAAGGCAAGGTTAATGCAGAGCATAGTGTTCAGCAGGCATTTTCACTCACTTCTCGGAGATCCAGACACCGGAAGCCATTCTTCTTCTTGTCCTCCGAGACTCTGCATCCCCCTGGATGAGATTGCCACCTGTTGTCATGACTACAGCTGGCAATCTCACTATAGGGTTACAGTGCCACCTGGAGTATGGAAAGATAACTGCAGTGCTGGATCCCAGGGAGGTGAGAAGGAGCAGGGGCTGCTGCAGGTTTTTTGGCGGCATGATTGTTTTGCGGTTTCAAAGTCTAAAAGCATGCAAAAAACAATTACACCGCTTTTAGACCCTAAAATCTGGAAATAATCATACTGCCAGGGAAGTTAATGGAAAACTATAAAAGTTAACTCAAATTCTAA
Source organism: Hyperolius riggenbachi (assembly GCF_040937935.1). NCBI lineage: Eukaryota > Metazoa > Chordata > Amphibia > Anura > Hyperoliidae > Hyperolius > Hyperolius riggenbachi. Next base: position 306,068,753 of record NC_090649.1, read on the forward strand.
ATGCCACATATATTTCTAGTTATTACTAGCAAAAAGCAATACAAAGTCTTTTTTTCATCTTTTCATTTCTTATGTGAAGAAAATCACATTCACAGAGAACTGGTTTTACTGTTGGAATTACTATAGAGGACTGTGCCCAGCACATCCAGCATACAGAAATAGCACTGGCTACAGGCTGTAATACTGTTACTGAAATGTCTTCAGAACAACAGAAAGGAGAGATATAGCATCAAAATAGTGTGTAAATAACTCATCAGCTTCAGCTCTGTGTGTCTCAGTCTCTGCTTTACGCAGTTCTAAAGTAAACAGTCAAGATTACAGCCAGGAAGAGCTCATTCTTAATGGTAAGTGTAAGCATCCAAGAACAGGAATAAAGTGAGGGTCCTTCTCTTTAGATCCTTTCTCTGATCTAGTTGAAAAATAGTTGTTCTCTCAGTTGTTCTCATATGATCTGTAAGAAAGCAGTGGGTGTGGGCAGGGCAGAAACAAACAGTAATTCATTCCTCTGTGAATAGTGAGAGGGAAGTGGCATCTATCTACATGGTACATTCCTGCCTTCGATGCTGACTTATGAAGTAGGGACCTGTTACACAAGGCTGTGATAAAAGACCTCTGAAAAGTTTTCCATTGTTACTGGCTAAAAGCTCTACAGGTATGTGGGGTATACAGAATGACAGTTTCTTTGATAGCTGTCCTTTAAATCTTGGACATCCATGTGGTAAGTCCTGGGCAGCCATGCGGGCAGAGGAAGAGTTAAAGGGACACTGTAGGGGGGTCAGGGGAAAATGAGTTGAAGTTACCCGGGGCTTCTAAAGGTCCCCCACAGACATCCTGTGCCCGCGCAGCCACTCCCCAATGCTCCGGCCCCGCCTCTGGTTCACTTCTGGAATTTCAGACTTTAAAATCTGAAAACCACTGCGCCTGCATTGCCATGTATTCACTCCCGCTGATGGCACCAGGAGCGTACTGCGCAGGCCCAGTATGGTCTGTGTCTGCGCAGTACACTCCTGGTGACATCAGGGGAAGCGAGGACACGGCAACGCAAGCGCAGTGGGTTTTTAGACTTTAAAGTCTGAAATTCCAGAAGTGAACCGGAGCATTGGTGAGTGGCTGCGCGGGCACAGGATGTCTGCGGGGGACCATTAGAAGCCCCGGGTAACTTCAACTCATTTTCCCCTGACCCCCTACAGTGTCTCTTTAAGGGAGAAGGCTTCCATATTTATTTCTTTTTCAACAATACCAGTTGCCTGGCAGCCCTGCTGATCTATTTGGCTGCAGTAGTGGCTGAGTAACACCAGAAACAAGCATGCAGCTAATTTTGTCAGATCTGAGAATAATGTCAGAAAGTCAACACCTGATCTGCTGCATGCTTGTTCTTGGGCTATGGCTAAATGTATCAGAGGCATAGGATCCGTAAAAAAGCCAAGCAACTGGTATTGCTTAAAAGGAAATATGGCAGCCTCCATGTCCCTCTCGCTTCAGGTGTTCTTTAAGTCTTAGGTAGCTATGTGGGCAGAGGAAGAGCCAGGGTTCGTTCAGACTATGTGCGCTGCCGTGCGCATTTTGACAGCACGCATAGTGTGCGACACGCAAGAACGGTAGAAGGGCATAGACAGACCTTCTACCGTTCCCATCATATGCGCTGCGCAGCAGTACGATGCGTTATCACACTGCTGCATGTATTTTCGGGAATCGCAACGCAGATCCCATTCACTGTAGTGAATGGGATCTGCAGCGCATATTAGCGCAAATGGCGTGCGATCGTACGTGTTGCGTTCCGATCGCACAGTCATCTGCGCTGAATGATGAGAATGAGGCTTTAAGTCTTGGGCAGCAATGTGGGCAGATGAAGAGGTAAAGGACAACTTAAGGAAGAAGAATATGGTGGTTGCCATATTTATTTTCTTTTAAACAATACCAGTTACCTGGCTATCCTGCTGATCTCTTTGGCTGCAGTACTGTCTGAATCACACCAGGAACAAGTATGCAGATAATCTTGTCAGATCTCTCCAGCACAGAACTATCACATGACCCCACCTACCTCCTCCCACCACTGCTGAGAAAACATTAACACATATAAGAATTGAGAAGGAGAGATACATAGTGCAGGCATTCTGTTAATATAGGCTACTTTTCAGGATGAGCATCTTCAAGTGTTTTTGGGTGTGGCAGTCCTGAGAATACCCCTACGATCCCGCACTCCCAGTAATAAAGAAAAAAAGTAGAGGATACAGCCCCTCCCTGTCATTTGCAGGCAGATGCTAGTTATTACCTGAAATAAAACTGATAAACAGTTGGGCCACCTTGCTTTCCCCAGGGCCTAGGCAGTAGCTTTATATGCCTAGCCCTGTACCTCACATAGGGTGAACATATCCTTACAGAATACCAACCAGCAACCTGATCTGTGTTAGGAGACACGCGTGAGCGATTTCACAGGTCTCATTTGCATTCATGAGATGAAAGATGGGTCAAAATGATGCCTGTGGAGCACAAGTACACTATTAAATGAAGCCAAATTCATGCTATATGCAAGTGTGGGGCACACAGTTCTGGTGTAAGCTATAAACAGGGCCGGATTTGTACTTTTTACCGCCCAAGGCCAACTATACCGTCTGGATGGTTCTTATCTCTGTGTGCCTCAATAAGAATTCTACTTACTTTCCATCATTGGATGTCACAGACAATAACTATTTTAGTAATTTGTGTCTAGATTATTAGTTATGTTTTCCTTAAGAACTTTTATGTTATGTTTGCCATATCATTAATGATGGACCCATTGTGTCACTATGAGAGTTAGGCTGATGTGTACCTGCAGGATAGAGCTTACAGGTCTTGCAGGGACGACACAAGTACAGGACAGATAGTTCAAAGGATAAAGCTGTCTTTGTAGATAGGGATGGCTGCATAAAACAGCTTTACTGCCCCTCACTGAGCCGCCCCTAAATTTCTGGTGCCCTAGGCCATGGCCTATGTGGCCTTGCCAGAAATCCGGCCCTGGCTATAAACCTATACATAAGAAACATAAAAGCATTTCTGAGAAGAGAGACACAGCTACACTACAAAAGCTTGCAGAGGCTTTGAAGGCTGAAGCCATTGGAAATACCCATTCTCATCTATAGTACATGCTGAACAATCTATCTATATGATTTATGCAAAAATCATTTCCTTTAGCATGTAAGTGAAGTTTCCCAGTTTGGAATCTGCAGCCATAATCAGTTCATTTCTGAGTCATCTTCTGCTGCCAGCTTTTATAACATTTTCTATGGCTTGCAAACTTGGTGGTTTGTCCATGACACAACTGACTGAACACATTTGTTTAGTGATCACTCTGAGGTTTAGTGAAACAGCGATGCAAAACTTGTGTTTACAGAGATATCCAACCAAAGCATACATCGTCTTGGTTATCATCTGGAACTGCTTGTCTAAACAGTTACACAAAAGTCCCTATGAAATATTTGTCTCAAGTGTTGCTGGGTGACGCACCAGCTTGTACATTCTGGTCTTTTTCTGTAACAGGGGATGTCCAGCTTTCTCTCATATAATCCTGCATTCAATCCCCTTCTGTTTTTTTTTTTTATAAAACTAATTTAAAGCCAACCAAACTCTGAGAAAACCTTTTAGTTAGTTTTGAAAATTGTGCTAAAATGTATGATTATTTTAAATCAATTTTATTAACTATGTACCTGTAGTTGAAAGATTTTCGGACTTCCTGTCCAGATAGGAAATGTGGCAAATATGGTAACAGCAATCTCACAGAAAATGTTTTTGCCAGTGAGGAAGAGGAAATTGACACTTTACTGCCCAGTGATGCTCTGAGGGTCACAATAGTGCCTTAGGTGTCCCCTGGTAGGAAGTGATGGGAATACTTCACACCACATAGACAACTTGAACAATCTAAAAACTCCAAATCTTCTCCATTCTAATACTCCAATACACACAGTTTTTTTCAATAGGAAATTGGAGTTATTGACCATAGCCAAGGTGAAAACACATAATGAAGGAGCTTTGTCTAATGTATTGTATGCCAACTAAAGATGGCAATAAGATGCTAATAATTCTACCCTGCATGCAAGTTTAACACAAATTGTATGCCGTTTGAAATTGGGCCAATCACAATTGGTAGAAAGGGCATTTGATTGGCTCAGCTCCAAGCTGTATTTAGTTTGGATTACATTTCATGCAAGGCATAATTATTAGTATCTCTATGACCATCTCTACATGTGACATCTCTCCCTATCACCACATCACAGTGTCTCTCTCTGTCTGTCACACAATAAAGCCTGGGACCTACTGGAAGCGATTTTACAGCACTCGCCATTTGTTGGCAATCTGCAAAGCGCTACACCAGTGAATCCCAATGGGGCAGGTCCCACTCGCAGCAAATCGCTGCTTGCAGCATTTCAGGAGCAATCCTGGAGCAATTGCATCAGTGGCCCGTGATCTCTCCCAAGAATTGCGGCCAAAATTACAGACTTCCACAATTTCAGAAATCACCAGTGCTTTCTGTCAGAATGCAAAGTGTTGGTGATTTCCAAAATTGCAGATCGCTCTAGGAAATCGCAATGGCACACGGAATCCTGTTTGCTTTTGACTTCTACAATTTCAAAATCACTGTCGCTTTGCAATCTATCACAATGTACAGCTACTGGGTTCCAGTTCCAGAGCACAAATAGAAGACGACTTAACAAGCATGGTTTGTTTAAAAGAGTTATAAAGAATGAAGGTGTTGCAATTGCCCAAAGTCCAGACCTCAAAGTGATGAAAATGCTATGGTGGGACTTTAAGAGAGCTGTGCATAACTGAATGCTCACAACCTTCAATGAACATGAGAGATTGTTAAGTTCATATAGAAAGCAATTACTGGTAATTCAGGTTATTATTGCTAAAGGTGGTTCTACAAGCTACATGATTACTCCATTTTGGATTTTTGTTCAATAAATAATGATGTGGTGGAATCTGCTGTGTGTTGTTAAACATCCAGGGTTGAATATACCGTATTTTTTGGACCACAAGACTTTTTTGCTCCCAAAAGAGGGGAGAATAAGTCAGTGCGTCTTATGGTCCGAATGCACTTATATGCTCCTCCCCACAATACCTTGGCAGAGTCCCCCATGTCAAGTGAACCCCATCTCACAAGATCCCCATGACACACAGATACTTTATGGCAGAGCCTCCCTATTTGAAGAGTGCAGCAGAAGCCTTCTTACCTTTCCAGCCAAAGCGAGTCATCCATCTCCTCTTCCATCTTCAGCTAGTACATAAGACGCTGCACCGGCACGTTAGGAGTCCTGTCTTCTGTTGCTGTACTTCCTAGTCTTGCATCAGTATGGCAATGCCTCCTCCTGGGTTGGTGCTGCAGTTCAAAGTGATTGGCTGAGGCAGGACTTCTAGGTCCCCCCAGCAGAGGTATCGGAGCCAATGACTTTGAACTGCAGGGCCAATCCAGGAGGCGGCATTGCCGTACAGACGCTAGACCAGGAAGTATGGCAACAGAAGACGGGACTCCTAGCATGGCACTGCAGTGTCTGATTGTGCTACATTGCCGAAGACGGAGAAGGACACGTGCCAGCTGGAGAAGTAAGAAGGCTTCCACTACGTTTTGCAAACAGGAGGCTCTTGCATAGGGTATCTGTGACTGGGGGATGTTATTTATGGGGATCTTGTAACATGGGGATCTATGTGGCATGGGGGATCTTGCAGCACATAATTCCTCTTTTTCTCTACAACAAATTCTTCCTACAGCTTGGGGGGTAAGCTCCACAAGACACCCTGCACAATGGACGCACCAGGTTTAGTTATTTTATTTTTCCATGGTTTTTGTCCTCTACACCCAAATAGTTATATACGATAAATAGTTTTCGAACCAGCTAATGCCTAATTTTCTTTTTACTGTGTTGGTGTACTTTCTCTTTTTCTGATCTATGTATATGTGTTAGCTGAAATACAGTAAGTGAAATCATGTAGATTACCTTGGTCTTTAGACTCCGCTTGTACAAACTCCTCCATGTGGCTCTCTATCAGGTCAGCGAGCTTGCACATGATTGTAGACCTGTCTTGAGAAGTCTTGGAAGACCATAATGGGAAGGCAGCCTTGGCAGCTTCTACTGCAGCACTGACCTGGAAAACAAGATTTTATAAAGTTAATTTACAGAGTATATACAAGAACTTTCCATATATTCTTGTTTTAGGTGTTCTTGCTATGTTTTAGAGTATGATGATATCTTTTTGAAACACGGATACCAGATATTCACATTTTTTGCACTTTGCTATGAATCAAATCTAGAATGAACTATACAACCACACACATAAAACAGGCAATTTGTGAGGTATGAGATGGGCATACAAATTGGTTTCTGTAAATACAGTATAGCTCTATTTGTTACACCAGCGATTCTGAATGCTCAGTTTGCAGTAGGGCATACATTTCCATTGCCCAAATCATTGCGCTTAAATGAACAATAAATCTCTAGTTTCTTGTATTCATGCTGGAAGTGAGAACAAGCGAATGCCTTCTGATTTAAGAGGTCAGTGATATGCTGTGCATTATTTTTTGCTGTTCGCTTTTAAAGTGTACCTGTCATTGGGGAAAAAGATCTAGGTTTACTTACTTGGGGCTTCTCTCAGCTCCCCAAAGCCTTATAGGTCCCTTGGTTTCCTCCTGTTGCATTCTGTTGATGAGCTATGACCCTCCTAAAGGTCGCCAACTCACTGAGCTCTCCCGGCCATGGAAGCACAAGAAGGTGGCGCGCACAGCCCGGGTTTTGCATGCCCAGTAGCCTGTGACAGGCAATCTTTCGGATGGTCACAGCTGATCAGTACAGTCCAACTGGATAAAGACGTGGGACCTGTATTGCTTCAGGTGGCTGGAAGGAGCCCCAGGAAAGTAAAATAGAACTTGTTTCACCATGAAATGTTTACTTTAAAGCTCAATTCCAGCAATTATTTTTTACTTTATTTCTGAATAAAGAGCAAAAAAGTTCTGATCTCTGTGGCCTTGCAACCTGGAAATGAAGCAATATTTTTTTCAGTGGGTACTACAGATGGTCAATAAGATACAAATTATTCCAGCTTTCATTCAATTCCAATGTAAATCTTTAGCAGTTCAGAATTGATCAAACAAAAAGCACTTTCTGAAAGTTTTATCAGCTCATTTCAAAGCAGCATAAAATTGGGGGTAAAGGAGTGGGGGTTGGGGCAGGGCCCGCCCTGATACTTCTGCTGGGAGGTCCAGGCCACTGAAGTTACGCCCCTGGTCCAAGGGACAGGAAGTGAGGGAAGATTTGTTACGCTAGGTACACACCATACAATTTTCTGTTAGATTTACCTGCCAGATCGATTATTTCCAACATGTCTGATCTGAATTTCGATACATTTTTTTATTTTATTTGATCGATTTTCATTCAGTTCTATGAAAATCGATAAAAAAAAATAGGAAAAATGATACAAAAAAAACGATTGGAAAATCAAAAAATCGATCGAAATTCAGTGTTAGAAAAATTGATCTGGCAGGTAAATCTAACAGAAAATTGTATGGTGTGTACCTTGCATAATGAGAATGAAGGACATCACTAATAACCACAAAATTACCTCTAAATGAAATATACAAGTTGTTAAAAAATTGTTCAAATAAATAAAAGTGGGCTTTAAAACTATAAAGAAGGTATTTGGTAGGCGTTCCAGTTTTATTCTCGAAAGCAAACATTTACAAGCCATAAACTAGAAGTTATTTAGAAATTCTGTGTTCACATCTGATATACGCAGTGGGTTCGAAAAACCATTAGCCCTTCATAACACAACTGGATGTTTGTATGCACCCAGCACACACTATCCTGCAGAAAGATTCCCATGACAATGTAATATCCAGCACAGAGGATGCCCATGTCCCTGTCTCACCTCTTCATGGCCGCTGTCAGGCACCTTGCAGTAGACTTTCCCTGTAGAAGGATCAAAGGAATCAATGTAGGATCTGGTAGAAATAAATGTGCCCCCAATGTAATTCTGCAGCTCCAGGAGGGTATTTTGTTTTTCCATGTTCGCAGAAAGCAGCTGCGGTATGCTAGCCAAGAGCTAAAAACAAGCAAGTTGAAGTTTGGACTGTACATCAGTTAGCTCCTCCCAGTTCTGCAAATCTACAACCTCAACAAAGTAAGCTGGAATGTCACTCACAGGTAAAATGGGTAAACAACAAAGGTCACACTAACTAAACAAAAAAAGCTGGTATTAACAGCTCACTAAAATGTTATGAAATACATAATTTTACAGAAACAAGATGATAAAAACAAAAAATCGTAATCGCTAAGTTTTTAGAAGTGATTTTTCTTAGCGATTCTAGGCATATGCCTAGCGATGTTTGGAGCATTTTAGCATAGCAATTTTTTATTCTTTGTACAGTATAGCTGGAATTGTACAGCTTTGTCGAAAAAAACCAAAAAAACAAAAACGGTTGGATAATCGCTCTGTTCTAGTGCTTTTTAGAGTGATTTTCCACTTTCCTATACGTAACATTGATGCAGAATCACCTCAGAAATGCTGCAGGACCTGCGTTTGCATTTGGGGGAAAAAAATAAATCACATTGTTCTGGTGTGATCCATCCCATACAAAGACATTAGCCAATCGCTTTTCAAAGCACTCGCATTTTATAAAGCGCTCAGAAGCACTTTAGGTGTGTACCAGCCCTTAGGGCCCATTCACACTAGAGTGTTTTGCCGGTGATTTCACCAAAACGCTCAAGCGCTAGCACTTTTTAAGCACTAGTGTAATCATACCCTATGGGCCAGTTCTCACTTGGGCAATTTGCGTTAATCGCCAAATGCAAACGTTTAGCCTGCACCATTTTCAGGTGATTTCCCGGTGATCACGTTTAGTGCTATAGAAGCGCTAATCGCGTTTGCGGAAAAATCGCTGTAGTGTCCAGTGATTTTTCCGCATTAAACGCAGAAAAATCACCCCCGCAAAACGCCGGTGGAAATCGCCGGCGTTTTGCACTTTTAGGTGTGAATGGGGCCTTACATTGTTTATTCAATTCCAGGCAAACTGATTAAACCATCTGAAATTCAATAAATGTGGAAATGCTTGCCTGAAAAAAAAGGATGTCGAATTCTGTCCAGCCACTTCTGCAATTTAGATGGCTACACAGTAAAACCAAAAAGCAGTCTGGTAAAAGACCTGACTGTTCTCCATGGTATTCCACTACACAGAAGGTTCAGGACTAAAGCTCTGTACACACACCAGATGAAAATTGGCAGATGTGGCCAATAGAGACCGCCTCTGCAGAGGATCTAGCGTGTACAGCCATCCCAGATGTCCCCAGCCCAGCGTATCGATTCGGCCAGGCCAAGAGCATTGTTCTCCGTACTCACCTCGCTCACTGTGTAACGCAATATGCATGCAAATCCATCTGCCCTCCTTCTCCCACCCCGCATAGCAACAGAAGGCATCGCTAGCCAACAGGTCCAAATCAGCTTTATTGGCAGGACCAAATACATTTAGCATTGCCAAAGCAAAACATTAACATGGGGAGGATGGATTGTGGGAATAAGGGAATGATATAGAGGGTTGGGGTATATAGTCCATAGGTGTGTGGAGGATATAAGGGACAGTATGGGGGACTGGGAAATACAGTCCATAGGGGGTGTACAGTCCATGTGGTATGTTCCTCTCAGTTGGTGGCAGGCTGTGACATATCGGGCAGCTATTTGCACGGTTGTTTCCTCCTCCCCCAGTAGGATGTAGTTTCCTCTCATCCGTGGAGGTAAAATCCTGGATCTGGTCAGAAAGTCTCTGGAAGTGGACAGTCCTCAACAGATTAGTGATGTATCTGAACAGCATCAGTCCTGCACTGTCCCCAGAGGTATAAAGTACTGATCTCTGATGGGTGACACGAGGGCAGTTTCTAGCTCCCAGGGCGAGGGTGTAAAAATAAAAATAGTGTAGGTACCCCCGTATTGGTGGTCAGACGTCCCCTCAGCACATACTTACCCACCTATGCATATGTCAAACATATGGTCACTATCCTCATTACCCTATGCCACCACCTATGCGTACTGAACAAGGAAATATGTTTCAAACATCATCAATGCCTACTGACATTCCAGTGTACACTGATTTGACAGCTCGCAGCCAGCCACAAAGCACTTCTGACTCTACTCCACCGGATTTCAGTAATGCTACTCCAATGTCTGGTTTTCTCTCCCAACATGAGTAGAAAGTTTGTTATATTGTTAGACATTTTGTTTTATGTTTACATTTTGATGCTAATTTTGCATACCTCAATGTTATGAGTCGCTCAGTCGGAGTAATTGATCGACGATAATTTGTATCTTCACATTGAAGGGCATCTTTCAACTTGTCCAAAAGGGCATCAAAACTGACAATTGTGAAAATGTCTATTTTAGTTACTGATGCGGTTTGTTATTTCAACAGTTGTTTATTTTTACAAATACTGTTTTTTGGTTGCAAACAAAGCTAATTAATAAGTATGCTCACAACATGGTTGACAAAAAAAATTAAACAAAATAAACCAAATAAACAGTAAAACGTTGCAACAAAGGTTTCATTACTGTCTTTCAAATGTTGTTTGTTGCATTACAATGTTATATCTAAAAAGGTATGTAACAGGGTAATTTAAGGTAAGATTATTGTAAAAATGACATATCTTTACAATGGATATAACTATACTAGTTTCTGGGTACTCAGAATTAGCTATAGGCCTTATGCAGTGTATGCCTAACACACCAGGAACAAGCATGAGGCTTCTTGCACACTGCAAGCGATTCTGATTCAGATTCCGCTTTTTAATCAGTTTTTACATCAGATTCAGATTCCGATTTGCAATGTGCAGGGAGAAAACTGCAAATCTGAATCTGAATCGGAAGTAAAAACAGATTAAAAAGCGGAATCTGAATCTGAATTGCTTGCAGTGTGCAAGAGGCCTAAAGGTAATTTTTTACCTTTATGCTTGTTTCCTCTGAGGCCGTCACAGAGCAGCTGTATTTGTACTGACATTAGATTACACACAGGTGCACTCTATTTAGTCATTAGCACTCATCAAGCAATGTCTATGGGCAACTGACTGCACTCAGACCAAAGGGGGCTGAATAATTACGCACACCCCACTTTGCAGTTATTTATTTGTAAAAAATGTTTGGAATGATGTATGATTTTCGTTCCACTTCTCACGTGTACACCACTTTGTATTGGTCTTTCACGTGGATTTCCAATTAAATTGATTCATGTTTGTGGCAGTAATGTGACTGATTCAACTTTAAAATTTACTTTTTGGAGGAGGGTGTGGGCTGATTTTTTTTCATCATATTGTGTGATTGGATGTAGGTTTACGTTATACTTTTGACAGCCCACATCTCGTATATATGAGATATTCAAGATGCTTTGTTTTGTGTGTGAATGTAAGGTTTTCAGATTCAGTGCCTGAAAAGAGCACATGGGAATTATGAATTTATGAATCACACATGCCTGTAGGGTAAGACAATTCTTGTTCACTGTAGAGCTGACTGGGTAACCAAAAAGACAATTACCAATCTGAGGCAGCAGGAGGAAACAACTCAGGATTGTTTAGTTAAAATGCCGCTTACAGAGAAGTACAATATATACTTTGAATCTAAAAGGTGTCAAGAGGCTGTTACAAGCACTTGGAATAAAATGAAGGGGTGAATAGCATAAAAGTTCTGACTTCAGGAAAATGAAATATTTTATAGATAACAGGGGTGTAAAACAATAATCTAAGGGGCCAAAATTTAGAACATAGTCAAAGTCACGGACCAAATAAAGATTTAACATTTATTGAACAGTCTCAAACTACCGTAAGTGGCGTAACTATAGCAACCATGGGGAGGGGCTGCTCCTCCCTCTTTTGTAGAGTAGCGTAGTGGAGCAGTTTAATATTTAGCCACTCTAGTGCCACTTTGGGTCTCCTCTGATCATTGTGACAGACACATGCTCTATGCTGCATACCTCTGGCTCCTGAGGCATGTGACATGACTGGGAGAAAGAGGTATAGAAGCATAGCGCGCTCCATGGCCAAGGAGGACAGAAGAGACACACAACAATGTGCACGAGGGATACAGGAAGACCAAAATGAAAAAGTGGGAAACTGAGCCCACACAAAGGTGTGGACATTTTTGCAGACACCTATGTATCTGTTTTCTCCCAAGAGGCTCTGCGTGCCCATTATTTACTCCTGTATCTTTGAACCTTGCAGTCCTTGTGTGGCACATTTGCAATGTTACACTCCCGTCTCCCTGTCTGTGCTCCAGATTGTAGAAGAACAGTGAGCGAGTGTGGACAGAGAGGTGGAACTGAACTACTATATATGTGCAGCACAAGTACCTCCCCATTCAAAGGTCACCAAATAAATCTAGCTGTGGCCACTACCTCAGTAAATTAAAGAGAGAACAGACACATAGGTAAGTGTTTGCAAAAAGTTTTCTCAGTTTATTCTGCCTTGGTTATCCTTTAGGGCCAGAAGTAGCAATATCAGTGATTAAAGAGCAAATTCGGTGTAACTTCACATTCTATAGAATAGATCCTCTTCTAATTTAATGTTATAACGATCTGCCGGGTCTTTTTCTTCCTAATCCCTCCCCTAGCCCCGTGTCCGCATGTTTCTTTGCTCTACTTTAAAAATGAGTGTCTGCTTAGCTGTTATCAGCTATAAAGATCCATTGAATCCTGTCACCATTCCCCCACCACCATGGCAGCTACTTCTTAGCAGTATAAAGGGTAGATAAAGCAATAAAGAATGTCATGCAAAAGTAATACTTAGGGGACTAGGCCCATTGTGTGGAGCACAGACATTTAGCAAAGCATAAAACAGCAACCCAGGCACAGCGCTGTAATTCCAGTAGAAAAGGATATTGTTATTTAAGCAATGGAGCAGAAGGTACTGTAGATAAGAAGGGAGTTAAAGCTTGCAGCTTGAAGGTTCTGAAATTGCAACCCCCAGTGACGATGTCTGGAGTTTGCATGTACCTCTTGGGTTTGCCTGTGATACCTTAAAAGCTTTGATTTCGTTGGAAGCAGATCTATGTAAGTAATAGTAACAGAGTATTGTACGTGTTAGCCATAAGTACAAGCAAGTTTTGAATCAGGATGATACCATTTATTGGCTAACTTATAACTTGCTTACTCTTATAAGTTAGCCAATAAATTGTATCATCCTGATTCAAAACCTCTAAGTAATAGTAAGGGTGTCCCGGGGTGTGCACTGTGCTACGTTGGAATTAATTTTAAAAAGAAAAACAACTACAGGTTATGCTCAAACCAAAGCTTTTTTAATTGTTCTATTTTAGATCCATTTGTAGCTTTAAAATGAAATAGACACATCCTCCACAGCAAGTTTCCATACACACAGCAAACCATCATCTTTTGAGAGGTTTCAATGTTTTTGTTGCTCAGTCATGCTCTAAAACTTAAAACAAACAAAGATTTCTTCAATTCGTGTTTAGCACTAAATATATTAAACCAAGTAATCATAAAGGAAAAGAAAAAAAAGCTGCAGACATTTGAGAAGGGAACTGTAAACATGTCTGCGATAGCATCAGAAGAAAGCATCATGCTAAGCGCAGACTGTTATTAATATAAATTAATTGTGTCACTTATGAGAAAAGTTGCTGCATTTGTCACTGAATTAGGACGGAACAAAGTCACAGATGAACTGATGATGTGATCGCAGTGAGGTCCTGCTGTTTTGTTCCATTAGATGGAGCTGTAGATGAGCACCTGCTCGCCTTCTCGCAAGAGTTTTTGTACGGCTTCTCTTTTTTTAATTGCACTTAATCCAGGCTGTTTAGGCGGAAAATGATCAAAGCTGAATGCAATCACTTGGCCAGGTCACATTGGAGAAATTGTAGTGTCATTCTTTTATCTGAGAAAATAAAAATACAAAGTCATTAAATAAGCACACTATAAGCATTGGTTGTATATATTCTTTTTACTCTGTCTAAATAAAAGATACACTAAAGTGATTTTCTACAATCTGGTTTAAAGAGACACTGTAACAGTAAAAAGTGTCCCTGGGGGGTACTTACCTCGGGAGGGGTTAGACTCTGGATCCTATCGAGGCTTCCCCCGCCGTCCTCCGTCCCACGGTGTTCTCACTGGGCCCCTCCGAAACCACAGCTGAAATTTTTTGTGCTGTGGCGCAGGTGCCAAAATGTACCTTCCCCAGCTTCAGCGCAGACCCAGTAGCGGCTCCCCGATGGGCTAAGTCAGAACTGGACGATCCCAATCGGGTCCACTCTACAGCGCAGGACCCAACTAGCATCGGCTATTTCCGCCTGATCCCGAGCCAACAGCCGCTACTGTGCCTGCGCGGGAGCTAGGAAGGTAAATATTTACATGCCCGCTGTTCAGAGGGGCCCAGCGAGATCACCGTGGGACGGAAGAGGACGGGGAAAGCTTTGATAGGATCCAGAGGCTTCCCGCTCCCAGGGCAAGTACCCCCCTCAGGGGCACTTTTTGATGTTACAGGTTTTGGTATTTTTCCGTTAGCCGGGCGCAACCGCTAGATGGCGCTAATTACTATTCCCCTCCAGGCCACCATGGGCCATGGATAGTAGAGAAAGATCGTGATCGCTGAGGTGGCGTTAATTACTATTCCCCCCCCAGGCCGCCATGGATAGTAGGGAAAGATGTAACTCTGCTGTCAGCGATCGCTGGAGTTACATCTTTCCCTACTAGCCATGGCGGCCTGGAGGGGGAATAGTAATTAACGCCACCTAGCGGTTGCGCCCGGCTAACGGAAAAGTACCCAGGTTTTCTTGAAAAAAAAAAAAAAAAAAAAACTAAAAATCAAAACAAAAACCGCCAGACACCAGACCACCTGTAGTGTATAAAAAAATGTAAATAAAAGATATTGCCTCTGCCCACCAATGATGTATGGTCATTGACCTAGGCCAAGTACCATGCTCCACCTACATCTATTTGAGCTCACCTGGCGGTTTAGAAAATTCAGCTGTGATTTAACTATGCCACACCCCCATGTGCTGGACCTATGTACATATGCCTATACGGATATCTGGCTCCTGGGAAGGGTGTAGAGATTTGCACTCCTCCCAGCATGCACCTGGAATGGGTGCCAATAGGTCATGCCCCATATATCAACAGTGTTCAGCAGAAGTGGTAATGTACGAGGGTTGTCCAAAAAGTAATAGCAGCTTGCTTTTATCTGCCGCACAAGTTATTCTGTGTAACCTAACTTGCATCTGTCAAGTTAATCTGTCCTCCCCCTGCACCACTTGTCACATGACTGCAGGACAGTAGTAACTGGTTAACTTTAAGCGGTGAGCTTGAACTTGAATTGCTGAACCACCACCCCTTCCTACAACCCACTGGTGAAGAGTGTGGTGCTTCTTATAACAAAGGGACTGAAAACCTTGTAAAAAGATATAATTGTTTAAAGAGTAACTGTCGGGCATAAAATCAAAAATCAATTCTTTATTTGTATCTGGTAAACAAGTAATAAGGATGCTAACCAGGCAACCCTAAAGTTAAAATCACTATTACTTTTCTTGTTGATAAATGATCTTTCCCAGTTTACCTGACTCTTATTTGGTACACACAAAATTTGGTACACAAAAAGGAAGTTGCAGGGCATGCTGGGTTGTCCTTTTTTGCTTCTCTATTTCCCCTCAGACGTAACTAATGCAGCCTGATTGGCTGAAGCCTCTTTCCTTCCTGTTTTCTCCTCCCATACCTCTGTTCCTCTCTGATTGGCCAATATTTCTCCTGCTGAGACTATACACTTTCTATAGTGAAGGGCAGGCAAATCAGGCAAAGGAGAGTAAGGGAGGAAATTACATCAGGATTGGCTTCAAAATAGTCACACTTAAAATGGAAGATGCCATGAAGGATTTTCTCTTCTTTTACTGTAGAAGAATCACTAAAATAAAAATGTGGACAGTGCAATACATATGTTATGCAAGTAGAGCAAGTATTTATCTACTTATATATGTGTTTTTTTTTCTGAGATAGTATGGCTGACAGCTCCTCTTACAAACATCCAAACGATCTGCGACAATCCAAATGATCTGCCCAACTGTCTTCCAAACTTGGTCGCTTGAAGATAGTTGGGCGTGTGTACGGCTGCCAAAAAAAAAAACAGGTGACCAACTGATAACCGTTTGTTTGCCAGATCCAACCGGTCGATCAACCTGCCCAACTATCATGCAGGTTGAAACGTGTACAAGTCTATTGAACAACTTTTTTGTTTTTGAATGCAAACTTATTCATGAATAGGACACCTGAAAAAATGCATAGCTGTAAGCTCTAAGCTAAGTGGAATATGAGCACAGGTAGTCCCCCCTACTTCCAAACAGGTTCTGTTCCGGTCCAGTCATGTGTCATACATAGTGAAACGTGGATAAATGGCTGACTCTCGGACAAATCTGGATTCCGACATGTAGTATAAACAATGTTGTGTGGTTTGTTTTCCATCTGCTTTTAACTGCTTGCCGACCGCGTCACGCCGATGGGCGTGGCCATGGCGGGCGCCCCAGGACCATCTAATGCCAATTGGCGTAAAGTCCTGGGGCAGCAGTTTGCAGGAGATCGCGTGCACGCTGCGCGAGCATCTCCTGCCTGGTGGGCGGAGCAGAGCTCCGCCTTCAGTCTCCGAGCGCTTGGAAGACTGTTACCGTGTATTTACATGTACAGCGCTGCGATCTGCAGCAGCGCTGCACTGGGGACAGCCATGTGACACGGCTGTCCTCTTGGGGGACAAGAGAGCGATCGGCTGTCATAGGCAGAAGCCTATGACAGCCGATCGCCATGATTGGCCGGCTGCGGGGAGGGAGGGGATTTGGAAAAAAAATAAAAATAAAATGGCAAGAAATATTTAAAAAACAAAGACAAATAAATATTTATAAAAAAAAAATAATAAAAAAAGAGGGGGGGGGGGGGGCGATCAGACCTCACCAACAGAGAGCTCTGTTGGTGGGGAGAAAAGGGGGGGGGGATCACTGGTGTGCAGAGTTGTACGGCCCTGCAGCTTGGCCTTAAAGCTGCAGTGGCCAATTAAGCAGGAAATAGCTTGGTCACTAGGGGGGTTTAACACCATGGTCCTCAAGAGGTTAATATGCAGTAAACTACAGTAAAACCTTGGATTGAGAGTAACTTGGTTTAAAGAGTGCTTTGCAATAAAAGCAAATAAGTTTGTGAAATTATGAGTTGACATACAAGCAAAAGAAAAGTGTACATGCGTCACGTCATCACAACTGAGCCAATTGTATAGTTCTTCTCCCTTTGGTGCTGCAGGATGGTACTTCACTGTATTTAAAGTGAACTGAGCACCATTTTTAGCACACAGGGCATCTCAATAGCACATGAAAAATGCATGCCAACAATATGTCTCATTATTAAAATAAACTTCCATTTTACATTCAGAGTAGTTTTATTAGCCTACTTCAGCAGGCCGTCCCCTCCATACCCGGCCGCAGAGATTTCAGGAAGCGAATTGTTTTATTGTAGTCGTTACCAAGACGTAAAACAATACCTTTTCATCAACAGAGGGGGTGGGTAATTAGGAAAGTTTCTTCAAAGACATTATCTAGACTTAATGTGTCACAATAGCAATGGGGGGGGGGGGGGGGAGGGGACATGGCAGCTTCTATGCCAGGAGAAATTCCAGTGAAAGCAAGGGTGCTTAGATCCCTTTAATCTGAGTGTTGAGACTGTGCAAAGTCACATTGAACTGAAAGTTCCTTGGTAAAGACACACACACACACACACACACACACACACAGGTTGGGGCGAGCCAACAGATGGCAATAAGTTATAGTGTGCTTTGGATTACAAGCATGTTTCTGGAACGAATTATGCTCGCAAACCAAGGTTCCACTGTACTCACAACAGTTTATACAATACTGTACTGTAAAATGTAACAACTAAAATATGTAATAGCAAAAACAGTACTGTGTATTTTGTACATGGAGGCAACATTTATCTATGAAACATTGTAACTTGGGTTGTTTGTAAGTAGGGGACTGTCTGTATTGATGTAACCGTATGCACTTGGGTCTGTAATTAAATCTAGTTGGTCACTGTTGTCAGTTCAGTGTCCTCAGAAACCTTGACTTGCCAGGTATTTGTACACCGATGTGACTTGTATATTATTTCATTAGAAGACTAACAATTTAAAACTAGCAAATAAATCAGTAGGTCATCAAATTACATGATTTTTAATAAAGTCAGATTTACCTCAGTAACAACTCCAGCAGCTATGGATGATCCACTATACCGCAACATGAACCTGCCAAGTTCTTTAAATTCTTTGTATAATTCTATAGCAATAGGTCTCTGTGACTGGAGCTCTATTATTGCATTCATCCCTTTTGTTAGACACCTGCCAAAAGTAAAGCATCATTAATCATTAAGTTACAATATCCTAGTTTTAAGTGGACCTGAACTCTTGCACAGGACAGAAGGAAAACAGAGAAATGACCCCTGTATGTATTTAGAGTTTAGCATGTCTAATTCCCCCTCATTTATGACTAATTACAACTGTAAGTTGATCTCTCAGCTGCATCAGCTCAGGAATATCTACTGTCACGGCAGTGCAGCTAATTTGTAAACACAGGATGTTAGACCTATGCCTGCTTCCATAAAAGCAGGAAGTAGACACACTGCAGATTTATTGCAGTATTTGTATCAGCTCTAACAAAGAAATGTTTTTTTTCTTTAAGGTTACTATGCTGTTGCTTTTCTTTTACAGCAGAGAAGAAGTTCTAAGTTCAGGTCCGCTTTAACAGGCATGGTGCATCAACCCATTATACTGGGAATACACGACTCGATTTTGAGCCATCTAGATGGCTCGATAGATAATTTCCGGCATATCCGATCTCTGCATGGAGGAAAAGATAAGAAAAACGAGCGGAAGATAAGAGAATTACCTGCAGAATGGGGCGGCAAAATCGAGCAGTGTATGCCCAGCCTTAAAGGATACATGAACTAACAAAAGGAGAGACCAGCTTTACTCGCCTCTTCCAGCCTCTACGTCCAGTTGCCAAGTTTCATTGTTCTCCAGGCCAATACTTTCCCCTCTGTAAGATTGCATCTAGCGGGTGAGTTGCTGTCTGCTTGGGGCTGGAAGAAGCCCCCAGTAAGTAAAGCTTTTCTCTACTTTTGTTAGCTAATGTCTCCTTTAAGAGCACTTTAATCGCAGCATAAAAAGGTGCTTACAAACGACTTCCCTCATATTCCCCCATGTAGTAGTAGTAGTAGTCATAGAGCTGAGGAACACAGAGGCCCCCCATCTCCTTCAAGCTGCAGCCAATACACACTGTAGTGACCCAGGGACTGCTCTGGAGAGCACTTCCTGCTTACGTGGTAGCAAATCCCATAGGTAAGTTAGCATGACATGCAGCCATAAGGTTGTTTTAGCCCATGACATGATGCATATTGATAATGACTGTCAATGAAGGGTGCAGTCTTCCCGAGATGCAGCACCTCAATAGAAGTCCAAGGGCTACATTTTATATGAAATGCTAAATATGCCAAAAAATTAATATATAGAGAGCATGAATGAAAATGGATCTTACTTTGGCTTTTTCTTCACCACTTCCCCAGTACTCTTGTGTAGCACGCTGATCAGCTTCCTGATGGTGGCAGGCTCACTGACTGTTTGGTAGTGAATAATTACCTATATTTAAAAATCAAAACATTAATCACTTCATGAAAAAGGGGTGCCTTAATATCTACTAGCATGTGGTTTGTTACAAGATTTAAAAAAGGCTAACACCAGAAAATAAACACGACATGATGGAAGTCAAGTGCCTGAGGCTACATCAAACTGTTTAGGCAAAATGACTTCAAATGAAGCAAAATCAAGTTATGTTTATAACTACATCATCTGTAGTTCACTTCATCCTACTACTAACTACTGAATCTGAGAGAGCCTAAGCACTTTGAGTCGTATAAGAGAAAAGCGCTATAGAAATGTTAATTGCCTCAATTCACTGAGATTATGCTGGAGATAATAAGGTGAGAGAAAACTTACCACCACACAGTGAGAGAGTTATCTTATCTCTTCATTCCTTAAGTTACCTCCTCTGTAGTTAAGTTACCTCCTCTGTAGTTAAGTTACCTCCTCTGTAGTTAACCTCTTGACGACCAGCTAACGCCGATTGGCGTAAACTGGTCGTCTGCGGGTTACCATGGAAACAGCCGCTCGATCGAGCGGCCTTTCCATGTCAGTTCACGGAGGGTGTCTCCGTGAACAGCCGGAGAGCCGGCGATGGCGGCTCGCCGGCAAAATGTAAACAGGCGGGGAAGAAATCCCCGCTGTTTACATCATACGGCGCTGCTGCGCAGCAGCGCCGTAAGGCAGATCGGCGATCCCCGGCCTCTGATTGGCCGGGGATCGCCGGCATATGATAGGCTGAAGCCTATCCTTCAATGCGCAGGACGGAAATCCGTCCTGCGCAGCACACAGGGGAAGGGAGAGGGAGGGAGCTGGCGAGAGGGCTGAAAGCGCTGCGGAGGGGGGCTTTGAAGAGCCCCCCCCGCTAAGCAACTGCAGCCGGCGGCGATCAGACCCCCCCAGCAGGACATCCCCCTAGTGGGGAAAAAAGGGGGGTAGTCTGATCGCCCTGCTGCACTGCTGATCGGTGCTGCGGGCTGTAGAGCCCACGCAGCACCGATCAGTGTAACATCCCCTGGTCGGCAAGTGGTTAAGTTACCTCCTCTGTAGTTAAGTTACCTCCTCCGTAGTTAAGTTACCTCCTCCGTAGTTAAGTTACCTCCTCCGTAGTTAAGTTACCTCCTCCGTAGTTAAGTTACCTCCTCTGTAGTTATTTTCACACGCAGTTAATTAACAGCTGTCTATAACTTTAGAATTCTGGAGTTATTTTAAGGGTTGAAGAGTTAACTTAAAGACAGAAGAGTTAACTTTAGGTTTGCCTGAGGTAAACCGTTTCCTCAATACTACAGGCCTTATCACCATGGTGATAACTATAGAAACTTTATTAAAGACAGGAGATAAGCTTAGTGAATTGAGGCGATTGTATTGTATTATTGCATCTGTTAACCTATTGAAACTGTATTAGCTGTTTTTATACGTGTCCTATGAGTATGTGAAGAACACTTTTTCCATAGATTAAAGGTGCTCATCCTAGCATTAAACCAGGACTATGGCAACCTCAAACTGAGGACTGAGACATTTCCCTCTGCTTCCATTCAGCACTACAAGACCAAGGATGCATACTTACAGGAAAGCCTTGCGTTACAGGGACATCAAAGTTAAAGATGAGAACTCTAGCTCGGAAACGTGTGCAGGCTTTAATTGGTTCACTTGGGCTGCAAAAAACGCACCCCACACTATAAAGAAAAAAAAATCCAAATAAATATCTGAATATATCAAACTTCATATAGATTTCAATTATTTAGAGCTTTAACAACCAGTCACACCCAGCACAAAGTAAAATGAGTGAGGCTTGTCCTGTCATCTGTTGGCATTCTGAGCCCTAACAAGAAAGTTAGGGGATCTCAAGGATTATGGGCTTGTTTCATTAATTATGCTGCAGTAGTGTAGCGGAGCATGCACTGGTAACTTTTGCACGCTCCTTGTAACTAACAGCTGCTTTACTGGCTTTCTAGGACCTGATCCTGGCACTTTGATTGGCCCAATAGGTCACCTGTCACTTGACAGGTAACCGACTGGGTCAATCAACGTGCGGGGATTACGTCCTATAAAGCCACTGGACCCGACGGGGCTCAGAGCGGGACGAGTGGAGCGGCCGTTAGTTACAAGGAATGCGCGTAAGTTACCAGCACATGCTACACTGCAGTACATAGCGTGCGCTGAGCTCACACTCCTCTCATTAACCTCCAAGTTACCCAAGTCTGCCAGGAAGACAAGAATGCAGAGGGCCCAGATCACAATTGTAGTGTTAAAGGGGCACTATTGCTAATTTCATCTATTTTCATCCCCTTAACATACATATGCCTTATTGGAGTTATGCTATTGCTCAGTATATAGTCCTATCAAAATGTAATTTTACACTTGTAATAAACTTTTACAGCCAGGCAGTCACGTCAGTAGTAAAACCTTTCCGACGCCAGTTCAGTATAAACCATTCTGTAGTAGGGAGGCATCTGCGACTGATCCTTGAGCTGCCGTTATTTTCAACCCCTCTGGCCAGCTCATTTATTCTTTACCATGTTGTAACTGCACTAATGTGCAGCTACTGAGCCCACAGCAGCCGCCGTAAAGTGCAGCACGCAGCCTTCTCCATACAGCGCAGGATGTACCTGTACGGCTGTGTGACGATACGCTGCCCGGCTGCTAAGGACCCCTTTGTGAAGCCGGCAATAAAACGGACAGCTTTTGCTGTCCGTTTCCATGGTAACCCGGCACCGGCAACATACAAAGCAGGACACAGCTGTAGCACTTGTGTCTGCTCTTTGATTCCGCCGCCGCCTAGCACACTTCAGAAGCCGGTGCCGGGTTACCATGGAAACGGACAGCAATAGCTGTCCGTTTTATTGCCGGCTTCACAAAAGGGGTCCTTAGCAGCCGGCCAGCGTATCATCAAACAGCCATACATGTACTTCCTGCGCTGTATGGAGAAGGCTGCATGCTGCACTTTATGGCGGCTGCTGTGGGCTCAGTAACTGCACATTAGTGCAGTCACAACATGGTAAAGAATAAATGAGCTCGCCAGAGGGGTTGAAAATAACGGCAGCTCGAGGATCAGTAGCAGATGCCTCCCTGCTACAGAATGGTTTATGCTGAACTGGCGTCGGAAAGGTTTTACCACTGACGTGACTGCCTGGCTGTAAATGTTTATTACAAGTGTAAAATTACATTTTGATAGGACTATATACTGAGCAATAGCATAACTCCAATAAGGCATATGTATGTTAACGGGATGAAAATAGATGAAATTAGCAATAGTGCCCCTTTAAGGCCTGTGTACTTGTGTACTCTTCCTGATGCTGCTCTGTTAACTGCTGCATGATAAGTCATGCTCTTGTGTCCCTAGTAGCATCTTAACTGCCTAACAACTGCTCAACACCGACTGGCATGAGCTGCGCGGCAGCCCCAGGAGCACTCCACGGCAATTGGCGTGAAGTGTTGAGGGTGGAGATTGCAGGGGCGCACGCATCCCCGCTTGAATGAAAGAGCTCTGCTCCGTCATCAGCCTCCAAGCGGCACTAGGGACTGTTAGACCGCCATCTAATAACACTGTACAGCGCTGCAATCTAAGGCAGCGCTGTTCTGGGGACAGCCGTGTGACATGGCTGTCCCCTCTGGAGAGAGGGAAGCCATCCACGGTCATAGATTGAAGCCTATGACAGCTGATCGCGCTGATTGTCTGGCGGGGGTAGGGAGGGAGGGTGGGTTTAAAAAATAATAAAAGAAATAGCAACATTTATTACAAAAATAAACACAAATATTTGTAAAAAAAAAAAAAAAGAAACAAACATTGGGCGAGCGATCAAAGCCCACCAACAGAAATCTCTCACATCGCAAAAAATTTGATTCATATGACCCTGTGGCAGAGTGCGCCAACAGGGTCATATGCATAGCCCTGATGAAATCCCCCTGCCCTCGACCCCCCCCCCCTTTCGCTGCCTCTTGCCCAGTGATGTACTCCCTGCTGGACAGGAAGTGCATCACTGGGACTCACAACTTTCCCGTCGTAGTTGCATCTTTCTGTACATGCGCACCGCCGGCAACAAATTTAAAATTTCTGTGTCGTACATTGACTTAAATGCATTCTGTCGCTACAGACGTCACAGGGTAATGCACAGTTGGCTTTGTGATGGGTCGGTTGTGATTCGGGTACTTCAGGTGCATTGTGATGCAATGCGATTAAAGTGCAGGGCCCAGTACACTTTCTTAGCTGTTGTGTTACCCTGCGTGCAGATTGGGTTATGCAAAGCAAAGAAAGTGTCCTAGTGTAAAAGGGGCCTTAAGGGGATGCCAGTGATATTGGTGGACACCTGTACACACTACTGATTTTTGGCTAAGATGATTAGAAGTAATAGTTTTGCCAGAGGAAAATCCATAGGGGATGCGACCCCCCCTTGGGCCCGCTCAGGGACTTTTGTGGGGCAGGAGGGGTGGCAGCATAAGAGGAGAGCGTGGCCGCAGATCGGTGGGGAGGGGGTCATTCCCCCCCCTCCCTCACCTTGGGCTCTCCTCTCAGCGCTCTCCCTCCTGCAATCATTGGTGGCAGCGGGCAGGCAGTGGCGGCAGGCTGAACACATTACCTCCTTCTCGCCGGAGGTCTTCCGATCTCTAAGAGCAACTTCCTGTTTACACAGGAAGTTGCATGAAGCTCTTAGAGAACGTAAGACCTCCGGTGAGAAGGCGGTAATGTGTTCAGCCCGGATTTTTTTTTTTTGCAGGAGGGCCTGAAGATTTCTAGGTACACACCTGTCCAGAGCGTATAGTTTTAGAAAAATTACAACCAATTATGCCTTGTGATTTGAAATGCATTTGAGCACAGTAATGTAGCACAGATATTAGGTAACTGACACCTACATGGGAAAGTCTCTCAGCCCCAATGCATTGAGAAAAGAAATATTTTTGCTCACCACACATCTATCTATCTTTGGTCGCAAAAATATGACCGGCACGTACTAGTTTCCATATGGCCTGACTATAATCTATAATACATTGTTTTAATTGTAGCCTGAAATTGTGATCTACAAATTGCTGCACAAATGCTCTTTCTCCAATGTGACAGCAGTTTCTGTTTTTTCTCCTTTAGATAAAATGTAGGTCAGAGAGATGCACTACTAGCTTAACCACAGAGTGTGTTGTCTAGGGATACATACACACATCCAATATTACCACCTCAGTGCAGTATAAGAGCCTATAGATTTTGACTATGAGCAGATTGTGTATGGAAGCTCTCATACTACATGTAAGTGGTAAGATTGTCCAATCAAAAATGGATGTGTGTACCAGACTTGGCTGTTTCTGACAGCTATGGTATAAAATATACTGTTTTGCCCATGTTTTCCACAAAAACTAGGCAAAATTTAGGTTTTCAGTGTCCACTTTAATGCTCTACAGAAGTCTTTAAAAACTACTTACTGGTATTTTTAAGGCTAGTCTTAAAGAGAAACTATGACCAAGGATTGAACTTCATCTCAATCGGTAGCTGATACCCCCCCTTTCCCATGAGAAATCTTTTCCTTTTCTCAAACGGATCATCAGGGGGCTCTGTATGGCTGATATTGTGTATAAACCCCACCCATAGTGTGATGTCAGGTCCATGGTGCTGACATCACACTGTGGGAGCCTTGCTGCATTGTGAGAAATAACAGCTGTTTCCAACTGTTAAAAAGCAAGCAGCAGCTACTTCCACTGACATCACCTGCCAGCAGTAAAAATGTCACCATTTGATAAATGTTTAAATGTAAATCAGGGAAAGGAAAGATTTTACAATGGGCAAACACTGACTAAATCATTTATACATAATTATTGTAAAAATTAAGCACTTTTGTTTACTACATTATTTTCACTGGAGTACCTCTTTAAGAGCACTTTCCTTGTACTGGTCATTTGTAACAGGAATAATAAATCTGTGTTAGCAGCACTTAGTATATAGCACATATAATGCCCAAGACAGTCAGCGATTTCTGAACATTGAACAGCTAATGTGATGTGCTAAACAGGCAGAACACCATGTTCCTGTTTACTGGAGGTTTAGTTTCGGTGTAAGTTTCATTAATCATTGACAAATTTCGAGTAACAGTCAAACTGATCCAAAAATAAAACCACATGGCTACACCCTGTTCACAGCCTTCTGAAACTAAATGTAGAGTCACACATCAGCTTACTTGATTTTGATGATATCCATGCCGGTCAGAGTGAGACTAACATGATCTCCGGCCGCAGCCCAATCAACTGCTTCATCATGTAACGTGATTCCTGGAAATGAGCAATATCAAAACTTCATTGATGGATGCTAGCATACAATATTCTCTGGGTTACATGTGTTAATGAGTTCACGAGTCATGCTATCTCAACTATGAACACTTTAGTACCAAATTATAAAAAGGGTATCAAGAACACTCATAGTGCCTTTTCTGTCCCCTGTACCTCCAAGTGGCCCCTCTGTGTCCCCCCTGTTGCCCTGTGCCTTCAGTGTCCCCCTCTGCCCCCACTGTGTCACCTCTGTCCCCTCAGTGTCCCCCTCTGCACCCCCGACACAGAGTCACCTCTGTCCCCCTATACCCTCAGTTCAGTTTCGCTTATGGAAATTTTCATGTAATTACAATTTTGAAGTTGAGTGTAAAGCCTGTAATCTATGAAAACTTCCAGAAGTTTCCAGCGCTGGATCGTAAGTTTTCTTTAAAATGTATAAAATGTGCATGCAAAACTTGGAACTCGCTACATAGTATAGTGTACTGCAACACAATGTCATTTTACGGGTAATAAAAACCATTTTCTCTTTCAATTTTGAAAATTGCTTTTCTCAAAAACTTTTATTTTTTAAATATTTTGACTTGTTTCCAGGGAATCAAAATCACCATTTTCGAGCAGTTCCCATCGGGGGACTATTTGCAATTCAGAACTACCTATACTTACCTAAGAGGAGGGAAGCCTCTGGATCCGTTGTCCTCCAGTCCCCCGTTGCCGAGTGTGGACCCCCAAAGCATTACCCACAACAGCTTGTCGGAAATCACGTTGGGGTCATGCTCCTCTTCAGACACAAGCGCGGCTGTATTGCATCTTTGCAAGTACAACCACGCCTGCCCAGTAAGCTGGAGCTGCTCGTGCTCACGCAGGTGCGGAAAAAGACCCAATGGACCCTGTCGAATGCCTTCTCAGCATCAATGGAAACCAAACAGCTGGGAGTATGTGTACATTGGGCATATTCAATCAGAGTGGCAACTTTAAGAACATTATCCCTCAATTCTCTATGGGGCACAAATTCAGACTGGTCACTATGTACAAGACCAGGGATCAATGGCCAAAGTATTTGCGATCAACCTGCCGTAGAGCTTAATGTCCAAACTGATCAGAGAGATAGGTCTAAAACCTGGGCACTCCGTATGATCCTATTTCGCTGATGTCTCTGTTGTCTTCTAATCAGCCCCAGTAATCAGTCTAGTCGCAGCCAGTTGTGCGCTTCTACAAATGTGCGGCAGCCACATTACCGGGGCTTATTAAATGACAAAGTGACCAGAGAGGACAGTGAGGGAGCCCACACACACACCTCATAGGGCTGGAGGAAGCCCCAGGTACTGGTAAGTATAAATTTAGCCTTTATCTTCATCTCAGGTTCTCTTTAAGCTGCATCTAAAGATAAAATATACTAGCAAGGATAAGGGCTGTGCAGTAACTGTTGCTTCAATATGTGACAAGTTATGCCAGCACACAGTCATAGCTGCACATTAGAATGAGTCATTGCCTACTGCTGCAAGATGCCAGCGCTTGCAGTTTCAATACAGACTAACAGATTGAAATATATACTTTTGCCGCTATGCGAAAACTTCAAACATTATTTAAATGAAGTATGAGCACAATGTAGGCATTTTCTATTTGAGTAAAAAAGCGAACAGGAATACCTCATAGTATTAACCTAGTAATGTACATAAAATGTGGCAGTATGTTCATATTATCATCTAGCAGAGCTGATGCCAGTTTCACAGTCCTACAGGGAGAACTGGCTGCAATGACCAGAGTGAGTGACACCTGTGTTTAAGTCACACTAACAGCAACCTGATGGGGAACTGTTAATGCATACACACTTACCTATGTCGGGATTTTTTTTTTTTTTTTTACCTTTTAGGGCTATTTGGTCCAAGCCTTGTAAGTGTTTTTTGCCTTTTTCTGGATCAACTGCAATATCAGGCCTCTTGCATACTGCAAGCGATTCAGATCCAGCTTTTTAATCTGTTTTTACCTCTGATTCCGATTTGCAGTTTGCTCCCTGCACACTGCAAATCGAAATCGGAATCGGATGTAAAAACTGATTAAAAAGCGGAATCGGAATCTGAATCGCTTGCAGTGTGCAAGAGGCCTCAGGGTGCAGGCTAGTGCTGTACCATATTTTCTGGTTGGATGAACATATGACTTTTTTCAACCCAAATAACTATTCAACTATGGGCAGATCTCCTTTACTGTGTATGGCAATACCCCATGGCGTTTTGGCATATAAATTAGATACTTATAGGTAAGTGTATATTCCTTAACAGTTTCCCATCAGGTCCACTGCATTAGTCAATCCATGTAAAGTTGGGCTGCACTTCTGATTGGTTGTGCAGTTATGGGTGGTGGTATGTAAATGTGTGACTGTCCTGCTGGACCATTTTAAGCATCTTGACAGGAAGAGAGGTCTCCTCGAAACAGTGGCCTGTCGCTGCAACAGATTTTAAATCATTGGATGGACAGTTGCAGAACGAGCTTTAATTACATTGGCTGTGCTGATCCTCATTGTGCCCGCACTGATAAGCTATGCACAAAGCTTTACATTGAATTTCACACACTGTATGCACTAAGGGATGCTATTCCTGCCATTGTAACTGCACTCAACAGATGGTGCTATAGTCACGTTTAATCAAAGGCTACTGCTTTCTAAACTTGTAAATAAGCAAATATTTCAGCAGAAAGTACTTTTTGCCACCAAACCAGTTTTTACAGAGATGTGATCGGATATATGATATGATAGTGTGATCTGCATACCTATAGATATAAATTGTATTCCGTTATTTATTACCTAGACCCTAAAAATGGTCAGAAATAAGCCAAGTTGCAGGTCATCAAGGATTACAGATTGGCACGCACACACACACACACACACAGATTTCCACTTTTGTTCTTTGAGTTCCGCAGATGACACTAAATGAGGAAATATCCTTTATGTGTGCATAGACTGCAATTACTTTAAGGCAAACCTGAAGTGAGACATTTACTTCATAATTGATACTTACCTCGTAGAGGAAAGGCTCTGGACAGTACAGTATCTTACCATTCCTCCATCCAGCCTGTTCCAGGGCTGTCAGATGGTAAATCTATTCAAATGAAAAGCTCTTTGGAACTACTCATGTCCTGAGTAGTTCCAAAGCGCAGTGCATCACTACTGAATATGTCCAATCCTTGCACATGAGCAATAGTGATGCTTGTGTCCATGGAACTACTCAAGAACACGATTCATTCCGAAGAGCTGTTTGACCCAGCAATTGTTCTAAAAGAGATTAAATCAGCAAGCCTGTATAGAAAGTAAAAATCTGACAGTTTTCCTTTCAAGCGGACCTGAACTCAGAACTTCCTCTCTGCCCCTGGAGCATTCTGTGCAGGTGCAGAACTACTGCGCCTGCTAAGAACGCTCCAAACCACGTGAGCGCTCTCGCGAGCGGCACAGCCGCATGCTTATGCAGGATGCAGGAGATGCCGAAGCTGTGGCGAGGTACTTATCTGTTGTCAGGGGCTGGATGAAGCCCTGGGTAAGTAGATCCTTTTTTTTTTTTTTTTTTTTTAAATTGCTCGGATGTGTCCTTTAACCTCCTTGGCGGTAATCCCGAGCTGGGGTCGGGGCAGATAAACCGCAGCTAAGAGCGGTAATCCCGACCTCTGCTTGGGGTAGCCGCCGGAGGCTGTGTGCAAAGTATAGCGCACAGCCAGCGTCATTACATACCTCCCGGGGGATCCAGACGCCGGCCTCCATTCTTCTTCC
This sequence comes from Hyperolius riggenbachi, assembly GCF_040937935.1. Classification (NCBI taxonomy): domain Eukaryota; kingdom Metazoa; phylum Chordata; class Amphibia; order Anura; family Hyperoliidae; genus Hyperolius; species Hyperolius riggenbachi. Next base: position 306,098,408 of record NC_090649.1, read on the forward strand.
TCTCCTCCAGGGCTCTGCTTCCTGCTGGTGAGATCGCCGGCTGTCATGACGACAGCCAGCAATTTCACTTTAGAGTTGCAGCCCCACCCGGAGGATAGAGACATAACTGCAGCGCTGGAGCCAGGGAGGTGAGGGATTACTGGGGCTGTGCAGATCTCCCTGGCAGCTTGATTTTTTGGGGGGTTTTAGGATCTGAAAGGGTGCAAAAAAATTTGCACCGCTTTTAGACTGTAAAATTTAGAAAGAATCATACCGCCAAGGGGGTTAAAAAAAAACATTTCGTTGATGCAGCTAATACAAATCCTGCAATAAATCTGCAGTTTGAGCGCTTCTTGCCATCGTGGAAGCAGGCATATTGTTAACATCCTGTGTTTACCTATTACCTCTTTGCCGTAACAGTCAGCTGATACTGCTGGGGGATCAAAGGTTCAAGTTCAGAAACTGCTGCCTGTATCCCCTTTGGCGGTTCTCTTGCTTCCTGCTGTGCACCTGCAAAGCTATCTTAGGAAGGCAAAGCAATAAAAAAAAAACCTCCTCTTCTAATACAGGAGTGACAAACTCAATCAACTAATGGGACAAAATCTTAAATGCTAAGTGCCCTAACTAATGTGAATGGGGGGGGGGGGGGGAGGAGGGGGGTGTTGGATTCCTGCTCCGCCTTCTGCTGAGTAGCGCAGTGGAGCAGGGTAAGATTTACCTGCTCCAGTGCTGCTTTGGGTCGCCTTTGACTTTCCTCACAGCCACATGCTCTATGCTGTATACCTCTGGCTCCTGAGTGATGTCACATGCTCAAAGGCCCTGGAGTGACAGAACATTTGATACATGTCATAAATGTTACCATTCTGAAACCTAGAATGGGAGAAATAAATATAGCAACCTCTATATCCCTCTCTACAATGAGTATATGTGGAAGGGTTCATGCAAAAACAGATTTGTTCCACTTGTGAGTTGTCAGTCCAGTGGATGCTCTATTACATGTAACAACGGAGAGAGAGAGCAAAGCCAGCACTGCAATTGGGGTTGTTTATTAGTAAAATGAAAGACACTTACAGTCAAATCGTAGCCAGATGCTAGGGCAGGTTAAGTGGGCGCCAGGTCTGTGTCCCCCTGCGGACGTCCGTTTCGCACTAACAGCGCTTGTTCACCGCAATGGGGAAAGTTGTGGGCCGCATCAACGTGGGTTACATACCCACGTCACGGCGGCACTTCCGTCTACATCTGCTGGCCACACCCCCCACTGCTATGTCAACCCATGACGCCCACTCGCCCTGCGAAGAGGACGGAGAGCGTCCATGTAACCTGGCAACGATGGGTATGCCCACCAGCACGCCCCACCGCACAAACCAGCGCTCAGCTCTCCAACATGATGCTCTATTACAACCTATACAATGCACTGCAGCAGAACCTGTGGATCTGGCCCTAAGGCAGCCACATATTGGATAATGATCAGGTCTGTGGAGTCAGTACAAAATTCATTAGACTCCAACTCCTCAGTTTATTAAACCACCGACCCCCGACTTCAGGCACCCAAAAATTGCTCCAGATCCTTGACTCCAACTCCACAGTCCTGATAAAGTGTCTACAGTTCTTATCAGTCATTTAAAATATTTCCTCGCTCTATGACAAACCCCCATTGAGTGCATTATGTAGCACAGGTCCCCCTGAGTAATAACTGAAGTGGTTAGGACTCCAGAGAACTACTTATCCAGTTTCCATAAAAAAGTAGACCAGGGGTTATCAGCAAACACTTGCTACTCTTTTACATTATATACTAGAAGACTCCCCTAATTGAGAGAACAATCCTCTATAATAAAACCCCTGTGTCCCTGCGTGTGCTGTCTCTGGGTCTGGTCAGTGCTTTTTGCTACTGTGCATGTTCGCAGCACGGACCCAGCCTCACAGAGACAGGACGACGGGGCCAGGGAGCCGAGCAGGCAGCGTGTGAGCGGGCGGCCGGGTGTGTGGTGGGTGAGCGGGCGGCCGGGTGTGCGGTGGGTGAGCGGGCAGCCGGTGTGCGGTGGGTGAGCGGGCGGCCGGTGTGCGGTGGGTGAGCGGGCGGCCGGGTGTGCGGTGGGTGAGCGGGCGGCCGGGTGTGCGGTGGGTGAGCGGGCGGCCGGGTGTGCGGTGGGTGAGCGGGCGGCCGGGTGTGCGGTGGGTGAGCGGGCGGCCGGGTGTGCGGTGGGTGAGCGGGCAGCCGGGTGTGCGGTGGGTGAGCGGGCAGCCGGGTGTGCGGTGGGTGAGCGGGCAGCCGGGTGTGCGGTGGGTGAGCGGGCAGCCGGGTGTGCGGCAGGTGAGCGCGGACGGACGGGTGCCCAGAAACACAGACCTAGAGCCCGTTTTTAAACAGGCTTAGGTCCGCTAGTATGTTTATAAAAGATGGCCTCTGGAACAATGGTACACCTTAAAGAAAAAAAAGTTTGAAAATGTCATAAAAAAAAAAAAAAAATCACTGTTCTACAGCTGTTCAGTGCCAGTCATTGAGGCCTCTGGCAGTTGTTACAATGTAAGTATACTTGAATTCTAGGCCTCAGGTACTAAAGTCTAGTAAAGACTTGAGATGCAGGGTCTCTTTAAGCATAGTTTCTCGGAGAGAAATTATGAAGTCATTTACAAGAAGCATGTTCCTCTAGAAGGACACATAATGGGTTATTTAGGGCTAAATGTCCCGACATTCAGAATACGAAAAGGTAAACCGAGCCGATATTTGGAAAATATTGCATTCCGTGCATCTAGGGCATAAAGCACTGGCGCACTAGATGAGGGTGTGGGTCACATGCCCATGCCTGCCAATTGTAGGCTTGGGGGTATGGCTCGGGTGATGTCAGAATTTAACTCTTTGATGTTCATATAAAAGTAAGAGACGCAATGGCAGAGGGATCATCTTCTTCTGCATGCTATCCTGCTCTCTACGCTTCCTTTAGAATTTAGAATACTAGCTTCATGTCTGTATGCTGTAAATATATGTGATGTACATAGGACATAGGAAAGACTGTTTATACTCTGAAGAAATCAACATGTAACAAAAGATGCCTGTTGGAATACTTGTATAACTGATTGTTGAATAAACCCCTTAATGGTGAAGGTGGCTGTCTATGCTCTATCTCCTGTATGCTGTCGCTGTGAGTTGTAGCTCTAATGAGTTGCTGGTGCCTGAGTAAAAGGTGTGTTGTGCAGTTGCCAATAGCAACCAACGTATAGGTTCTTACAGCAGTAATGTTTTGTTCACATGGGCTGAATATCTCCTGAAAGTTTACCTGGTGTGAATGTGTACCACAGGAAATGCTTCTCACTGCAATTTGGCTGTGTATAGTTTGAACAGAGTAACCAAGCAGCTTGGGGTGACCCAAACCACTAGGAATGTATAGGGGGATAAAAGACCGAAAAGCTCTCCTACTAATAGGCAATGCTTGGTGAAATTTGCCTTCTAAACCACTTGACGACCGCAGTGTTAACCCCCCCCCCTAACGCCAAGGCTCTGTTTGGCTGCACTGGGCTGTGCAGGCTTTTCAGCCTCCAGCACAGCCCAGCTATGGAGCCCAGCGATTGGACTCGCCTCCTTTTTTGTCCCTAAGGGGACATGCCGCCTGAGGTGTCCGATCGCTGTGGCCGGTTTTTGTTTTTTTTAGCCTCTGAGGCTCTCTCTCCCTCCCTCCTCCCTCCCTCCCCTCCTCCCGAGATCCTGTATTGAACAGGACAGCGATCCGTCCTGTTCCGCCTCTCATAGGCATTAGCCTATGAGAGGACGGCGCTCCCCGGCCAGAGGCCGCCGATTGGGCTAGCAAGGCTGTTTGTAAACGAAAGGGGAAATAAATCCCCTTTGTTTATATCCGTACAGCGCTGCGGTCCCCGGCAGCGCTGTACAGATGTAAACAAAGGGGATTTATTTCTCCTTTCATTTACAAACAGCCTTGCTAGCCCAATCGGCGGCTAGCGGGCTAATCACGGAACTCCGTTCCGTGAAGTGGCAGGAAACTATTGTGCAAGCGCACGGCTGTTCCCTGGGAAACTGCAGCCCCAGAACTTGACGCCAATTGGCATTAGGCGGTCCTGGGGCTGCCGCCATGGCCACACCCATTGGCATTAGGCGGTACCCAGGTGGTTAAAACAGGAAGGAAATTTGAAATAATTCTGCTATAAGTGAACATTTGTGGTTACCCAAAATGCACTACTACTGAATATGCAAATTATCCCTCAGATGCCTCAGGCCTGGGTGCAGCAGCTGCACTGGGAGGCCTCTGTGGCAGATGGCTCACAGTGGCAGTGCAATCTAGAACAAAGGACTTTGACTTGTTTTCTCAAAAAGGACATACTTCATCCTGAACTTGAATAAACCATTACATTTACTTACCGTATATACTAGAGTATAAGCAGAGTTTTTGGGACCAAAAAAAGTGTCTCAAAAGTGGGGGGTCTCGGCTTATACCCGAGTCGCTAAATCGAGTAGTGCTGGCTGTACCCCCCATGGAGCTACGTGCTGTGTTATCCTGTGCACTGTGTTAACTTTTGCTGTCCTCCCTCGCCCCGCCCACTGGAACTATGCTGTCTTAGGCTGTGCTGTCTTTCCCTCCCCCCGAGCTGCGTGTGGTGTGTGCCGTCCCCGCTGGAGCTGTGTGCGGTGCTGTCTGTGCCGGCATTTAATATCCTCCTATGCTGAAGCTACATGATCCGATGTCCCCCGCCGGACTTGTGTGCGGTGTGGAAAGCGGTTTGCGCCGGCATTTATTTCTCTGCCCCCAGCCACGTGTTCAGCTGCCCCCCGCCGGAGTGCTGTATTCATCTGTGCGCTGCTGCAAGCATGTACCCCCAAGCTGGAGCGGTGTGAAATTGTATTACCCAGCATTTGCAGAGTCCTCACTCCAGGATTCATTTTCGCCTCCTCTGTCCGTCCGGGTCTCTATGATCCCCAGCAGTGGAGCATAAATGGAGTGGAGTCCGCGTCATACAGATGAGACAGACAGAGGTGGCGAAGATGACTCCTGGAATGAGGACTCTGCAAATGCTGGGTAATACAATTTCACACTACTCCAGCTTGGGGGTACATGCTTGCAGCAGCGCACAGACGAATACAGCGCTCCGGCAGGTGACAGCTGAACACGGGGCTGGAGGGGATACATGCCGACACAGACAGCTTTACACCGGTAAAGCAGGGGGACGGTCTGCTGATGAAAAGGCATGCAGCTCCGGGGGAGAGGGTGGGGGGGGGGGAGACAGCACAGTCTAAAATGCAATGCACGCAGCTGGGGGGGAGGGCGTTCAGCACAGCCTAAAATGCAATGCACACAGCTCCAGCAGGGTGGGAGAGGGGCACAGCTGCACATATCACACACAGCTTTGGCAGCGGGGACACAGCTGCACATGTCACACATGTTCATCTGCAGGGTGGATGCGAGTTATTGAATTTAAATGCAGGGGGGATACAAGTTATTGAATATATTCAATATACTGTATATACTCACGTATAAGCCTAATTTTTCTGCACAAAAAATGTGCTGAAAAGTTACCCCCTGGGCTTATATGCGAGTCAGTGGAGCAGAACGGATGGTGGAGCAGGTTTTGTTGATAGCTTCCTGCTGTGTCTGTGCTCCTCATCCCCTGCAACATGGTGTGAAGAGTGTGCTGCTCAGGACTACCTGTGTCCCCTGGCTTGTGGAGCAGAACGTGCAAGCAACGTGTCAGTGGTGCAATGATCAGGGATTCTTCCTGTGTGGCAATCGAGGTGTCTCATATCAATGACATCATCTAGTGGGGCCCTGAAACACAGCTGTATCATCCTTGGGCACATCTGTCTACTGTAGAGAGGGCTATACTTGGCAGGGGGCTTATACGCGAGTCAAACACTTTTTCCTAGTTTCTGAGGGAAAAGTGGGTACCTCGGCTTATATGCGGGTCGGCTTATATGCGAGTATATACGGTATATCAATATACAGTAGGTGCTGCACTTCCTACCCTCGGCCTAAACTCGGGTCTATCATTTTTCCCCTGTTTTTTTTTAGGTAAACGTTGGGGGGTCGGCTTATAGTCAAGTATATACGGTACATATGAGCTTTATAAGTCTTTCAACAGCGCAGTTTTTAATGTACAAACTAAACATTCAAAATCCACAACATATACGTAAATATTTTATGATTATTTTCTCTAGCTTAGTAAAATTTAACATCAGCTGATCTTCAGTGCTTTATAAATTAATACCAGTCATGATAGCAAAGAACAAGCAATACTTGTATGAATACATAAAATATCTCACAACGACACTATAAAAAAAATTATATATACACACACACACACATTATATATATATAATATATATATATATATATATATATAATATATATATATATATATAATATATATATATATATATATATATATATATATTATATTAATATATATACACATATATAATATATATTATATATATATTATACATATATATATATATATTATACATATATATATATATTATACATATATATATATATTATACATATATATATATATATATATATATATATTATACATTTATATATATATATATATATATATATATATATATATATATATATATATATATATATATATATATATATATATATATATATTATATTAATATATATACACATATATAATATATATTATATATATATTATACATATATATATATATTATACATATATATATATATTATACATATATATATATATTATACATATATATATATATATATATATATATATATTATACATATATATATATATATATATATATATATATATATATATATATATATATATATATATATATATATATATATATTCAGTGGAGGAAATAATTATTTGACCCCTCACTGATTTTGTAAGTTTGTCCAATGACAAAGAAATGAAAAGTCTCAGAACAGTATCATTTCAATGGTAGGTTTATTTTAACAGTGGCAGATAGCGCATCAAAAGGAAAATCGAAAAAATAACCTTAAATAAAAGATAGCAACTGATTTGCATTTCATTGGGTGAAATAAAGCTGAGTACACACGTACGATAACGATCGTTCAAAAACGAACGATAACGACAATCGGAACGATAATCGTGCGTTCAAAAAGTGTGAACGATCGTTTTTGTGAACGATAACGATCGTTATCGTTCAATCGGACCGATCCAACCCGGCGGATTTTTTCGAAAGATAATCGTTCAATCGTTGCAGTGTGTACAAAGATCGTCCGATAACGCATGTTCTTATTGCCTGTCATAACGTCACTTCCGTTTGCGCACGCATTTTTTAATCGTTCGTCGTTCAGTACTTTATACTTATATCGTTGACGTGTGTACACAATCGTTCATTACGAACGATCTTTTCCGTCTAATTTGAATATCGTGTAAACGTCACGAATCGTTCGTAACGAACGATCTTTATCGGACGTGTATACGAACCTTAAGTTTTTGAACCCCTACCAACCATTAAGAGTTCTGGCTCCCACAGAGTGGTTAGACACTTCTACTCAATTAGTCACCCTCATTAAGGACACCTGTCTTAACTAGTCACCTGTATAAAAGACACCTGTCCACAGAATCAATCAATCAAGCAGACTCCAAACTCTCCAACATGGGAAAGATCAAAGAGCTGTCCAAGGATGTCAGAGACAAAATTGTAGACCTGCACAAGGCTGGAATGGGCTACAAAACCATTAGCAAGAAGCTGGGAGAGAAGGTGACAACTGTTGGTGCAATTGTTCGAAAATGGAAGGAGCACAAAATGACCATCAATCGACCTCGCTCTGGGGCTCCACGCAAGATCTCACCTCGTGGGGTGTCAATGGTTCTGAGAAAGGTGAAAAAGCATCCTAGAACTACACGGGAGGAGTTAGTGAATGACCTCAAATTAGCAGGGACCACATTCACCAAGAAAACCATTGGAAACACATTACACCGCAGTGGATTAAAATCCTGCAGGGCTCGCAAGGACCCCCTGCTCAAGAAGGCACATGTGCAGGCCCGTCTGAAGTTTGCCAATGAACACCTGAATGATTCTGTGAGTGACTGGGAGAAGGTGTTGTGGTCTGATGAGACCAAAATAGAGCTCTTTGGCATTAACTCAACTCGCTGTGTTTGGAGGAAGAAAAATGCTGCCTATGACCCCCAAAACACCGTCCCCACCGTCAAGCATGGGGGTGGAAACATTTTGCTTTGGGGGTGTTTTTCTGCTAAGGGCAAAGGACAACTTAATCGCATTAATCGTCATGGAGTGGCCTAGTCAGTCTCCGGACCTTAATCCATTAGAAAACCTATGGAGGGAGCTCAAGCTCAGAGTTGCACAGAGACAGCCTCGAAACCTTAGGGATTTAGAGATGATCTGCAAAGAGGAGTGGACCAACATTCCTCCTAAAATGTGTGCAAACTTGGTCATCAATTACAAGAAACGTTTGACCTCTGTGCTTGCAAACAAGGGTTTTTCCACTAAGAATTAAGTCTTATTGTTAGAGGGTTCAAAAACTTATTTCACTCAATGAAATGCAAATCAGTTGCTATCTTTTATTTAAGGTTATTTTTTCGATTTTCCTTTTGATGTGCTATCTGCCACTGTTAAAATAAACCTACCATTGAAATGATACTGTTCTGAGACTTTTCATTTCTTTGTCATTGGACAAACTTACAAAATCAGTGAGGGGTCAAATAATTATTTCCTCCACTATATATATATATATATATATATATATATATATATATATATATATATAAATATATATATATAATTTATTTATTGTATTTATAAAGCGTCAGCATATTACACGGCGCTGATATATATACATACATACATGGACAGAATAATGGAAATATCTAACATTTTGGCACCATAATCTTTGAACATGTTTTAAGCAATCAAAATTGGCAAGTAAAATTTTTTGGTTTATTATTTTTGTTATTTGATATGTTTAATTAAAATATATATATTTTTTTTACAGATATTTAAAACAAAGTTGGTTATAATTTATAAAAATGGCAGATCTCTCAGACTTTCAAAGTGGCCAAAATGTTGGTGCTCGTATGGCAGGTGCTACTGTAACAGAAAGTGCCCGAATGCTTGGCATTTCAAGAGGTACTGTCTCAAAAGTAATGACTCGCAAGACCACGGCTCCTAAAATCACTGCTGAGCTGAATGAACACTCACAGAACCCAGTTTCCACAAAAACTGTTCGTTCGGGAGCTGCACAAGTCTGGATTTCATGGAAAAACTGCAATTAGAAAACATCTGCTCTCAAAGACAAATGTTTCAAAGCGTTTAGTGGTGTAGAAACCACCAGAATTGGTCCCTCAAGCAGTGGAAAAATTGGTCCCTCAAGCAGTGTGATTTTCTCTGACAAATCATCGTTTACCTTATTTCCGACCTCCGGACGAGTGTACGTTTGGAGACAGCCGAAAGAAGCATTTCATCCAGACTGCCTTCTCTCAACTGTAAAACATGATGATCTGGGGTGCCATTTCTTGGAAATCCGCCGGGCCAATGATTTCCCTTTATGGAAGAATTAACAGCCGAGACTATTTAGGAATTTTGGGTGACCAAGTTCAACCTATGGTTCAATAACTGTTTCTGGAGGGGAATTTCATCTTTCAAGATGATAATGTCTCAATCCATACAGCTAGAATTGTGAAAGAATGGCACGAGGAACATTCTAATAAAGTTGAGCATCTCATCTGGCCACCACAATCCCCAGACCTCAACATTATTGAGCATTTATGCTCGTTATTAAAGATTCAAGTAAGAAGTCGATTTCCGCCGCAATCGTCTCTAAAAGAACTGGAGGGTGTTTTAACTGAAGAATGGGCTAAAATTCCTTTGGAAACAATTCACAATTTGTATGAATCAATGCCTCGGAGAATTGAGGCTATAAAAGGTGGACCTACACCATATTAAAATATATTTAGTTGATTTTCAAGGTGTTACCATTATCTTGTCCAACACACACTTTAAATAGCTTAAGGAATATAACAAATATGGGAAAATACACTATATACTGTACTCCACTGAATAACAGTCATGCAGTCACAAAAATGCACGTAACGTTTTTTTCTCCTTACAAGCAGTTTCAGAGAAATCTCTGACTTGTGAGAAAAGTTGATTTATATTGCTGACGCTATCAGAAACATCAGACTTTCACATACGTAGCGATCTTATTTTTAGGAGTCAAATCCAAAACATAACCCCCTGTCGTATTAGTATGAACGCTCTGAGGCTACATAGTGATGCAAAGGGCAATACTGATGCTCCCCTATATAAACAAACATGAGTAAGAGAACGATGTGGGAATCATCCGGTGGCGTGAGAAAGCAAACCAAAGCAAGTGCAAGAAGCCTCCTAACTCTCAACAACTGACAAGTGAAATGTCTCACACGTGTACCAGCACATCTCTTCACACACAGTCACCTGTGAGGAAATTCGTTTCAAGACATTGGATTTCTTATTTAACAGTCAGTATCAGTTTGACAGCATTTTTTTCAGTTTCAGGTGCAGACAGGACTTTCAGAAGTGTCTGCTGAGCTAAACAGATGCAACACTAAAAATTACAAACGGCATTCTTAGATAGCTAGTTTGCAAATGTCTTATTCTTACCTTTTACTGTGCAGGTTTCATTAGGAGGCATTGCTAGCATTCGGTCACCAACTTGAACATAGCCAGCTTCTATTTTGCCAGTCACACAAAATCCTGAGCCCTGATCTGTGTACAGAGAACGAGTGTTAAAACACCAAAAGGAGTCCATTCATAGTTTCATTAAAAACAAAAAAAATAAAAAAATAAAGCTGGCCCAAAAATATTTTAATTCGTTTTTCATTCATTTTTCTATGAAGAATATTTTAAAAGGAAAACAAATGCTGCTAGGACATGATAGGGTAGGGATAGATGTAAAGGACTTGGGTGGTGCATTAACTGGAGAGTGAGGCTTGTAGCTGGCAGGTGCATCCACCAAAATGACACAAACCAAACATTTGTAGACATGCACAATGCTTGTTGTTGCCCATAACGATTGGGACTTAAACCCTCTGGCAACAGTTCATGAGGTGAGTACTGTATAGACTTTGCCTTGCTATAGCAGAGCGTTGCGTCTGTTGGTTGGTATGGGGAGAACAACAGAGATGATATGCAGTGCACGAAGGAACAATGGGGAACAATGGACTACGCCCCCTGATTGTCGCTTAAAGATCTTGCATGCCAGATTATTAAGCAACATTGGCAGACTTCTGTGGACACCTGTACACACACTGGATTCTAAGCCAAAACATCCCGAACAGCTGCCTAGACAAAGTACAGTCTAGTGTTTGTACAAGGCTTAATACAGAGCACAGATGAATTTCTAACATATACAATAATAATAATAATAATAACAACATGTAAAAGAAAATTACTCACCTTTAAAAACATCTGAGACACAGAACCTAAAGGGTTTATCTACTGAACGCTGGGGGGCTTTAAATGAATCTGTATTAAAAAAAAAATTGCCGTGAATTACAAAAGCAGTAGAGTATTGTACCAGGTTAGCCATCAGTGAAAGCAAAAATTTAGTGTATATAAGCTGCCTGTTCTAACATCTTGTCAGCATACAGGAATTGAGTCTAAAGAAGGCTTATTAGCCAAACGATTACACATATTCTTTTAGGCTGCTTACACACTAAGACGTTACAGGCGCACGTTATTGCAGCCTGTAACGCTCCCCCAACGCACAGCAATGTAACACAAGTGGGCTGTTTACACAGCCCACGTTGCGTTACATGTAACGCTGCACGTTCTCCCGAAAGTGCAGCATGCTACGGCGTTACAGCGGCTTAAGCCGCGTTAGACTGTTTGCACATGCTCAGTCATGTTGGGGAGGAGCGGAGAGCGGCCAGGCACATGGCTAATTAATATTCACTGCACGTTGTGACATGCAGTGTTTACTTCCTGGTGCGGCCGCTCTGTGCGGCGATTGGCCGGCGGGACCACGTGATGCCGCATGCGTCCAAGAGTACGCATCACGGCATCACGGACGCCAGAGTGAGTTGCACAACGCGGCTCACTCTGACGTCCACATCGAAGAGCACCAGGCCTTGCGTTAGGTGCACGTTATGCGACCTTAACGTAGCACCTAACGCAACGTCTTGGTGTGCAAGTAGCCTTAAGTTAGCCAATAAATGGTATCATCCTGATCCTAAAATTATAGCCAAAATTCACAAGGACACATTTGTCTAGGAAGATATATTTATATCCAGTGAAGTCAACATGAATACATTTTCTTCACATAGCTGAAAATCCATATCCAGAATAACGTGTTTTATTGCTTGCCTACGAGCCTATTATTTAAAAGGACTCTGAGCAGTGGCCTAAACTTAGACTTATCTGGGGCTTCCTCCAGCCACGCATAGCCCGCAAAATCCCCAGGCATCCTCTTGCTCCCTTCCGTGGCCCCGCCGGCAGCTTCGGTAATCCGGCGATTATTACGCCGGTCACCATAAGCGGCCTGCGCATGCACAGTTCTGAATTGCACACGTGATGGACGCTTACGGCGACTAGCGTGATGATGCGCCGGGGGCGCACACGAGCGGCTTCAGCCGAAATCGCCATATTAGTGGAGACCACGGCAGGGAGCAAGAGGATGCGGGGGGACCATGCAGGCTATGAGGGGCTGGAGGAAGCCCCAAGTAAGTCCAGATTTTCAATTTAGGCCACTGCTCAGGGTCCCTTTAAAGGATACCTGACTTGTGGCAAATATATCCAAGATAAGCACAGTGGTATGTTCATGTGTGGTGTCCGTTCCTCATTTTCCCATTCCCCATAATCTCTCCTTGAAATAAGCCGAGTCACTGACTGAGTGGGCTGACCGTAGATCATTGGAGTGGACCACAGAGAACATTGAGGGATCTTAAAAATTATGGAAGAAGCCCCAAGTAGGTAAAAGTCATTTTTCCCCATCACCATGGGTAGCCTTCAAATGAAGAACTCCATTTAAATGAAGAATAGTAGTCACTCTGCTGTTTGGTATGATCGGGTGACCCACAATGAACACTGACCAGAGAAGGCAAAAGAGATTTGTCTGTGTAACTCAGAATGAATGTTCCAGTACTGCACATCTGCACATTTCAGTAGGCAGATGTGCAGTACTTAAGCTCCAGTGCCCTTACTCCTGGCATTCACTTCATGATCGGTGGCTTGCGCGTGGTGCAGCTCCAGCTGATGGCCCACATGACTTTGGCTGTGGCTACTTCGCCACTGCTGCTTTTTCCCCTCCACCGCCACCAGGATGCCGCTCTCCTGTTCCAGCTCAGCCTCTGGATCTGTACTACTGGCCCTGGGAGATGGCTTTGCAGCTTCTCCACACCTGGCCACAAGCAGGGGGCTAGATTTTGGAAGAGGCCATCATACAACAGGGAATGTGGTAGTCTCAACCGATGGTGTCCATCCTTCACTTCTTATTGCTCCAGCCAGGACAACAGTAGCTCCCTTCAGCTGCAAATAAATGCTACCACCAACTCCAGGACCCCCAGGTTCCAAGGATGCCAGGCCACAGGTTCTGACCCAGCCCCTAGGCAGCCTGGCCCACCCCCAATGTCCGTGCCCCAGGGTCCTCGCTGGTCCCACAGCTGTCAGCCCACCACTCTGGCCAGCAGAGTCCTGCCTCGATCTATCATGTCCGACGGCAGCAGGGTCCCCCCCACATGGCTGTGCAGGTCAGCAGCCTCTCTCTTGGTCCCATCAGACGGCCTTGCATCATCACACCGGATCCTTGGACTAGCTCTTTCCCCCGCTGAGCTCAGCTCCACCGAGGAACTGCACACCATACCCTGTCCCCAAGGAATCAGGTTCATGCATATGCTGTGACCACCAAACGGACCTGCCAGCCCAGAGAATCTATAACTGTACAAGTACCTTTACAGACAAATCTTAAACTTTTGAAGTTATCTGTTCACTGCACTCAGATGTGTTTTTTATTATTAAAAGGTTCACACTATTAGTTAGTTATCAGTTATCTTACCGATTTGGTCAATTAGGCACCGTCCTTTATACCAGCTTGTGAGTTCAGGTACTTGACTTGCTTTAGTCAGATTTTCTCCACTCAGCCCGCTGGTAGGAATGTAAAATACATCACTGTCCTAGATGGGCAAAAAAACATCATCTTTGCATTAATAAATAAAAATATTAAGAATTAAAGAAAAATATAAAAGCCTTTTGTATCAGTGGAAATTCTTGACTTGCAAGGGAAGTGTGTATGAAATGCAGCATGAATTAATCAATTCAAAGTTTTGTTAGGGAGAAAAAAAAACAGGCCTACATAACATGGTTTTACTAATGCACAGCCTATATACTAAACGAAGGATGTAATTATGCATGGCAACAGAACACTACGACCAGCTGACAGTTAAACTTAGTTAGCAGACAGCAACTGCGCATTCAACAGCCGATCTTCCAGGAGTCCTATATACTAACCGTAGGTTGTAAATATGCACAGACTCGGAAGTACATGTGGGTGGGTCTTAGTGTGGGCACCCCAGTTGAGGGTGGTGATTTAGTGTGGGCGGTGGCTTAGTATTGCAGTTCTGGTGTGAGTGCCAAGTGTGCAACTCTTTTAGGAATCAGGGATTTCCTGCTTGTAATCTAACCTTGCTTTCTTGCCAGAGCTGCAGAATGTGTTGCCTAATGAGTATTGCAATCTTGTCTGCAAAATCTGAAAAATTCATTACCAGCATCTGACATTCTGCACCTGACTCGGAAGAGTTCTGCTTTATGTTAAAAGGCAACAGAAAACCCATTGCTAAAATAGGCTAAATTCCTAGCTTCTCTACACTTGGTATACAGTATGAAATGATAAACATACACTAAAGGTCATTCTGTAAATTGAGTCACACTACCTAAGTTAAAATGGCATTGTTAAAATTGCTGGAAAAATAAAAAAATATAAGTTACAGTACCTTAAATCCAGCTTGCTTTAGAAAGTGCCCAAGCTTACTGGTAACTTCCTGAAATCTTTCTTGTTGCCAGTTAACCTGCAAGAAACAGAAGGTGGCATGAATCTAGTTGTAATGTAATGTCTGGTATACAAAATGCAGATTCCTGTCGAATTGAGAATTGGAGTTTGATCAAAATGATGAGTCGTATCGATATATAGATAGATAGAGATATCTATCTATCTATCTATCTATCTATCTATCTATCTATCTAGATAAACATATATATACATATACACACACACACACACACACACACACACACACACACACACACACACACACACACACAACTTGGATACAGAGTGTTATTATATCTGAATGTCACTTCACACCAGCACAGGCTGCACCTCCTTGTTACAGGTTATCTTAAAGAGACACTGAAGCGGGAAAAAAATGATGATATTATGATTTGTATGTGTAGCACAGCTAAGAAATAAAACATTAAGATCAGATACATCAGTCTAATTATTTCCAGTACAGGAAGAGTTGAGAAACTCCAGTTGTTATCTCTATGCAAACAAGCCATTAAGCTCTCCGACTAAGTTAGTCTTGGAGAGGGCTGTTATCTGACTTTTATTATCTCAACTGTAAGTGAACTGTTTACTTTTTCTCTGCTAGAGGAGAGGTCATTACTTCACAGACTGCTCTGAAAGACTCATTTTGAATGCTGAGTGTTGTGTAATCTGCACATATTATAGAATGATGCAATGGTAGAAAAAACACTATATACCTGAAAATAAAAGTATGAGAATATTTTCTTTGCTGCTAATCTTCTAGTAATTATTCATAGTACACAACCAATTCACTATATCATATTTTTTTTCCGCTTCAGTGTCTCTTTAAGTCAGAATTAGAGCCATCTCTATTTACTAAGCAGCAAAACATCATCCAGTAAAAGTGGGCAGCATGAGCAATGAATTATTTAGGAGTGAGTGAGCACCTCGATTTAGAAGCTTGACGCTTAACAAACATTAGAAAGTTTACCTGATCCATCTTATTCACTGCAATGGCAAGCTGAGTTACACCAAGAGACCGCACCAGCAAGGCATGCTCCCGCGTCTGTCCACCAGCTTCAAAGCCTGCCTCAAACTCACCACGGCTGGCATCTACAACCAAAATGGCCACGTCAGCCTAAAAGACAGGAAACAGTCTATACACAAAGAAAATATATGCAGAACAAAATAGGGAATACATTCAAACACACTCAGAAAACATGAGATTGTTCTCAGCTCCAGAGGACCGATGAAACATAATTCAGTGATTTCGGAAACAAATTCTATAACATGGACTGAAAATCTACAGTGTAAATATAGAACAACTGCATTGCACAGTGCCTAAATAGTTAGCACTCTTGCCTCTAAAGTTCATGTTTGAATAGAAATGATCTAAACACAACATGCCTTCTAAGATAAATGAATGGTGGCAGATCTGTGACAGACTGGTGGGTTAAGCAAGCAGTTACTATTTGGGAACCCTAACATTTAACGATCTATGTGAACACACCAGACTGAATGCATCTTGTTTTATTTTATTATACAGATCCAGAACATCATGCCCATAACATCTCCACTTACTTGTGCAGCACCTGTGATCATATTTGGGATGAAATCCTTGTGCCCAGGAGCATCCATTAAGGTGATAACTTTAGATTTTGTTTCAAATTTGGTCATGCCTACATCCATTGTTACTCCCCTGAAAAAAGAAAATCATGTGAGCTAAATATGTCAAAATAAGAAAATGTCAGCTGAAGTAAAAATGACACCAACACTCTTCATTGCCTAGGTGAAACTTCGTGCCTGGATACACACAGAGGTTTAGCTGCTAGGAATCTGTATCTGCACCAGTAGGGGTGACCTCCTTGAACAACAGAGATTCTTTCAGCTGCATTTCTGGGGCTCAAGGCGTTATCTTGCAAGCCAACAGATTTCTTTTAAAAAGCTAACAGCAAGAAATTCACAATTACAAAAACTTTTTGTTAAAGAGGAGCTGTTAGGTATAAGGTCTCAGAGAAAATAAACACATATATCAGTAGCTAAATATTGGCTGTACTTACATTACATATGCATTTCACTGTCCACGTTTGGATTTCACAGAATCTTTATATAGTATTTGCAGAGAATGATGCTCCTGACAGCTCATGGCAGGTTCCATGTTTGTCTGTCTCCTATGAAGCCAAATGTGTCGTCATGTCCTGCCTGCTTCCTGATGATTCCACTCATAGAAAAGCTCATACTAAATAACAGTACTGTGCAGTGAATATTAATTAGCCATGTGGCTAGGAACAATAGCGGACTCCTGCAGTGTACTCTGCCTGGAGATTTATCAATGCTGTTAGCTGGACATGCTGTTGTAACTTGAGCCTGTAACTTCTCACTAGCAGCCGAGGGGAGGGCCCCAGAATGCTTTGCTGTATGGTATGCGTCCTCTCGTCCTTTTTATGGGCTTGGGAATACAGAGCCTTGCTGTCAGCACACATCACAGTAAGAGAGATTTTTAACTTCAGTATTGCCTTTTTGACTTCCTTTTAAACTGTTTAACACAGGAAAATAGAGGTTTAAATTAGCTTTTGCAGCCTGACAGTTACTCTTTAAATCTCCACTGACCAAGGAAGACAGAGAATGTCTCTCTACTAAATCGAGTAGTTCATGAAATAGGTGTGTAAGAAATGAGCTATATAGGACTCAAAGCTTTTGTTTGTTTGAGCAGCCATTTCCAAGCACACAGGTAAATAGCCTAGGTGCTAGAATCTTCTTCCACAAGCAATTAGTAAACAAAAGACTTCACTTCCTGCAAAACTGACCTTAAGGCGGAGATAAAGTTTAAATCTGCTGAAAAGCATTCTTTCTGCCAATGACACAGTCTCGTAAAAGGGAAGTGATGTGTGGTGAGGGAGTGGAGTCAAGGGGGATATAGGTTTTGAGATGTGGTGAGGTTTGTTTTCGATCTGCTGGTGGGGCTGCTGGCTGTCCTGGCTGGGTAAGATGTAATGGGTCTGTGTAATGTGGGCTGTATTTTAGGATATATTGGGAAGCTGCACTAATGTTATTATATTAATGTATACATTGTGGGAATAGTTTTCTATAGTGTATGTTTTTATATGGTCCAATTGCTCTGTACTTGTTGCTTTCTGTAGCTCATCAATGTCTGTACCTGTATCGCAAATATCACATGCAATATCAACTTTATTTATACTGTTGATGTGTATTTCTTTGCCAAACGACCACCTAGAACTTACGAGAAATAGATATTGTTGTATTTATTAATATCCCATTGTTGATACAATATTTTCAGCAATATCGGATTTCTTGCAGGTGGCAGCTGTTTAACCAGTAGTTAAAGGCTTTGATTGACTGATTTATATCTCTCCTTGGTTACTGGTTTGCATGTTAGGAGAATGTTCCAGTAGAAGCCTGTACTGTTGAAAGCAGTCTCTTTATTTTGAAAGCACATTTAGGAACTGCCAAAGAGGTTGGGATACAGGTATCTTTACTAGTTCACAATAAACCTCAATAAAATATTTTATTTTTTTAGAATCAGAAGATGGATTCGTGACCGAGAAAAAGAGGAGGCTGACATTCCAACAGAAACTGGTTCTGTTTTTAGGTCACTGACAACGGCTGGCAAACTGGAAAGGGGTCCAAAGTACCCCTTTAACAGATGATTGAAAATATGATCCACTTATAAGATGAATTTAAATTGATCTAATTCAGCCTAGAATCCGAAATCTAGTGGAGTAGTGCCGTTAACCACTTCGTCCACGGGTCAGTAGCTATACGTCCTCTGGGACTTCATCTAAGCCACAGGTCAGTAGATCTACTGACCTGTATTGAAGCAGTGCTGTGCAGGATTGGGCTTGCTCCTGTGCACATTTCTGGCACTATCTGATGCAGGACTAATTTGTGAATGGGAATATAAGTTTCCTGAGCTAATGAGATAGATTTGTTACTATTAAAAATACTTGTATTTTCTCATGTCATAGTGAAAAACACACTCTAACATTATTTCAGAATCAAATATCTTCACCATAAATTGTGACAGGAACATAATCTAAGTTTCGTGATAAGCAGTAAGAATAGCCAAACAAAATTTGTGTTTTTTATCTACAGTAGCACTTTTTATTTTTAAACTGGAATTGGTAAACCTGAGAAATTCATGTTTTTTCTATTTTTTGTTTTGTTTCCCCATTAAAATTCATAGAAAACTAAATTGTTTGAGGGGAAAAAAATGGCATACAATGAAAGCCTAGTTTGTCTTGAAAAAAACAATATATATATTTCATTTTTTTTTTCATAAGTAGGGATAAAATGATTTCTGATTAAATAGGAACATAGCTAAACTGTCAAAACTGCTCTGGTCAATAAGTTTAAAACAAGGTCTGAATGCGAAGTGGTTAAAGAATCACCAGAGCATAAAAAAAAAGTAAAATACATGCAAACACATACAAATAATAAGTAGGTTTCTTCCAGAGTAAAATGAGCTGTAAATTACTTTTCTCCTATGTTGCTGTCACAATAGTTAGTAGAACGGAACTTACAGGTTTTTGACTAGAGTAGACCATGACTTAATTGGAGATTCTCAGTATTTAATTTGTTCTTAACAAAAGCACTCCCTGGAAAGCATCTATACAAAGATGCAGGCTGTCTCACCTACCTTCATGGCTGGGGGTTAAGTTGTTCCAGCAGTTTGGCATGTCACTAATTTTTCTATTACCTGGAGTGGGCACTTAGTGAGTGGTGCCTGATCCAAGTTCCATTTGCAGTGTTTGGTATTCACTTATACACCATTTATTGTATTTATTGTACACCCCTTTATTGGCATGACCCACTATACAAATATCACAACACACCTGTGACTGAGGTATACTCTATTTTATTATATATAAAAATATATAAAAATTCTTAACCAACCCTTTTTTTTGATTATATTATAGAAAAAAGAAAACCTAGATCCTCCACAACCTCCAGCAAACTTCTCATCAACTTTTTGCATTATCCAGGCATCCTTTCCCTGATATGCCTCCCCCTGCTGGAGTATCTCCGGTGCGCCTCTGTGAATGGATCTTTTGGACCTACCTTTATGAACTCTATTGCTGCCCCCTATGAATGAAGATCCTTTTGAATCACATAATTTTTGTCTTGAACACTCTTGTGCGCTCTCTGTGGAATTGTATTTATGTGGGGATTCCTAATAGGAATGCACTACTTTGGTTATTGGACACTTATTGTGCCCCCCCTTAAAGGGAACCTAAACTGAGAGGGATATGGATATTTCCTGGCAGCCCCGCTGATCTCATTAGCTGCAGTAGTGGCTGAATCGCACACCTGAAACAAGCATGCAGCTAATCCAGTCTGACTTCAGTCAGAGCGCCTGATCTGCATGCTTGTTGAGGGGCTGTGGCTAAAAGTATTAGAGATGCAGGAGAGTCAGGCAACTGGTATTATTTTAAAAGGAAAAATCCATATCCTCAGTTTAGGTTCCCTTTAAAGAGACTCTGAAGCGAGTCTACATTTACTTTTTTAACATGCAGCCATGTAAATAAGTATAACCACAGCTAAAACGCTGATATCCCACGGCAAAACGAGGTGTCTATAAACCCCAAATCCCCTCCGTGGTGCCCGGGGAGCGCTTCCTGAAGAGGCAGAGCTAAGCACTGTAGCTCTGCCTCTCAGCGCGTCAATCCCCGCCCCTCTCAATCTTCCTTCACAGAGAGGGGCGGGGGAGAGGAGAGATCCGCGTGACGATTGACGTGCATGGAGGCAGAGCTACAGCTCATAGCTCTGCCTCCAGGAAGAGCAAAATCCACGACAAAGAAAGTCGTGGATTTTGCAGGGGAGATTTGGTGGGTATTAACCCCTCGTTTTGCCACGGGATAGCAGCGTTTTAGCTGGGGTTATAGTTCTTTACATGGCTGCATGTTAAAATAGTGAATTTAGACTCGCATCAGAGTCTCTTTAAGTGTATGAACGCTTGTTTAGTGCCCCCCGTTAACTTTGACCATAATTTGTGCAGACTACTCCTGGTCCTTTTCATTTTGGATATAATTCACATCTAGCCTATTTATAACCAGCTCCCCACCCTATCTGAATGTCTCACAGGGTTTCTCCATGTGTTTCCTTATGTGTGCATTGTTTAAATTGTATTTTCCTGACGAATCATGCTCTCATTTTTATGAATCAGATATATGTTTTTGAATTGCAGTATTTGGGACCAATTGGGCCACCGTATCCATAACGGAGTGCGTCCCGGCGTGGTTGTATTACCAGCGGTGACACACTTCCACTCTTTACTGAGGACCCGGATGCCGATATGCGTCCCAGCGTGGTTTTCCGTGCTGACGTTGACGCATTTCCGCTCCTTCACGCCGCTGGTCATCCTCACGGGGACTTATGCGTGCCACTATACAGGAAGCGCATATTTGCATGCGCCCTTAAATCCTGGACAGGCACATACCCTCCCCTTTCAGGCCCAACCAATCCCATCACTCCTTGTTCGTATATAATAGAGGAAACTTCCCATGAGCCTTCGCTCCTGACGAAGTGGTCACGTGGACCACACCACACGTGGAGCGTTCCTGCACGCCCCCACCACCTGGATCTATTGCTACCTCACTCCCTCACACTTGGAGAAGCTTACCGGTGTAGTATTTACCTACTGTGACCTATCTATTTGTATGCCTGTCATACTTAAGATTTATGCACTCTATCAGCACTGATCTCATTGTAAGCATATGTTCTTTGCTTCCTTATCACTACGTTTTATACTTCACTTCCTCTGCGTGTACTGCACCTCATGATGATCAGGCTTTAGTTATCACAATCCAGACTCGGATCTCCATGGTAATTTATTTATTGAATAGCAGCAAAAACACGAGTAAAATCAATTAAAAACTGGACCATGTTGTTTAAACGCATGATTATGTCAAAACAGGATTCAAAAAAACGACACCCCACCCAACAATAAATAATTAACCTGCGTTACCTATATACTTGGCTTGGGGTTCAAATGAGCCCCAAGCATGAGCTTTTGAACCCCAAGCTGAGTATATACAGTTGTGTTCAAAATTAATCAACCCCCACTGAAATTGATTGTTTTGGCCAGTTTGACATTGATTTTGATCATTTCAGTCATCTTGTTTACAATTAAATGAAAGAGGCACTTGTAAGTCCGACAAATATAACATAACATTTATAATGAAATAACCACAAATGTCTTTTCTGTGCTCACATCATTATCAGTTTTATTCAACCCCCAAGTGACATTCATTCTTAGTACTTAGTACTCAGTCCATAGAACACTACCACAAAAGTTTTGGGATAGCGTTCTGTGGACTGATGAAACAAAATTAGAACTGTTTGGGCACATGGATCAACGCTGTTTGGAGGACTAAGAACAAAGCCTATGAAGAAAAGAACACCTTGCCTACTGTGAAGCATGATGGGGGGGGGGGGGTGTCAATCATGCTTTGGGGCTGTTTTTCTTCTGCAGGTACAGGGAAGCTTCAGCGTGTGCAAGGTACCATGAATTATCTTCAGTACCAGGAGATATTGGATGAGAATGTGATGCAGTCCATCACAAACCTGAAGCTTGGGAGACGTTGGACCTTTCAACAGGACAATGATCCCAAGCATACCTCCAAGTCCACTAGAGCATAGTTGCGGATTAAAGGCTGGGACATTTTGGAGTGGTCATCGCAGTCACCAGACTTAAATCCTATTGAGAACCTCTGGTGGGACTTAAAGAAAGCAGTTGCAGCGCGCAAGCCTAAGAATGTGACTGAACTGGAGGCTTTTGCCCATGGACAATGGGCTAAGATACCCGTAGTTTGCTGCAAGACACTTGTGTCAAGCTATGCTTCACGTTTAAAAGCTGTTATAACTGGAAAAGAATGTTGTACTAAGTACTAAGAATGAATGTCACTTGGGGGTTAAATAAAACGGATAATGATGTGAGCACAGAAAAGACATTTGTAGTTATTTCATTATAACTGTTATGTTATATTTGTCTGACTTACAAGTGCCTCTTTGTTTTGATTGTAAACAGGATGACTGAAATGATCAAAACCAATGTCAAACTGGCCAAAACACTCAATTTCAGTGGGGGTTGAATAATTCTGAACACAACTGTAGGTATCGCAGGTTAGTTATTTATTGTTGGGTGGGGTGTCGTTTTTTTAATTCCTGTTTTGACATTATCATGTGTTTAAACAACATGGTCCGGTTTTTAATTGATTTTACTCGTGTTTTTTCTGCTATTCAATAAATAAATTGCCATTTGTACATTTCTACAAGGTGGTGCAGTGTTTATATACAGGTTGCTTTTCTTTGTTGGTTACTAATCTTATTGGCCTGTATTTGCACACCTTCATATTAGATATTGCTCTAAAGATATAGTATACCTACCTGTTTCCACACTATTCTGGCAGTTGAACTGAGCAACTGAGATTCAGTAAGTGCTTTTGAAATTAAAGAAAACTTTGAGAATCCCCCATGAGGACATGGGCTAATCCAAAACTTGTCACTTCTGTCCGATTTCTACTACCTACAGTAAGTGACCGCAACAAATGAGAAGTAATTTATATCACATTTTACTCTTGGAGAAATTATCTTTTTTGTGTTTTCATGTATTTTAAATGTTACAATTTTTCATGGTCCATTAGCACTAATTGAAAGAATGTGAGAGCAGCTCTGTGAAATATTTACAGATTAACATTGTGTCTTATTGGGAGGTTAGGCCACACATTCCTTGTTTTTAATCATTTGATCAATTTTGGTCACCTCTTACTATACTTTCCTCAACGCTAATGAATAAATACCTTTGTCTTTCTTCTCCCGTCTCATCCAGTACCCAGGCATATGCAAAAGATGCTTTCCCTGCTTTCTTGGACTCTTGTTCATATTTGTGCATTGTTCGTTTGTTGACGTGTCCCAAGAGGTATAATAAATGGCCCATAAGTGTACTTTTTCCAGCATCAACGTGACCTCATTTTAAAAAGTAAAAAGGAACCATATTAGATCAGAAGCCATCATTTTATAGCCGTGAACACTGACTACAGAAACGCAACATTTATTTATAGAAACAACAATTGTAACCTCTGAAGTCCATGATTTAAGAATTGAATCCCAGACACAGAAGTGCTTGCTCTCTTGACCTAAAAGTTTTATCTACAAGGTTCATGGCCAACAAAAACACAGGACTGAAGCTCTATGGTATTCAATTTACAGCATATACTGTATTTTACATTGCTTAGTGGTAAGAAGATGAATCTAAACAACTAAAGACAAACCTGAATGTTGTCACACATTTGGCCACTTACCATGATGCAGACAGTTCAGGAACACTGTGCCCCTCACTCTGGCCTGAAGGTCTATATGATACAGTAGTTCTAACACATTCACCCTGAGCTATAGCCAGCATCTCCAGTGCTACACAAGCTCCCCAGCATGGGACATAAGAAGTGGTCCAGCAAACTCTGGACTGGATTAAAAAACAGGTCTATCATGTGGTAAAATACTGCAGCTCTCCCTTGATGCATACTAAAACACAGTGGGGGTTGCTGAAACGTTTATTAGTTAGCAGTTGTAAGACTGCAGACATGCACCCTACTGCAGTGAATACATTTTTTTGAAATAATTTTAGACTGTCCAGATTAATAATAGAAACCACTAATTCATACACCCACCAATCACTAAATCATACACCTCCCAGCAGTCCTTACTATGATCTGACTTGACTGATGTAAGGGTGTGAAATTCTAACCACTTAAAGAGGAACTGTCGGAGGAAAATCTTAAAATTTAAAACACATACAAATAAAAAGTACATTTCTCCCAGAGTAAAATGAGCCATAAATTACCTTTCTCCTACGTTGCTGTCACTTACAGTAAAATCGCAACAGTTCCTCTTTAACTCCAGACAGTTGTTATACTGTTCAGGTTGTAAAATAATTTATGATATTCCTACTGAGGATCCTTTGGGACCCTAATAAATTAGACCCAAAGTGTGCCATGCTTGTCTTGCAAGTGCCAGCACCAGTGCATACTTTACAAACATCACTTAAGCATCGGTAGAGTGATCAGTTCACCAGCAATGTGATTTGGCTACCAGTGTAGTTTTCCTCCAACCACAAACACTTCATAGCACATGTTTAGTTCAGTAAATAATCTAAGGGCCCTTGTACACTAGCTGCGCTGCATTTGGTTTCTGCTGCGATTTGAAAAACGCATTTCCATTCACTTGAATGAGAATCGAGGCAAAACTGCAGTAAAATCATGGTAACTTTTGCTGCAATTTTACAGGAATTATCATTCAAGTGAATGGAAATACGGTTTTCAATGTGCAAATGCAATGGAAACACCATAGAATCGCAAACACAGCACAGCAAGTGCATAAGGGCCCTTAGGCTACATTTACATTACGCACAGTGCATTACACAGTAACGCAATGCACTAACACAAGCGGATAGTGCAGTGGTGGTCAGTGAGATGGAAATAGTTGATGCAGGCTTATGCAAATTTTGTATGCATATTTACATAGCTTAAAAATGTACAAATTGAAATTCCACTGTATTGGGATTTAATTGGTCCATTTTCAAGCAGTATAAATTTGCAAACAAAATTTGTATAATCCTGCATCAACTCAGAATTGTTTTCATCTCACTGACCAGCACTTCAGGCAAACATGCATGTTTTACAATGTGTATGTTTACAAGATCAACACTATTGTGCAGTTCTGGACAACGCACCAAAAAGTCTTTGGTTAAAAATAAGATTTAAATTCACATTACCAATTACTACAAGATTTAGCAGTTGTTTTCCTCCTTGTCTCTTTTCTAGCTCATCTTTAACGTTAATTTTCTGTTTGGACTTTCCAGCACTTCTTCCTTGGGATGGAGTAGCATTAAGGTCATCAGAGCCCTGCGATGAGACACCTTGTGTGGGAGACTGCCGAGAGCTTTCAGGTTCTTCTAACACTTCATCCATAGGCTGGCCTTTTGACAGTACTGGAACATTCTGTCCATTCACCTCGGATGCAGCACTATTGCATGCAAAGAGAACACCACCATTCCTTGTGTCAGCATTCACCATTAAAGTGGATCAGAGATAAACGTTTACTCATTGCATAATTGTGTTCCTTTCATATAGTTTATAGGGCATTCCTTAAGCCAAATACTTTTTTTGTTTTCTTTAAATACTCTAATTCCCTATAAACTAAACAAGCCTCGTCCACAGCTCCTTTTCGTGCCTTGGCACTGTAGCAAGGGCTTATGGGAGCTCAGTCTGGGCAGGAGGATTAGGATACTAACCAGAGATTTCAGAAGCAGAGGGGAGGGGGGGGTGAATTTGTCACAGGCTGAGGGATGGAGATGCAGTTGCAGATTACCTGTGTAATGATGACAAAAAGAACATGGCCATTCTCATTGTATCACAGGAATAAATAATCATAAACGTTTGAAGCTGTTTGCAGCTAGATATGTTGTGTAAACTATCTAAACTTTAGATAAGATATATAGACAAGTTACTTGTTATGGTTAGTTTTTCATCTCGGATCCGCTTTAAGTAGGGATAATGGTAAAACTGTATGAATAGCAACTCATTGTTAGTTGGTATTTGTGAGCAATACAAAGCAGCCATGTGCTTGGTTACTTCTGGAACACATTCTCAGCTACTTTTCTCTCCATTGTCATAATAGAGGAGAACCTTCAAAGCAACTACTCATCTCCTCATTACTACCTTCCTTTCAGCATCAATATCAGAGGCTAGGGAAGGACAACTTTGTTTTTCACTAAAAGTACAGACAGAATGATTTCTGAGATTTGACACCAAAGTGACAGCTGGAGGGGGCGGGGCATGGTGTAATTGAAGGGATCTTAATTGATGGACTGGGGAAGTGGCACCAGAGCACAAAGTAAGGAGTAGGGGAATAGGTGAACGCTAACCACACAAGGGTTGCAGTGGGAAAGCATTAACATTTGGGGGTACCCCAACAATGTATTCCAACAATAGATACAAATATAAGGTGGCCGTTAATAGGATGTCTGTATTTAAAACTAGTCATGGGCACATGCAATAAATATAGAATACCAGTGTTTGCATCAGTGCCATACTGTAGAGCTGCTTTCTAGTGCTCCCCGCTGTGTGTGCCTGCTTTCCAGCACCTCTGTGTTGTGTCACAACTGCCCAGAGACCACAAATTGTGCCAATACTTTCTAAGTCTACCTACATAATATCCCTAGCCCTTTATAGTGTGGCAACTTCACTAAGCACTGGCACAATATGTATGTGTGCTCATGTGACTGCTAGCAGAGAGTGCAGGCTGTATTGTAACTGCTGGCATATCTTATGTATTGGGATCTGACAGACTGCTAGGAGAGATTGGATGCCACATCGTGTCATTGACCGATTCATGTTGTGTTGCTCCTGCTACAGTCAAAGTATAGGCTTCTCCTGCTGCTGTTGCTGCCTTACTTTACCTACTGTGAAATCACTAAGAATGTTCATTCACTGGACTGTGAAGTGGATGCAGAACTAAGAGAAACCATGTTCTCTCTCACTATGTGACAAACAGGAATTAAAATGATGTACCAAGAATAGGCATGCATACCTCCTAACTTTTTGAGATAAGAAAGGACACTTTAAAACACACCCCTTCTTCACCGCTAACCACACCCCTCACCAAACCCCTATCACGCATTTCACAAAGAATTGAGAAGCAAAAGATGAAGTTTTATCAAACTACACTGGTTCTCTCTATCATCACTAGTTTTCCTTTATTTTAACATTTGAAAATAAGAAATTACTTAAATGATGGGAGTAAAGTTTAGAGCTCTGTATAGTACATCACTCCTGGAAGAGAGAAAAATGAGGGATAAAGGAGGACAGGGGAATATGTTTCCCAAATAGGGACTGTCCCTCTGAAAAAGGGACAGTTGGGAGCTATGGGCAAGTGACAGCAGCTTCCTCTCTGTTAGCAGTTACAAATAGCCTGCCAGTTAGCCCAATGGATGAGACAGATGAATCCAGGAAGCAAGTGTCATACTGTCCCTGGTCTATTCTCTCCTGAGGGGAACAAATAAATATGGTAGGGGAGGTGGTGCTATTGTGGTTGAGGACTGAAAGGGTAAAAGAAACCATTGGGGGTTTAGAGCAACACTAGATTTAAAGAGACCCAGAGATGAACTAATGTAAAGCTCTGATACTTACCCGGGCATCCTTCCATCCCATAAACATGTACAGCGCATGCGCTGTAGACCCGGACTGATGTCACTGAGCCTGTTACCGGGGACTCTCCGCAGCTGAACGGCAGACCGTGGGAGGATGGCGTGGGACTTAGACGAGTTTATGGGGCGGAAGGAAGCCCCGGGTAAGTATCAGAGCTTTACTTTAGTTCATCTCTGGGTCACTTTAAAGGAGGGACAGATAGAAAAGACACTTGGTTGCATGGAAGGATAGAGGCATGCTGGTTGCAGGCAGGTGAGGGAAGGCACACTGGGTAAAGATGTACAGACTACCAAGCAAGCTCATAGTGAACCAGAACTCATTGAGGTGTGTAAGGGGCTACAATGGACCAAAAAGCCCTCTTACTAAAATTTTTATGGAAAACAAAAATGTGCTTTCTTAAAACAGAAAGCATTTGCAATAATTCAGGTTGGAGTTAGCTCTGAGATTTCTCCCAGTGCATCACTGCTGAAATATGCAAATTAGCCATTGTTGTCCCTATGGGCTAAACACACCTCCAGATCCCATTGCAATGTGTCAGCTTATTAATATTACAGAGCCACTTTGGATTAGTGTGTCCCCACAGGGACAACAACAGGTAATTTGCATATTTCAGCAGTGATGCACTGGGAGACATCTCAGAGCTAACTCCAACCTGAATTATTGCAAAAACTTTGTTTTAAGAAAGCAACATTTTTGTTTTGGGTAAAGATGGGGAGGGGAGTTCCCTACATACAGGAGGACTGTGTGAAGGAGAGAAAAAAAATCAGCTACAAGGATATGCCTGGATTACAGTGGAAGGTGAAAAAGTCTAGCAGAAAATGTTGATGCTAAAAACAAAAGCAGGGGTTTGGGGAGCAGAGAGTCATTCTACAGCTCTCTTTACAGAGCAAAAAGGCTAAAATATTTTTTTTGTAAATGTCATTTATTAAATGTAGCTGATAGACTATCACGCGCATACCTCTCAACTGTCCCTCTTTCAGGACTGATGTACAGATCTATGTAAATATAGGTATTTTTGAATGATAAAGCTACGTTTCGCTTCTGAATTCTTTGTGATATGCATGATGAGGGGTGTGATGTGGGTGTGGCTAGAGGCATGGCAGGGACATGTGTTAAAGTCTTCCTTATCGCAAAATGTTGGGAGGTATGCGTGCATTCGGAAAGGTTCCAAAAATGCACAAACATGACAATTATAACTGCATTTCTGACTACAGGAAAATATTTTCTAACTGCAAACTAACAACAATGTATCCAGTAATAAAGATATTGTATGTATTTTGTAGACTGAGCAAAAACTAAAGAGAGAAGACATGGCTGAGAATAATTTTTCTAACTACTCTGAGCTCTTCCTGAGGCTGTAACAGCCGTATAAAATTTTACAGACAACTGCAAAACCCCAAGTGCTATAAGCAACGAACAGAGATATTAGTCATTTTCGTACTTTCTACCTACAAAATACTTCTGAAGAAGCTTATTCTCAATGGGTGTCTTTTCTCAAGTTTGACTCAATTCATTCCACCTGTGCAAAGTATTGTACATAAGCCTATCTACCATCAGCAGTTATTCTCATATCCTGTCCCAGACAACAATTAAAACACGCTATTGTTTAAAGAGGAACTGTAACCAAAATAATGAATAAAACTGCTTTTTTATATACAATATTCATTTATAAATTTTTCAATGTTTGCCTATTGCAAAATATTTCCTCTCCCCGATTTACTTTCTGAAATTTATCACAGGCGGCAACATCTTTAGTACTGGCATGTGAACTCTGCAGAATATTACGTTTACTGAGAGTTCTAAAGCCAGTACAAAAAACATAACTGGCCTCCCAGAATGCTCTTGGGGAGAATTACGCATAAAAACAGCCTAGGCTAAGCCTCAGTGGGAAGGTGGGGCTAAATAGTAATAAAGGAAGGGTTTCTGATGCTGAAACACGGATATTTAACATAAAAGTGAGTATTCTGAATACATGTCACTACAGTGCCTCTTTGAATAAAAGACATGAACTAACTTATGTAACTTACTTTTGAAAAGCTGCATTGCTAGCCACACAGTTAATCTCCATCAGCATTAGGAGGAGGTGGGCTGGGTCATGTGATCTGCTTTGTGCTGGGGAATGCACTCCTACCAGGGGAGAACTGGAAACTTTTGGGCTGCGGGGAAACCGCAACCCAGAGGCCTTTTCACGGCAGCCCCAGTCCAAATGCATGCCCCCCCCCCATCCTTATATGGCTCCCTTGGTGGTCTAGTGTTCCCCACTTAAGGCCTCCCTGGTGGTCCCACCCACCACTATCAATTTTATTCCCTGGTAGTGGCCCTTCTTCCTGTATGCTCTCCCTCTTATTTAGCGAGTAGGATGCAGAGGGACGGGCAGAGGTGTAGCTAGGGTTTTCAGCACCCGAAGACAAAGACTGTTTTAGCGCCCCCGAGTAAATCTGATGACTGGGGTGGGGGTGTGAAGGAACAACAAGGAGCTGGCTGGGATGGAGCATCTAGGTGCTAACTAGGGTGGTTGGGAGGGAGCATCTAAATGTTGACAGGGGTGGTGTGGAAACATCTAGGCGCTGGCTGAGGCAGGTGGGAGCATCTAGTCACTGGCTGAGGCGGGTGGAAGGGGACATCTAGATGTTGGCTGGGAGTATCTAGTTGCTGGATAGGGAGAGTGGGAGCATCTAGGCGCTGGCTGAGGTAGTTGGGAGCATCTAGGTGCTGGCTGAGGTAGGTGGGAGCATCTATGCACTGGCTGAGGTGGGTAGGAGGGTGCATCTAGGCCAGGCATGGGCAAACTCGGCCCTGCAGCTGTTACGGAACTACAAGCCCCACAATGCATTTGCCTTTATGAGTCATGACTGTGGCTGTCAGACTCCTGCAATGCTGTGTAGTTCCTTAACAGCTGGATGGCCAAGTTTGCCCATGCCTGATCTAGGCGCTGGCTGAGGCGGGTGGGAGGCAGCATCTAGGTGCTGGCTGAAGCGGGTGGGAGGCTGCATCTAAGTGCTGGCTGAAGCGGGTGGGAGGCTGCATCTAAGTGCTGGCTGAGGCGGGTGGGAGGCAGCATCTATAGTAGGCGATGGCTGAAGGGGAGTGGGTGCGAGGGAGCATCCAGGCGATGGCTGAAGGGGGAAGGATCTAGGTGCTGGCTGATGGGGGGGGGGGGGGGGGGGGTTCATCTAGGTGGTGACAGGAGGGGGGGGGGGGTTGACTGAACACAGAAAAAAACAGAAGAATAAGAACAGTTAAGAACAATTTTCAGCTGTGGTGTAGCTAGGGTTTTCAGCACCCGAAGACAAAGACTGTTTTAGCGCCCCCGAGTAAATCTGATGACTGGGGTGGGGGTGTGAAGGAACAACAAGGAGCTGGCTGGGATGGAGCATCTAGGTGCTAACTAGGGTGGTTGGGAGGGAGCATCTAAATGTTGACAGGGGTGGTGTGGGAACATCTAGGCGCTGGCTGAGGCAGGTGGGAGCATCTAGTCACTGGCTGAGGCGGGTGGAAGGGGACATCTAGATGTTGGCTGGGAGTATCTAGTTGCTGGATAGGGAGAGTGGGAGCATCTAGGCGCTGGCTGAGGTAGTTGGGAGCATCTAGGTGCTGGCTGAGGTAGGTGGGAGCATCTATGCACTGGCTGAGGTGGGTAGGAGGGTGCATCTAGGCCAGGCATGGGCAAACTCGGCCCTGCAGCTGTTACGGAACTACAAGCCCCACAATGCATTTGCCTTTATGAGTCATGACTGTGGCTGTCAGACTCCTGCAATGCTGTGTAGTTCCTTAACAGCTGGATGGCCAAGTTTGCCCATGCCTGATCTAGGCGCTGGCTGAGGCGGGTGGGAGGCAGCATCTAGGTGCTGGCTGAAGCGGGTGGGAGGCTGCATCTAAGTGCTGGCTGAGGCGGGTGGGAGGCAGCATCTATAGTAGGTGATGGCTGAAGGGGAGTGGGTGCGAGGGAGCATCCAGGCGATGGCTGAAGGGGGAAGGATCTAGGTGCTGGCTGATGGGGGGGGGGGGGGGTTCATCTAGGTGGTGACAGGAGGGGGGGGGGTTGACTGAACACAGAAAAAAACAGAAGAATAAGAACAGTTAAGAACAATTTTCAGCTGTGGTGTAGCTAGGGTTTTCAGCACCCGAAGACAAAGACTGTTTTAGCGCCCCCGAGTAAATCTGATGACTGGGGTGGGGGTGTGAAGGAACAACAAGGAGCTGGCTGGGATGGAGCATCTAGGTGCTAACTAGGGTGGTTGGGAGGGAGCATCTAAATGTTGACAGGGGTGGTGTGGGAACATCTAGGCGCTGGCTGAGGCAGGTGGGAGCATCTAGTCACTGGCTGAGGCGGGTGGAAGGGGACATCTAGATGTTGGCTGGGAGTATCTAGTTGCTGGATAGGGAGAGTGGGAGCATCTAGGCGCTGGCTGAGGTAGTTGGGAGCATCTAGGTGCTGGCTGAGGTAGGTGGGAGCATCTATGCACTGGCTGAGGTGGGTAGGAGGGTGCATCTAGGCCAGGCATGGGCAAACTCGGCCCTGCAGCTGTTACGGAACTACAAGCCCCACAATGCATTTGCCTTTATGAGTCATGACTGTGGCTGTCAGACTCCTGCAATGCTGTGTAGTTCCTTAACAGCTGGATGGCCAAGTTTGCCCATGCCTGATCTAGGCGCTGGCTGAGGCGGGTGGGAGGCAGCATCTAGGTGCTGGCTGAAGCGGGTGGGAGGCTGCATCTAAGTGCTGGCTGAGGCGGGTGGGAGGCAGCATCTATAGTAGGCGATGGCTGAAGGGGAGTGGGTGCGAGGGAGCATCCAGGCGATGGCTGAAGGGGGAAGGATCTAGGTGCTGGCTGATGGGGGGGGGGGGTTTCATCTAGGTGGTGACAGGAGGGGGGGTTGACTGAACACAGAAAAAAACAGAAGAATAAGAACAGTTAAGAACAATTTTCAGCTGCATTCCACCTTACTACAAGCAATGCAGCAACTGCAGTCCAAGAATGAGCCTCCTTCTCTTCCCATCTAGTGCTTCCAGCGAGACCTCCCAATTAGCACAGAGTGCTGGCTGGAGATGGCAGCTTCCATGAGGGGACAGAGAGATGATGCTGCTGCCCAGTGCCCGCTATACAGGAAGCCGTCACAGCATCCCTCGTAGCAGAGAGAGGAGATCAGGGCCTGACAATCCTCAGTCAACTGTGTTTAAATTTGGCCCACGCTGCATAGTTAGTGGGGGCAGAGATTTTCAATTTGCGGAAGCCTAGCTGCGAGCCACATTCCGCTCCCCCTGCGTCCAGCCTCCTCCGTAACTGAGAGCAGCCTGTTGCAGTGGTTTGAGAAGTGCGGATGCATGGAGTCCATGGACGCTGCATCCGTACACCCTCATTACCACT
Organism: Hyperolius riggenbachi; assembly: GCF_040937935.1. Taxonomy (NCBI): domain Eukaryota; kingdom Metazoa; phylum Chordata; class Amphibia; order Anura; family Hyperoliidae; genus Hyperolius; species Hyperolius riggenbachi. The sequence continues at coordinate 306,131,953 of NC_090649.1, forward strand.
ACAACCCAATGACAGCAGGCAGCTGGGAATCACTAAAGAGGCTGACGCAGCAGGGAGAAGTGCATAAACTTGGAGGGGAGGGCGAGCGGGCAACGCAGGCAGGCGAACCAGTCTACTCGATATGGCGGACAAGAGGTGGCCTTGAGGGAAATCTCCACCCGTACCCCCGGGTCAGTCCAAGCCTTACTACTACTCTCCTGGTAATACGGAGCTAATGGAAGCAACCAGATAGGTACGCTTTATTGCAAAAAGTTCAGGCATGGAATGTACAAAATGTTGTGATTTGATAATTGATGCAAATTTTGTTTATATGGATTGAAAATGGAAAACTGAACTAGGGATTTTTTAAGGGCTCTAATTATGGATTCCTTTGCAATTTAGGCTCAGTTCACATTGGCATAAAAAACAGTCCGATCAGCGGACCGTAATGAAACTGAGCCTAACGGAGATCAACAGTTCCTTTGTTAATCAATAGGATCCGTTCACATAGCTCTGTTGGAATGGATCCGTTTGTCCTGTTGCACCAAATGGATTGCAAGCTTGTAGATGGGACCGATTCTTCTGGCTCAACAGACCTGTTGCTATCACAGAACACTATTGGAGAGGAGGGCCACAGATCAAAACTGATGCCCAATAAAAACTGATCCGATTCATGGATCAGTTTTTGATCTGCCTAGTGTGCACCGGGCCTAACTCAGTAGGGACCACAAAGCATTGCAACTAATGTGCCCACCACCTGTTCTTTTGTAAAGATATTTACTACATTCTTTGCTGAAAGTAGCTAACAAGTATAATGTGGGTTGAATGTGACATTTACCTTGCCGAGACATACCTTGGAATATCAAATCCCATGGTTTGCTTCTTTCCTGAGACGGTCATCTTGGCAATTTTAGGAACTACTTCATTCTGCACCTCCACGGAAGGCAACCCTCTTGATTTTCCTGATTTAAAAAAAAAATAAAACTGAATCCTTAGTAAAAAGGCTGAAGAGATAAAGAAACTTCTAGACCTGGATCATACCACCCCAGCAAGTATTACTGGTCAGTGCATTCGTTATTAACTAACTACACTCACAGACACACACAGGAAAAAATAAAATGTAAAGGATACCTTGACAGTGTTATCAACTGTAAACTACCTTATGCAATTAAGTGCCGTACCTGTGCCTAGTCATTCCCTGCAGCTGTCACACTCAAAGCAGTTTAGATACAAATCTCAGGCAGTCACTGAATGTAAAGCTGGCCATACACTGGCCCGATTTGCCGCCGTTTTGACAGCAGATTCGATCACGGGGATGCCCGACAACCGACGCAATAGAGCCGCATACACTACCTGCTCCGCCGGCGCAACTACCCCCGGTCACCGCTGCTCCGTGTCCGCGCTGGTCTCCGGCATGCTTCAGTTCCTCCTGCCCGGCAGGAAGTTTAAACAGTGGAGGGCGCTCTACTGTTTAAACTTCCTGCCGGGCAGGAAGAAGTAAAGCATGCTGGACCTGGAGACCAGAGCGGAGACTGAGCAGCGGTGACCTGGGGACTGGAGTCGCGCCGGCGGAGCAGGTAATGTATGCGGGCGGGGGGAGCGGCGGCAGCACCACCACCACCACAACAGATTGTGATCTGTTTCAGGCTGAAATCGGTTCACAATCTGTTTGCAGTAAAGGTAGCCATATGATCCCTCTCTGATCAGATTCGATCAGAGAGGGATCTATCTGTTGGTCGAATCTGATGGCAAATCGACCAGTGTATGGCTACCATAAAACTTCTTGCTTTGTCAACATACTGGCTACAGAGCTGTGACATCAGCAGGACAAAAATCCAACCAGAATTCATTTTTCCCGATTTCTGAATAGCCATGTTTCAGGCAGATAATCTGCTCACAAGTGCTGATGACTTGCAGCTAGTTCGTATCCGAGTTCGGCCTCATATACAGCCCTGTGACTGTGCAGTTCTGCTTTGTCAAAGAGAAAAGGAAGAACATCTGCAGTGCTCCAACAATGCAATAAGCATAGGAACAACAAAAAAAACAGAGCCACTTCTAGTCTAGCTTGCTGGATCACCTGAAGGGCAACCACACCCGCAGTTAGTAAAGAGAATAAGGGCCCGGTTCCACTACTAAGTGATGCGAATGCCGCTACCTAGCCGCATCGCATCACTTCCGCCGCCGGCCGCATGACTTCTGCATCTCCCAATGTGGAAGTCAATGGAGGAGATGGGACGCGGCTGCGGGCGGATGCGGCCGTGCGAGAATATGCCGCATGCTGCAGATTCTCGTATCGCTCCGCACAACATGCACGCAGTGAAAACTATTCCATTGCTGTGCATGTGCTTCAGCACACCTGCGGTGCGATGCGGCTATGTAGCCACATCGCACCGCTCCTAGTGGAAACGGGCCCTAAGCCTTCCACCAAAGTTTGAATATAATGAGATGTATGGTATTTCATCCAACTGATACTTTTGATTGATCTGAGGAAGTGGATTTTTAGTCCTATTTAATATTAATATAATCTTCCACAGTGCAGTTACACAGTATATAGTCATGTCAATAACTGTCCCTCAAAGGAGCTCACAGTGCAATCCTTACCATAGTCACACTTCCATCATAGTATTGGACAATATGGAGGGGGAAGCTAAAGTAAAACTGTAAAAAGGGGGATATGGAGGCTGCCATATTTATTTCCTTTTAAGCAAAACCAATTGCCTGGCATTCTGCTGATCCTCTGACTCAATACTTTTAGCCATAGAACAGGCATGCAGCAGATCAGGTGTTTGACAATGTTGTTAGATCTGACAAGATTGGCTGCATGCTTGTTTCTGGTGTTCAAACACTAAGATCAGTACGGCTGAGGGCAACTGGTATTGTTTAAAAGGAAATACAAATGGCAGCCGCCATATTCTTTTCACTTCAGTTGTCCTTTAACTTATCTGTGTGGTTTTGGGATTTGGGAGGAAACTAGAGTGCCTGAAGGAAACCCAAGAAGACACAGGGACAACATAAAATGAAGCCCTATAAAATGAAGGCATATGAAGCACAGCTGTAATTCGAACTGGGGAGAGAATTTTCATGATGTTTTAATGTGACCCAAGCAAGGGTTGCAAACTCTCTTCAGCTAATTGGAATTCCATAAAATATTTAATCCACATTTGCTGGCTCATTTATGTTTCCCACTGTTTTTCCTTCCTAAATAAATCCCAATATTATGAAATGTAAAGAAATGAACCCATTAACTTGCAATTTAGCAAACTAAGATATGTTTCTTAATTTGAAAATTAGATTACGGTACATAAAAGCTCTACAAAATTTCAGCAAAAAAATTGCACTGAGAATCTAATAAGAAAAGGTTCCTACGTAATGAGAACATTTCAGTTGCAGGCTTGATGACATTGAAACCACAATTGGTTTTAAGGTTAGAAAGACTGCCTAGTTTAAAACTTTTATCTTCCAAACCACAAACGTCCTCGGCTAGGCTCTTGCCGCATAAGGCTTTACCTTCTACTCTATCTGGCCACAGCTTCGCTTTGGCAAGGCAAGTAAAAGTGTACACATTTATAACTTTTCACAAGATAATCTCAATTGCTGGATGGATTTCTTTAAGAGATTATACATTTTGCTGTCAATTTAAGAACAAATAAATTGTTTTGGACTAATAAACATGAAAAGGAGATACATAGCATGGATATTATTAGTGAAATTACAACTATCACCCCCAAGTCTCTCATGCTACCTCACTTTCTGTACATCATACAAAAAGAGCAGACACCAGAAAATAAAGGGGTATCCAAAGGGGGTAAAATGCCTAATCTGCATACTCAATCTGGGTCAGTGATTCAGAAAGTATTAGAGGTGTACTAGCACAACTGTCAGCCAAATACCAATTTCAAAAGAGAGCCAGATTTGTAATGGTCACCAAAAGGCATAGGGGTCTTTTTTTTATCACACACAGTGTTCTAATTTCCTTGTCCTGTTACAGAGAAATTTCCTTTGGAAATGTCAGGTGCACTCTACTGCCGAAAGTATTGGGCTACTTCTCCAAATTACAGAGTTTAGGTGTTCCAATCACTTCCACACACACATACAGGTGTATACAATCAAGCAATCTAGGCATGTAGTCTGCTTCTAAAAACATTCTAAGATGCACATTGCGCAGAAGTTGCCAACTTTCTGAAGAGTCAATAGCTACAGACCTCCAAATTGTGTACGGGCTTCAGATTAGTGCAAGAACAGTATATAAAGAATGGGTTTCTATGGTTGAGCAGCTGCACCCAAGCCTTAGATCACCAAGTGCAATGCAAAGTGTCGGAAGCAGTGGTGTAATGTTTGCCACCACCGGACTCTAGCGAAGTGGAAGCATGTTCTCTGGAGTGGCAAATTGCATTATGCTAAGTGAAAAGTTTGGTGTAGGGTTGCTGGGCGTGACTAAATGCATCATGATACAAAGACATTTTGGACAATTTCACGCTCCCAACTTTGTGGCAATGGTTTGGGGATGGTCCCTCCCTTTCACAACATGTTGGTGTATCAGTACACAAAACAAGGTCCAAAAAGACATGGATGAATGAGTTTGGTGCACAGGAACTTGACCAGCCTGCACGGAGCCCTGACCTTAACCCAACTTCTCACCCAACATCAATTCCTGACCTCACAAATGCTCTTATAGTGGAAGGATGCAAAATTTCCATGATCACACATGAACCTTATGCAAATTCTTCCCAAAAAAGTTGAAGCTGTTATAGCTAAATACTAAAGCCTAATTTGGGCACCGGCTCATAGCCAGTAGGGGAATAGGTGCAAGAAGGGAAAGGTAGTGTTAGGCATTGGGTAACAGGAGGGTTAGTTTAAAGTGTTAGCTAGTGTGAGATGTAGGTTTGCTAAAGCATTAGTAGAATATCGGCAACATTGCCGATATTCTACTACCATCTTTACCAGGCATCCTTTTCCTATTTTGACAATGTTGTGTATATGACCCATAATTCATTCACAAAGTTGGTGGGTGTTACCTAGTTAGAGAGCAACTCCCACTGCTTCTACACAACCGCCCCAAACCTCCTCCTCCTCCCTCTGCTGCTTAGAGCTCAACTCTGTAGCAAGCAATGACCATGTAATGTAGTGCTTCCGTGCTGGTCACGAAGTCCATCTCTAATCAGTGCAGGAAAGGGGAGAAAGAGGTCAAGAGATCAGTGGGAGAAGAATTTGGGCAGCTTTCTGTCCAGTAAAATTACAGTTTTTTTTTCTTTTCTATATATATCTTTATTTATATTGTTCAATTTCTTACAAAATCAATCCAATAAAACCAAAGGAAACCTTAACAGGGGTATTCCCTCTTAGATACATGTGCATATAAAGTTGCTTTTACCCGTTCATCAGTCTTCACTATGCCACACTTTCAAGAAGCATATCCAAACCTTGATGTCTTGTATATTTCCCCTTTAGGATCTCTAACACTCCTCTATTACTCACATACACCTCTTACTCTCATCCATCCTTCATTCACACCCCTCCTCCATTCATGCACTGGGTCTCTTATTTTTGGCCCATACAAAGGGGGAGGGAAGCCTTCTCTCTTTTTCTTCTCTTTTCTTCCTCTCCCTCTCCCTCCTCACCTTATCTAGTTTCCAATTCTCTCTCTTCTTTCACCCTTCTCCTTCGTTTTGTCACTGAACCTCCTACGGGGCCTCTCTAGCGATTCACAATCCCCTTGCAATCCTCTCATATTCCCCTTCATTCTTAAACATCTCCCATTGTAGCCATCTTTTATCATATACATGCCCCTCTCCCTTAGCATAACTAGTTAATTCCTCCATTCTCTGCATTTCGGTCACTTCTTTAATTCATTCCTGAGTTGTTGGGCTTTGGGTAGATTTCCAGTGTCTTGCCACCAATATTCTTGAAGCATTAATCAGGGATTTCAACAGGGAATTTTTATATTTTTTTTTAGAGACCATCCGTTACTGTGCAGAAGGAAAAGAGCGGGATCCTCCCGCATCTCTATCCCGGTGATCCGTTTTATTAAACCAATAACCTCTGACTAAAACCCCCCAAGTTCTTTACATCTCCAAAAGATGTGAATAATATCTCCCCTACCCTCCCCGCATCTCCAACACGTTGATGAGGCACCTGGGAACATTCTACTCAATCTATCCGGTGTATAATACCACCTTACAAAGATTTTATATCCCGCTTCCTGTCCTCTTGTGAGCATTGCTGACCTACTAGCCAAACGTAATACTTTTTTTCCACTGTACCTCTGTGAATACCTTCCCCAGGTCTTTTTCCCACTTCTCCCTCAACGTACTTGTATAATCATCACTCTCATTAGTATACCCTTGATAACATCCCCTTATTTTGCCCTCCACCTCTACACATCTCTTCAAATGGGGTTAAAGCTCTACTCAGGGCCTCCTTGGCCCCTTGACTTCTCAGGAAGGATTTTATTTGGGCGTATCTCCATTCGTCCATGTATCCCCCCCTAACCTGTATCCATCAGTTCCTGAATCGGGGTCCATTCTGCCTCAACTATTATGTCTTTAGCACTCGGCCCCTGTCCCCACTTCCAATGTGGATAATTAAGAGATTCCATTCCCGTAGAGAATTTTATATTCCTAAAAATGGGGATCATGGGGGTAGGCCAAGGCGACACTCCCACACTCTTCCTCCACTTATCAAAAATGTTCAATGTGTGACTCACCAATTCAATCCCCTTTTTCTTTACGTCTGTCCCAGTTTTCTCCTGGATCCAGGGGAGGTTACCTATTGGGCTCCCTATCATTTCCTCCTCTACCATTACCCACCTCTTCCCCCCACGGTTCCTTTTTCAATCTATGATTCGAACTAATACCAAGGCCTCAGAATATTTTTTTTAAATCGGGGACCGCCAGTCCCCCTTTCTCCCTCTCCATTGTCTGTAGCCTGTAACTCACTCAGGTTCTCCGACCCCCTCCTATAAATCTACCGATAATACTTTTCAACTGCCGAAAAAAAGGGGGAGGAATTAGGTCCGGTAGGGCCTGAAACAGGTAGAGGAAGCGAGGGAGAACATTCATCTTTACGATGGATATTCTGCCAAACCAGGAAAAGCATTGACGGTCCCAGGCTTCCAGATCCTGTTTTATCTTTTCCAACAAGGGGAGGTAGTTGTCATTTACTATATCCTTTAAATCAAAGCCTATTTTTACTCCCAGATACCTCATCATTCTATTCTGCCATTTAAATGGAAAGTTCCGGATCAATTTTTCCCTTTGTTCCCCTCTCACCCCCCAAGCAATTATTGTACTTTTATCGAAATTAATCTTCATATTAGAAAACCTCCACACTTTATCATATTCCCTCATTAGGCTAGATAGCGACCTCTGAGGGTCTCTAAGGTAAAGCAGCATATCATCTGCATACGCTGATACTTTATGCATCTGTCCCCCAATTTCCAGGCCCCGTATGCTGGAGTCCGCCCTCACCCTACACAAGAATGGCTCCAATGATAAAGCAAAGACTAACGGGGAGAGGGGGCAACCCTGTCTCGTCCCGTTTTTAATTTCAAAAGGTTCTGAAATCTCCCCATTAGCTCTTATCCTTGCATTTGGGAAGGTATATAAACCCATTACTCTTGCACTCATCTTTTCTCTTAACCCCATGTGCTTTAGCACCCCTTCTATATAAGCCCACTTTACCCTGTCAAACGCTTTTTCAGCATCTGTAGATAAAAATACGATAGGGTTGGAGTGGGCCCTCGCCCAGCATGCCAAATCAAGGGTGCGGATAGTGCCATCTCTAGCCTCCCGTCCCCCAATGAACCCCACCTGGTCTGAACATACCAGTTGGTTCATAAGCGGTGCCAGCCTATTGGCCAAAACTTTCGCAAAAATTTTAATATCCACATTCAATAGTGCGATCGGCCTGTAACTTTGACACTGCATTGGATCCTTTCCCTCTTTGTGCAGCAGCGAGACATAGGGCTCCAGCATACGGGGCATAAACCCATGACTTTCTCCTTCCCCCGCAGTCATTCCATTAAATGCTTCCGCAAGATATCCCACCAGTTGTTCCCCAAACCTTGTATAATATTCCATTGTTAGCCCATCCGGGCCAGGCACTTTGCCTGATGGCATTTGTTTTATTGCTATTTTAATTTCTTCAACCTGAATCTGACAGTCCAAGGATGAGGCGTCTTCCTCTGACAGCTTGGGCATTCCACTTTCCTCTATATAACTTATTATTTCCTCTCTTTTCTTCTCTCTTTCCCCCCCTGCTGACTCCGCTTTCAGGTTATATAACCCTTAATAGTATTCTCTAAACACCCGGGTTATTTCTCCCACTTCATGGACTACTCTTACCTTTTTATCTTTTATACAGGGGATATAATTAGTCCTTTGCTGTTTTTTTTATGGCCCTCGCTAACATAGCACTGCTCTTATTCCCATATTCATAGAAGGAGCGTTTGCATCTCAATGCCATATTTTTAACCCCCTGGAACAACAATGACCTTAAATGCTCTCTTTCCCTCCTTAATTCCTCCCAACAACCCTCTATATTCTCCCCCTTATGCTGTTTTTGCAATCTTCTTATATTTTCCAGCGCATTTTTTATATCCCTATCCCTTTCCTTCTTCCTTCTAGCCCCTTCCTGTATCAAGACACCCCTCATATAGCATTTACGGGCCTCCCATTTCAGACGCCTCACCCCTGGAATTCGTCAAGAAATAAAAGTCCAAATCGTCTCTCCTCTTTTGTACAATCCCCTCATCTCTCAATAATGAATTATTTAATCGCCACATCATGGGTCCCTTTATTTTTTCCCCCCACCTAAGATTCACTATTACTGGTGCATGATCTGACAATGTTATAGGACCAATTTCTGAGCCACCAACTAAGGAGAGTATATCACGCGACACCAGGACATAATCTATCCTGGTGTAGCATTTGTGGATCTGGGAGTAATATGTTAAATCCTTCACAGTTGGGTTACACACGCGCCAAGTATCCACGAGTTGTGCTTTGCACAGTAGATCTCTGCTTCTTTTATAAGTTTTTAAAGATCTCGTTGACCTCCCCTCGGACGTGTCCATTCGGGGGTACAAAGACATGTTCAAATCTGTACATATCACACCCCCTTCCCTGAATGATTCTAATTTGTTAATAAATCTCCCCAGGGTTTCTGCCTGTTTAACGTTTGGCGCATAGTATGACCCCACCGTGACCATCCTATTCTTTAATTCGCCCTTAATCAAATTAAATCTCCCATGTGGGTCAGCATATTCTTCCTTTAAAATAAATGGGGCATCTTTCGACAGTAGAATAGCCGTCCCCTTCACTTTAGATGCTTGTAAACCGCTCAGGTGTATTGTCCTATAGTGCCTATCAGAGATTTGGGGGACATGGACCCTTAAAGTGGGTCTCCTGGAGGCAAATTATATCTCCCCCTTCCCTGTGACACAACCTTAGTATAGAGGCTCTCTTCTCCGGAATATTCAACCCCCTAACGTTCAGTGACAAAACTTTAAGGCTACCTGACTTCATCTTTATGTGCCTTCTTTATTCTCTGTTCTGTCCCAGTGTCCATTTTTTCAACTTTTCCACTAATTTCTCTCCCCCCTCCCCCATTCACATCCTTCATCACACTCATCCTGCAGCAATCCCCCTTCCCATCTACCCTCCCCCCTTTTTTTCCCCATATGGAATCTTTCCACTTGAAACCCATTCCCAGTTTCTAAGGCGTGCTGCTCCGCCTTCTGGGTATTAACGAGGAACTCCAGTGAAAATAATGTAGTAAAAAAAAGTGCTTCATTTTTACCATAATTATGTATAAATGATTTAGTCAGTGTTTCCCCATTGTAAAATCTTTCCTCTCCCCGATTTACATTCTGACATTTATTACATGGTGACATTTTTACTGTGGGCAGGTTATGTAGCTGCTCCTAGCTGTTTCGGCTGTTAGAGACAGCTGTAAACAGCAAATTCCTGTCTGTGAACATTGTTACATTGTGGCAGTTTGCCCAGAGTACCGCGGTACTCAGAGCTTCTTGTGGGAGGGGTTTCAGCACAAAATCAGTCATACAGCGCCCCCTGATGGTCTGTTTGTGAAAAGCATTATATTTTGCATGTAAAAGGGGGTATCAGCTACTGATTGGGATAAAGTTCAATTCTAGGTTGGAGTTTCTCTTTAAGCCACCATCTCCCTGGAGCGTGAAGAAGCGATCTCCCTACGTGAAGCCTCGCCTATATCGCATAACAACTCTAAAGCAAAGATCCGGGGGGCGGGAACACCACGGGGGGGGGGGGGGGGGGCGGGAGAGAAAGAAAGAAAGAAAAAAAAAAAAAAAAAAAACACGATAGCTGGGAGAGAGAGAGGGGGGGGATCCGCAGGGGAGGCCTCCCCAACCTCTCAACCCATCCTTCAAAGCTCCACCCTCCCTCCCCCCACACGGGGAGAGGGGGGTTTGGGCCAAAATCCTCATGCGCCGTCCTCAGCGCTTCATCTGCCCGTTGCCAGTGGATCTCCCTGCACGGGCGAAGGAGGCTATCCACTTAGGTCTCCATGCGCCGTTCTCGGCGTGCCCTCTCCTCCACCATGCCAGTGGATCTTCCAGCAGGATGTGACGTCACAACCTTGTGACAGCTTACTCTCCTCCGGACTCCCCTCCACCTCTCAGCCCAGGTCCACCGTGCCTCAGCACGGACCTCCAGCTCGCCGAGCGGGGACAGGCTCCAAGAACGCCCGCAGGGGGATACATCAGCGGCGCCCTCCCGCAACCAGCAGACGGCGAGGCTTCGCCGAGATGGGAGACCAGAGCTTCACACGCTCACTCCCTCATGGTAAGCTCCTCCCCAGGACTTCCACAGTTTTTTTTCATATGCACTCAAAAAGAGAAACTAAACTAAGTGTTTAGGGACTACACACAAGGTAATAAGCAGAGAAAGTGGTCTGGACAATGTGCGTGACATGGTGCAAGGTAGTGTAGTTCTCTATACAGTAATTGCATGCCAATTCTTTCATTAGCTGCAGCAACATAAAAAAAGTGTACAAAAATTCTCATGCGAACACAAATCTTCTGTAGATATATGACAGTCACTGCGCTCTTGACATCAGAAAACAGGCATCCACCTTGCCCCCCTATATGAAACCACTCACCAGCAGTTGTGGTCTGCAGACAGACCAATCAGCGCTTTCGGGGTGTATGGCCCCCCGTCGCCTCCCTGGCTCTGCTGTCTCTGGCGTAGTCCGTAATTGATGCGGATCCGTAGTGGTCTCTTGGTCCGGCGTGGTGTCAGCTTGTTGAAAGGAAAAAAGAACACACAGGAAGACCCGCTTCCAATAGTGTGATTCCGTTTATTTAAAAAAAGCAAAAGTATATAAAAAATGTCACTAAGGGGCACTGAGCGATACACTAGATGGTAGATGGAGTCACCTTCTGTGTGGCCACCAGGTACTAGTGAACTCCTCTCCGTGCCGCTACCGTGCGCCCCGTGGAATTAAAAAACTTGCTAGGTACGCCAGGATCTATCGCACCGCTGTAGTCACTGTCTCCAGCGTCTATGCGTGCCTGCGTGCTAGCTTGCGTAATACGTCACTCCGTTGGCTCCGCCCTCTGCGTTTCGTTGCGTAGCAACTCATCAGGGGCTATCACGGAGTGACGTGTATGCCTCCATTTATTGCCTGTCAGGCCGCCATCCAGGAAGTGACTCCTCCCTTACAAATTGAGATAAAACAATACGTGATTCATTGGACTAATAGTATAAAAGTGATACATGACATCTCATATGTACTGGGGATAAAGTCCCCTGCCTACAAAATAAGCTCATATTTAGCGCAGCAATACCAATGATTATGGCAATATTAGCAAATAATTTCAACACTTTAAAAAAATTCATCAGATGTAATCATTATTCACATAGTCAGTTCATGTTATCCCTAGTGATTGTTAGGACACACACGTACACATACGAGTGCAAGTCATCCAACATATAGGTCCCAAAAAGGTCATGATTATAACTATTATTTAACATTCACAGAGATCAATGGCATTGATCATCAGATCAATGATTATAACGCTATTACTACCAGACCTGTGTCTCCAAGTTAGTACATATAGATATATAATAGCTCTAAAGGTCCTCATATGGGTCCCCTGAGTGACCAAATGACACCATTACCCGATGTGGGGTGCAGGTTGATGCCTTCCCCACATGTGCTGTATATTGGCCAGGCTAGTTATGATCCTGTGGTGGGTGACAGCCAAGTATTGGCCTCCACAACGCATCATCCGCACAGATCGATGCATCTAAGGGTCCCCCACCGCATGATTAGCATAACCCCACCTACATTCACCTCTAACCAAATGTTATTACTTACATTGGTATCCCTGTTTGAATGTTTAGAACAATGTCGGATATGGGGCAAGGGCCAGAGATTATAAGATAGACATGCTGAAGGAATTATGAGTTGTTTAGAAAACAATTTAGATCTATGTCGATGTTAAGCCCAGAGGGTTCAAGAGTGTCCAACTCATAGATATTTTTTGTTTCCAATTTAGAAAGTTCCCGGATTTTGTTACAGCCTCTCCACGAGGGCTGCAATTTCTCCAGGCTGACCATACTCATATTTTTCAGTTTACATGAACCATTACCTACAAAATGTCTTGGTACACTATGGTTGGTGTGTCCCTTTTCAATCTTGTAGTAATGTTCTCCCAGACGTTCTTTCAACTCCCTACTGGTGCGCCCTATGTATTGTTTACCACATTGACAGGTCAGGCAATATACCACGAACTTGGTAATACAGGTAATGAATCCCCTTACCCCGAACTCCCGGCCATTTGCAGTCGATATGACCGATGAGGTCTTTTTGGTGACTCCTGCTTGGCACAATCTACATGTTCTACAGGGGTAAAAGCCATTTTGTTGCCAAGGGTTTTTAGGTGGATTAACACAGCTGGGGGCCAGGTAAGACTTCAAATTATTGGCCCTTCTATAAATAAATTGTGGTTTAGTGGGCAACATGGAACCCAGCTGTGCATCCGCTTTAAGTATACTCCAATGTCGTTTGACAATTTTTTCTAATTCTCGATACTGTTGGCTAAAGCCTGTTATGAATGGTACCGAGTTCATATCTCTATCCTTAGAGGTTTTGACAAAGGGTTGGTGTCTATCAATCATAGCTACCTGGTTAAGTTGCTCATCAATGTAGGTCGGATCATATCCCTTTTGTACAAAACGCTGTTTCAATATATCAGACTGTTCCAAAAAATCTTTGTGATGGGAACAGTTTCTCCTCATCCTAAGGAACTGTCCTTTGGGGACCGCTTTGACCCAATTAGGGTGATGGCAACTATCTACCCCGATGAAACCGTTACGGTCCGTCGTCTTGGAAAACGTGCGCGTCTAAATTTTGGATATGCCCTTATGCACTTCAAGATCCAAGAAGTGCACTTTGGTGTCACTGACCTCCATTGTGAGCTGTATGTTGAGATAGTTGTTATTTAGTATGGTCATAAAATCTCTTAATTCCTGTTCAGTATTATTCCAGACCAAAATCAGGTCATCTATGTACCTGGCCCAGGTGACAACGGCCATGGAGGCGGGGTGTAGCAGGACCCCTTCCTCCCACACCGCCATGAACAGGTTAGCAAAGCTCGGGGCAAACCCCGCCCCCATGGCACATCCCCTGATCTGCACATAAAAGTGATCTTTATACCAGAAGTAGTTACTTCTCAGGGCGAATTCCAGTAATTGTATTATGAACTCTATCTGTCTGTCAATCATGCCAGTGCGGGCCAGATATATCCTGGATGCTTCCACCCCAGGTCCATGTGGTATATTTGTATAAAGTGACGCCACATCTGCCGTCACCAGCAACATATGGGGTTCAATTTTGATCTTGTCAAATACCTGCAAGGCATGCCTTGTGTCCCTCAAAAGATGTGGCACAAGCGCCACAGCTGGCTGCAGCATGTCATCCAGGTACTGACCCAATCGATGAGTCACCGACCCCATACCGCTAATGATTGGTCTGCCTGGTGGGCACACTGGATCTTTATGGACTTTAGGTACTTGATAGATTACCGGTATTCTAGGTGCCGAGGGAATTAGGTAGTCAAATTCATGGTCATTAACCAACCCTTCACTAAGACCTTGTTTCAGAAGCTCCCTTAACTCTCCTAGATAGATCTTTGTGGGATCCCCAGTCAGTTGTTTGTAAGTGGTCGAGTCTCCTACCAGTTTACTCAACTCGTTGTCATATTGCGTGTTGGTCATGATAACTACCCCCCCCGCCCTTGTCAGCTGGTCTTACTACCAGTTGCTTCTCTTGGATAGTCTTCTTTATCTTACTGACAGATTGGTCTGGGTATTTCGTTTTGAGTTCATGTAGATCTCTACATACCATTCTCTTGAATGTCTCCACTGTGCTGCCCACAGGCGCACCTGCGGGGTTAAAGGTCGAGTTATTTTTGAGATTAGTGTGCCTACATTGATGAGCAACTTAACCAGGTAGCTATGATTGATAGACACCAAACCTTTGTCAAAACCTCTAAGGATAGAGATATGAACTCGGTACCATTCATAACAGGCTTTAGCCAACAGTATCGAGAATTAGAAAAAATTGTCAAACGACATTGGAGTATACTTAAAGCGGATGCACAGCTGGGTTCCATGTTGCCCACTAAACCACAATTTATTTATAGAAGGGCCAATAATTTGAAGTCTTACCTGGCCCCCAGCTGTGTTAATCCACCTAAAAGACCTAAAAACCCTTGGCAACAAAATGGCTTTTACCCCTGTAGAACATGTAGATTGTGCTAAGCAGGAGTCACCAAAAAGACCTCATCGGTCATATCGACTGCAAATGGCCGGGAGTTCGGGGTAAGAGGATTCATTACCTGTACTACCAAGTTCGTGGTATATTGCCTGACCTGTCAATGTGGTAAACAATACATAGGGCGCACCAGTAGGGAGTTGAAAGAACGTCTGGGAGAACATTACTACAAGATTGAAAAGGGACACACCAACCATAGTGTACCAAGACATTTTGTAGGTAATGGTTCATGTAAACTGAAAAATATGAGTATGGTCAGCCTGGAGAAATTGCAGCCCTCGTGGAGAGGCTGTAACAAAATCCGGGAACTTTCTAAATTGGAAACAAAAAATATCTATGAGTTGGACACTCTTGAACCCTCTGGGCTTAACATCGACATAGATCTAAATTGTTTTCTAAACAACTCATAATTCCTTCAGCATGTCTATCTTATAATCTCTGGCCCTTGCCCCATATCCGACATTGTTCTAAACATTCAAACAGGGATACCAATGTAAGTAATAACATTTGGTTAGAGGTGAATGTAGGTGGGGTTATGCTAATCATGCGGTGGGGGACCCTTAGATGCATCGATCTGTGCGGATGATGCGTTGTGGAGGCCAATACTTGGCTGTCACCCACCACAGGATCATAACTAGCCTGGCCAATATACAGCACATGTGGGGAAGGCATCAACCTGCACCCCACATCGGGTAATGGTGTCATTTGGTCACTCAGGGGACCCATATGAGGACCTTTAGAGCTATTATATATCTATATGTACTAACTTGGAGACACAGGTCTGGTAGTAATAGCGTTATAATCATTGATCTGATGATCAATGCCATTGATCTCTGTGAATGTTAAATAATAGTTATAATCATGACCTTTTTGGGACCTATATGTTGGATGACTTGCACTCGTATGTGTACGTGTGTGTCCTAACAATCACTAGGGATAACATGAACTGACTATGTGAATAATGATTACATCTGATGAATTTTTTTAAAGTGTTGAAATTATTTGCTAATATTGCCATAATCATTGGTATTGCTGCGCTAAATATGAGCTTATTTTGTAGGCAGGGGACTTTATCCCCAGTACATATGAGATGTCATGTATCACTTTTATACTATTAGTCCAATGAATCACGTATTGTTTTATCTCAATTTGTAAGGGAGGAGTCACTTCCTGGATGGCGGCCTGACAGGCAATAAATGGAGGCATACACGTCACTCCGTGATAGCCCCTGATGAGTTGCTACGCAACGAAACGCGTAGGGCGGAGCCAACGGAGTGACGTATTACGCAAGCTAGCACGCATAGACGCTGGAGACAGTGACTACAGCGGTGCGATAGATCCTGGCGTACCTAGCAAGTTTTTTAAATCTACGGGGCGCACGGTAGCGGCACGGAGAGGAGTTCACTAGTACCTGGTGGCCACACAGAAGGTGACTCCATCTACCATCTAGTGTATCGCTCAGTGCCCCTTAGTGACATTTTTTATATATATTTTATATACTTTTGCTTTTTTTTAAATAAACGGAATCACACTATTGGAAGCGGGTCTTCCTGTGTGTTCTTTTTTCCTTTCAACAAGCTGACACCACGTCGGACCAAGAGACCACTACGGATCCGCATCAATTACGGACTACGCCAGAGACAGCAGAGCCAGGGAGGCGACGGGGGGCCATACACCCCGAAAGCGCTGATTGGTCTGTCTGCAGACCACAACTGCTGGTGAGTGGTTTCATATAGGGGGGCAAGGTGGATGCCTGTTTTCTGATGTCAAGAGCGCAGTGACTGTCATATATCTATTGTTTTACTGGCACAACCCAGATACTGAACTGCAGCACTTGGATTTTACTGTCATTTGAACTCTGTGCGATATAATAATACACCACTGCTTTAACAGTGGTGTTTTTGAGGAACGAGCGCTAATCTTGTATTTTTACAAATCTTCTGTAGTCCGCCACCTCAGCTGCTGACAGACATACACTGATAGATCAGCCAAAACAATGTGTGGATTCTCAATGCACCACCACAAAAGCTCTAACCCACCAGGTCACGGACTCCACAATACTTCTGAAGTTTAACTGAGATAAGGCACTAAAAATTAGCAGCAGAGCCTTTATGTCTTCTAAGTTATGAGGTGGGGACTCCATGGATCGGACCCAGAACATCCAACAGGCCAGGTACACACATCCCAGGCTATTCACATAATGTAATGGGCCACATGGTACTACCGTAATGATCCATGGTTCAGCTCTGATGCTTACATGCCCATTGTAGGAACTTTAGGCAGTGGAGAGGAGGTCGGCATGGGAATTCTGACTGGTCTGGAGTTGCACATTTCTCTCAAGGCCAGCATGAAGTAATTCAATAAGTTGTGTTACAGTAGCTCTTTTGTGGGATGGGACCAGTGGGGCCTGCCTCTGCTCCAAATCAGGGAGTTTCATATGCCTATGACTGTCACAGGACTTTGGATTTCGTTACCGCAACAGATACGATGGACATGTTAGAACATGTCTTAATGGATCCTAAGCTTCACATAGGATCAGTCAACAAGTCTATTGATCCATTGTCCTCCGTTGCAGAAAACAAACCAATCTGAAGACAAGTGTGAACCTAGCCTAAGGTTCCGAACACACTACACTGTCGGAGCACATCTGAACTCAGCAGTGGCAGAACAATGGCCTGCTGGCTGGAATTTTAGGGGAAGTGTAAAGATAAGAACCTGGACGCGTGTAACTAGCCACATTTTAGTAGTTTCAATGGAGTGATTGATGATTATCGTTCGATGCAAATGGCTAACAGATTATTGTTGCAACCGATACTCCAGGATGGATCAGTCTACACATACAATAATCGCTGTCTTCTACCATGATTGGGACACTTCTTTTAATGATTCTTGGTGGACCTATCATCCCTTGTTCGTTTAGAATGACGGCATTTAAGAATGTGTACGGAGCTTTATTGGCATCTGTAAACAGGAGCAGTTCTGCAAATTTGGAAATACGCATTAAGCCACAGAGACCAGACAACCTTCCTGGTTTAACCATGGTTTACAGAGTTTGTGTTATTTTCTAATATTGTGATAAAATGGGTTGTAGAACAGAAATAGGTTTTACAAATTTTTCATTAAAAGTTCTTTACTTTTTTTTTTTTATAAAAGTGTACCTTTACAGAGAGTGTAGGACAGTTTCCATTGGTAACCAGATGCTATAAAATACTGATTGCTGAATCTAGATCAGTTTAATATTCAGGCAGTTTCAGTCACAAACCGGGAACAGGAATGCAGCTAATGTAGGTAACAAATAGGCACAGCAAAGTCAGAACACCCGATCACCATGATTCTTAGGTAGTGTTTCAGGAAGCATTAAAAACTTATGATAAAAGATGATCTATGAGATGTAATTTTGCCAAGCTGAAGTAAAGAGACTCTGTCCCAGTGTTAAAGTTACTTATGATTTCTGGAAGATGTTCAGCACCTGTTTTTTACGTTGCGTCTTTGTAATATAAAACGGAAAATCGCCATCCAATAGGATGCCTGTGTGGCCAACAGAGAAACATCCTTGTTGCTCAGTGATGGACTTTCATTTTCATTTTTAAAGTGGACCTGAACTCTTGCACACGAGAAAAGGAAAACATGTGAAAATGAATCCTGTATGCATTTAGATAGTTTAGCCTGTTTAATTCACCCTCATTTGTGTCTAATCACAAGTTGTAAATTGATATCTCCCCTGTGTCACATGACTGCCACGGCAGATAAGCTAATTTGAAAGTACAAGCTGTTAATATGTCTGCTTCCATGAATCAGGAAGTAGATACAAATCCTGCAACAAATCTGCAGTGTATCAGCTGTAACAAATATTTTTTTAATTATATTTAAAGGTTATTATGCTGTTGTGTATCTTTTAGAGCAGGAAGGAAGTTCTGAGTTCAGGTCCACTTTAAAGCAGACCTGACCTCTTGCACAGCACACTATGAATAGTCTGTATTCCACATATAGTTGCTGAAGAAAGGAACTACTCTGGGTCCTGTGTTTGTTTAGGCAGATAAACCTGTCTAATAAGTTCTTAGCAACCGTGAATGCAGGAGAGCTCGGCTGAGAAGTGAAACCAAGTAAATAATTTTTAGGATTTCCATAAACTGCAATAAAAAATGTTTTATCCATAAAGGATATCATGCTTTGGTTAACCTTTTACAGCAGAGAGGAAGTTCGAAGTTAATTCCACTTTAAAGTGATCCAGAGCCGAAGCTCGGGATCAAAACCAGATACAGTAGTATGTGAACCCTTTGGAATTATATGGATTTCTGCAGAAATTGGTCATAAAATGTGATCTGATCATCTAAGTCACAACAATAGACAATCTCAGACTGCACCTTTTAATATCGGCAACCCACATATAGAATAGTAGTGCTGGCACCACCCATCCACATACTGTAGAAGCCAGCGAGCAGTCATTTGCTGGCTTCCAATCCAATACTGCATCAGGTGACACTGCTTTCCAACTGGACGGCAGATTGTCACCTGGGTATACTTCACTGCTTGGTGATACTTGCTCCTGCTGGGAATTCTCCTCCGGGCATGATTGGAGGGAAATCAATACCTGGATTTAATGTAACATTTTTTTAACATCATTTTATGTATATTGCGGCCCCCCAGCAGTCTGAAGTATGTTGACCCGACCCTTGACCAAAAAAAGTTTGGGGACCCCTGCCCTAGACTAATGACATCTCCAAAAGCTAATTGGAGTGAGGGGTTAGCCAGCTGGAGTCCAATTAATGAGATGAGATTGGAGGTGTTGGTTACAGCTGCCCTGCCCTATAAAAAAAACACACCAGTTTTGGGTTTTGCTTTTCCCAAGAAGCATTGCATACTGTGAATACTTTTTATTGCTACAGTAGATACCTTAAAAAAGGAAAGCCTCAGGATCATATCCTTGCTGCTGTATCCCCCCTCCACTTTCACATTGGGGCAGCGCAGCTCTTCGTCCAGAAGCGGGTCCGCGCAGCAGCCCTGGCTTACTGCGCATGTGGCTGGGTCGGCTATTGCGCAGTCACGCTGGAGCTGGAAGAGCTGCGCGGCCCCGTTAGGATTAACGATAATGCATTGTCACTCATCTTCTGGGGGGGGGGGTGCTCAGCAACGTGGACAAGACAGCAGGGAGGGAAGCCTCAATACAATCCTGAGGCTTCCCCTTTAGGTAAGTATCTAATTATGTGTACCCAAGTTTCGGCTTGGGTACTCTTAAGTTTGCAAGGAGGTGCTAGGCAACTAGAATGATAATTGTAAAAGCTCAAGCAGTGCATACACAAGTTGTTTTGGAATCACGAATAGTTAGTTATGTCATAGTTACATAGTTATTTAGGTTGAAAAAAAGACATATGTCCATTGATTTCAACCAGAAAACGTACAACACCAGCATGCTCCCTCACATATCGCTGTTGATCCAGAGGAAGGCAAAAAACCCTTACAAGGCATGGTCCAATTAGCCCCAAAAGGGAAAAACATTCCTTCCTGTCTCCAGTAGACATTCAAATTCTGACTGTGAGCAAGCAACGCAAGGTTAACAGTGAGAGAGCTTCGTCAGCACCAAGTTATCTATTCGTCTCCAAATGGTTAATTCTTGATTTGATTCTCATGCACTGTAAATAAGGTCAAGTATTGTTTCACAGACATACAGCACTATACAGATGGGTGGAAACATAATTCCATGAGAAAAAAAATAACGGTTTCATTAGTCTTAAGTCTCTTTTGACTAGACAAGTATTCATTTACAAACCACATCATCAATCGCTGCTCAGGTTACATTCTGTGGTTACAGATGTTACACATTTGTTTCAGGTACAGGAGCAACAAACCACAGAGTCATAACAGTGGACACAGGCAGAGCAGAAAAGATTTGAGCTTCCACACCAAATCTCAGTAAAACAAGAACATTTCATTTTCCGTTTTCTTGGTCATGAGCAAAATGTGTCCTTACATGCAGGTCTCCACTGTCCCAGGAAGCAATTGAGCAGTACTAGCAAATTAAAGCCACTAAATGATAATCTATTAGCATGCTGTTCTGTTGTGTTACTCTACTACCTGTGTTTCCCCAAAAATAAGACAGTGTCATTAATTTTTGCACCAAAATATGTGCTAGGGCTTATTTTCAGGGGATGTCCTATTTCTATGAACACACAAGTTCCTGTGCTGTGTGTTCCCCTGCCTTCCCCACTGTGCTACCTCTTCCTCTACTGGATCCATCTCTTGTGTACCCGTGTCCCTCTTGTACCTTTAGTGTCCTCCAGGTGTACCCCTATGTACCTCTGTCCTCCTATCCTGTCTTCCGTGTCCTCTGCTGTGTCTTCTGCTGTCCCCACGTCCTCCTGGAATCCCACTGCATCCTCTTCTTTCCACCAGCTCCATGCTGCAGTGTCCCCTAGCTTCAGCCAGTGGGGAAGAAGTATGACAACTTATGTTTCTACTGGAGCCAACGGTCTCGCGGGCAGTACCATGGCTCCATCACTGGGCCAATCGCTGCACCTTGGCCCAATGACGGAGCCATGGTCCCACCAGTAACAACACAAGCTACCATACTTTCCCCCCTTACTGCCGCTAGGGCTTACTTTCAGAGTAGGGCTTTATATTTCGAGCATGCCTGAAATTCCTGCTAGGGCTTACTCTCCGGGGATGTCTTAATTTCAGGGAAAGAGGGTACCAACAGCTAACTGACTGACAGAAAGTGGCTGTCAACAGCTTCCATTTGCAGGGTGAACAGAGGTTTACAGTTAGCGTAATATAGGATATTACATGCCAGTCTTGTATAAGCGGATTATCAACAGCTGTTTACCTGGTGATTAAAGACAACCTAGGTTGTAATATAGAATACAATGGCCTCAATTTACTGTATTTTGTGGACTATCAGACCCACGTTTTCTTCCCCATAAGTGGAGAAAAAAAATTAACTGCGTCTTATATTGTAGGGAGCTCCCGACTTGTGAACGCCTGCCAATACAAACCTCCAACCCACCGCAATGACGGGGACTCTCTGTACTCTGCCCATGCAGAGGAAGACACGGGGACAAACTGAGTACACGGGGGACACCAAAGGGCATAGAGTAGGAAAAAAGGGGGATACTAAGGAGCACAGAAGAGGGCACAAAGGAACATAGAGGAGGACACAAGGAACATAGAGGACACAAGGACGACAGAGGCGGACACATGGGGGACAGAGGCAGACAAGAGGTACAAGGGGGCATGAGGTACAAAGGGGGAATAAAACACAAGATGGTGCTTCACCCTAAATGCACCAGGTTTAGTATATACATACATACATACACCCACCCACCCCCCTACCCGTTTTTTATCCTCTTATGGTCAGGAGCGTCTTACAGTCCGAAAAATAAGGTACTAAGCATTACAGCATTCGGTAATGCAGAAAACAGCTGAATTTACTGATCGCCTTCTAAATGCCAATTCACTTAAAGGGGACCCAAATTAAAAATACAAGATTTCAGAAATAAAATCTATTTTCTAAATTATAATAAATAGCAGCCTTTTTTCAGCTGCATGATGACTAAATATAAAATATCTTACATTTATTGGAGGAACCCCCCCACCTTCCTTTCAAATTGCCGGGACAAAATCCAGCAAACTGGTGGAGTAGGTGGTGTCCGGCAATGGAGGAATTGCTAATGGCTGCCCCCAGTATAACCCTAGTTATGAAAAGAGACGGGTGAAAAGTATGCACTAAAATGCTAATAGGCTTGAAGGAGTGTTTATCTTTGTATCAGAGTGCTGCAACTAAATATTTTTAATTAAAAAAAATGTTTGGTTTGGGACCGCTTTAAGCTATTACCGCACTGAAAAATAAAATTACAGACTAGTGAGGTAGAATACCATCTTGTGCGATAAATACCTCCAGGAATGTCAAGAAACTGCAATCCACAACATTTAAAAAGTGTGCTGTAAATAAAGTAAAAGTGTTCGGTATTTACCAAACCAGAAGGTAACTCACAATCTCCATGCTTGAACATTCACATATGTAGCAGACAGCTAATAGACGGAGCCAGACAGCAAATAGGAAGAGCCAAACAGCCCTGCTTCTTTCTCCATTCGATCCAATACTCTGGAGGGTGGGACTTTAGAATGGCAGAGCAAGAGAAGGGGGCATTTAAAAAGGCTTTTCTGTATCCCTTTAGATGTGCATATCTATATACTGGTATACAGAATAGCTCTCTCTAGTGGCTGTAGCACATCTAAAGGGATCCCCGGTATGCACTGGACAGAAAAAACCCGCTTCATGCACACCACTTGCGGGAAGACTAACAGCTTCCTGTCTGACCTTCCTCACAGCTGGTGAGACTTACCCAGCAGGTAAGTATATTACCAGACTTCTAACACATGCAGGAAATCAAAATTAATTTGAAGGAAAAGTGCAAAATACAAAATGCAGTATTTTACCAACCTAAATTATTTTACCAAATTGCCCTTAGTGAACTGCGGCCATTGAAATCACTTTATAAGGCTTGGATCCCACTAGAGCCACACCTCCAACCACCAGTGGGAGCGGAAAGTGTATTGTTGTGTGTGTCTGTTTCAATAGTCCGTTGTAATCCAGAGCAGATCTGCGTTTCCACCATACAAGTGTGAACAGAACCTATACAAATTTTCAAAAGCACTTTAGTGTGGGGAGGGGGGGAAATGTTTCTCAATAATATTGGTTCACAGGAGAGTGGGTCAGTTACTTTCCTTTGCACCTGCTGATTCATAACTTTCAAAAAGCTTATAATTAAATGTAATCTTACAACTTAGGTTATCTTTAAAGTCTCACATTCTAAAATTAAATTAAGCTCCTTTATACCTAGAAGTGGTATTTTTATTAGCAATAACTGGAAATACATTTTTCATTTTCTTTATGTTATTGTGTTTATACCCATGTATATTTTAGTCATTACCACCATTTGACACCACTAAGGGCTGCATGAGAGAGTCTTCTATCACCCTAGAATTGCACAGGTTAAGTGCAGATTTAGTTGTTATGCTGGTCATAAGCACGTCAATTTTACTGGCAGATTCAAATCACTATGATAAAATCTGGTGGTCATCTGTGATGCAGAGCTTAATTGAATGTAATTTTGGTAGATAATAACCAGCAATGCTTACTACCAATGACAGCATTCTTGTACAAGCATAGGTCTGCCGCTGAACCTCTGCTATTATCCTTCACTTGTGCACTAACACTTCACTGCGCTTTATGCAGGCTTCACATTCTGTGGCACCTAACCTGGACAGAGCATGGTATTCACTGCAAAACGCAAGAAAAGTTTATCAAAAATACATGAGGAAACAAAGTGTTTAACAGAAAAGATGGATAATCCAGCCCAAATGTTATGTTTACAAGAGCAAAGTATTGCAAATTGAATAACAGTACTTAGAGGTATTTTTCTATTATTCTGAGGCAAAATGTTTTCACTTAAAAATCTGAATTATTGTTATTGCAGGGTTTTCCCAGTAGCCCATTAGCATGTACAAGCGAACAGGTTTCAGTCTGCCTGCAATACCCAGAACACTCTTTCCTCTATGTTCAAAGAACATTTGGGGTTTAAAAGAAAGGAGGTTTCATAAAAAATGAAAGACATTCACAGGCTGCAAAATAAGGCCACCTACGAGTGAGGTGAAAGTACCTGCAATCTTCACAGCAGTGAACAGCCACAAACATCCAGAGACAATGTGCACAGTCAAAAGAAAAGCATGAAACATTCTAATACTGACTTACATTTAAGCAGGACCATTTGTACCAATGGTGCAAAATGTTAAGATACTGCATAACAATTGCTAAACATGTATTATGTATGAGGTCAGTGAAAACTCAACCTTCCTGGCGGTAGCCCAGAGCTATGCTCGGGCTAGCCGCCGCAGAGGATCACATGGCCCCTGGAGGATTTTTTACAAAAATTTGCTGTAATAGCTTAAGCTAGAACTTCCACTGATCCCACCCGATCGCCGCCGTAATACATACCCCCAGGGATCCCGCGATGGCACAGCTTCCCAATCAGCTCCAGGCTTCGCTATGGGGAGGAGCTGGACTGCTCATGACGTCAAACGTCATGTCCGATCATCGCCATAGCAACGAGTGAAGCTGAATGGTGAAACTGCGGCTCTCGCGGGATCGCGGAGGGGTAAATATTGCTGGCAGCGATCGGGTGGTTTAGTTAGGTGCGACGGGGCTTGGGGGACAGTTAGCTAGCGAAGTGCTAGCTAAAAGATAAAAACACATTTTATTAAAAAAAAAAAAATCCTCCCACGGGCGCAGCCTCTGAAACTGCGTACCGCCAGAGAGGTTAATAAAAGTGAACCTGTCCACTCGGACTCAGGCGAGTGTTGTAACTTATGCCCAGCCCTTCTTGCATCCCCAGGCTGCTACCACTCGGAAACTATCACTAGACCTGACCCAAACAAAATAAAGAAGTCATCAGTCTTAACAAAATCTAACAGATACCTGGTCCAAACTTCAGTCAACAGCAGTTAATGGCTACTGAATTTATAAAAAATGGTGCCAGGCATGGTGGGCGTGAAGTAGCTGGGGAGCAGTGGATGGTACCCCTGAACCTGAGCTCAGCATCTACACTCAAAGAATTAACATATAGGCAGGAGCATGAAACCCCAACCCTATTCCCAGTATGAAGCTGCCAATTGACTACACACAAACAACTCATCTAAAAGAAGAGCAGTAGTACAGTGATCCTGTGACTCGGGTAGAAGCTTACTGTAACTGTACATAGTTTTCTTGCAAGCTCAGTATCCACTTCTGTAGCATGCCGGCAGAAGAAACTTAACACTTAGAAAGCTTGCAATAAACTACTATGAAAATGTGTACACAGTACCTGTGTACTATGTACTATGAACTTGGTCTATACTATGTGCAATTGGTCATTAAAAGTATTACCAGATGTAACATTTGTTGGTTTGATGTCAGCATATCTGCTCCATGACTAACACTGAACCATACTTCACTTGCCGATTCTATAATTGATTGATTAAAATCAATCAATATATGTATGCGGCTGGTGTATTACAGCTGAAATGAACTGCAATAGATTAATGACCTCTAAACATGTATGAAGAGGTTTTTCTTTCTTGTTTGGATTTGGAATATATTAGAAACCTCAAAAAGTGTCCGCACCAAACATTCAAAATAATGACCATGCTATCCTAGCCAGTTTGCATAAGGGCTCTGTGCTGGGAGTATACCCCTAGGACTACAATCTACACTGCTCAAAAAATAAAGGGAACACAAAAATAAGACATCCTAGATCTGAATGAATTAAATATTTTTATTAAATATTTTATTCTTTACATAGTTGAATGTGCTAACAAAAAAAATTATCAAAGGAAATCAAATTTATCAACCCATGGAGGCCTGGATTTGAAGTCACACTCCAAATTCTAGTGGAAAAATAACACTACGGGCTGATCGAACTTTGATGTAATGTCCTTAAAACAAGATACAAGAGGCTCAGGAGTGTGTGGCCTCCACGTGCCTGTATGACCTTCCTACAATGCCTGGGCATGTTCCTGATTATGTTGTGGATGGTCTACTGAGGGATCTCCTCCCAGACCTGGACTAAAGGACCCACCAACTCCTGGGCAGTCTGTGGTGCAATGTGGCGTTGGTGGATGGAGCGAGACATGATGTTCCAGAGGTGTTCAATTGGATTGAGGTCTGGGGAACAGGCAGGCCAGTCCAAAGCATCAATGCCTTCCATTTGCATGAACTGCCGACACACTCCAGCCACATGAGGTCTAGCACTGTCTTGCATTAGGAGGAACCCAGGTCCAACTGCACCAGTATATGGTCTCACAAGGGGTCTGAGGTTCTCATGCTGCCACTAGAGTGAAAGCAATGCCAGGAGCCAGCATTCAAAAGTGACAAAAACATCAGCCAAAAAGCATAGTAACTAAAACGTGATCTGTGGTCACCACTGCCGTCTCCTAAACTTCCTGTAGCTCCTCTCTGCGGCTTTCCGTCATCCTTTGTGTACGGCTCTGAAGCATACATGTGACCCACTGTGGCATGACATGCCGGGACATGTACATGGATGACAGAAGGCCCCAGGAATTGTAGGAAGTATAGAAGGAAGCGCCCGGAAAACTCCGCACAACTGTAGTACTGCCCCAGTTCTCCCCGAGGCATGCCAGTTACTTGAGACATCCAGATGCCTGAATTGTACACATAAAGGTGGCTGCACACATTACAATTTCTCTGTTCGATTTTACCCCAATACGATTACAACAATCAGTTGTACCAAAAAAAAAAATTAAACTTTTTTGTTTTTTCGATTGAGAAATCTGATGCTCCCTTATCTTGACATGTTGGAAAATT
The DNA here is from genome assembly GCF_040937935.1 of Hyperolius riggenbachi. NCBI lineage: Eukaryota > Metazoa > Chordata > Amphibia > Anura > Hyperoliidae > Hyperolius > Hyperolius riggenbachi. Next base: position 306,159,104 of record NC_090649.1, read on the forward strand.
CAGGGCAACTTACTAAGAATCGTATGCAGTGTGATGGATTGCCAAATTGTATTCAACCATTACTTTTCAGCACACACCAAATGATGTTTGTATAAACAACAAAATGGATGCAATTACGAAAGTGTGTGTGTGTATGTACAGTATATAACGCTGAGATTAAAATAGTATGTTATGATATGTAGTGTGAAAATAATATATATGGAATTGTATTTTTTGGGGGTAAAGGGAAATTATCGTGATATGTAAATGTATCATACTTGGTTTATTTATGTAAAGTAATTAAAAAACCGAAATCATTGTGTGCTTGTAGCAAAATAAAGTGTGATAATGCAGCTGTAAGTAACAGTGTGGTGTTCAGTAGTAATTGTAATACTAAACAGATGATGATCCTATGAGATACTGATAGATGTACAGAGATGGAAACCGGTGATAAATATCACAATGGAAAATGTAGTTCTATGCAAAATGATCAAAAGTTTATAATGAACTTATTTTTTCTTGAAATTGCAGCCATCTGAAACACACTTGTGTTTTTAAATTGAACTATTTCTTCACAATTTCCGATAAACTGAAAAACTGGATTGGTAGACTCGAATCAAAATCAACGAATCCGCAAGCATATGCGGATTCGTTGACGCGTTTTCCACGAGCAAATCGCGCCGCACAAGTGGAAACGTACCCTAACACTTCTGTGCTGTCCACAATTTTCCCAGACAGGCGGATGAGTTTCCTATATAGCCTTTGGTTGAAACGCATCCACCCCTGGCTCCAGCTAGACCACAACAGACCTGCAAAGACGTCACTGGCTCCAGACACCCGCCATAGATACCGGCACACCTACTTTCGACCACCAAATTTACTACCCTGTCCAACCTGTAATGTTCATTCATTTTGGCTAGAAATTATGATCGAAGCATGTTAGGATATCAGTCTTCAGCAGATTTGATCTTAGTGATTGAATCTGCCTAGGAAAATCTCAGTGTATGGGCACCTTACTTGATCAGCAGCCTTTCTGACAGTATTCACAGAGTAGATTTATATATTATGTTCAACAGTTCCCTACTTGCCAAAGTTTTTCTTTTTCACATTCTACCCATAAAAAAAAGAAAAGCATTTTAACCAAATGGTCTGGCAATTCAAATGATTCTGATACACAATTTAAGGTTGCATGGAACACTGCAAAAAAAAAGGTTTTTTTGCCTATCCCCCCAAAAATAAGACATTTTTACTTTCTGATTCTAAATTCCTCATACAGAAAAGTTAAATAGCAACTCAAAAAAACAAAAACAAACAAAAATCGAAGACATCCACAGTGCAGAGAATACAAAAGTTCATTGTAAATCAGTAATCAGTGTAACCAGAAGGTGGCGCTAATGGTCTTTCAAATAAGCAAGGTCAAGCATCCCATGGCTGAGACCTTTTCACTGTACAAATTAAACTTTATGTGATCAGCATATTTAACAGGAAAAACCATAGGAGTACTGCTTCCACAAAATTTGGAATGTGAGATCGGTGTATCCGTAGAAAGTCCTAGTTCAGGCTAACGTTTTTTTTAATGCATATTGTAAACCACTTTCTCATTAATCATTTTTGTATTCCCTGGCTAGCCGAGTCTGCATTGATGTCTTCTGATGTAACGGTCACATGCATTTTGGCTACACCAGGGATGTTGAGCTACAGTCCTCAAGGACAGAAGTCCTTACACATTCTTGGCACAGCTCAAATTTAATTGATGAGACTGGAAGTTGTGGTTCAAGTAGAACACATTTCTCCCTTTCTGAGTCCATCCTAAACACTGGCATGGAAATGGCCCTAGAGGACTGGAGTTTGACACCTGTGGGCTAGACTGAACAGCATTCAATTAGTTATCTAAATTCCTAACCATATCCCAACTTCACCCACAGGAAGTAATGATGGAGGAGCTTCTAGGGGACACTAGGCAGTCATTTTAGGGGACACTAGGCACCATTTTTTTTTGTCAAAACAGAACTGGCTCACCCATGCTCCATAAAGGGGAACTGAGTGAGGGTAAGGGAGAGGGGGTGGAGGTCTAAAGGTCCAATAAGAAACAGATCTCTCTCTCTAATGAAGTCTGATCGGAGAGAGATCTGTTGGCTGCCCATAAACTGCAGGCCGATGCCCAATCAATTTTCAGCATGAAATCTCTCAGGAATCGCCTCATGATGCCACCTTTGCCATTGTCCCCCGCCCAAATGTAAATTTTCAGTCAATTCGAAAAGTTATCTAATCGGATGGTCGATCAGCCTGCAATATTGCTAGATTTATGGCCAGCTTAAGGACTTGTGCAGTTGAAGAATTGCCCACTTCGCTGGCAGCTCCATACTTTATGCACAGTTTTCTGGGTCATGTGACTGACATTTGCCTCAATTCACTAAGATCATGCTGGAGGTAAGGCAAGAGAAAACTTGCCACCACAGTGAGAGAGTTATCTTATCTTTTCATTCCTTTAAGAGAACCCGAGGTGGGGTTCTCACCACAAAATCCCCCTACAGAGGCTGGCTCAGCCTATCGAGCCCAGCCTCTGTTGCTAATCAGATCCCCCCTGCGCTCAGCCAGACCCCTTAAATCTCAGCCGCGCTGTCGACACGCAGTGTGCCAGCAGCGGCTGTGTTTAGCTTCCTAACGTCAATCTCCGCTCTCCCCGCATCCTGTATCGCTCCGGTCCCCGCCCCTTCCCTCCACGCTGATTGGAGGGAAGGGACGCGGGCAGGGACCGGAGCTCTGCAGGAGGCGGGGGGAGCTCCGAGACTGACGTTCGGAAGGTAAACACAGCCGCACAGCACGGCTGTGATTTATGGGGTTTGGCTGAGTGCAGGGGGGATTTAGGAGGGATTAGCAACAGAGGCTGGGCTCGATAGGCAGAGCCAGCCTCTGTAGGGGGATTTTGTTGTGAGAACCCCGCCTCGGGTTCGCTTTAAGTTACCTCCTCTGCAGTTATTTTCACACGCAGTTAATTTACAGCCTGTCTAACTTTAGAATTCTGGAGTTAATTTAAAGACAGAAGAGTTAACTTTAGGTTTGCCTGAGGTAACATTTTTCCTTCAGACTACATGCCTCATCACCACGGTGATAACTATAGAAACATTATTAAAGACAGGAGATGAGATTAGTGAATTGAGGCCATTGTGTGAATAAGCTTTTTTTACAATGCGATTTGATACTATTTTTACTTGATGCTAGCTAGGACCACAAGGAGAACACACATAAAATGTGATTTAGGCAAAATCACATTACAATCATATCGTATAGTATATTTTGCTCATCATTGCATCATTATTTTGCTGATGTCCTTGAATTCTGCGATTTGCATGTGATTGGAAAAAGCAGAAAAATTGTGAGTAGAGAAACTACTATCTAGTCCGTTTGAAGTTCATGAGCGAAAGCTGGATGGCAGGGCTCAATTCCTGGACTAGGAGAAGCGTGCAAAGTGTCATGACTTTCTGCTGCCTTGACATGGGTGGGGTTTGCCTGGTCTACGGTTTACCAAGTTTTGGTGCACTATAGAGTTATATTGTACTTATTCCCTGCACTGCCTTAGGGCCCGTTCTCACTGGGGCGATACCCACTAATTGCCGAAGCGCTAGCGTTTTTTAAAGCGCTAACGTAATACTAATGGCAGTGATCTCACTGCCGCGATTGCTGCTGATCGCGGGCAATTCACAATTAGTGGTAATTGCAAAACATGGTGTCTGCAGCATTTTGCCATGATTCTAGAGCGATTGCGACACACTGTTTAACCTATTTTGGTTCCTGCACGTAGAAACTACGTCCAGGAACCATGCGCGCTACCGCGGCCGATCGCGCACATGCACGTGCGCTCCCGGCCCGCGGTTTGTCGGCCAGGCAATCAGTGAATCGGGCTATGGTGCCCGATCACTGATTCCTCTCCCCCGCTGAAAAAGCGACAGCTTCTCTTGGAAGCTTCGCTTTTTCTGGCTGTTCCCTCCCCGATGCGTCACTCTAAGCGTGTGTTACGCATGGCCGCCATCTTGTGGCCAAAAAGTAAAACTGCAACAAAAAGCAAAAAAAATTAAAATCAACACACAATTACATTAAAAAAACTATGGTTTACATCCCACCCTCCCAAAAATACCCAAATAAAATGTTTAACATAAAAAAAAACAAAAAACATTACAATTAAAAAAAAAAAAAAAAACATGTAAATATTTACCTAAGGGTCTAAACTGTTTAAATATCAATGTAAAGATGAAATATTTCTATATTTTTTTTATTTTAAACTTGTAAATAGTGATAGATGCAAAACGGAAAAAATGCACCTTTATTTCCAAATAAAATATTGCCATACATTGTGATAGGGACATAATTTTAACGGTGTAATAACCGGGACATATGGGCAAATACAATACGTGAGTTTTAATTATGGAGGCATGTATTATTTTAAAACTATAATGGCTGAAAACTGAGAAATAATGAATTTTTTCCGTTTTTCTTATTCTTCCTGTTAAAATGCATTTACAGTAAAGTGGCTCTTAGCAAAATGTACCCCCCAAAGAAAGCCTAATTGGTGGCGGAAAAAACAAGATATAGATCAGTTCATTGTGATAAGTAGTGATAAAGTTATAGGCTAATCAATGGGAGGTGAACATTGCTCAAGTGAAAACGACGGAACGCGAATGGGTTAAAAAGCATTAATCGCGATCGTCCAAAAACACGAGTGTAGAGTGATTTTACCGCGCTGATCGCAGTAAAATCAACCGCACCAGGTTTTGCGTCTTCAAGTGAGAATGGGCCCTCAGGGCTGTTACTGAGCAGAAAAGCACTTGGTATTGTTTCCCATGGATTCATCATCGTGTTGCGTTTTGAGCAAAGGATACAGAACCGTGAGCCTCGCTGGCCCTAGAAGCTAGAAACTATGGGGATGGACACCAGCAGCCGTCTGTTTCAGCTGGCCCTTATGCCTAGTACACACCATGCAATTTCCTGTCAGCTCCATGGGTCAAATTGATAATTTCCAACAGGTCCGATCGATTTTCCGATTGATTTTGTACAGAAGTGATCAGAAAATCCATTATAAATCAGATCTGAAACCTGATCAGACCTGTCGAAAATTAAAGATTCAACCTGTTGATCTGATGGGAAATTGCATGGTGTGGACCAGGCATAAGTGCTTAATTCTGTGCTTCCAGACTCCACTGATAAGGTCCATTTATCACCCTATTTGTACACTTCTCTGCAAGGGGAGTAGGGAGACAACAGAGGGAGAAGGGAGAGGTTTCCCCACAGCCAGATTGAAACGTACCGCACACAAGCATTGTGGGTTAAATACTACACGCAGCCCTATCAGTGTAGCGTGTGCTCCGTAGTAACACACGTTTATTCTAATTGCCGTGCGATAGTGGTATAGCGCAACCGCAATACTTTACTAGCGCAGCCTCTAGTAGCGCGACCGCGATACTACACTAGCGCAGCTGCTATAAGTGCGATACGTGTACCACTTTTAGTCAATCAAGCCCACGGCGAGCGCTGTAAAAACTGCGTAGGAGATTTGGGTACAGCCGGTGACATCATAATAATAGGAATTATGGCTATAGCAGCGCTTAGTGAGTAATTAGGGCAAAAGACGAAGCACAAATTACTACAAAAACAACAATTCGGCCACCAGCAATAGCTGGCAGACTAATTTTTATCTCTCCCCCACTATCCATAGTGGACTGGAGGGGTAATTACAGCCGCCGGGACTTGTGCAGGAGCAGGGTAAGCCGTTTATCAGCTTTACCCTGCGCCCAAATCTCCCGGCAGCCAATTCATAGGCACACACCCATGGAGCCTGTGCACAAAGAAAAAAATCTGATGGAAGGAGGGCATATAAAAATGTATTCAACTCAAAATTTCAATAGCTAAAATTCATACAATAGAAAATGCTCTTTGGATTATTTTTTGTTCTTTTACTGAAGCATGGCAAGGCAACTGTTGCTCCCTATTAGTAGATGGCAATGATCAGGGTAATCTGTTATATCCAGCTGTGTATATGAAGGCCACACAGATTTCACATATTCAGTCAGAGCAACCTAGCAGTACGATGGACTAGAAAAGTCAGAGGACCAAATTCTGGTCATTTACATTAGAGATGGTCAAGGATATTCAAATAATTACATTTGAAATCTGTATGCACCTTGGAATTGGGCCAAACAAATGCACTTACTGTTCTGACTGGTCCAATTCCAACCAGCAAACACTTAATGACATTTGCATACAAACTGGAACTGTTTGTATCTCATTGACGATCTGTAATATAGATGCGCGACAAAGGAGGTCGTAGCTATCTCTGGAGAGTCATGGCCAAAATATTGGTACACTTGAACTTGTCAGAAATGGCATCACTTCTTTTAAAAAATTACTGCTATCGCAAAAAAGTTTTGTTATTAGGTTTGTTTCTTTTGTTGGGAATGGAGCAACGCAGAAAAAAACTTTTCAAACATTCCACAACTTGATCCATATGCAATTAACTTTGTCTCATACGTTTTCTCCAAAGTGATAATTTCACACCTCGTCATTAAAATGCCTTTTAACTACCTAAAGACCGGTCGACAAAAAAAAAAAAAAGCGAGGAATAGTAAAAAAAAAACAAAAAACAAATATTTATTAAAAAAACAAATAAACACAGGGGGGCGATCAGACCCCACCAACAGAGAGCTCTGTTGGTGGGGAGAAAAGGGGGGGGGGGGCAGAGCGCTGAAAAGTTATTTTAAAAAGAAGATGAAAAATTAACTCCTTGGAGAAAAAGGGAATTGAATAAGGATCATAATGTCACCAATGACCTGGAAAAAATTATTGGCACCCTCGACTTAAAGGGGTTCTGGGGGGGGGGGGGTTGAAAAGAAAATCGGACACTTACCTGGGGCTTGTACCGGCCCCCAGGAGCTGTCATGTGCCCGCGCAGTTTTCTACAATCCGCCGTTCCCAGCTGCCGACACCGGGCAATTATTCATCTAACTAGATGAATACAACGGCGGCTGCGCGCGTCTTCGCTCCAGCTCGCATGTCCGGGAGCTTACAAGCAGGCGCAGTACAATACTGCTCCTGCACAGTAAGCTCCCAGAGAGAGGAGCGCAGATGCGCTCGGCCGCAGCTGCAGTTGTATTCATCTAGTTAGATGAACAATTGACCGGTGTCAGCGGCTGGGAATGGCGGATCATAGAGGACAGCGGGCACATGACGGCTGCAGGGGGCCGGTTGAAGCTCCAGGTAAGAGTCCGTTTTTCTTTTCAAAAACCCCCCACAGAACCCCTTTAAACTAAACCTGAGTCGAAATGGTGTAAACGTTTTATACATACCTGGGGGCTTCCTCCGGCCCCCTCCACGCAGATCGCTTCTCCAGTGGCTAGAAGGTGTAATGGTTAAGGGCTCTGCCTCTGGCACAGGAGACCAGGGTTCGAATCTCTGCTCTGCATGTTCAGTAAGCCAGCACTTATTCAGTAGGAGACCTTAGGCAAGTCTTCCTAACACTGCCACTGCCTATAGAGTGCGCCCTAGTGGCTGCTGCTCTGGCGATTTGAGTCCGCCAGGAGAAAAGCGAGATATAAATGTTCTGTGTCTTGTCTTATTTGTCTTGTCTCCACCTTCCGGATGCTCTGGTAAATGCCCTGTTAGCTTCGCCAGTCTGGGAGTACTGCGCATGTGCGGCCCGGCTGTGCTCCCGTCGCCGGGAGCATTCTGCACCTGCGTAGTACTACTGCGCAGGCGCAGAACGCTCCCAGCCACGGGAGCATGACCGTGAAGCATGCACTGGCAGACTGCGCCAACTGGTCAAAGATATAGGAGCATTTACTGGAGCATCCAGAAGGTGAAGGATGGCGGCCAGGGAGCAATTTGCATGGATGGGGCTAAAGGAAGCCCCAGGTATGTATAAAACTTTTACACTTTCATCTCAGGTACACTTTAATACTTGGTAGCACCCCCTTTGGAAGAAATAACTTAATTTCTTTCTGCAACAATCAACGAGTCTTTTGGTACACTCGATGCAATTTCCCACCCGTTCATCAGGAATCGGACGATTATTTCCATCCTTTCTGCTCCTGTTTGATAACAGGTTTGATTTACCGAAGCAAGCACAGGGGAAAAAAATAAATAAATAGATCCCATTATTGATCGAGAACAGTTTGGAAATATACACATGATGCAACGTCCTGTCCGATTACCTGTCGCTCAGACTTAAAATGCATTGTGTGTGCCCAGCATTGGATTTGAGGCTACTTGCACACCAAGACGTTACGTTAGGTGCTACGTTAAGGTTGCATAACGTGCACCTAACACAACGTATGGTGCTGCAAGAGCCGACGGTAGAGTGAGCCGCGTTAGGCGGCTCGATTCCTATAATGTCTCCCAGAGTGGCGCTGATTGGCCAGCGGGTCCACGTGATGCGGAGCGAGACACTCCGCATCACGTGGTCCCGCCGGCCAATCAGCGCCTGCCAGTGCAGTGAATATTAAGTAGCCATGTGCGCGGCTACTGTAGCTGGCTCTCCCCGCCTCCTCTCCGCCCCCCACTGCGCATGTGCAAACAGTCTAACGCGGCTATAGCCGCTCCAAGGCCGTAGCATGCTGCACTTTGCGGAGAACGTGCAGCGTTACATGTAACGCAACATGGGCTGTGTGAACAGCCCACTTGTGTTACATTGCTGTGCGTTGGGGGAGCGTTACAGGCGCACTAACGTGCGCCTGTAACGTCTTGGTGTGTAAGCAGCCTAAAGGGATCCTTCTCCCAACTGCTGTTTTTAGATCTTTCCACAGGTGCCAAATAATTTCCAATGGTAATTGCAACAATTGTGTGGGAGAAATGGTGCATTTTAAAACCAAAAGTGTGTGTGTGTGTGTGTGTGTGTGTGTGTGTGTGTGTGTGTGTGTGTGTGTGTGTGTGTGTGTGTGTGTGTGTGTGTGTGTGTGTGTGTGTGTGTGTGTGTGTGTGTGTGTGTGTGTGTGTGTGTGTGTGTGTGTGTGTGTGTGTGTGTGTGTGTGTGTGTGTGTGTGTGTGTGTGTGTGTGTGTGTGTGTGTGTGTGTGTGTGTGTGTGTGTGTTTTTCCGGGAGAAGTATAAACTTTGATAAATGCCACACTACTAAGTGTCACAGATTCAGTGCAGTACTATTTAGACATTAGGGAACAATTTTATAGTCATATAATTAGACAGTGTCTGGACACAAAAATGAAACCCACTCAAACAGTAGAACAAACAAACTCTATATATAGCCAGGGCAGAACTTGAACTCCAGTGTTCTAAGCAGCAAGGCTAACCAGAGTACCATTTCTGGTAACACAACAGAGTTGGAAGTACTGTTATCAGTTGTTATCAGCAACTTTCACTATCAGTCACCCTCTTGTGTCAGTCATCCCCCTCAGGGGACCTTTCACCCAACCCCAGATATGAAACACATCATATTCATTATTCAAGTAGGCCAATTTAACAATAAAATATCCTTTCTACATTACATCCTTCTGCCATTGTGGAACATCAGTGCTCAGATTTCTAGGCTGCAAAAACTACTTTATGACAAACATGCTGAAAACCCCACTTGCAGGTCACTGATAAGAGGAGACCCTGAAGACAAGAGTGAGCGGACTAATTGTGCACTGCGCTTTTCTATGATGATAAAACATTTTCAACAGCGACGGGAAGCACAATAGAGTTGGGGGCTGTCAGGGGGGCCCACAGGTTATTTTTGCCCCGGGACCACATTGTAGCTAAAACCGTCCCTGACAGAGAGCTGAGGTGACTGCCAAAATGCTCCACTTTTGTCTCATCAGTCTACAGGACATTCTGCCTTTGTGGCTTTTAAATGCACAATTTGGGAAATTTCTAGTCTGCCTTATTTTTCCTTTTGACAGTGGATTTCTTGCCCTTCTGCCATTAAGCCCAGCTTCCAAAAAGCAGCAAAAGGTGTTTAACAGATGCTCTCTATGTTCTCTAGTTTGAGTTTCAGTGCATCAGTTTTAGTTGCAAGACCAGCTATCAGTTATCAAGTGCAAATGCATCAGTAATGGTGACCAACAGGAAACTCCATTGGCAAATTCAAAGATGCTTTTGTCAGTATTCTTGTTAATGCTTCAACAGTATAGTGTAGGAAGCCTTAGCAAAAAGCCTTTTTGAACCTGCCACCTACGCTCCCCAATGGTCCTTTAATTGACCAATGAGAATCCTCCCCAGGAAGGATCTTTATTTCACAATCAGTTGACCAATGGAAAGCCCTGGCTGGAGATTCAAATAAGCTTTAGTCGGGGCTCCTGTAGTGTGGTGGAGTGCTGGCGAGGTATAGTCTTGTGGCAGAGGTCCTGAGAGTATACAATACAAGAACCAGGAACAAAAAAATATCACCATGCTGGGTAATATTAAAAAAAGTGCATCATTTGATGAGCGATATCTAGTCTGTCATACTTTTTCCAGGAAGTGGTGCTTCTTGGCACTTGACACCAGCAATTTGAAAGGAGCGAAGAGAACTTCTGGAAATACAATTGTTCCAAATACTGTAGTTACTTTTACTACTGCTGGATGAGCGATTATTTGTCCAATGGTGTAGAGCCCGCTGGATCAGGCAATTTAGAAATCAGCTCATTTTAAAAATTTGCCAGCTCTTAACACTGGCAAGTTTAGTAAGTGCATAAGGCCCGAAGAATGGTAACCAACAAAGATCACACCAAGCGCAAGACATGGAATACTCAAAGGAACCTCAGATGCTATTTCTGACGTTGCTGAATTTTAATCAGCCATCAAAAGAAAACTGAACAAAAATACTATGCATGGCAGATCACAAAGGAGAAAATACAATATTATCATAGAAGAACATTGCTCTGCATCAGTGGCATAGCTAAGGTGCTATGGGCCACGGTGCAAGTAGTACAGTGGGCCCCTCCCAAGCACTCTATACATAACGATACGGCACTCCAAAACCTGCAAAAGACAACCACGGTGTCAGAGGTGCAACAAGGGGATGGGGAACAGTTTTGTTAGAGCCAATACTGTGGTTGAAGGTGGGCACTGCTGCAGTCATAACCTCTGCACCCTCTATTACTACGCCACTGCCGTCCATCAATTTGCTATACAACACATGGATAAGCTAAAAGGCTTAGACTCAATGGAAAAGTTTGTTTAGCAAAACAAATTTGAGAACAAAACCTCAATCTCATCAGTGAATCACACTGGCCATCACTGATGGAACTATGGATTCTGAACTTGACATGCAAATTTGTCAAGAAAATGTCAAGGCATCAATTCGTAAACCGAAGCAAAAGAGAAAATCATGCAGCAAGACAATGACCATAGATACTCATGTCACTCGATATTTGGATTGCTATCCAACACTATAAAAGTTTTGGCTTAATTATCCCTTAAACCAAAAGTCAAAATTGAAATAAAAGTTAGATACCTTAGAAGAGGGAAGCCTCTGAATAGTCCTGAAGGCTTCCCCTATCGTTCTTGACACCACCTCGACCCAGCGCTGGGATTCTCTTATTAAATCAGACAAGAGCTTGTTGATTTTGCACTCTAGGTTGCATTCCCCTCAGTGTAGGAGCATAGCCACATTGCGCCTGCACAAAAGAAACCACTCGTGCATGGAGTAAGAAGACGTAAGGGGGGAAATTAATTTCATATGCTATGATCTTAAAGGACTTCAGATGTAAACTTAAAGTGAATCCGAGACAGACTTTTGCTGCCTTCATTTTTCTCCCCCTTACATATAGTTTATTGGGCATTCTTCCCCCAAGTGTTTTTATATGTAATTTATTACCTTATTGCATGTTAATAAATGTATCCATGCCCCAAGCTCCCTCCAGCGCCTAGGCATTCTGAGTCCCATGCTGCAAGTGCTCATGGGAGCTCAGCCTGGAAGCAGGAGGCTTTTGCTGAAGCATGCATGAGATTTCAGAGGCAAGGGAACGGAGAGAGGAGGAAAGAGGAGTGGAGTTTTCACGGGTCGAGGGGTGGAGATGCAGAGCAGCTTGCCTGTGTAATGATGACAAGCAGAACATAGCTGATCTCATTGTATCACAGGAAGAAATATTCATATGCTGTTGAAGCTGTTTCCAGCTAGATTTACTGTGTAAACCATCTAAACTTTAGCCAAGTTACATATAGACAAGTTACTTGCTATAGTAAGTTTTTCATTTTGGATCGGCTTTAAAAATCAATTTTGTACTCAACTTGGGCTTCTTCCAGCCCCTCGCAGCTGTCTCAGTCCCTCGCCACAGTCCTGGTCCTCTTTGGTTTTCCCGCTGGCTGCCTGCAATGATGGCGACCCATCGGAGGGGTCAGCTCTTCTGCGTGTCCACGTCATCTGGCACATACTGCACCTGTGCACAACTACGGCACAGACACAGTATGCGTCAGATGATGTGAACACGCAGGCGCATAAGTGCCGACCCCGCCGGTGGGTCGCGATCCTTATGGCTGGCCAGCGGGGACTCCTAGGGGGACTGGAGCTGCGGCGAGGGACTGAGATGGCTGTGAGGAGCTGGAAGAAGCCCCAGGCGAGTACAAAATAGATTTTGACATTTGCATCGGCAGTCCTCTGTCCTCAAGGCCCACCAACACTGCATGTTTTGTATAAAGCCACAGAGGTAGTTAATCAGCTTTGCTGAGACACGAATTGGCTCACCTGTGCACGTTTGTGGTATCCTGCAAAACATGTACTGTTGGTGGGCCTTGAGGACAGGGTCGAGGAACAAGTGACCCTACACCATGGACTACTTTCTAAATCCAATCCAAAGATAGGATAATAGCTCTGGATCATCCACAGGCTTTCTTCTATGGCAAATATCTAACTTTTCTTTTTCTCACAGGTTTGCTTTAATGCTGGTCACAAGTACAAGATGCACATAAATCATCATCTCTCTATTTCATTCACTGGCTCATAATTCTACATATATCTGGAAGTAAAACGTATTACTTTCACAACTGCCCAGCTAGGTTGGTTCACTAAGGTGAAACATTCATGACATAGGATTGAGAGATTCTTGTATCCATAGGAATGCTGGGATGTGTCCATGCAGTTAGGAGTCATCACTCACATTTCATCACCAGTGGTGCTATGCAAGGTAGCTTTCCTAACTATTCACTGTGAAACATATGGAGAGGCTTAATGGACAAATGTTAAGGTGGCCATACACTTATTGCCTGTCAAGTCGAACCTGACAGGAATCGATCCGATGTGTGCGACACACTAGGAACAGATTTCCAATAGATTTCAGAATGAAATCTATTGGAAATCGATCTAAATGCACTATTGCACCATTAGATCCAATGTAACATCATGGGTCATCAATTTGCTGCCAGCAGCAGATCGACCTAGATTTTCCATCTAGTCAGATAGATCAAATCGATCGAAAATGGTCACAAATCAACTGATCGATTTAATATATTCGACTTCTGATCGATCGATTCCATAGAATCGATCGATAGCTGAAATCGACCACTGTATCGGCCCCTTTAGAGACCCCAGAGCAAAGCAATAACATGTATGTGATTGTAATGCAGCTTGTTCATTTGAAATACCTACATATTTGATAAGGGTTTTTCCCTAGGGGAAAGAGGAAATACCACCTTTATCGACCCCATCCTCAAGCCCGAAGTCAAAGCAGCAATCTATCTTAAAATTCAAGATTCAAGAGTGGTCGATTTCTGGAATGCCCTTCCACAACACATCCGCCACTCTCCCACCTTCGAAATCTTTAAACGTTCCCTCAAAACCCACCTTTTCCGACAAGCATATTCTCTAGCTTAGGCCATGCACCCACTAAATAACCTAATTATGCACTGCCTGTACATATACTGTATACATCCCCACCTCTTGTTTCCACCCCATTCCTTTAGATTGTAAGCTCGCAAGGGCAGGGCTCTCATCCTTTTGTGTCATGGACGGTTATTAATTTAATTGCTTGCACACTGTTAGAAATTTATACATTTTAGTCATCATGTTAAATCAAGTTGTAATCAGCAGTGCTGTATCTTGTATCAGTGTTCATATTTCATGTATATCATTGTCTGTATCATTATGTATCCCTTGTTTGTTTTCTTACATTGTACAGCGCCACGGAATATGTTGGCGCTTTATAAATAAATAATAATAATAATAATATTATTATTAATAAGAGCACTTCATGCTTCCCTCTGCTGACATGTTTTATGGAGATGCTGGTTTCATTTGCTAGCAGGACTTGATACCTGCCTACACTGCCAAAGCACAAATACATGGTTCAATGAACATGGTATCACTGTGCTTGACTGGTCAGTAAACTCGTCTGACATAAATCCCATAGACGACCTATGGGGTATTGTCAAGAGGATAATGAGGGACACCAAAGAAAAAAAATGCGGACAAGGTGAAGGCTGCCATGAAAGCATCCTGGGCTTTCAAAACACTTCTGGAGTGCCACAGGCCTCAATGCCATGCCACATTGAAGCAGTAATTCATGCAAATGCAGCCCCAACCAAATACTGAGCGGGCAACATGGACATACTTCTCCGTAAGACAAATTCTGAATTGAAAAAAATATATTTTTTATTGGTCTAAAATATTTTCATTTTCTGAGGTACTGAATTTAAAGGAAAACTTAAGTCAACTATAAAAAATGAGATTTACTCACATGGGGCTTCCCTCAGCCCCCAGCAGCCGATCGGTGCCCTCGCAGCCCCGCTCTGACGCTCCAGGACCCGCCGGCGAACACTTCCGGTTTGGCAGTCACCGGCCGACAGGCATGGGAACGCGAGTGATTCTTCGCGTTCCCAGCCTGTATATGTCCCCCTATGCTGCTATTGCGACCAGCTGTCCGCAATAGCAGCATAGGGGGCGATATACAGGCTGGGAACGCGAAGAATCACTCGCGTTCCCATGCCTGTCGGCCGGTGACTGCCAAACCGGAAGTGTTCGCCGGCGGGTCCTGGAGCGTCAGAGCGGGGCTGCGAGGGCACCGATCGGCTGCTGGGGGCTGAGGGAAGCCCCAGGTGAGTAAATCTCATTTTTTATAGTTCTTAAGTTTTCCTTTAAGGTTTTCATTGCTTGTAGGCATTAATCAGCAAAATATAAAACATAAGCGCTTGATACATGTCACTCTGTGTGTGCAGAAGCTAAATTAAAGATTTTTACTTTTTGAATTGAATTTCTGAACTAAATTAACTTTTCAATGATATTATAATTTATTAATTTGCACAAGTATAGTGCATGTATAAACAAAACAAAACAAAAAAAAACAAACAAACATAATAAACAGGGCTGGAAAGTAATGCTTTAGAATGCACAGATATTTTTATGCTGAGGTTTAGTGCAGTTATGCACAGGCTACCAATATGTTTATATGTGATAACATAAAAGAATCACAGGGGAACTGAGGTGTCACAGATTTTCCAGAGTAGGTGTGATGACAAAATAAAAAAGCACTTCAACTGCTCACTGCCACCGCCAAAAAGAGAAGCCACATCCTTTAGAGAATACCTACAAAGCAAAATAACATCATGTACGCAAGTACGTGCGGTGGGGTTCAACGCTGGTACCATGTGTAAAGTCTCTGACAAACTAGCACTACAGTACATCCATTAGCAGAGGACAAATGCTGCTGGGAGACAACAGGTGGATACATGTTAGCACACATCTGGAAGCCAACGCAAAATAATATTTTAAGATGAACTGAACATTCTCAAAGAGGAACATTGAGATTTTTTTTTTTTTTTTTTTAACAAAAAGGAAAGAGAGTGTGTTTTGAGCAGAAGAAGAATAGATAAGCAAAAGAGAAAAAAAATCCTCATATCCCATCAGTATCATGTAGAGAAAAAGTTCCCCACGCAGCATGGGAGGAATCAAGCTTACTACTAGCGCACATGGCTAGAGGTTTGTTTGTTTTATTCCCGTATTTGAATACACGCCCCTTTATTTCTTATATAGATACCAAGGTTTATCCCGATTGCTTAGGGTCCTGTTTCACACTTGAAATCTCTGCAAAATCACAGCTATTTTCCAGCAATTCCGTTTGCAATTCTCACTCAGCGCTTCTCATTCCCCTACCGAGAATTGCAATCACGGAAACATTTTACAACGATTTTCAGTATGAGGCCTC
This sequence comes from Hyperolius riggenbachi, assembly GCF_040937935.1. NCBI lineage: Eukaryota > Metazoa > Chordata > Amphibia > Anura > Hyperoliidae > Hyperolius > Hyperolius riggenbachi. Next base: position 306,175,182 of record NC_090649.1, read on the forward strand.
TTCACACTACAAGCAATTCTGAATTTTAATTCAAGTTAGAAAAACACTGCAAGCTGCTACGTTTTTTAAACCTGAATCAAATATCGGATCGTATAAAAAAAAAAAAAAATCTGACTCGCATGTAGTGTGCAAGAGGCCTGAAACAGACTGCTGTTCACACTGTTTGCTGCCATTTCTCTGCTGTGCCTGATCCTGTGCCGCTATTTCTCTGCTCTCCGCTGGGTTGCAATGCCGATGCTGCGTCTGATCCTCCTATGTCTACAGTATTATATTTTGCTAATGATAATAAAAGATCGATATCTCTGCATGCAAAGCTTCTAGACACTCCATGGAATATCTATTCTATATTGTGAACCAGTGGGGCTGCATTTTGACACAGAGGTAGTTCGGAGGACCGAGGGGGGAAAGTCAGTACAAAAATCCTCAGACGCCTCGACTCTAGAGCCCCTGCAGGGCTATGGAGTGGGTACAAAACCTGAAGTACCAAAAAAGTAGGCAAAAGGGTCTTACTAAAATTATTCTGAGTATTTTCATGCTCGTTTGTAGCTTGCATGGAATTTTATTGTGATCTGAAATTTCACCCAGGAGAAAACTTAGGATGTAAAAGTGTATAGCCAGAATGAAGCAGACAAATGTTATGGTAACATACAAAGTGACTCATTACTTTGGTGTACCATTTGATTTTTCATAAATTAAAACAAAAGATTACAAAAAATTAACATTTGTTTAAAGGGAAGGTCCGAGGAATTTAAAAATAAAAAATCCACTTACCTGGGGCTTCTTCCAGCCCCTGGCATCTGTCCTGTGCCCTCACCGCAGCTCTGGTGGCTCCCGGTCCCCTCCGGTGGAGAAGCAGACCTTGCCAGGTCGGCTTCCTCTGCGCTACAGCATGCGGTTCACTGGTCACACTGACGTCATCTGGACTGTACAGCGCAGGCACAGATAATGTCAGCGTGACTCAGAGCTGCACACGCAGGCGCAGTAGAAATCCTGCGCCAGAGGGGACTCAGGACCACCAGCGGTGAACAGAGCTGCGGCGAGGGCACAGAACGGCTGGCAGGGGCTGGAGAAAGCCCCAGGTAAGTGGATTTTTGTATTTTTAAAGTGCTCGGATGTGCACAGGGAGTCTGAAGAGTGTGTAATATATATATATATATATATATATATATATATATATATATATATATATATATATATATATATATATATATATATATATATATATATATATATATATATATATACATATACATATATATATATATATATATATATATATACATACACACATATATATATATACATATATATATATATACATACATATATATATATATATATATATATATATATATATACATACATACATACATACATACATATATATATATATATATATATATATACGCTTCAGATTCACTTTAAGCCACTGTTCATCCATACTAGCTGCAGGCTCTGATCTGGCACCAAAAAATTTTCTCCCTCACTATTACAGTCAAAGTTTTAACTGCCTAAAGAAAATTTAGAACACTCAGACATTTTTACAATCAACACCCTGAACTTCTGGTTCACCTACCCACTTGTTAACTCACAGCTGCTGTGAGGCGAGACCTTAGTTCTTAACTAGCTAAAATCTGTGTGGGTGGTCAGAAGAAATAGAACATTGCTAAATTGGTGAAGGAAACTTCAACTGAGAGGAATATGGAAGCTGCCACAGTTACCTATGTTTATAAATGGCAGTTCAGTTGTCTGGTAGTTCCTCTTATCATCTAAATGCCTTTATCATCTAAAATAAGTAAGATAAATACTGCATAGTGGCTTGCAGTGCAAAAACTTCAGATCTGGCTCCACATGGACACTATCTATATGGATTATGTTCTCCACGTGTTTCTTAAAGAGCAGCTGTCGGACATACTATCTCAGAAAAAAAACAAACACATATAAGTAGATAAATACTTGCTCTACTTACATAACATAGTGGTGTGGGTACTTATCAGTTAGCCGGGCGCATCCTCTAGGTGGCGACAAAACTCCACCAGAGTTACATCTTTTCCTACGATCCATTTCGGCCTGGAGGGGGAATAGTAATTAGCACCACCTGCCGGATGCGCCCGGCTAACGGATAAGTACCGTGGTGTGAAAAACTATTTGCCCCCTTTCTAAATTTCTTATTCTTTTGCATGTTTGTCACACTTAAATGTTTCTGCTCATCAGAAACGGTTAACTATTAGTCAAAGATAACTTAATTGAACACAAAATGCAGTTTTAAATGATGTTTTTTATTATTTAGTGAGAAAAAAAAACTCCAAATCTACATGGCCCTGTGTAAAAAAGTGATTGCCCCCCTTGTTAAAAAATAACTTAACTGTAGTTTATCACACCTGAGTTCAATTTCTGTAGTCACCCCCAGGCCTGATTCCTGCCACACCTGTTTCAATCAAAAAATCACTTAAATAGGAGCTGACACAGAGAAGTAGACCAAAAGCACCTCAAAAGCTAGACATCATGCCAAGATCCAAAGAAATTCAGGAACAAATGAGAACAAAAGTACTGTAATTGAGATCCATCAGTCTGGTAAAGGTTATAAAGCCATTTCTAAAGCTTTGGGACTCCAGCGAACCACAGTGAGAGCCATTATCCACAAATGGCAAAAAACATGGAACAGTGATGAACCTTCCCAGGAGTGGCCGGCCGACCAAAATTACCCCAAGAGCGCAGAGAAAACTCATCCGAGAGGCCACAAAAGACCCCAGGACAACATCTAAAGAACTGCAGGCCTCACTTGCCTCAATTAAGGTCAGCGTTTACGACTCCACCATAAGAAAGAGACTGGGCAAAAACGGCCTGCGTGGCAGATATCCAAGGCGCAAACTACTTTTAAGCAAAAAGAACATTAAGGCTTGTCTTAATTTTGCTAAAAAAAACCATCTCAATGATTGCCAAGACTTTTGGGAAAATACCTTGTGGACCGACGAGACAAAAGTTGAACTTTTTGGAAGGTGCATGTCCCGTTACATCTGGCGTAGAAGTAACACAGCATTTCAGCAAAAGAACATCATACCAACAGTAAAATATGGTGGTGATAGTGTGATGGTCTGGGGTTGTTTTGCTGCTTCAGGACCTGGAAGGCTTGCTGTGATAGATGGAACCATGAATTCTACTGTCTACCAAAAAAATCCTGAAGGAGAATGTCCGGCCATCTGTTCATCAACTCAAGCTGAAGCGATCTTGGGTGCTGCAGCAGGACAATGACCCAAAACACACCACCAAATCCACCTCTGAATGGCTGAAGAAAAACAAAATGAAGACTTTGGAGTGGCCTAGTCAAAGTCCTGACCTGAATCCTATTGAGATGTTGTGGCATGACCTTAAAAAGGCGGTTCATGCTAGAAAACCCTCAAATAAAGCTGAATTACAACAATTCTGCAAAGATGAGTGGGCCAAAATTCCTCCAGAGCGCTGTAAAAGACTCGTTGCAAGTTATCGCAAACGCTTGATTGCAGTTATTGCTGCTAAGGGTGGCCCAACCAGTTATTAGGTTCAGGGGGCAATTTCTTCCTCACACAGGGCCATGTAGGTTTTGAGTTTTTTTTCTCACTAAATATTAAAAACCATCATTTAAAACTGCATTTTGTGTTCAATTATGTTATCTTTGACTAATAGTTAACGGTTTTTGATGAGCAGAAACATTTAAGTGTGACAAACATGCAAAAGAATAAGAAATCAGGAAGGGGGCAAATAGTTTTTCACATCACTGTATGTATTACACTGTCCACGTTTTGATTTTAGTGATTTTTCTACAGTAACAAAAGAGAAAATCCTTCTTCCTTCCTAGCATTTCCCATTTTAACTCTGGCTATTTTAAAGCCAATTCTGATGGGCACGGCTCCACCTACAATTAGCTACAGAGCAGGTGATGCTACTAAATGTCTATGGCCCTAATGGGGAAAATAAGGATTTTTTTGACATTTTAGTGAATCAAATAAATACAATTTCCCAAGCATCTTTGACAGTTGTAGGAGACATTAATTCAGTGGTTGATCATAAAAGGAATAGGAGCCATCCCGAGTGCCTTGGCACGTGTAACGGATACCAGGCTGCCATTACTACTAGAGACATCTAACTTGCTAGACAGCTGGAGGTACCTCAACCCTTTTGACAAAGAATATACCTTTTTTTTCTCCAAAACATGCAACATAGTCAAGAATAGATATGTTCCTGGTGCGCGACAGAATGGTGAACAGAATGAACTCCTGCTCTATAAGGGAAATACTTATTTGTGATCACGCGCCAGTAACGCTCGACTTGCATAATGTAGTTCAAAAAGGTTCGGACTGGGTTTGGAGGTTTCCCACGAGCCTATATGGCGACGAGGCATTCAAACAGCTACTACATATTGGTGGATTGAATATGAAAAAGCATAAGGAGACAACTGTGCTGTTCTGGGAGACTGTTAAATACAGTACTCAAAGGCTGTATTATCTCTTATGTAGCAGCGAGGAAAAAGCAACTCACAAAGCAGTACACAGATATGGAGGGTAAGGCGAGAGAGTCACAGAAGGAATTCATAAAAAAAAAAACCTCACCGTTGACAAGGGAATATTGGATGAGGGATAATGCAAAGGCAGACCTACAGTTTACAATGAGAGAGACTCTCCACAAGGCACACACCGTTTTTTCACAGATTTGGAGGCAAGGCAGGCAGGCTGGTAGCAAACTTAGCATCAAAGCAACTTAGAAGACAAGAGGCCCCGATTGGATTACAGACGGAGAATGGCACTATAAACCATGACCCTAAAACAGTCAATGACACTTTCGCCAAGTTTTACTCTAAAAACTTTATAAGAAGAACCCCACAGATGCGCAGGATTTAGACAGCATTCTCAAACAGATTAGACTGCCCACTGTAACAGACTCAGAGGCTGACATGTTAAAGAAAGATACTGCAAACTATCAAGACACTAGCCAACGCAAAATCCCCAGGGCCAGATGGACTCCCAGCGGAGTTCTTTAAAATACTAAAACAAGATGTGGCAGATCCACTGGTGCAAGTATAAAATTCCATCCTGAATACGGGACAATATCCCAAAACAGCCAATTAGCCTATATTAAACTCATCCCAAAAGATGGGAGGCACTCCACAAAACCAGGCTTATACTGCCCTATCTCCTTATTAAACCAAGATATGAAACTGCTCTCAAAGATATTGACTGACAGGCTAGCGCAGATAGTTCCAAAGCTAGTGCAACCGAATCAGATGGGGTTTGTACGCAAGAGGGCAGCCGTTAGTAATGTGAGGAAAATTCTTACGGTATTAGAGCACGCCAAAGCATAGCCTCGTACTTATAAAGATGGAGCAGTCCTTGTGCTTGACGCAGAAAAGGCCTTTGATAATGTGGAATGGGATTGATTGCAGGTGGTGTTGAAACGACAGGGTGTCACAGGAGCTTTCTCAAAGGCAGTCCAGGCCATGTATTCTAGCCATACAGCAAAAATTGTCATGCAGGAACACATTTCTAATTCCATACAATTAACTAAGGGGACGAGGCAGGGGTGCCCCCTGTCTCCTCTGCATTTTAATCTAGCGCTGGAGCCGCTCATGACCATCTTAAGGAGTCGTATCTCAGGGATAAAGATTGGGAATATTAGAATCCAACCGGCATTGTTTGCGGATTATGCCCTTCTATTCCTGCAGGATCCCCTCCAACAAGTGCCGTAAATATTTCAGATACTAGAAGAGGTGGGTACCCTAGTGGGGTATAAGGTAAATAGGGATAAAAGCCTTCTCTTCCCATTATTTAAATAGGCGCAACTGAGAATGTGGCAAAAGTTGGGGGTAGAAATTAGCACCACAAAGTTTAAATATCTAGGGGATTTCTATACCTAGAGATCCAGCAGAACTATATGCAATCAATTACACCCCCTTGATCAAAAGCATAATAGAGCAACTGAATAGATGGCACAATCTACCAATAGGCCTAGAAGGAAAAGCAGCTTTAATAAAAATGGTTTTCATGGGTCGGCTGCTGTACCCCCTGTTTTTTGTCGATGTACTATTTTCAATTAGAATTATTCGTTTTACAGTGAACCTGAATAAAAATAAATTCATGAGATATTGAACTTTATATGTAGTATGAATGATAAATAGAACAGTAGTAGCGTAGTAAAGTCATTTTTATTTTCCGTTTTATAGCTTTACTTTTAAGATTTCATCCAACTGGCAAAGCTGCAGTTAAGAATTCACACTGCATTTTAAAGCAGAAAAAGATACAGAAGTACCTTATATACTCGTGTATAACCCTAATTTTTCAGCACAAAAAATGTTGCTAAAAAGTTACCATCCTTGGCTTATATACGAGTCAGTGGAGCAGAACAGATGGTGATGCAGGTTTTGTTACTGGCATTGGAGCTTAAAGGGAACTTTAACTGTATGGGGGGGTAAAGAGTTTCACTTACCTGGGGCCCCCTGCAGCAGTACTGTGCCCACGGAGCCGCTCTGGAATCCTCCGGTCCCCCGCTGTCACTTAGTTTAGTTTTTGATGACTCACCAGTCGGCCGGCCGCCGTGCGTACTATTGGGCGCATTCCCTACTGCAATTAGCACTGTTGCGGACCTCAACGTGTAAAAAAATACGCGTTGACGCATTCCGCACTCGTAGATATGCGGCAACGCGTATTTTTGTACACATTGCAGTCCGCAACAGCGCTAATTACAGTAGGGAATGCGTCCAATAATACACATGGCGGCCGGCCGACTGGTGAGTCGTCAAAAACGAAACTAAGTGACAGCGGGGGACCGGAGGATTCCAGAGCGGCTCCGAGGGCTCAGGACTGCTGCAGGGGGCTGGTAATAGCCCCAGGTAAGTGAAACTCTTTACCCCCTGTTCAGTTAAGGTTCCTTTAAGGATCAGCACTACAAATTCTGCTCTTGCCAGCTTGCTCCCTGCTGTGGTCTTGCCCCCCATTCCCTGTTACATGGTGTGCAGAGTGTGCTGCTCAAGACTACCTGTGTCCCCTGGCTTGTGGAACACAGTATGCCAGCAATGTTTCATAAGTGAAATGACTGGGTATTCTTTCTGAGTGGCAATCACTGTGTCTCATATCTATGAAGTCATCTAGTGCAGTCTTGAGACACAGCTGTATCATCCTTGGGGTACATCTAGCTATGGGGAGGGGGGCTCACTTGTACTGGGGGCACATCTGGCTTCTGTGGAGGGAGCTATACTGGGGAGGGGGCTTATATCAGCCCTTTAGCTTCAATTTCGTTTTCAGCAAACTGCTGGATTCAACAAGCTCTTTTGCATAGATAACTCAACTTTTTTTTTTTTAACTCTTGCTGTATTGGAAGGGTCTTCAAATAATTTCTTAATAGGGCTAGTACTATAGGTGTATACATTCATCTCATCACGTCACTTCAAATACGTTTTAAATAAGTTACGTTTAAATTTCTTTTAAAACAGTATTTCAACTTGCAAATGAGGTGGTAGTTTTATAACAAAAGGAATCTGCAATATGAAGCAACACCTTAAATACTATTCATGATGTATTTATTGTATTTAAAATATTTTATTTCATACATGGTAGATTACAGCTGTGATCACTTCATAAAAGTACATTTAAGTACTGAGGTTTGATAAAGGCATACATTCATCAAAAATATCACTGATAAAATGATCGATTCAATTTAAAAAACTACTACACTTACTTACAGAGAAGCCTTGTGAAAAATATGCTTGTGTAGTACTAGACTAGAGCACAGAATATCCTCGTTTGAGCCCAGAAAAACAACCAGCACCATCTACTAATGCAGCACCCAATACTGATTGAATATTTAAAAGTACTGGTTAAAAATCCCCATAACATTTTTTGAAATACAAAAATAAAATACTTTCTAAAATGTAAGTAAATATATACCCCCACTTAGGAAAACTGTACATAAAATCAGAAATTTACACTGTAAACATGAAGAGCAGTTATAAAGAAAATTAAGAGAAATTAAGCTTAGGAGGAACTGAGAGCTTCATCTTCCAAAAGCCATTTTTTGGCTCTCTTTCACAATGTCATCAGGGGAGGGTGTTTGAAAATCAAAGGGGATCAGTGCTGTGTCACCCATGTGACTTATTACAGTTGATGAATCACGTTCACAGTTTAAGATGCTTTTGCTGCATGGTTTTGGAATGTATGTAAAACATAAACTTAAAGCAAACGCAGATGGCTTGGCTTTCAAAGCCTTTGCCCACTGCTGGATAGGTGTCTTACGGTGTTTAGTCAGAGTTTTTTCAGAGTGAGGATATTTTTTACTGGATGGCTTTGGATCTAGTGGGTCTGAAGATATGGGTTTTGAGTCAGGCCCGATATTACTACTTATCAAAAAGCGGAGATCTATATTTGCGTCCCTTTCAGTCAATGGTTCAGAATCACATTGAAACAGACTGTGGTCATCAAGAACAGGCTTGCCAGCTTCAGCAATTAGATCAAAGAGGGAAATCTGTGGCTCAGCTCGAGCAGTGGGCCGAGTAACAGAAAGCACTGGCAAAGAAGAGGTCAGAGATTTCAAATCAAATAATGGGTCAGATGTATCTGCCAGTTGAGATAGAGGCACAAGAGAGCCAACCTGTGCTTCTGCACTACCTGAATTCTTCTGAGAAGGTTCAAAAGAAAGGTCTTGCAAGTCATTCCTCTCTTTGTGCTCCTGAATCAGGTCAGCCAGTGACGGACTTCCATATTTTGGTACAGACAAGTTTTCTCCATCAGAGGACATGCTATCCTCTGAATTTAACACTGAGCTCAGGCTGCCAAATAAATGTACTTGTTCACTTAAGCTATGATTTTCAGGAACAAGCAGTTTAGAAAAAGAAACCGCTTGCAAATTATCGGAGCTGCTCAAAGTTTCATGTTCTTTACAATTTGGTCGGTTTAAGGGTCTACTTGAAAGGCAGCCTAGCTGTAATGCATTCAAATCTGGAATCTGAGCTGTATACTTTGTGTGTGCAGTTATTTCACATGGTTTAGTTCCCAACAGATCTGATGTATCTGAGGTGGCTGGACATGACATTAAGTCAAAAAGACTAATTTCAGAGAAAGAAGCTGGTTTGAAATTACTGCTATTTGAATTTGAACTGATCAGGGCAGATAAAGACAGGCTAACAGGGAAGTTAGAAGATTGCTTTTCCTGTTTGTCACTGGTTAGGTCAATGCTGGTTGGATTCTGATCCTTCATTATGGCATATTTAGTTGGCTGTGAAGGGTGCGGAGTTTGACAAGATACAACTTGGCCATTAGACAAATTCTGTAAAGAAGAAATTATGGCTTCTTACCTTACAATGGCCAAAATTTTTCAGATAAGAAAGTGTTGAAATCAAAAAGGTCCATGCGTGAAACCAGCAACACAGATGAAGAAAGGGGGGGGGGGGAAGCACAAAAAGGCATTTATTTGCTAAATATCACAACCCTTATATGAAGTCAATATATACTGTAAATTTTGAATGTATTGTCAGTAATTATTAAGGAATACATAAAACGTATGCTTCTCCATGGAAAACTTGAAAAAGCTGTTAAAGAGAGTCTGAAGTGTAAGTAAAGAAAGAAAAGAAAAAAAAAAAAAAAAACATTCACCTAAGGAGGGAGAAGGCTCTGGGTCCTATACAGGTATCTCATTCCTCCTACAGTCCTCTTGCTGGATCCTCCGTTAGTCTCTGACCCATAGGTTGCAGAAAGCGCACTTCTGCCACTGCGGGAGGCTTTGGCAATCTCGGGAGCCCAAGTGCTCCTGAAGTCAGCCACCCCGTACTGCTCATGCACAAGAATGCATGCTCGCACATGCGCAGTACGGAAAGGCAGTCTTCAAGAGCACTCAGGCTCCTGAAGATTGCCGAAGCCTCCCACAGCGGCAGAAGTGAGCAATCTCTGGCCCATCGGTCAGAGACTGCTATCTGAAGATCCAGCACTGGAATGTGGGGACCGTAGAAGGAACGGAAAGGCTCTATATGACCCAGAGCCTTCCTTCGCCGTAGGTGAGTATCTGGGGTGTTTTTTAAATTTACACTTCAGACCCTCTTTAAATAGCAATGCACAGGTCCATAATAAGAACTTGGGAAATGCTTCCTTTGTACTTGATATGTACTTTAATATAAATAGATACAGCTTCCCAATTTTACATGGAAAAATTGTAGACCATTACAAACCAAGGGCACATTTATAACTTTCCATTGCTCCCACCAATACATTAACTTGCCTATCTCCCTCCACCAGTGTGATTTTCCTCCCTCATAGCCATCGGTGTCCCTCGCTGTGGTACTTAAAAAATACTAAGGGGCTTCTTATCCCTGGAGACATTCCCTAACTTCCAGCCAAAATACTTCCAGCCAAAAACTGCTAAAATATTTACAAAGAAAAACTATAGTTAATCAAATATGTAATGTATATTGTAGCCTACAGCTGGCGACACGTCTGCAGAATAAGCTCTATTTCAACTTATTAGTAATGCCAACTAATAAAAACTACAAAAAAATTCCAAACAATGGGGGGAAAAAAATAATACTACGTCATTACAGAAAGGTGCTACTTTAAAAATGATCAGTCACTGCTTTATGATAGGCAGATTCCTTTACAGTGGTTTGCAAAGTTTTCCACATTTTGTCACATTACTGCCACAAACATGAATCAATTTTATTGGAATTCCACGTGAAAGACCAATATAAAGTGGTGTATACGTGAGAAGTGGAATGAAAATCATACATGATTCCAAACATTTTTTACAAATAAATAACTGCAAAGTGGGGTGTGCGTAATTATTCAGCCCCCTAAGTTAATACTTTGTAGAACCACCTTTTGCTGCAATTACAGCTGCCAGTTTTTAGGGTATGTCTCTACCAGCTTTGCACATCTACAGACTGAAATCCTTGCCCATTCTTCTTTGCAGAACAGCTCCAGCTCAGTCAGATTAGATGGACAGCATTTGTGAACAGCAGTTTTCAGATCTTGCCACAGATTCTCGATTGGATTTAGATCTGGACTTTGACTGGGCCATTCTAACATATGGATATGTTTTGTTTTAAACCATTCTATTGTTGCCCTGGCTTTATGTTTAGGGTCGTTGTCCTGCTGTAATGTGAATCTCCGCCCCAGTCTCAAGTCTTTTGTAGACTCCAAGAGGTTTTCTTCCAAGATTGCCCTGTATTTGGCTCCATCCATCTTCCCATCCACTCTGACCAGCTTCCCTGTCACTGCTGAAGAGAAGCACCCCCAGAGCATGATGCTTCCACCACCATATTTGACAGTGGGGATGGTGTGTTCAGAGTGATGTGCAGTGTTAGTGTTCCGCCACACATGGGGTTTTGCATTTTGGCCCAAAAGTTCCATTTTGGTCTCATCTGACCAGAGCACCTTCTTCCACGTGTTTGCTGTATCTCCCACATAACTTGTGGCAAACGGGACTTCTTATGCTTTTCTGTGAACAATGGCTTTCTTCTTGCCACTCTTCCATAAAGGCCAACTTTGTGCAGTGCATGACTAATAGTTGTCCTATGGACAGATTCCCCCACCTGAGCTGTAGATCTCTGCAGCTCGTCCAGAGTCACCATGGGCCTCTTAACTGCATTTCTGATCAGCGCTCTCCTTGTTCCGCCTGTGAGTTTAGGTGGACGGCCTTGTCTTGGTAGGTTTACAGTTGTGCCATACTCCTTCCATTTCTGAATCATCGCTTGAACAGTGCTCCGTGGGATGTTCAAGGCTTTGGAAATCTTTTTGTAGCCTAAGCCTGCTTTAAATTTCTCAATAACTTCATCCCTGACCTGTCTGGTGTGTTCTTTGGACTTCATGGTATTGTTGCTCCCAATATTCTCTTAGACAGCCTCTGAGGCTGTCACAGAGCAGCTGTATTTGTACTGACATTGGATTACACACAGGTGCACTCTATTTAGTCATTAGCACTCATCAGGCAATGTCTATGGGCAATTGACTACACTCAAACCAAAGGGGGCTGAATAATTACGCACACCCCACTTTGCAGTTATTTGTAAAAAATGTTTGGAATCATGTATGATTTTCATTCCACTTCTCATGTGTACACCGCTTTGTATTGGTCTTTCGCGTGCAACTCCCAAAAAATTGATTCATGTTTGTGGCAGTAATATGACAAAATGTGGAAAACTTCAAGGGGGCCGAATACTTTTGCAAACCACTGTATGTAATTTTAGTTCCCTTTTTACAATGATTCTGTGTACAGAGGTATTATTACATAAAAAGCTCTATCTCCAGAAACTGGTTGTACCACTGAAATGATGATGCGCTAATCGATTTCACCTGGCAAATTTAATCACGGCGATTGACTCTACCTGAAATCGATGCCCCAACACGGCAACCCAATTGTAATTTTATTCAACATTATCGAATATATCAAACGGAAGAGCTAGGTGGAAAAGGGTGGGGGAGCTGCAGTAGGCAATTGCATAGGGCTCCATAGCTGGTGACAGGGCATCCAAGATGTTCCCCTAATTGTGCTTCCTTGGGGCCCCTGCAGAGTACTTGCAACAGAGGCAGAAACTCACCTGTCTGGTCGTCACGCTCTTCTAGTGCAAGTAGGTACATGCTGCTGGGTCACAAAGAACAGGCACTAGGGAGGTGAAGACAGAAGGACACAGACTGGAGAGAGTGTGCCAGTCGGACAGGTGAATTCACTGCCGTAAGTAATCTCCATGGACCCTGAGGGTGTCACGGCCCCAGGGGGAGGGGGGGCAATACTATCTGGTGGGAAATAAAGGGGCCACAGACCGAATCCATAGATTTTTATATTATCATGCTGAAATCTATCAACATCAATGTGTTGCGTGTGACAGGAATAGATCAGTCTCAGATTAGATTCTGATCTGAGATGGATCATTTTTGGGGGGTCTGAGGCGCTCATCTATAAGTGTGCGGGCACCTTTATTAGAAGTCCTTGTCATGATCTAATCAGTTCAACTTGCAACTGTCTCCAGAACTATACACATCATTAACCATATTATTTGTAGTTTAGGATGAGGAAAGGTTTATAATCCAGTAGATGCTTTTGATGGCATATTTTTTTTCTCCTTTGCACAGATCAATAAAGACCTACCTTTCGCTGGTCTCCCCGTAGTGGACACGTCTTGATTCGTCGGCACAGCTTTTTCATTGCCGTCCTGTTTAAATACTAGATCGAGGGCCTTGGCTACATCAAACTGACATTGTAAGACAGCATCAGTCATCACTTTTTCTGAGACAGACTCTCCCAGGACTTCCCTCATGTGGTCCAGGCATGAGTACAAACGAGCTAAAAGATGAAAATATATTAATTACCCAATATTCCGTGACCTTTCAATCCTTAAAACAAATCTCATAAGTGGACAGGAAAAATGGAAAAACTGTCTTGGACAAAGCAAGTGCAGAATGTGATGTTAGAACTCAATAGTAAAGGGTGAAAACAAACCAGCCACTAAAGCCTAACTACATTCACATCAATAGGACACTTGGTGATATTCCCAATACAGGCTCGGGGTGAAAAAAATATGTTTTAGTTTGGTAATCCTGAGCCTGGGATGGGAGGACCGCCAGGCATGATATTCAGAGCCCACAGCAGTGAGCAGGCTCCCTGTCTCTCAGTTGAGTTCGCCATCTGTCACAGGACTAAAGATGGTGATCTCACCAGAGATAGAGAGCTCCCCAAAGGAAGAAATGCAGCGCTGGATCCTGGGGAGGTAAATTCTGTGCAGAGGTTGCAGGGGTATCTCTTTGGGGGTGTGCTTTATTTTTCTGTGCTTTATGGTATAAAAGCAGAGAAAATTGCAATTTTAGACCCTAAAATCCAGAAGGAATCATCCTGTCAAGGAGGTTAAAGTGAACCTGATCTCTGGATCACGCCAAGCATATCTCAAATACAAAATAGAAAGTTCGATAGATAAAGTATCCGTTTTGATCTGATTTCATTATGTAACATTTTCCCCAGCAGGCAGAAATAAGGTTACCAATACCTGATATAGCACACTTGATCCTTATGGCAGCTAAGAAAGCCGTATTCAATCGTTGGATCTACCCTACTCCCCCCTCCCTACAAGATATACATGAAGAACTTTCCTACCTGCTGAAGCTTGACAGGCTGGGAGCTACTCTTCATGTGGACAAAGGCATGAAAAAGTTCTGTAAACCTAACATTCTTCATATACCAGCCTCAGAAATGGATACTTTAACCACTTAAGCCTTTAGTGTTTTTCCACCTTATGCATCTGAGCAATTTTCACCTCCCATTAATTCACCAATAACTTTATCACTATTTATCACAATGAAATAATCTATACCTTGTTTTTTTCCGCCACCAATCAGGCTTTCTTTGCGTGGTAAATTTTGCTAAGAAATATTTTATTCTAAATGCATTTTAACGGGAATATTAAGAGAAAAACAGAAAAAAATCATGATTTGTCAGGTTTTGCCCATTATAGCTGTAAAATAATACATGCTACCATAATTAAAACCCATGTATTTTATTTGCCCATTCGTCCCGGTTATTACACCATTTAAATTATGTGCCTATCACATTGTATGGTGCCAATATTTGGAAATAAAGGTGCATTTTTTCAGTTTTGCGTCCATCACTATTTACAAGCTTATAATTTAACCACTTTAGGATCTCTGGTACGCATATCTATGCCCCTTTAAACTTCACGTGCGGATCAAGGGGGTAGATATGCGTCCTGCTACCTTACCTTCGCAATCACGATCCCCGTGCCGTTTTCGATCGGTCCACCGTCGCAGCCCCCTCCATCTGTGATCGGGATATGAGAATCTTTTATACTCAATCCCGATCACTATTCCTGTGTCTTCCGAGAGCTTGATAATGTCACACAAGCTCTCAGACCTGACACTTCCCTGTTCTTCGTGTTCTATTAATAGAAACACGGTCTCAATAGCACCATCTTGTGGTCAAAAAGTAAAAATACACCTAATTATACCAGTATACTGTTTTATATAGAAAGTTTATTTTTTTATTACTTTTAACCCCTTCCAACCCTTCCCCACAGTTACAGAAAAACACTTGTTAAAAAAAAAAAAAAAGACATGTAATTTTTTTTTTTTTTTACAAAAATATTTACCTTAGGGACTTTTCGAATTTGGATGTCATGAAAGTATATTACGTTTAATTTTGCAAAAAAAAAAAAAGAGTCTTGTAATAAGTGAAATTGTATTAAAAAATCCCTAAACGGAAAAATGCTGCATTATTTCCAGATAAATTATCATCATACATTGTACTAGGGACACAAAACGTTGTAACAACCGGGACAAATGGGCAAATAAAACGTGTGGGTTTTATGTATCGAACCAAGTTTTATTTTAAAACTATAATGGCTGAAAACTTAGAAATCCTTTTTTTTTCCCTTTGTATTCCCTTTACAATGCATATAAAATTAAAATAATTCATAGCAAAAACTACCACCCAAAGAAAGCCTAATTTGTGGTAAAAAAAAAAAAATTATATAGATAATTTCAGTGTGATGAGTAAAGTTATCGCTGAATGAATGGGAGGAGCGCTGAAATGTGAAAGTTGTAAAAATGTATTTTTTTGGGGCTTCCTGTAAGCGTACTTACAGGAAGTGTAATGGTTAAGAGCTCTGCCTCTGACACAGGCGACCTGGGTTCGAATCTCAGCTCTGTCTGTTCAGTAAGCCAGCACCTATTCAGTAGAAGACCTTGGGAAAGTCTCCCTAACACTGCTACTGCCTATAGAGCGTGTCCAAATGGCTGCAGCTCTGTCGCTTTGAGTCCGCCAGGAGAAAAGCGTGATATAAATGTTCTGTGTTTGTAACAGAACAATAGCGGCTTCTCCATAGAAGCCAGAGATCCTTCTAAGGGACTTAGATCAATGAATGGGAACTGCTTTCCCATTCATTGATCTCTGGGCTAACAGGCAGCCCGCACACCCCGGCGAGTACCGGCCCTGCGAGCTCCGGCAGCTCTGTTTTTTCATGGGCGTAGCTCCCATGTCCAGCTTGCATATTTGGACATAGGAGCTACGTTATGGAGGCTAAAGTGGTTAATGGAACCATTCCAATATTCTAAATGGTACGCCTACAAACAATTGGGAGGTACTCTGGGCCAACTGGAAATGAGCTGTACTAGTTCAGAATAGGATTCTGAGACTCTAGAAAAACAGGACTAGAACTAAAATTTATGAGAGAGAAGAACAATGTGAGTGGGCGTTTGGGAGGAGGGTTTTTTTTTTTCCAAGTATATTGCTTGGTTATGCAGTTATTTTGTTTTATACTTGCATAGGCCATTACTATTCTCTGTCTATGGGAAGGGAGCATAATCAGGTACAGTGATTTGTCCTTAAACTTTTGCAATTCATATTTCTGCTTAATGTGGTTTTACCACCTGTTCTGTTATCTGCGATTGCGGTTTGTGATGAAAAATGGCAAATAAAATTTTCAAAAGAAACAAAAACAAAAATAGTCTAGAGTGTACTAATTTCAATATATGGATACTCCTGAGCAAGGGTCACCTAACATTAAGAAGATGGCGATATTAAACCAGTCTCCACTCTGGGCATCTGGTTGTACCCTGGGAAATCCTATTCAAAAAATAGTACATGGAGGGGATGAAGGAAAAAATGCAACACAAGCTTCAACCTAAAAGTAGGATACTAAAGCACAGTAATAGGCGCCAAGAATAGTAAAAGCGTTTAAAAGGAGAACAAGCTGTGGACTTACCTTCAAAGAAGAGCAAACCATTAATAGGCTCTAATAAATCAATAAACTCAAATTACAATGCATTTTGTGGCCTAAATTATCCTTTCAGTATATTCACTTAATTTACCCTTATACAAACATAGAAATAGTAAGATTGTATGAAAAAATTGTACCATGTATGGCCACCATATAGGTACTTAGCATTACAAGAAAGTTTCACTCTCCTTTGTTGTCAGACAACACCTCCAGCATGCCATTACCTCAGAACAATAATAACGATCGTAGTGCAAACATGTTATGCTAAAAACAATAATTTATTCTAAAGTTGCACTCACGTCCTCTAGATGGTTTTACCTGGCATAGAGTTTTTCTTGCCAGCGGGCTCTCCCAAGGTAATGGCATGCTGGAGGTGATGTCTGACAACTAGGGAGAGTGAAACTTTGCCCGAGTGGCGAGGGGAGCCCTGTTGAATGCCCCGCAGGCGCAATAGACCATTGTAGCGGTGGCCATAAATACTCGGTGAGTCGTTCACCAAATGGGTGGTGGAAATAAGTCTTGATAAACCTGTTGAGCGCTGACAAAGTATGAGAAACTTCAATCTCCCTGCCTAGAAAGCACAGCAATCCCTACCGGTCACACTGAATATCCTACTAATATTATAAATGGGAAAGTTCAGATGTTTGTATGTTTGGATGTTTGTTACTCGATCACGCAAAAATTGCTGAACTGATTTGAATGAAATTTGGCAGATACATAGTACATTACCTGGAATAACATATAGGATACTTTTTATTCCCAAAACCAAAAAGTGGGTGAAGACAAATACAAATTTCACTGGGAAAATGTAAACTGCAGCCATTCTTACACTGTTAATGGTACGATTCTCAAATTATGCACAGTTGGTCGCTGGTTGACTGGGATTAATATTCAGAAAAGTGGGTGGAGCCTACAACAGGCAATCAAAATTCACCTATTGATTTTCAAGGGGAATATTTACATTGCTGCCATTCTTGCACTGTTAATGGCACAAGCCTCAAACCTGGTACAGCTGATCATTGGGTGACTGGGGTTCAAATTGAGAAAGGGGGCTGGAGCCACAAACAGCCAATCAGATTTGTTTCATTCCAATGCACATTATTGATGCCAAACACCACAAAGCTCACAAACGTCAGTGTTCTCCCCAGGCTTTTTTAGCCGGGTGCTCCACCCGGCTAGTTTTGGTGAGCACCCGGCTGTCATTGGCCCACCACCTCCTATTTTGTAAGCAGAGTTGCACACAGAAGCACCAGCCCTGCATTCTCTCATCTCGCCCCACCCGGCTCCTTTTTCATGCCACCCGGCTGAAAAAAAAAAAACTCTGGGGAGAACACTGAAACTTGATAATTGAGTAATTGATTAATTGTGTGTTAGAGTTAGGAAAAAGTGGGCACAGCCAACACCAGCCAAATACATAAGCGGGCAACGTGTGGTCGTAAGTGGGTGGAGACAAATACAAATTTTACTGTTCTTACATTGTTAATGGTAGAGTTCTCAAACTTAGCACAGTTGGTTACTGGGCGAC
The DNA here is from genome assembly GCF_040937935.1 of Hyperolius riggenbachi. Taxonomy (NCBI): domain Eukaryota; kingdom Metazoa; phylum Chordata; class Amphibia; order Anura; family Hyperoliidae; genus Hyperolius; species Hyperolius riggenbachi. The sequence continues at coordinate 306,193,439 of NC_090649.1, forward strand.
TGGGATTAATTTTCATAAAAGTGGGTGGAGCCTACAAAAGCCAATATAATTCATTGCTTCCATTCTTGCACTGTTAATGGCACAAGCCTCAAACCAGGTACAGTTTGTCATTGGGTGACTGGGGTTCAAATTCAGAAAAGGGGGTGGAGACACAAACAGCTAATCAGATTTGTTTAATTTCAATGCAAATTATTGATGCCAAAGACCACAAAGCTCACAATCTTGGTCATTGAGCAATTGTGTGTTAAGGTTAATACTAAGTGGGCGCAGCCAAGACCAGTCAAATACATACCGGGCAATGCTGGGTCATCAGTGGGTGGAGACAAATACACATTTCACTGGGAAAATGTAAACTGCAGCCATTCTTACACTGTTATTGGTAGGGTTCTCAATCTTTGCACAGTTGGTCACTGGGTGACTGGGATTATTATTCAGAAAAGTGGGTGGATCCTACAAAAGCCAATCAAAATCCACCTATTGATTTTCAAGGAGAATGTAATTGCTGCCATTCTTGCACTGTTAATGGCACAAGCCTCTTGCACTGTTAATCACCTCTCCCTGGTACAGTTGCCCATTGGGTGATTGGGGTTCAAATTCAGAAAAGGGGTGGAGCCACAGCCAATCAGATTTATTTTATTTCAATGCAAATTATTGATGCCAAAGACCGCAAAGCTCACAAACTTGATCTATAAGTAATTGAGTAATTGTTAGGGTTAGGAAAAGTGGGCAGAGCCAATACCGGCTGAATACATACCCGGGCAACGCCGGGCCACCAGCTAGTAAAATATAAAGAAATCCTCTACCTATCGGACTGGAAATAGAAAAGGTTTTCTAATGGTGGCCATACATGGTACAATTTTTTCACCCAATCTTACCAATTCAATGTAGTATAAGGGAACTGCTTAAATGATCCTTTCAGTATATTCACTTAATTTACCCTTATACTACATAGAAATGGTAAGATTGTATGAAAAAATATTGTACCATGTATGGCCACCATAAGTTTTGTATCTCTACAACAAAACATCTATAATATAATTACCTTGATCTAACGGAGTTAAATTAGAAGCCTTTGTTTTATCTGGTTCTTCATCAACATATTCCTCCTCCTCTTCTTCTAAAGGCTCAGTAAAGCTTGAATGTCTGTCACGTTTAGAATATATGAACTGAGCAGCTGCAACAAAGAGAACAGGTTTACAAATGAAGTTAATAAAAATATCGGTGAAAGTGGTGGTTGGCTTTAATGAATTGTATTTGATTTACACAATTCTACAAACCCAGGCAAAACCTGCCATAATGAGTATTCACTGCCTGTAAAGAGCCATGGCTTGCCCTCTATATGTAATGTGATATTACTCCTCGACTTCTTTGTCTAATTTTCACAAAGGCTGTGGATTTGGTTCAAAAATCATCTGACACCGACTCCTTAGTTTATTGAAACCACTGACTCCAGGTACCCAAAATTGCTCTGACTCCACAGCCCTGAATAAAATAAATAACCGTTCCCAAACCCTACGCTTTTTTTTTTTATAAAAAGGGGGGGGGGGGGGTTCATTAAAAGCAGAGAGACTTCTTACTGCAGGCAAGGGCGCTAAATGGTGCGCATGGCTTTTACAAACATATTGGGGAGGGGAGTAACTAGAAGGCATGAAGAGGAGACTCTGCTGAGCTGCACTGCTGGTAACAAACAGTTAAACTCAGCAGCAGAGAGGACAGGACCAGGTGATGACTCGGTGCAGTGGAGTGAGAGCAGTTTGCCATCTTGGGAATGGACACTCAACAAACAGCGGTCAGTTTTGTGTCTACTAATGTCCTGGGAGTAAGCACTAGGGTATTAAATGTTTTCTACTTGTTTTTCCATGGGGGAGGGAGCCGATAATCTTTAATTAGGAGCTACCATACTTAATTCCTTTTTAAAATACAACAGTTACGTCACTGTAGTGCTGCTGATCTGGTTTCATTAGTTTGTGTCAGTAAACTGGAACAAGTTCGTAGCCAGTGCGATCACAGTGAAGTTACAACACTTTATCTTCATACTGGTTCTGCATCAGTGACTAAAAATTTATAAAGACAAAGAGCAGAATACAAGGCATCAGAAGTAAGCACTCCTATCTCAAAAAAGCTGCCTATAAAACTGTTTTTTGGTCAATGAGGCAATAAATCGATATCTACGTGAAGTTGATCATTGTCTCCACTCCCACCTCGTGCCAGTAAGGGTCGGTTAACACTGAAAGTCGTGATTTTCCCCACTTTACAAGCACGCTTTCCACCATGATTACCGATGCGATTGGTGGGTTTGGAAAATTCCTGACAAGCAGGGGAAAAAAATGTGGGAAGTATTTTATAAACGGCAGATCGCATTTGTTGTATGATTTTGTTACGCTAGATTGTAAGCCTTTGGCAGGGCCCTCTCCCCTTGTGTATCATACTTGACTGTGTGCACTGTACCCAGAATTTGGAACTGGTAATTTTTTACCACTACCATTCCAGTTTATGATCTGGCATTGTACTCCTATCTGCATTGTGTTGTGTATCTTATTGCTATTACCTGTATTGTTGTATCTATGGTCTGTTACCTGTATTGTTCTGTCACCCCTGTTATCATTGTCTGTAATCCTATTTATTGTACATTGCTGCGTAATATATTGGCGCTATATAGATCTAATAAATAATAATAATAATAATAATAATAAGCTCACATGTATTTAACCCAATTGCAAATGCAGGAACAAAACTGCAACCACTACAATTGCGATTGGGTGAAAACTGAATTGAAGTACTGTAAACTGGACACTATGATTTTAGTGTCCTTGGGAATGTCAAAACGTATGCGCTTTAAATGTTTAACCTAAGGGCCCTAAAACACGTGTGTGTCCAGGTTAAGAATTACAATTTTAAATTTTACTTGTTACATAAAAATGTATCAACATTGGAATGTATGTTGGCGCTTTATAAATACAATAAATAAATGTAAACAAAGATACTGTTATCTCCAGTCTGAATGCAGATTTGAAGCTGAATAGCAGGACAAAGTGCTTTGTTTAACCATTTCAGTGGTGTTCTGCTAAAAAAAAAAAAATGTGTAGGATAGTAGCTTTAAAGCTGTGAGGAATCTTTTAGAGCAAAGTAGAAATGCTGGCTTTCAGGCCACTTTAATGCAAGTTAATGGGAGCATGTAAAAAATAAATAAATAAATAAATAAAAATGCAAAGGCATAGTTGACGGATCGAAAATCGCTCACATTGTGGGGCAGCCTTACTGGTCTTCAGCAAAAATTTATCCAAGTAAGCAGACATTGAACATGTCTTTCCCCCCCTCTTTACTCCAAACATTGGTGGTTCTACTGCAAAATACCTCCCTCAGAGCTCCCCCAAGCTTCTCTTCACTTTATGTGAATTTTACTAAACTGAAATAAAAAGTCTTCCACTTCCACCAACAGCTGCACAAGACTGCATGATAAAAACACACAACTGTTTAAGGAAATAAAGTCAAAATAATTAAAATGTTCCCTACACTACTTCTAGTAATGGATCAGAGCAGCAACCTCCCGTTTAAGGACATTCGGAGACATACTGCTATGAAAAGGAAGCCAAGTGATGTGACATATCCTCAGAATTACACATTGCACATCAAAGATTAATTCAAACAAGCGTCAGCCTGCAGCTTTTATCAAGGGAACCTGTGCTCTCATCAACATGAACTTTTTATTACTCGGTCAGATAAGTTAATCAATCTTTCGATGCTCAGTGAAATATATTAACAAAATGCAAATGTAGTATAAAGGTATACAAAAGTAGTACAAGTGCCTGGCAGCAAAAAAATTCATTAATGTTTCGCAATTGCTGCCTTTCCTCAAATCCCTTACCTTAGCTAGTCTTCTAATGCATCAATCAATTTAAACTGAACACAATCAAAGCGTTTCAAACCACCTGCTCACCCAACATTCAGAAAGAACATGTGTCGACCGTCACTGAGGAATAGGTGCACAGAAAATGCCTGCAGCGTCTGGGAAATCACCCTGCTTGTGTGAGTAAGCAAGTCATGTACAATACATTGGCTTGCACACTGTACCGCTATAGAACACTGATCAGAGCTCAGACAGCGATGGAAGAAAAAAAAGGAGCATAGTGAAATACAGACCAATGGTTAGCAAAGTTTTAAACATTAAATAATTTAAAGTGAGCAGTCATCTAGTTAGTCAAACAAAAACGCATTTCTAGTGGACCCAAACTAAAAACCTGATCTTGCTTGCAAAATAACATTTTGGACTGACTCAAAGTATAAAAGTGGGGGGGGATAAGCAGACAGCTTACTGAAAATCCCCCTCCCACCACCACGCAAAGGAGCCTCTTGTCTCGATCTCTCTCTAAACCCTGTGTAATCGCAAAAGTAGAAGCTTCCACTGACTAATCCATCCGAGCGCAGCGTACTCTTCTCCCTGTATTCACGCTGGGCTGTGTGTGCATGAGCTCACAGCTACGGCTCCCGATGTCATGTGACTTCATGTATCACATCACATCGGGAGCTGTAGCTTATGCATACAGCCCGGCGTGAATACAGGGAAAAGAAAGGATGCTGCACCGGGATAGCTCAGTGAGTGATGGCTTCTGCTTAAGAGATTACACAGAGGGGTAGACGTAGAAAGAAGAGGCCTCTTTGCATGGTGGTGGGAGGGAGGGGGGCTTTTCAGCAAGCTGTCTGCTTTACACTGCTGGGAAGAGAAGACAGGGGATAGCCATTACCCACAAGTGACTGCACAGGCAGGGGGGTACAGGGGCCTCACAGCAGGAGCCACATAGCTAGGAGGACACAGGGGCCACACAGCATGAGCCACATAGCCAAGGGGACACAGGGGCCACACAGCATGAGCCACATAGCCAGGGGGACACAGGGACCACACAGCCAGGGGGACACAAAAGCCACACTCCTAGAAGGGCCACACAGCCCTTAACTTTGCTGTACAGACTTATATTTGAGTAATTAATAAATTCCTGTTTAAGGAGGGTCAAATATTGGGGTTGACTTATACATGGGGTAGACTTGTATACGAGTATATACGGTAATTTTAAAATGAAACCCTGATTTATTATTTTTTATTTATTTAGTATGCAAGTATAAACATTAATTTAAAGTAAACCTGAGACGAATAAATAGAAAGGTTTATAAATATCTGGGGCTTCTTCCAGGCCCTTCAGACTGGTGCCTCTTCCAGCCCCCTTCAGACTGGTGCCTCAACGTCTTCCTCCTCCACCAGGCGGCCCTATATCTTGGCAAGTTTCAGCGTACTGCGCATACCGCGCGCCGTCGCCGGGAGAGTTCTGCGCAGAATACACCTGGCCACGGGAGTATGACAGGGGAGCATGCGCTGCCAGACTGCACCTGCCCAGACTGGCGAAGATACCGGCCACCTAGCGGAGGATCCAGGCAGCGCAGGAGGACGGCGAGGGACCAATCAGCCTAAGGGGGGCTGGAGGAAGCCACAGGTATGTATAAAACCTTTTTATTTCTTTGTCTCAGGTACCCTGTAACCTAAATCTAAACAGGCTCCAAAAATCACAAACGCAAACAAAATGACAGGAAAAAAAATAAAAAAAATAAAGTTTGTGATTTTGATGTGCTTTTGGTTTTTATGAGATTTGCTTTTTCATGCGTTTTAGTGCGATATGCTTTTTTTTTTTTTGAAGACGGGGGTACGCGAAATTTTAAGCAGCAACCTACTTATCAAACATTTTAAACAATGGTAAAGGAGTAGCTAGGTAATGTTGTATTTTCTATTTATAATGCTGTGGATGCAATGTGGTCAGGTTTTTTCTTTTTTCCTTTTTGGTCCTCTTTATAAACCGTTATTGTGAAAATTACTCATTGGCAACAAATTACAACCTAATATTCCCAAAGCTTTGAGCACTGTGTAAAATATGTATTGAAACAGAAGCCATGGAACAGCACATGTTCTATTACACTTTGCGCTCCCACCTGACTGCGTATGCCAGCCTTGGCTGGGAGTTTTCTGGGTGTGTGCTCTTCTGAAGTGCTGCTATTTTGGCCTCTGTTAGACTGGCTCCAGTCCACACAAGCCAAATACAGGGGGCTGCCACTCAATACAGAGGAATTCAGCCAAATAGGGGGTCCTGCAAGTATCAGGACCCCATAATGCACACACTGACATTCAGTTGAGCAGTTTGGTGGTCAGTTCAGGTCTCTGCACGTTTCACACTACCAACAAGTTTTTTTGAATTTAAAATTCTTCCATACAGGTAATTTAAGTAGCAGCCGCCTAAATTGGCTCTAGACTACGATGAACACCACCATCTACCTTCTATTTTTCTACTGCGGTGGTCAGGGGATATTCTACTGGACATTCATCACAGTACACTGTGCAATTTCTACTCACATCTATAGATGGTCAGTGAGATACTAATAACTGCAGCTTGCATGCAAACTGAATGCAAATTGTAGGTAGCTTTAACTTGGAATAATCAAAAATCAACAAGAAATGCATTTAACTGGCACAATTTCAAAATACATGCAATTACTATTAACTATGCATACAGGCCAAAATTATCAGCATTTAATTGAACTTCTTTACTCACACCACAGGACATGCAGAGACCATATATTATAGAACATTTTTAATGTCATGTGACCAGATCCAGCCAATGGAGAGCCACAAAGTACAGTATTGTTCCATATTGCAGCAACGTACTTTCATCAGCCTTTTATAAATATGATGAGGTTTCTTTTTTCATTAATTGTAGTAACGCTGCAGGGCAAGGTGTAAGGCAGAGATCTATCACCAATTTATAAATAGGCCTATAAAACGATGTGGACAGTTACACATTTTTTTAAGAAAAAAAAAAAATGAAGATTTAAAAAACGTTTTCTGTTGCTTAAGATGATCATGTCATTATCTTACCAAAACACTGGAAAACTAAATGGAAGTGTATTGAACGATTTCCAGTACCTCACCATCTCCTCCAACTCCTACTGATTATTTGTCTCTGTACATAGTCCTAATCCCAGTTTCACTATTTTGTCCAAAATAAAAATGTTATCTATCCACTTCTCATGAAGTTATTCCATATAGGGTCTTTTTTCTGCAACTCTATCCCAAAGCCCCTCGTCTGCAAGCTTCCAGCGTGTAGCCCTGCACCTTACAGAGAAATGCTGTGGCACTTTCATGGCACTCTGTCTTGAATACAGAGAGTGCCACTGGCACTCTGCATAGGAGGAGGGGGTACACTCTGGAAGCTTGGGAGTTGTAGAAAAAAATACAGCAAGTATTAAGCATCAAATGATTAAACAAATGATGTACCTGTTGCTGGGGATATGCAGTAGTCATCCTCCACAGAATGCCCATACATGTCATCTTCTTCAAAATCTAGAGAGGGAAAAAAATGCCTTAACACGGAAGAAGGCACTCAAACAAGTGTAAACATTTTCAAATAGCAGCTATTCACATTGCCTATGGAATTACTAATAGCGCAGACTTGCTACAAGACAACACCGCATACACAAAGGTTGTGTGTAAGTGGCTACTACATAACATAATCCTCAACTAGCACAGCTCAAAATAAATCTGTAGTTCCTTTGACCAGCAGTGATGTGTAGCACACATACTTCATTAGCACCCCAGCTGTGGGATTTTAAAGGACACCTGAAGTGAGAGGGATATAAAGGTTGCCATATTTCTTTCTTTTTATACAGTACCGGTTGCCTGGTGTCCCGCTGATCTTCCTGGCATCAGTAATGTCTGAATCACACACCTGAAACAAACATGCAGTAAAACATCTGATCTTCATGCTTGTTCAAGATTTTATGGTTAAAGTGAACCTAAAGTCACTTAAAAAAAACGAGATTAACTCACCTGGGGCTTCCCTCAGCCCCCTGCAGACGATCGGTGCCCTCGCAGCTCCGCTCCGATGTCCCAGGACCCGCCGGCGAGCACTTCCGGTTTGGCCGTCACCGGCCGACAGGGATGGGAACGCGAGTGATTGTTTGCGTTCCCAGCCTGTATATCGCCCCCTATGCTGCTATTGCGACCTCCTGTCCGCAATAGCAGCATAGGGGGCGATATACAGGCTGGGAACGCGAACAATCACTCGCGTTCCCATCCCTGTCGGCCGGTGACGGCCAAACCGGAAGTGCTCGCCGGCGGGTCCTGGGACATCGGAGCGGAGCTGCGAGGGCACCGATCGTCTGCAGGGGGCTGAGGGAAGCCCCAGGTGAGTTAATCTCGTTTTTTTTAAGTGACTTTAGGTTCACTTTAAAAGTATTAGAGGCAGAGCATCAGCAGGACAGCCAGGCAATCTGTATTGTTTTAAAGGAAATAAATATGGCAACCTCCATATTCTTCTCACTTCAAGTGTCCTTTAAGCACAATTATTGAATTTGAGATTTGAAGCCTAGCATGCACAGCTGGGAGGGGTGATCAGGACACAGGATAGTTGGAACTGTGTCTCATGCTCCCTGTCACCTCCTTTCAACCAAAAAGATGGCTGCCTCCATGAAATCACACACATTTGCCTGTTCTTTTAAAACAGGGTGGGTAAGAGATTATATTACCTATCTATTTTAATTAACATAATTATTGTAACTTAATGACAGTATGTTTGTTTAGACTAAAGTTCCCCTTTAGGGCTCTTTCACACTAAGACGTTGCGTCTGATCCGACGTTAAGGTCGCATAACATCCCCCTAACGCAACGCATTTTAGCTTTGAAGTTGGACGTTACATTGAACCGCGTTATGCGTCTCCTGATGCGTACTTTTTAACGCATACGGATCGAACGAAAACGGCGCATGCGGCACAATTAAAAGAACAAAACATTACTGAGCATGTGCAAACAGTCTAACGCAGAGAAATACGAGTATAACGCAAAGCATGCGGCACTTTCATTTAACGTGCTGCGTTATACTCCATAGCAACGTGGGCACTGTGAACAGCCCATTGATTTATCATTGCTGTGAGTTGGGCTGTGTTACAGGCTGCTGTAACGTGGGACTTTAACGTCCCACTGTAAAAGCAGCCTTAAGGCTGGAAGCACACTTGTTTGAATCTAGTGGGTTTCCCACAGGTAAGGGAAATGCATGAAAAAAATTGCACATAATAAAAGTCTGTGGTCCGCATTGCAAAATGCAGCTATCTGCATTTTGTACTGCTGGATCTTTCCACGTACAATGCTTTTCTATGGGAGAAAAACATGTTCGCAATCTGCAAGCGGTTTTTACTAAATAAATACACTATGTTTCTCTATTGAAAATGGGAAATTATAAAAAAAAAAAAAAAAAAAATACAAACACATGAAAAACGCATTCCAAAAAGTAGAACCAAATCACAAAACACAGAGTAAATGGCAAAAACACACAGTGCAGGGTTCTTCCTTACATTCAATCATAATAATGTAAAGCCCATCAAAGGGTGCAAGTGAAAAAAATAACAGCAGGGCTAATATACCTCAAACAAAATGAAAGTAAAACAAAATACTTTTTTCATTAGAAGGAAGATTCCCAGATTCTCCTGCAGCCCACCTTTCCAGCATTGGGGCCCTCTAAACATAGAGCTTGTTGAATGTGTTTCTATGGGTTGCACTCTTGCTGTGTGTGAACGCATACCAACATTGCATGTCCAGAGTGGATGTCCTGGTCGCTGGGAATCCCGTACAAGTCCAGACGCACTAATGGCCGCACTTGTGCAGCAGTACCGGAATAGAGGGAAAAAATGTGCACGAGGGGCTCCATGCTACTGCACAGGTGCAGGCCAGCTTGCGCCTGCACAGCACGCCACCATCGTACACAGCGGGAGTGTGGCTGCACAAGCATCACAAACAGTTTTTATTTGTCAAGTATGACAGGTGGCGCACCACAGACATATGCAGTAGTCAATTTGTCAGACATAGGCTGCCATACACAATTACAGACACTGTCTAAACTCAAGCATCAGATTGGGAATTTAGAGGTGTGATATTCTGGGGATTTTATCTGGTAGAATAGGTCAGCAGCATCAACGGTCACAATATACCAGACAGTCAGTCAGTCTTAAGGTAAAAATAAAACAATACAGCTTTATTGTCAGGGCTCGTTTCCACTATCGCGAATCCGCATGCGATTCGCACATGTAATCCAAGTGGATGGGCCTGTTTCCACTGTAGCGTTGTTGAGGTGTGTTTTTTTCAGCGGTGAAAAAACGCACAAAAGAGCCGCATAATTCGCCTGCAAGTGATATGCATGCGAATCGCATGCAATGTATTTAATGGGGAAATCGCATGCGATTCCCCATGCGTTTTTTGCCGCTAATTCGCATAGGTACCAATGTAAATTCACACAGGCAGTGAGTGACATGGTTAAAATCGCATATATATCCTCACCTATGCGAATTCACTTTCGAATTCGCGGCAAAAACGCATGGGAAATCGCATCCGCATGCGATTTCATCATCGGTGGAATCCAGGCAATTCCGCACCGCAATAGTGGAAACGAGCCCTCAGTCACAACAATGTCCAGAAACAGAAAAAAAAAAAACCACCACTCTTGGTATTCAGTGATCACACTGTAGGCACAGCACAAAATATACAACCTTCTTAGTCTGTACCAATTCTTTCTCAGACTTCTTGCCTTCTGTAGCCACACCAGCTCGTGAGTGACCCCTGCCATGGGCCTAATGGCAATCCTGGGCCACTCACCTTTTCCAGGCTTCTCCTGGTTTACCAGTACTGGAGTCCAACTCCCTCCAGCACTTCCGTATCAGCAGCTTTCCCTGCTGCTACAGGCCTGGCAGCCCTCTTGGCTGCACAGCCTTTCCGGAGCCTGCTTGCTCCACATACAGTCCACTGCATGCTGGGTGATGCAGCTCCTTATGCAATTCATGCAACCACAGCAGGTGAACCAATTAACCCTCCGTCTGCCAGACTCAGGCCTGGACTTGGAGGAATGGCGTGTAAGGCCGACCCTTCTCCCAATACACACCAGTCCTGGATCCCATACTAATCTACAGGATAGCGTTGCTGCAAACATGCAACAACTAAAACTATCCAGGACCGTTTCTTTCAAAACCAGACCAGAAACGAGCAGACATCTGCTCTGACAATCACAGAGGATAAAGGGACAGGTCAGAATGGATGCGGGAAGTTAGGTGATTGGTTTGGGGATGGGGTGGCTTGAGATTTGGAGATGGACAGCTTGGGGACAGAACGTATTCCTGTGAAGGACGGCTCTGTAACGGCGGTCTTATGGGAGACGATTGAAGTAGCGCCAGCCGGAGGGGGGGATCATTTGTTATTCTATTTGCCCTGGTCTTCATTCTGGAGGTGTACAGGATCTCACAAAATGATCATCTCTGCAGCACTGATGACCCTTTAAATGTATCCCTTACGGGCACACCAGTGTGCCAGACAATGAAGATTGATTCAGTAGAGGAGGAGTAGAAGTTGGTCAATAGTCCCCACAGTATTCTAACATTTTTCTGCTGGTGCAGGAGGACCAGCCTTTGCTAGTTCTGGATGTGTTCTCTCCCCATCTGAGGTTGTTGGTAAGGTTGGTGCTCAGAAACCCGATGTTTGGTACTTTGGTGACCTCAGTGCTTTCGGTGGAGACTGGACTGGGTGCAAGGTGGTTCTTTCTGAAGTCTACTATTGGCTTAACCATCTTTGACACATTTAGGTCAAGGTTGAATTTGCAGATTCGCTCAAACTATTTGCAGAATGGTGGCGTCATCCACAAATTTTGATGACTTTGACAGAGGCAACTGATGAGATGCAGTTGTTCGTGTACACTGAGAAAAAGATACAAGAAACTACACACCCCTGGGGAGGCACCTGTGTTGGTGGTTCTTGCAACCACTTGTCGAATATATTCAGAGGGTCCCAGTGCTTGAACGGCGAGCTAGAGGGGGATTGCCAATCAGGTGGCGGGTGTTGCATTAAATGAGCCAATCACACCTCCTGCACTTCTAACAGGACAGGAGGGGAAAAAAAGCATCTTATGGTCCAAAAAATACGGTAAGCCTGAAGAAGGCTTATTAGCTGAAAGCTTTCTGTTTACTTCCCTCTAAATGGTATCATAATGATTCAAGACTTTCTGGAAAAATTAAGGGGTACCTATCCGTTAGCCGGGCGCATCCGGCAGGTGGAGCCAATTACTATTCCTCCTCCAGGCCGCCATGGATAGTAGGGAAAGATGCAACTCTGGTGGAGTTTTGTCGCCACCTAGAGGATGCGCCCGGCTAACGGATAAGTACCAATTAAAGTAAACCGGTGACTTTAAAAAGGATAGAAAGTCACAGTTAACGTGTATGTGGCCCTCTAGAAGTTTGCGGACATGCTCTCGTCCGTGAACGAGAGCGGGCGCATTGCGCAGGACCCAGCTCAGAGCCACTTGGGCTCAGTAGAAATAGCCAAGCTGAACAGCTCCGTGCTACTGCACAAGCATGAGGCGTCCTGTGCAGTGCAGATGCACTCTTTCACAGACAGAGGCTTGGCTGCCTGCACTCTTCCACAAGCCCTCATCGAATATGTTCTGGGGGGTACCAGCACTGGAATGAGGTGGTGGGGGATTATCCAGGGGCTTCCCCCTACTGGGGGTAAACATCTAGATGGAGCACTTTTTTCCCCTACAGATACACTTTAATAGAAAAAAAATAAGCTTTTGGCTATGGAGTCTGAAGAAGGCTGAGGGCCGGTTCACACGGATGCTTGCACGTCTTTTACCGCTAGCCGCGGCTTTTGTCGTTTACATGTTGTCCATTCAAGTGAAGTAGTGTTTTTTTCCCCCCTGCAGATATGAAAAACACAGATCGACGCTGAGAGCTGTCAAATGCTTTTCTGCACACTTGTAGCAAAGCATTGACCAGGCACCACAGGACGGAGCAGTGCTTTTCAGTGCTGCTAGATATGGGCGCAACCGGCGCTGCTATAGACTATAATGGCAATCACTTCTACAGCGGCGCTCAGTGAGTAACGTCGGCTCCGTCAGAAGACGGAGCCGAAGTTGCCTTAAAAATACAATAATTCGGCCTCCAGCAATCGCTGGAAGCTGAATTATATCATTTCCCCACTATCCATGGCATTCTGGAGGGGGAATAGTAATTAACACGGCCTGGACTTGTGCAGAAGCAGGATCAGCCATATACTGGCTGTGTCCTGCGCCGATTTCATATGTATTCCCACACGAACAAGCACTTACTAGCCAAAATCTTACTCTTTTTCTCAGGGCTGTGGAGTCGGTACAAAAATCATCCGACTCCAACGTTGACTCTGACCCCTCAGTTTATGAAACCTCCAACTCCAGGTACCCAAAATAGCTGACTCCTTAGTCTAATACTTACCAGGGCTGTGGATTTGGTTCAAAAATCATCTGACACCGACTCCAGACTTTTATGAAACCTCCGACTACAAGTACCCAAAATTGCTCTGACTCCTCGACTCTGACTCAACAGCCTTGCTTTTTCTAATAAGTTAGTCAATAAATGGTGTTATGCTAATTCAAAACTTCCCAAAGCCGTTGTGTATCTTTTAGAGCAGAGAGGAAGTTCTGAGCCCATTAACGAAACAATATTTTCATCAGATGTGATCTTTAGACAATATATACAATCAAATTGTACAGAAAACAGTGCAATGTTTGGTGAAAATCACTGTGAATTCTTGGAACTGAAAATTCCATTGAACTGAAATGTGGACTTTACAATTGTATCTGAAGAGAGAAAAAGCCCTAATCAACCTTTTTATGGGAACAATTGAGAATTACCTTCCAATTACTTTTTTTGTTTTGTTTTTTGAAAACTCTGTTTACTGATTTTCAAGTTTAAACAGAAAACTTAAACAGAAGATAGAATGTAAAAATCAGAAACCTTTCTATTACTTTTGATCGTAAAAAGTGCATTGAAAGAGCACGTCTGATGATAAATTGTAGCGTTAATGGGCACCTTGGAACTGACCTTACACTACACAACCAACATTGTCTGGAGGGAAACCTTTAAGCAGGCCATACACTGGCTCGATTCACGGCCGTTTCGACAGCAGATCCGATCCTGGGATCGGATCTGCTGCCAATCGCTTGCGCTAAACGCACCCGCCGATCCGATTTCCTCCCGAAATCGGATCGGTCCGTCGATCGCGCCGTGCGGGAAATTACCCTCGATCGCCCGGCGGTAGGAGCGCGTCGCTTGAGGCGTACGATTCGGGCCCGATCCGAGCATGTATACATTACCTGAAGCTGGCTCCGGGGTCCTCTTCTCCTCGCTGCACCGCATTTCCGCATGTCCCAGTGTACGCTTATACTTCCTGTGTCACTCCGGTGACCAGGAAGTTGAAATAGAGGGCGCTCTATTTGAACTTCCTGGTCACGGAGTAACACAGGAAGCGCCGGGATGGAGCAAGAACAGCGGTGCGGTGCAGTGCGGAGAAGACGCCCGGGAGCCAGCCTCAGGTAATGTATACGGGGGGGGGGGGGGGGACAGGCGGCAGGAGCAGCTGAACAGATTGTGATCGGTTTCAGGCTGAAATCGATTCACAATCTGTTTGCAGTAAAGGCAGCCATACGATCCCTATCTGATCAGATTCGATCAGATAGGGATCTGTCAGCTGGTCGATCTAATGGCACATCGACCAGTGTATGGCCACCTTTAGGCCTCAAGAGCAGCAAGTAACTTAGCACTGAGGTGAGATCACACCTTGAATGTTAGGCTGTCTGATATTTTCATTACATCCAAACACAAGCTCAAACAGCTGCCTTGCCAGCTGTTACCATAGGCTAGCTCATAGGCCTCTCACTGTGGAACTCCGCCCAGGAAAGGGTCACGGGCTGAGTTGCTCACCCTCATCGTAGTTGTATCCGCGCACATTCCGGTGCCTCGCCATGTTCAGGCGGCGCTAGCTATAGCAGATCCTCACAGCCTACACATTTCCCCGCTATGGATATCTGGCACCTCCGGCGCCAACACCACATCCAGCGCCGCAACAAATCGTCACCGATCCTACACGGCACACAGCAGCCGCTAGAGGCCCGGATGGAAGGACACATGTCCCACAAATCTGTCTCCGATATTGCTGCGCGATCATACACGGCGGCCATATTACCGTAGAACAAAACTCGCTTTATCTCTACCGAGCTTTTCCAAAACAATTGAGGACAGCAAACAACGGCTTTCTGTCAGTAGAAAATCTTAGCGTTTTACGTCACTTTTTTCAACTAGTTTTATTTAGTGATACAAAGATAGTAACAGCACATGTACGGTTTTGCCAGCAAATTGGTTGCATACCTGCAATGCAATTGTTGCATTGTTTGAATAACAAAAATGAACTAAAAGCAAACTGATGAGGTATATAATTGTATTTATAGGACTTTCCTGGAATATCCCAGTTTTTTTATGTATTAACTCTCATCTTGAACTATTGATCTTTTTATTTTATCTGTTACCTGCACTTTGGGCTCTTTCACACTAGACAATTTCCTGACACCATGCCGTAGGTCATAATGTGTGCAGAAAATTGGGTTTGTGCACGCGTTATGACCTACAGTGTGGCGTCGGGAAATTGCGGTTCGATGCTAATCAGCGGCGCTAGTTCTAATTTACTCAATTGTAAAAATGCTTGCGGCGGACAATTAAAAGCTCCCAGAAGCGTTAAAACATAACACTGGAAAGCTTTGTCTCATGTGAACGGTAACATGGAAGTCAATAGACTTTCATGTTACCCCGCTTACAGCATCCTAGGAGCAATGTGTTAAAATGCACGGATCAGCTCCTAGTGTGAATGAGCCTTTAGAAGTCATGCAAGTGTTTGTTGGCCAGTAAATAGTTACTAATGAAGCAAATACTCACATTTATCGATTTTTCAATTTGATTCCCGGCAGATGTGATGACTCTAATCGAATCTGCTAAAAATGTATTCATCAACATGTCGGATTGATACTAATTTAAATTTTTTTCTACCGAAATTATCAATCAGACAGGATGGAAAATCTCCCATAGCAATGCACTGCATTGAAAAGCACAACACTGCGGTTTGATCAATTTTCAATTGGTTTCATGCTGAAAACTACTGAACATCAAGGTGCAGTGTGTGGTAGGAATTGATCCCTCTCTGATCAGATTCTGATCAGAGAGGGGTCAACCATTTTGCCAAGTCTGGTTGAAATCCTTTTAGGTGGCCATACATGAGGCAACTTTTGGGCCGATCGACCTTCCAATTTGATTATTATACTCAAATCAAATGAAAATTTGTGCCACCAAGAGCATGCCCGATCAACGGTGCAACTGATTTCGGCCCTGAAATTGGTTGCACCGTCGATGATGCGCTATTGGGATGAATGTGATGGAACCCCCGGTGCTGTCCCCCTTAGTGTAAATTGTGCCCCGTGCATGAATACTTAACCTATGGTTGTCTGCCACTGGCTCCGTGTTCTGTCCACATACATGCGTAACCGAGTGGTCACCATGGGGACTGGTCACCATGGCATCCTAGTGGTCACCATGGCAATGGAACAATTGCCATAGAAACAAGTGGTTTCCATAGCAACGGAACGGTCGCCATGGCACTAAGTGGTCGTCATCTCAACAAAACGTCCATCAAGACAACAGAATGGTCGCCATGGCAACCAAGTGGTCGTCATGACAATAAAATGGCCAAAAAGACAATGGAATGGTCGCCATGGCAACCTAGTGGTCACCATGGCAACCTAGTGGTCAGCATGGCAATGGAACAATTGCCATAGCAACAAGTGGTTGCCATATCAACGGAACGGTCGCCGTGGGAACCAAGTGGTCGTCATGTCAACGAAACGTCCACCAAGACAACAGAATGGTCGCCATGGCAACCAAGTGTACGTCATGTCAACAAAATGGCCAAAAAGACAATGGAATGGTCGCCATGGCAACCAAGTGGTCACCATAGCAACCTAGTGGTCACCATGGCAATGAAACAATCGTCATAGCAACAAGTGGTTGCCATAGCAACGGAACGGTCGCCATGGCAACCAAGTGGTCGTCATTTCAACAAAACGGCCACCAAGACAACAGAATGGTCGCCATGGCAACCAAGTGGTTGTCATGCCAACAAAACAGCCACCAAGACAACGGAATGGTCGCCATGGCAACCAAGTGGTCGACAAGGCAACCAAGTGGTCGCCGTGGCAATAAAATGGTTGCCATAGCAACGGAACTGCCATCATGGCAACTAAGTGGTTGCCACTTAGTTGCCATGGGAAACCTAATGGCCAGCATGGCAAGGGAATGGTCGCCCATGGCAACAAAGTGGTCACCATAGCAACAAGTCGTCATCATGGCATGGAAAAAGAATGTCTGACAACCAAGTGGTCTTCATAGCAACGGAACGGGTGTCATGGTCAAGACAACGGAATGGTTGCCGTAGCAACAATCACCATGGCAACTAAGTGGCAACCAAACGCAACTAAGTGGCAACCAAACAGTCGTCATAACTGCAAAATGGTTGCGATAGCAACCGAATGTCAGACATGTCAAGGGAGTGGTTGCCTTGGCAACTGAATGGCCAACATGGCAAGAGAATAGTTGCCATGGCAACCAAGTGGTCGCCACTCCAACCAAGTGGTCATCATGGCAACAAAATGGTTGCCATGGCAAAGAACCACTGGTAACGAAGGGGTCACCATGACAATAGTATGGTCGCCAAGGCAGCCAAGTGGTTATCATAGCAACAGAATGGCTGCCATGGCAACCAAGTGGTCATCATCGCAACAGAACGGCCGTTAAGACAATGGAATAGTCACCATGGCAACTAAACGGCCAACATGGCAATGGAATGGTCAACATGGCATCCAAGTGGTCAGTTGTCATGGCAGCGGAATAGTTACGATGGCAACAAAACTTATATCTCCTCTGGTGCGGTAACTGTGGTAGCGATGTGTGGTCAGCATGGCAACTGAGTGGTCAACATGGCGAATGGTCGCCATCACAACCAAGTCATGGCAGCCACATAATAATCAGGGTAACAAAACAGTTGCAAATGCAACAGAACAGCCATCATGACAATGGAATCGACGCACAAGGAGGATTCTAGGTGCTCAAGCACTCTCTCCCCCCCCCCCCCCCCTTAGGACTGTGACAGACCCTATGGGTGCTGGCACCCTTTCTTCCGCCAACAGATACAGGGACAGTCACAGAGTCAACAAGGTGAAGGAAGGAACAACTTCCTGATAGTGCTGCATCACCATGGCAATCGATTCTGACATCATGGAACAGTGGAGAAGCGGTGGCCAGAGGGAGAGACAACAGAACCCGTCAAAAGGAGGCCTTTTTTAAATTTGAACACCCCCCACTTAAGGATCCTCTATGGTCCTGCCGACAACCATGTGGGAGACGTATATGTGGATGGAGGATGGAGCCAGTGGCAGACAATGGCAGGTAAATTATGTATGCACGGGGCACCGGGGGGCGCATTTTACACTGAAAGGGACGTGGCCGGTGGTGGCTTGGCGACAAGGCTGCGTCATTAGGCCCTATTTCTGAAAGATTTCATGCTGAAATTTTTCATGAACCGGCCTGCAGTTAATGGCTCCCAACAGATCCCTCGCCAATCAGATACGATCAGAGAGAAATCTGTCTTGTTTTTTTTTTCCTTTTTTATTTTTTAATTGATCTCCCCATAAGGGAGGTTCTAATAGAAAGACTCTAGCCCAGGATTGAACTTCATCCCAATCAGTAGTCAATGCCCCCTTTTCCACGAGAAATATTTACCTTTTCTCAAATAGATCATCAGGGACATTTGTATGGCTAATATTTTGGTGAAATCCCTCCCACAGTGGGATGTCAGGACCATGGCCCTTACAGTTTCCTGTCTGTAAACCTTGTTGCATTGTGGGAAACAGCTGTTTCCAACAGAACTCGCAGTAAACAAACATTCCTCAGAGATCATCTGGCAGGACTAAAGATGTTGCCAACTGTGATAAATTTCAGAATGTACATTCAGGGTGAGGAAAGAATTTACAAAGGGCAAACGTTGACTAAATTTCTAAATAGCCGCTTCCTTTTACTGACAAAGTTCAGAACTCATGCATGCACTTTCTGTATGCACTGCCAGGGGCTCTAAGGCCCCTGAGAAAGCTTTGACAGTAAAAGCGGTCAGGCCTGGCAGACTGTTGGTTGGATGGTGTTCTGCGATCAGATAAGCTGTACACACTACTTGGGCCCCTGTCATAACGGCCCAGATGTGAGTGGATTTTTATGTTTTTATAAATTGATTTTATTAAATGTGAATCGTATTGTTACATTTAGAGGTGGCTTTTAATTTGTATTTGTTACTGCTATACATTGAGCCTGAATTCGCATGCAGCGTAGCCAAAGGAGAGATCAAGCAGGAGAAGAGCCAGCTGCTGATCTGATTGTGCCTATTGAGATTCAGGTCCATACTGTTTGGTAAGCATATCCACTAATCTTTTGGTGTGGTGGTGGAAGCATAAGGCCAGCGCTGAAGTTATATGGATTATCTACTGTATGAAGGAGGTGTACTAAAACACTGAACTGTCAGCAGCGACCTATATGTGCCATAATTGTTACGAAGATATATTCAGATTTATTTCAGATACTTATTTGCCTCCCCATAATCTTGCGAATAGGAAAAGCATTCAGTAGTTTACATTCATTAGTTTTTGTTGGCACTAAAAACAAATTGATAGGCATTATACATAAATGTTGTTGTTTCTCAAAATAACTCTACAAATCAGCCCCCCCCCCCCTCCCCCACGCACACACACACACACACACACACACACACACACACACACACACACACACACACACACACACACACACACACACCTGTTTCCTGGCCCGATGCCAATCCATGGGCTGCATTGTACTACTCCATGAACCTGGCCTCTCCATGTCCTGCTCAGCAAGTAGCACAGACATATGTTCAGACAGAAAGAGATAGGCTTGCTGTGATATTCCCTCCTATCACCATTCCATTCTCTCTTCTTCCCTGCTCCATAGCGCCTAACTGTCCATCTTTTGGAGGGACAGTCCCTCTTTGGGAATCCGTCTCCCTCTTTCCTCCTTATTTGTCCCTCTTTTGGGACCCTTGTACAGATTTATGTAAATATATACATTTTATCTATTGAAAAATGTGTTTAATTGACTCTAAACTTTATTCCCATCATTTAAATTGATATATTTCTTTTTTTTAGATGATAATTTGAAGGAAAATGAACCCTAGAATATAGAAAGGACCAGTTTGGTTTAAATTATAAAACTTATATTGAAAACCTGCTGCACTGTATGATGATATAACAACTTCTTTTCCTCCTCTGGTGATGCTCTTCCAGGGCGGAGCTAGGACGCACGCTGTTCTGCTAGCTTTACATCTTACTCGGACAAGCGTTACACTTTACTCGGACGAACGGAACTGCAGGACGGTGACCGACGGCGAGTATAAGAGGCGTTTTACATGCCATGATACAAGTGTTGCTACTGTACATAGTTTTTAAGCAGGGCAATTTTATCTAATAAAGTTACTGTTTTACACTATGTTGAGCTTCTTATCAGATGCAGGATGTATGTATTGGAGGCAATGGCTGCCGTTGTGTGCTGATTCACAAGAAGCCTAAGGGTAAGCAGGCACTTGTAGGGGGTGTGCAGGCTCCCTAACCTATTCCTTACATTCTGCTCCTTAAGGTGACAGCTTCCATCAATTACTAGAGTGTTGACACACGGGGTGTTTAGTGTGCGTACTGTACACACTATGTGAAGTATCTCTTTTTTCTTTTTTATGTATGTGGTCTACTTTGGAAGAGCATCACCAGAGGAGGAAAAGAAGTTGTTATATCATCATACAGCGCAGCAGGTTTTCAATATAATTTACAACTGTGCCTTTAACAAGAGGATACTGCTTGCAGCTGAGACATTGTTTGACTCCAAAGTGATAAGTACTATTGATATTTGATAACCCCATTGAGCGCAGCCTTGTTACTTATATTTTAAATTATAAAACAACATATTTTTCTTATGAAATCTTTGTGGTATGCATGACTAGGGGTGTGCCAGGGGCGTGATTAGGGGTGAGGCGAGGGTGGCTTAAGTGTCCCTCTTTCTTATCTCAAAAAGTTGGGAGGTATGCCGCTCCATTCACTCCTCTTAAAGAGAATCTGTACTGTAAAAGTCTTACAGTAAAAAGCATACCATTCTATTCATTATGTTCTCCTGGGTCCCTCTGTGCTGTTTCTGCCTCTCCCTGCTGCAATCCTGGCATGTAATTGCAATTTTTATGCAGTGTTTACAAACAAAAGACATAGGAATTGATACGCTGAGAGTAGCTTAGTGTGTGAGTCATACAGAGCCTGCAGGGGGCCTGGAGAGGGAGTGCATAGCTTCTGCCAATGACAAGCAGTGCAGCACATTTCACACATTCCACCCTCAGCCGACAGAGCCGATAGAAGAGAGAAGATTAGATCATATAACAGAGATAACACAGCCACTGTGCAAATGGGAAAGGCTGCAGTAAGACAGAGCACATTAGAACAGCTATAGGAACATATAAGATAGAAGAAATAAGGCTCAAAATTTTGTTACAGAGTCTCTTTAAGAGGAGAGAGGGGAAGGGCTCATAGGAGGGAACATCACAGCAAACCCGCCTCTTCCTGTCTGAAAATGTAACTTTAGCCAAAAGTCACATTTTTAAAGTTGTGATTACGGAGGTCGGGGGAACGAGGGGGGGGCAATGCGTAGAAGTATGTAGATCCAGCATGATAACACCTTAGTGTACTGGTTGAACTCGATGGTCGTATGTCTTTTTTCAACCAAAATAACTAAAAAAAATAACTATGTAACTTAGGTAGCTTTCTCTTAGGTCCGGTGCGCTTTAGGCTAGTCATATATGGGTCACTTATGGCCTGATACCTCAACCTAATCAATCCGTATCTGATTGGAATTTGATCAAATAGTTTTATCCATATGGCAAACTTAATTTTGATAGATTTCAGCAAAAATTCATCACACTGATCAAACTGAAAGTGTTGCAATTAGTGATGGTCATGTCTAGGAGAACTCAGGGAGAAGCATGTGATTTGTTTGTTCAACCGATACCAGTTACAATACCAGTTGTGATCTCTTTGGCTACAGTAGCGTCTGTAACACACATGAAACAAGCATGCAGCTAATCCAGCCAGACTTCAGTCAGAGCACCTACATACTTGTGCAGGCTGTACAGGAGGGATCTGCAGGACAGCCAAGCAATGTGCATAGTTTAAAAGAAAAAAAAAACATGTAAGCCTTTATATCCCGCTCCATTCAATGTGTTATATGAGTCAAAAAATTTACAAAGGGATTTTCCTATTGTGTAAATCCACCTAACATAAAGTAGAGTGTTATTGAATTTTCATGTGTTTTATTTATTTATTTTAGAGTTCCATACATATGTGTAAACTTGGCAACATATAAAATGACATGTAATGAAAAGATAGTCACCACTTATTTTCTCAGACTGTTTATAGGATATTGCCCCTTTTAAACCCAGTTGAATGAATACATGGGAACCAGCAAAAGCATTACAAACACAAAAGGACGGTTAATTTAATATTGTGAATTAATGCTGTGGGGGTGTGAGATGTAACAAAGACCAACAAGTTTTGAATAAATACAATAATTTGTGGTTTTTTAAAAGAAACCATAAATTAGCTGTAGGCATTGGCGCAAAGGTACACTGAGTTAGCTACCTTTAGCTGCAGCTCCAGGCAAAAAGCAAAAACAAACTTCTAAATGGGAAAAGCACTGTTGTAAACTATTGTAAAACTAAGCACAAAGGCCTGGCTATGCAGGCCATCCAAGTCCATTAATAAAGTAGCATCTGTTTTGCTTTTTATCAGTAGCAGCGACACTCATACACATGCACACAAAAGAAAATCCCCTCTAGCTAATTCACAGCATTATTTTTACAAAGAAACTTTTATACAGGGTAATTGCTAAATTCAGCACCCCTCCCCCAAAAGGTTTCTTCTTCAGGTTCAGAATAAGTAGCATAATGTAGATTGAGAATAACCAGCAAAAATATGTTCAGGCTATAAAATTGCAGCTGACTGTTCTTACCTCCCCTACTTGCAGGTAAGGCAGAGAGCCAGTACATTTCTACACTGCAACACAACAACTATAGAACATCTGCTGGAAAGAAGGTGTGCAGCCAGGAGACATTTGCATATAACTGTCTATGTGCCAACACTAGGGCCTCTTTACCACGAGCTGCAGAAGGAGGTGAATTCACCGCCAGTCAGTTGCTACCATCCACCGGCCGGGTGCTTGCTAGGGCTTGGCATGGGCAGTAGACAGGCTATCCCCTCATGGAGTTGCATCTGAGCATGGCAACAAACGGTTGCCATGTTCAGGCGCAACATAAGACATTTTTTGGCCGTTGGGCAAAGCCGCCACATGACAACATCGCAAGGCTGAGTGATACTGAGTGAACTTTTGACCTTTATAGAAACTTGAGCATCTCAGAAACTTTAAAAGATAGAAATATGATTTTTGCAGCACAAATGAGCACATGCACAGCACTAGCCACACATACCAGTTGCATGTATGTAGGTTGTTGTATGGGGGCTGGGTGATGGTATTGTTTTGGAAATAATAGCTGCTATTATCTTCAAAATTGCAGCAAGAAAAAAAGAAATCCGGGCACCAGCAGTTGCGTAGCAATCCACCACTTATTACATCCCCATCACCAACAGATACAGGCAAAAAACAATGGCCTAACAGCCGTTTCACAACACAAGTTGCTTCCTCAGAGACCAATTAAACACTAGCAAAGTCCGTCTTAAATACACATTAACAATTGCTAGAAAAGCACGGAGGAGGAGGGAGGGAGGGACTTACCGCTCACCGCGTCTGACCCATTGCCGAGCGCACCGTCCAGCCGGCTTGCCGCTCCGAGCCACCCCGCTCGCACTGAGGGTTAACCCCGCCCCTTTCGGGGTTGATCCGGGTAGGAGTTTTCCTCCAATCAGAGTTGCAGCCAGCACGGCTTGCGACGTCGTTTCCCTCGTGCGTCATGCAGGGGGTATCAATGAGTCACTATGCGCTTCAGCCTGGTAAGTAACCATGGCAGCGCATCGCAGGGCGGAAATAGTTCCTCCTAGAAGAAAAAAAGAGAAAAGACGAAACAGTTTTAATAACGAACATCAATAAAACAATTGCATATATACTTATTAATAATAATTAATAACAAATACAGTGAAATATGCCAAAACATCATATTATAATCTCCCATAGGCCATTTAAAACAATAAAAAGATAGACCACAATTAAATAGAGGTTTCTGCCAGGGGAAACTGGGGAACTTAATAGCAATACTCAGGGGCAATCTAGGGACAAAAGAACCAGTGGATAGACAAGGTTAATGGCGATCTAAGAAACAGTAAAGCTCATTACGCTCATTAAGTCCCAATCTTCCACACGCCTCGGTGAGGGAGATCAGTCTAGCCTCCTCCCTTCTCAGGTATTTCCCCCTATCCCCTCCCCTATGTGGAAGATCCACACTTTTTAGTCCAGTAAACCGTAAAACATTGGCATTCCACCCATAAACTGGTTACAGTGGGTACAATTAAAGCATTTATAATTACCCACTGGGCGCATTTTCTCAAGCCAGTTGGACATACGTGGGGTTTTAAATTCGCTTTGAACCAATAGATCCCCAATCGTTTTAGCTCTACGAAACGAAATCAGTGGTCTGTCCTCCAACACCGATCCCAGCTCCAGACAGTCCCTCAATTCAGACCAGTTCTTGTAAATACTTTTACGAATTTTATCTGCCATGGGGGAGTATTTGAAAACAAAAGGGACAGTCTTTTTAACCAGAGGATCTGTCCCCATGTTCTGTCTCTTTTTCTTTTCCTTCAGAAGTGACTGGCGTGATGCTGCATTAGCTCTATTGTAGGCCCCAATAAGAAGTGACAAAGGGTACCCCCTCGCCAGTAACCTCAGACCCAACTCCCTACTTTGGAGTTCAAAATCACTTTGTTTAGCATTGTTCCTCTTCAATCTAAGGAACTGACTGTAGGGAATGGAGTCAAGGACATGGCGGGGGTGGTAGCTGGAATAGAGGAGAATGGAATTTGTGGCCGTAGCTTTCCTATGTCCTTTACTCAGTAAATTCCTACCCTCTG
This sequence comes from Hyperolius riggenbachi, assembly GCF_040937935.1. Taxonomy (NCBI): domain Eukaryota; kingdom Metazoa; phylum Chordata; class Amphibia; order Anura; family Hyperoliidae; genus Hyperolius; species Hyperolius riggenbachi. The sequence goes on from NC_090649.1 coordinate 306,218,551, forward strand.
AATATAACAGCAGGTCTAGAAACTCCAGGCGATCTCCACCCCAAACACCAGTGAAAGTCATATTGAGATCATTGATGCAGAGCCAGTCAACAAACTCCAAGAATTGAGCTCTACTTCCCTTCCAGACCAATAGGATGTCATCCATGTACCTGGACCAAGATACAATGGAGTGGCGATAGGGATTAGAGGAGCTATAAACATATTTCTCCTCCCAATAAGCCAAGAAAATGTTGGCAAAAGTAGTGGCCACCGGTGTCCCCATCGCCACCCCAGAGGCCTGCCTGTACCAGGTACCATTGAATAAAAAAGTATTATGGGCCAACACGTAGGAGAGACACTCCCCCACGTATTCCGCACAATTGACGTCCTTACCTTGGTCAATCAGGAAAGCCTAAATTGCTTTGACACCGATGTCCTGGGGAATCCTTGTGTACAGGCTCTCTACATCAATCGATGTCAAATTGTAGCCCTCCCTCCATTCCACCTCAGGTATTTGCCTGAGTACAGCCAAGGTATCTGCCAAATAAGACCGAATGTTAGTCAAAAAAGGTTTCAGCAAGAATTCCAGGTACCTCGAAAGGGGTTCAGTGACTGATCCCCTGGCCGACAAAATCGGCCGACCAGGTGGGTCGGTCAGGCATTTGTGTATTTTGGGGAGGAAATACCAGACAGGCTTCCTGGGAGAATCTGGTAATCGACCTTCTCCTAACTTCCGGGTTAACCAACCCGACTCAACTCCCCTACGTAATAATGACTGAAGCACCCCTTTATAGTGGAATGTGGGGTCCCTTGTCAACTTTACATAAAATCCACCAGGGCCCTCTAATTGTCTCAAGGCCTCCCTTACATAGCCTTCCTTGGACATAATAACAAGGTTTTCCCCCTTATCAGCCTTTTTAAGTACTAAATGGGGGTTCTTTTTCAACCAGGTCAATGCCCTCATTTCTGTTGGAGTAAGGTTAGGTTCCACTTGAGGATAAATAAGGGCGTGGTGGCTCGGAGCGGCAAGCTGGCTGGACGGTGCGCTCGGCAATGGGTCAGACGCGGTGAGTGGTAAGTCCCTCCCTCTCTCCTCCTCCGTGCTTTTCTAGCAATTGTTAATGTGTATTTAAGACGGACTTAGTAAGCAACTTGTGTTGTGAAACGGCTGTTAGGCCATTGTTTTTTGCCTGTATCTGTTGGTGATGGGGATGTAATAAAGTGGTGGATTGCTACGCAACTGCTGGCGCCCGGATTTCCTTTTTTCTTGCTGCAATATTGACTCTGCTCTGGAGGCACAGCAGGACTTCATCCAACCCCCATCGGGTGGCCAGTTCAGCGGCTGGTGCCGATCTAGTACTTTTCTTCTTCTTTTTCTTTGGGATTATTGACTGTTTTGGTGGATCTGAGCACAGATGCAGAATCCTGAAGTACCCTGTGACAGTTTACCGGGAACGTCTGCGAATGAGACTACACCAGGTACCACGGTGGTACAAGAAGGGAGAAGTGACTGGCAAACCTTTCTTACAGATACGGCACAGGGCTTTGCATCAAGCAAAGCCCTAGGTGTGAAGGTAGTAGAACGGAAATTAAGTCGTTTGTTGGAACGTGAAGTACAATTGTTTTGGACTGTTGCTACTCTCAAACGATATGACGATAAACAGATTGCTGCTAGAGGCTTTAGAAAACACAGTGAGGCCATTGATTATCAGGATGATGCGGAATTTATGAAAACGTGGAAGGCCCAACAACTTGACAACGCACTCAAACTACAAAAAATCGGCCTAGACAGAAGAGAGGTGGAATACAATAAACTGGCAGTGGAATTAGAGGAATGTAAAAAGGAGCTTGGTCATCTTACCACTGCAGTACAGTTTAAGGAAATTACATCTAAAATTGATACCCGTATTGGAGCTCTGCAAGATAACATCAAGGAGAGGAACTAAGTAAGTTTCGCAGGGATCGGGACGATTTTCAAAAAGGACGTATTTTTGATTGGGGCCAACCACAGACCTTCATTAAAAAGAACCCACAAGGGGGTAAAGGCAGAAGGAGAAAAGGACGAGGTTACTGGACGACAGATTCGGGAACCGATTCCAGCCCAGAAAGGAGTGGTGGAAAACCAAGTGGCACCCCTAATAAGCCCAATACACCGCAACAATGTGCTGGGGCCCCTTTAGAGGCAGGACCCGCCGGGGATGGCGGCACTCCAGGAAATCGATCAGAGAAGAGGGTGAAATGGCAACAGAAAACCCCTGGAAGGAAATATTGGAAGAAGAAGTGAGAGATTCAGCAAGGGAGGAGGATCTACAAATTATTAATATCTCTGGTATGTCTCTTCCCCCTGGTTGTGAACTGTTACTAAAGAAGGCTCTCAATTTTGCTTTGAGTTGTAATTTTAACCAATTTGATTTTGAGGTTGATTGGTATAAAGCTATCAGAAAATTAAATATTGCCTGTGAGAATTCGCTTAGCTGCCTGCGCAGGCAGGCAGCTTTTTGACCACTGTTCAGGTCTGCATTTTGCAGGTCTCTTTAAGAGAGACCTTTTGTCAGTTCTGCAGCTTGCTGCTGAGGAATTTGCATACATTCGTTATGCAAATCCCCTACCTGCCTCCTGTGATGACTGGCAGTATAAAGGTGGGGATTACCCACAGTCCTTTGCTGGTCATTCCTTCAGGGTTTGTAGTAAACACTCCTAGAGAGTGTCAGCCATGCTACTTCTTGTTGAAGCTATCTTAGAGTAATTCCTGGAAAACTGCACTAGGCAGGTTTCCTTAGTGCAGTTAGGATTGCTTATCTGTTTGTTTGTTCTGTTGCGATTGTCCTGTCCCAGCGGTGGTCGACAGGAAATGGTTCTGATCTCTGTTCTTGGAGTATAGCTGGTGCAGCGGTTGCTACCAGCTATCTCTTCTGATCTGTCTCCTTGGATCGTGCTAGCCACTTTCCGCTAGTGCTGTGGATCCTTCTGTTCTGCTACTCTGTACCTGGATCGCGCTAGCCACTTTCGCTAGTGCTGTGGATCCTTCTGTTCTGCTACTCTGTCTGCCTGGATCGCACTCGCCTAGCGCTAGTGCTGTGGATCCTTCTGTTCTGTCTTCCTGGATCACGCTGGCCACTTTCGCTAGTGCAGTGGATCCTATCTCTCGCTTGTCCCTGTTTTCGTGTGTCTGTCTTGTCTGCTATGAACACTTGCTGGAGGCTCGGTGAGGTAACCGTTAAGCAAGCGCTCGCGTTCTCTGTTTCATGTTTGTCTGTCTTTGGTTAGTTAGGCGTGCTTGTCTCTGTTGTGCGTAACACGCGGAGACCGCGCACGAATGCGTGCACTGTTGCGAATGAGTGCGGTGTTCGCGTTCAGCTAGCATTTGTTATTTTCCTTATCTTTCTCTTTGTATGATTTGCTGTGCCTTTGCTACCCTTGTGCTCTGTCCTGCTCAGTCTTGTGTCGCTATTGGCAATCGCCATTCTTGCGATTGCGTTTCCTACTTCGTTTCCGCCGTTATGTGTTCGACGTTGCTGGGTGGCGACTAGTTTGGTGGGCACACATTGGTTCTGTCCCTTTGCTCTGTTCCCTGTGGGCTATCCAGCCCTGCCTGATCGTACCTTGTCCTGGATCTGTACAAATTCCCATTTGGCATCTGTGGCTGTGCAGCGGCTGTGTTCGCCTGCACTCCACAGCGCCATCTGCCGGTGGGAATTGCCCTCTGCGGGTGCATAGCACCTAGCCTGGGTGTCCTCAATTTTACGCTTGTGGAAGAAATCCGCCGCGTCAGCGCACGTCTGGTGCGCTGACCACGGAGACGATTCCACAATCGTTACATTGCCTCATTGAGAATGGACAGGAACTTGGAACCCTCGAATCCGACTACATGTGTTGGGGAATTAGGCTTTAGTGTGAATTTGAATGCCAGTGACCTAAAAGCACTTGAGGACCTTGAATCCCTATGGAAGGAGAGTAACACTGCTGACTCTAACATGGATGTGATTGACTGTCTTGTACAGAAGGAGCCGTTTATTCTGTGCAAATCTATTAGGGATTTTCCCTCTACTCCAGGATCCAAGATAGAACATTTTGATGTTAAAATACAGAGTGAGTTGAAAGCCCTTGTTTATCCTCAAGTAGAACCTAACCTTACTCCAACAGAAATGAGGGCATTGACCTGGTTGAAAAAGAACCCCCATTTAGTACTTAAAAAGGCTGATAAGGGGGGAAACATTGTTATTATGTCCAAGGAAGGCTATGTAAGGGAGGCCTTGAGACAATTAGAGGACCCTGGTGGATTTTATGTGAAGTTGACAAGGGACCCCACATTCCACTATAAAGGGGTGCTTCAGTCATTATTACGTAGGGGAGTTAAGTCGGGTTGGTTAACCCGGAAGTTAGGAGAAGGTCTATTACCAGATTTTCCCAGGAAGCCCGTCTGGTATTTCCTGCCCAAAATACACAAATGCCTGACCGACCCACCCGGTCGGCCGATTGTGTCGGCCAGGGGATCGGTCGCTGAACCCCTTTCGAGGTACCTGGAATTCTTGCTGAAACCTTTTTTGACTAACATTCCGTCTTATTTGGCAGATACCTTGGCTGTACTCAGGCAAATACCTGAGGTGGAATGGAGGGAGGGCTACAATTTGACATCGATTGATGTAGAGAGCCCCAGGACATCGGTGTCAAAGCAATTGAGGCTTTCCTGATTGACCAAGGTAAGGCCGTCAATTGGGCGGAATATGTGGGGGAGTGTCTCTCCTACGTGTTGGCCCATAATGCTTTTTTATTCAATGGTACCTGGTACAGGCAGGCCTCTGGGGTGGCGATGGGGACACCTATGGCCCCTACTTTTGCCAACATTTTCTTGGCTTATTGGGAGGAGAAATATGTTTATAGCTCCTCTAATCCCTATCGCCACTCCATTGTATCTTGGTCCAGGTACATGGATGACGTCCTATTGGTCTGGAAGGGAAGTAGAGCTCAATTCTTGGAGTTTGTTGACTGGCTCTGCATCAATGATCTCAATATGACTTTCACTGGTGTTTGGGGTGGAGATCGCCTGGAGTTTCTAGACCTGCTGTTATATTCAGAGGGTAGGAATTTACTGAGTAAAGGACATAGGAAAGCTATGGCCACAAATTCTATTCTCCTCTATTCCAGCTACCACCCCCGCCATGTCCTTCACTCCATTCCCTACAGTCAGTTCCTTAGATTGAAGAGGAACAATGCTAAACAAAGTGATTTTGAACTCCAAAGTAGGGAGTTGGGTCTGAGGTTACTGGCGAGGGGGTACCCTTTGTCACTTCTTATTGGGGCCTACAATAGAGCTAATGCAGCATCACGCCAGTCACTTCTGAAGGAAAAGAAAAAGAGACAGAACATGGGGACAGGTCCTCTGGTTAAAAAGACTGTCCCTTTTGTTTTCAATTACTCCCCTATGGCAGATAAAATTCGTAAGAGTATTTACAAGAACTTTATTCACACTGTGGGTCTCAAATTTATAAATAGGGTGCTCCCTTTGAGTCTAAGACTCATAAATTGTAGATTAATCACTTGGAAAAAAAAAAAAAAAGGAAGAAAAGGTATCTTATAAAATATATAACATTTATTTATCACAAATTATAAAAATAGTAGCTTAATTCTTTATAAAAGCCAGAGCACTAGCTCCAATAACCTGGGGGACATAATCATCGACCTGAGGGCCCAGTATATAGTCATAAGCATCATAAATAGGTCAAATAGTTTAGAAGCTGGAGCTCAAAGCAAAAAAATATATATAGGCCTAAATAATGTGGACCACAGAAAAACAGTTCCAGTTCAAAAAAGGAGGTAGTATCCAAGTGCACAGAAGTGAAGAAGTCCTAAGCAATCCAAGATAATATCATCGATTCAAGCAAAACACCTTCCTAGTGTTGCAGTACACATAGATAGCAATAGGTATTCCTCATCATCACAAGGAAGGCAATGTAACAATGTTCCTGAGTAGACAATATATTCAGTGTGAACACCCACTCTGGTGCCCCCTCTTTGTTCTTCAATCAAAAAGCATAAATGAATTTCATCAGGGCATCAAGACATCCATCAAACATACTGTTTACGTGACCTTTGACCTCAGAGTCAGTTGTGGTATGGAATATATTTTAGGAGATCACTGTATTTGTTAATCAACAGGTAGGTAGGTATGCAGTGAAAAAGTCCGCCAGGGATTATTCCCTTATGCAGTTCTCCATTGATCTCAGGATCAGTTGTAATGTGGAGTATGATATAGGAGATCACTGTGTTGTTAATCAACAAATATATAGGTAGATATACAGTGTAAAAGTCCGCCAGGGGTTGTTCCCTTATGCAGCTCTCCAGTCCATATATAGGGTCACGTGATGGTGGATATAGCGTAATAGTATTGTAGACTCAAAGTATAGGTGCCTCGTGGTAGGCTAAATTACTGCATTTGTACATTTGCCCACAATGGAGTTAGAGATAGGGAGGAAGTCCATCCATGTGCATAGCGTCACAGAAGAATGCATAAAGTGCAAAAAAGATACTCATCCGCTCTGTTCAGATCGGTGTCAGTGGTCCCCCAGGTGGAGCGATGCTACTGGTGGGCGATGAGCCCTGGTTTGCCGACCGGTTTCCCTGGCAAAGTCGCCAGCATCATCAGGGCAGGCTCATCCAACAATCCCGTCTGCACGGATGCCGGCCTAATAATGGCGCCCGGCGGCCCGAGGACGCCACGCCGTACGCGGATCCGCCCCACGTCCGCGCGTCATGTGGTTGCGCGCGCAGGCAGGAGGATACAATCCGCATCGGCATAGAGGAGCAGTGCGCCTCCACACCCCGCCGAGGGTGCCATCTAGTGGCCAGAGTGGAATTGGCCAGAATTGAGCTTAACCAGCTCAATGGCAACCCATAAGGTTGCCATAAGGCGGATGGAGGGGAGAGCACATCGCTCTGGGCGAACTGTCGCCCTTAGTGACGCCCCGGGGCCGCCTTGGCCCATACCACTGGGATACCCACACATCCCAAGTCCGCCACACAGGTCCCAGAGTGGCCGGGCCGAGGGGACGCCGCCAGGGGGGCCAGTGCGCCACAGAGATATTAGCCCATCACTGTTCAAAGGGACACCGATGAGCAAGAACTATATATTCAAATTAGAGTCAATCAACCAAGCCCTGGAGCACATGCTCCCATATTAAGGGCATAGGTTAGACATCTCCTGGCACACCGCACCCCCCGGGGAAGGCATCCCCACAGCCCGGCCGCACCGGCCCCACACAGCGAACCGGGGAAGAGCAGGAATAAATACCCAGGGGGCCATAGCATCAACACAGAAGGGGTTTCACCTAGAATCTAATCTGTTCAACAAATAAGCTTACAAATACAATATATTCTAAATACACGTCTCTATACAAATTAAAATATACACAAATCACATAATTGCCCAATGTATCAATAAACAAGAGTGTCCCAAAGATAAATGGGACACAATTGTTATCCAAAATCAATATCATAAAAACAGGGATCTCGTTAAGGCTGAGTCCAGCAAGTCAGGGGGGAATACCCCCCACATGAGGCGGGGCACCAATGACCCATCCCCCCATGGGCCCAATTGGCCAGGGATGGTACGACAGAGCAATCCATGAAAGCAAACTAGATTAATTAAAGGTAAGTCTGTGAATGGAATAGGGGGCAAATCATCAAGAATAGATGATCCCCCCAAAAAATGAGGGTGACCATGGTCTGAGATAAAGAATTTATAAAAATGGGGCATAATCAATGCCTTCATTTAAACCTGGAGACCGGAAGGCCTTCAGTTTGTATATCCAAAAGGCCTCACATTGGAGGAGCCTCCCGTCCCAATCGCCCCCCCTTGGGTCCAGATGCACCCTATCGAGCCCAAAGAAACGTACCTTGGCTGGGTTGGAATTCTGACACCCAGCAAAATGTCGTGCAACTGGTGTGTCATGGGATTCACTAATCCCATATGTGTGTTCATAGATGCGTCTCTTAAATGCTCTACCAGTCTTCCCGTAGAAGGCTCCACACGGGCAGAGGAGCAAATAAATGACCCCTTCAGTTTCACAATTTGTATAGTGTCTAGTGGTAAGTGTTTTGTCTCGAGCCTTTAAGGTACATTGTTTGCCCACAAGGATATAGCGACATTGATTACATGAATGACACGGATATGTGCCTAAAGCAGTACATTTGCATAACTTGCCCGTACCACTTTGGCCTGAATAATGACTAAGTGTCAATTTGTCCCCTATAGTGGGGGCCCGTTTAAAGGTCAGCATAGGTTTTTCTGGGACAAGAGCGGCAACTTTGGGGTCCACCATCAGCAAGGGCCAATGCTTGCACAATAAGGATCTAATCTGTTGGTGTTCACTACAGAACTTAGTAATGAAAGACAATCCCCTAACACTAGGATCCCGCGAGTCAGTTGATCTATATAGTAGCTCTGACCTCCGTGTGCTACTGGCTCTATGGTAGGCCCTCTTAAGATATTTTTTAGGGTAACCCCTTGCTTGAAAGCGTTGCTGCAAGTCATCAGCCGAAGATTGAAAATCAAGATCATCTGAGCAGTTACGCCGCACCCGAAGGTATTGGCCTGTCGGGATGCCGCGTATCTGATGAGTTGGGTGAAAACTGCTGGCATGCAGCAAAGAATTAGCTGCTGTCGGCTTTCTATATAGTCTTGTCTGTAGCATGCCCTTGTCATCTATGTAGATTGTCACATCCAAAAATGGGATGCTCTGCAAATCCTTGGACATGGTAAATTTAAGATTGAATGGATTATTACCGAGCAGTCCAACCAATTTGTTTAGATCTTGCTCGGTGCCAGTCCATATCATGAAGATATCGTCTATAAAACGATGCCAAGTGATAACATATTGTAACAGTTCACTCAAACCCTCATCAGAAAAAAGGCATCTCTCCCACTCCCCCAGGTACAGGCACGCATAGGACGGGGCACATGTTGTCCCCATCGCTGTGCCCTGCACCTGGAGGTAGTGGGCGGAGTCAAAAGTGAAAAAATTATTGGTCAAAATGAATCGCAACAGCTTTAGCAAGAAGATATTGTGCGGGATACTGTCTATGGGTAGACTAGTTAGTACTGATCTGATGGTTTCCAGACCCTCTTCATGTGGTATGCTGGAATAGAGGGCCTCAACATCGAGGGTGACCAACCAAGCCCCGGGTGGCACCCCCATTCCATCTAGGATGGTCAGGAGATGGGCTGTATCCCTCACGTATGAGGGGAGTGCTCTCACATGGGGTTGAAGATGCGTATCCACATATACGCTTGCATTGGCCGTTAGAGAGCCACACCCAGATATAATGGGTCTCCCACTAGGATTAGTGGTTGATTTATGCGTCTTCGGTAGCGCGTAAAATGTCGGTAATCTTGGGTTAGGGTTCCATAGGAACCGATGAGTCTTTTTGGATATCAATCCCATTGCCAGATTGTCATCTAACAACCCTTTAAATTCACCTATGCTGGCCTCCACCCTCGACATCGAGACCCTCTCATACCAATCAGAATTGTTAAGTATGTCATAGCATATTTGCTCATATCGGCCCTTGGTCATGAGGACCACGTTACCGCCCTTGTCCGAAGGCTTAATCACCAAATTAGGAGCCCCCGACAATTCATCAAGGGCCCTTTGTTGTTCACAAGTCAAGTTTGAATGGAATCCACTTCCAGAAGGGAGTGTTTCAAGATCTCGCATTACAGATAAAGCAAAAATTTGCAATGAGGGAACTGTTGATAATGCAGGAAAAAAGTGGGATTTCGGTCTCACTCTAGTTTTTTCTGGTAAATCTATTTCAGAAGCAGAAGCAGAAGATATCAGGTTCTTGCTCATCGGTGTCCCTTTGAACAGTGATGGGCTAATATCTCTGTGGCGCACTGGCCCCCCTGGCGGCGTCCCCTCGGCCCGGCCGCTCTGGGACCTGTGTGGCGGACTTGGGATGTGTGGGTATCCCAGTGGTATGGGCCAAGGCGGCCCCGGGGCGTCACTAAGGGCGACAGTTCGCCCAGAGCGATGTGCTCTCCCCTCCATCCGCCTTATGGGTTGCCATTGAGCTGGTTAAGCTCAATTCTGGCCAATTCCACTCTGGCCACTAGATGGCACCCTCGGCGGGGTGTGGAGGCGCACTGCTCCTCTATGCCGATGCGGATTGTATCCTCCTGCCTGCGCGCGCAACCACATGACGCGCGGACGTGGGGCGGATCCGCGTACGGCGTGGCGTCCTCGGGCCGCCGGGCGCCATTATTAGGCCGGCATCCGTGCAGACGGGATTGTTGGATGAGCCTGCCCTGATGATGCTGGCGACTTTGCCAGGGAAACCGGTCGGCAAACCAGGGCTCATCGCCCACCAGTAGCATCGCTCCACCTGGGGGACCACTGACACCGATCTGAACAGAGCGGATGAGTATCTTTTTTGCACTTTATGCATTCTTCTGTGACGCTATGCACATGGATGGACTTCCTCCCTATCTCTAACTCCATTGTGGGCAAATGTACAAATGCAGTAATTTAGCCTACCACGAGGCACCTATACTTTGAGTCTACAATACTATTACGCTATATCCACCATCACGTGACCCTATATATGGACTGGAGAGCTGCATAAGGGAACAACCCCTGGCGGACTTTTACACTGTATATCTACCTATATATTTGTTGATTAACAACACAGTGATCTCCTATATCATACTCCACATTACAACTGATCCTGAGATCAATGGAGAACTGCATAAGGGAATAATCCCTGGCGGACTTTTTCACTGCATACCTACCTACCTGTTGATTAACAAATACAGTGATCTCCTAAAATATATTCCATACCACAACTGACTCTGAGGTCAAAGGTCACGTAAACAGTATGTTTGATGGATGTCTTGATGCCCTGATGAAATTCATTTATGCTTTTTGATTGAAGAACAAAGAGGGGGCACCAGAGTGGGTGTTCACACTGAATATATTGTCTACTCAGGAACATTGTTACATTGCCTTCCTTGTGATGATGAGGAATACCTATTGCTATCTATGTGTACTGCAACACTAGGAAGGTGTTTTGCTTGAATCGATGATATTATCTTGGATTGCTTAGGACTTCTTCACTTCTGTGCACTTGGATACTACCTCCTTTTTTGAACTGGAACTGTTTTTCTGTGGTCCACATTATTTAGGCCTATATATATTTTTTTGCTGTGAGCTCCAGCTTCTAAACGATTTGACCTATTTATGATGCTTATGACTATATACTGGGCCCTCAGGTCGATGATTATGTCCCCCAGGTTATTGGAGCTAGTGCTCTGGCTTTTATAAAGAATTAAGCTACTATTTTTATAATTTGTGATAAATAAATGTTATATATTTTATAAGATACCTTTTCTTCCTTTTTTTTTTTTTTTTTTTTTTTCCCAAGTGATTTATTTACAAGAACTGGCCTGAATTGAGGGACTGTCCGGAGCTGGGATCGGCGTTGGAGGACAGACCACTGATTTCGTTTCGTAGAGCTAAAACGATTGGAGATCTATTGGTTCAAAGCGAATTTAAAACCCCACGTATGTCCAACTGGCTTGAGAAAATGCGCCCAGTGGGTAATTATAAATGCTTTAATTGTACCCACTGTAACCAGTTTATTCCGGGAAAAAGTATTCAACTCGGGGGTACTACTTTGGCGATCCGGGAATATTTGCACTGCAAATCAAAATTTGTAGTGTATGCAGTGGTCTGTATCTGTGGACGATTTTATGTAGGGCAGACTACTAGACAGATGTGTACGAGATTCCAGGAACATTATCATTCTATAGAGACAGGAAAGGGAGCCAGCAGATTGATTGCACATGTAAGGGATGATCATGGGTGGAATGCCAATGTTTTACGGTTTACTGGACTAAAAAGTGTGGATCTTCCACATAGGGGAGGGGATAGGGGGAAATACCTGAGAAGGGAGGAGGCTAGACTGATCTCCCTCACCGAGGCGTGTGGAAGATTGGGACTTAATGAGCGTAATGAGCTTTACTGTTTCTTAGATCGCCATTAACCTTGTCTATCCACTGGTTCTTTTGTCCCTAGATTGCCCCTGAGTATTGCTATTAAGTTCCCCAGTTTCCCCTGGCAGAAACCTCTATTTAATTGTGGTCTATCTTTTTATTGTTTTAAATGGCCTATGGGAGATTATTATATGATGTTTTGGCATATTTCACTGTATTTGTTATTAATTATTATTAATAAGTATATATGCAATTGTTTTATTGATGTTCGTTATTAAAACTGTTTCGTCTTTTCTCTTTTTTTCTTCTAGGAGGAACTATTTCCGCCCTGCGATGCGCTGCCATGGTTACTTACCAGGCTGAAGCGCATAGTGACTCATTGATACCCCCTGCATGACGCACGAGGGAAACGACGTCGCAAGCCGTGCTGGCTGCAACTCTGATTGGAGGAAAACTCCTACCCGGATCAACCCCGAAAGGGGCGGGGTTAACCCTCAGTGCGAGCGGGGTGGCTCGGAGCGGCAAGCCGGCTGGACGGTGCGCTCGGCAATGGGTCAGACGCGGTGAGCGGTAAGTCTCTCCCTCCCTCCTCCTCCGTGCTTTTCTAGCAATTGTTAATGTGTATTTAAGACGGACTTTGCTAGTGTTTAATTGGTCTCTGAGGAAGCAACTTGTGTTGTGAAACGGCTGTTAGGCCATTGTTTTTTGCCTGTATCTGTTGGTGAGGGGGATGTAATAAAGTGGTGGATTGCTACGCAACTGCTGGTGCCCGGATTTCCTTTTTTCTTGCTGCAATATTGACTCTGCTCTGGAGGCACAGCAGGACTTCATCCAACCCCCATCGGGTGGCCAGTTCAGCGTCTGGTGCCGATCTAGTACTTTTCTTCTTCTTTTTCTTTGGGATTATCTTCAAAATGAGAGCAGCACAAATCTTAATTTTTGCAGCACAAATGGGCACAAGCGTAGCACTAACCAAGCATAATGGAAATTGTATTTGTGCTGATTGTAGGAGGTCCAGTTTCATAGAGCTCTCAGAGTACCGTCTCCCTCTCCACAATCAGAAATGCCTGCGTGGCTCAATTATCGTTTATTTATTTTTTTATGGAGTTTACAAGAATTACTGTAGGTGTTAATGCATATTTAGAAATATTTTTATAAATGTAATTCTGAGCATATTTCCCTTTTCATAATGCCGCTGATAAATTTAACACATGAATAATCAAACATAGGAAACACTGATAGGTAGCTGACTTCACTAGAGCAGCCAGCTGTTAATGAATCAACCCAGCTTGTCATCAGCAGAATTTACACAGTTACACAGGCTGAAAAAGACAAGTGTCCATCATACATGTGTTTATTCTGCAGCTGTAAGGTAGATTTGTGAATGTAGTACATCATATGTAATTGTAATTGTTTATTCAGACACTGCATAAAAATAAGGCTTATATTATGTCTGAGAATGCACAGAAGCAAGTCAAGGTGTTTAACACAGATGTCTGTAATACAACAGATACATATACCCTTCAGTGCTAGATTCTTCTTACTCTCTCTAGCACAACTCATTCACACTGAAACTAAAGACTGGAGCCTTAGGCCTTGTTCACACTTCTCAGCCCAGATGGCCGTGCGATCGAAATGCAACGCCCGCAATCTGCGCTGCCGTGCGTTGTGCTGCTGATTCCGTTCATTACAGTGAATGGGTCAGCGCTGTGCTTTCCCAAGAAATGCATGCAGCAGTGCGATCGCTCATGTCGTCTGAACTTTAGACTATGAACTTCTGATGTTCCTGCGTGTCGGACTCGCACACTGTACGTGTTGCAAAAATGTGAACGAGCACTTAAAGAGACTCTGTAACAAAATTTTCATCCTTATTTCTTCTATCCTATAAAGTTCCTATACCTGTTCTAATGTGCTCTGTCTAACTACAGCCTTTCCTATTTGCACAGTGGCTGTATTATATCTGTTAAATTATCTAATCTTCTCTCCTCTGTCGGCTCTGTCGGGCTGAGGCAGTCAGGCTGGAATGTGCTGTGCTGCTAGTGATTGGATAGAACCTATAAACACCCTCTCCAGGCCCCCTGCACACTCTGTATGACTCACACACTCAGCTCTTCTCAGCATATCACTTGATATGTCTTTTGTTTGTAAACACTGGATAAAAATGGCAATTACAAGCCAGGATTGCAGCAGGGAGAGGCAGAAACAGCGCAGAGAGGCCCAGGAGAACATAATGAATATGAATGGTATGCTTTTTATTGTAAGAATTTTAGAGTACAGATTCTCTTGAAGGCTAATTCACAGTGCTCAGTTGCGTAGCAGAATACTTCAGGCTTTGTATTAACCACCCTGGCGTTCTATTACCTGCGCCAGGGTGGCGGTGCAGCAGTTACATGATACCCCCCTCCCTGCGGCTGTTTTTCTCCAATTCACCTCATTCCTTCCCCTCTGATCGGTGCAGTCAGTGACCTCTGACGCGGACATACTCCGCTGCGCATTCGCACATTATTTAGGCCTATATATATTTTTTTGCTGTGAGCTCCAGCTTCTAAACGATTTGACCTATTTATGATGCTTATGACTATATACTGGGCCCTCAGGTCGATGATTATGTCCCCCAGGTTATTGGAGCTAGTGCTCTGGCTTTTATAAAGAATTAAGCTACTATTTTTATAATTTGTGATAAATAAATGTTATATATTTTATAAGATACCTTTTCTTCCTTTTTTTTTTTTTTTTTTTTTTTTCCCAAGTGATTTATTTACAAGAACTGGCCTGAATTGAGGGACTGTCCGGAGCTGGGATCGGCGTTGGAGGACAGACCACTGATTTCGTTTCGTAGAGCTAAAACGATTGGAGATCTATTGGTTCAAAGCGAATTTAAAACCCCACGTATGTCCAACTGGCTTGAGAAAATGCGCCCAGTGGGTAATTATAAATGCTTTAATTGTACCCACTGTAACCAGTTTATTCCGGGAAAAAGTATTCAACTCGGGGGTACTACTTTGGCGATCCGGGAATATTTGCACTGCAAATCAAAATTTGTAGTGTATGCAGTGGTCTGTATCTGTGGACGATTTTATGTAGGGCAGACTACTAGACAGATGTGTACGAGATTCCAGGAACATTATCATTCTATAGAGACAGGAAAGGGAGCCAGCAGATTGATTGCACATGTAAGGGATGATCATGGGTGGAATGCCAATGTTTTACGGTTTACTGGACTAAAAAGTGTGGATCTTCCACATAGGGGAGGGGATAGGGGGAAATACCTGAGAAGGGAGGAGGCTAGACTGATCTCCCTCACCGAGGCGTGTGGAAGATTGGGACTTAATGAGCGTAATGAGCTTTACTGTTTCTTAGATCGCCATTAACCTTGTCTATCCACTGGTTCTTTTGTCCCTAGATTGCCCCTGAGTATTGCTATTAAGTTCCCCAGTTTCCCCTGGCAGAAACCTCTATTTAATTGTGGTCTATCTTTTTATTGTTTTAAATGGCCTATGGGAGATTATTATATGATGTTTTGGCATATTTCACTGTATTTGTTATTAATTATTATTAATAAGTATATATGCAATTGTTTTATTGATGTTCGTTATTAAAACTGTTTCGTCTTTTCTCTTTTTTTCTTCTAGGAGGAACTATTTCCGCCCTGCGATGCGCTGCCATGGTTACTTACCAGGCTGAAGCGCATAGTGACTCATTGATACCCCCTGCATGACGCACGAGGGAAACGACGTCGCAAGCCGTGCTGGCTGCAACTCTGATTGGAGGAAAACTCCTACCCGGATCAACCCCGAAAGGGGCGGGGTTAACCCTCAGTGCGAGCGGGGTGGCTCGGAGCGGCAAGCCGGCTGGACGGTGCGCTCGGCAATGGGTCAGACGCGGTGAGCGGTAAGTCTCTCCCTCCCTCCTCCTCCGTGCTTTTCTAGCAATTGTTAATGTGTATTTAAGACGGACTTTGCTAGTGTTTAATTGGTCTCTGAGGAAGCAACTTGTGTTGTGAAACGGCTGTTAGGCCATTGTTTTTTGCCTGTATCTGTTGGTGAGGGGGATGTAATAAAGTGGTGGATTGCTACGCAACTGCTGGTGCCCGGATTTCCTTTTTTCTTGCTGCAATATTGACTCTGCTCTGGAGGCACAGCAGGACTTCATCCAACCCCCATCGGGTGGCCAGTTCAGCGTCTGGTGCCGATCTAGTACTTTTCTTCTTCTTTTTCTTTGGGATTATCTTCAAAATGAGAGCAGCACAAATCTTAATTTTTGCAGCACAAATGGGCACAAGCGTAGCACTAACCAAGCATAATGGAAATTGTATTTGTGCTGATTGTAGGAGGTCCAGTTTCATAGAGCTCTCAGAGTACCGTCTCCCTCTCCACAATCAGAAATGCCTGCGTGGCTCAATTATCGTTTATTTATTTTTTTATGGAGTTTACAAGAATTACTGTAGGTGTTAATGCATATTTAGAAATATTTTTATAAATGTAATTCTGAGCATATTTCCCTTTTCATAATGCCGCTGATAAATTTAACACATGAATAATCAAACATAGGAAACACTGATAGGTAGCTGACTTCACTAGAGCAGCCAGCTGTTAATGAATCAACCCAGCTTGTCATCAGCAGAATTTACACAGTTACACAGGCTGAAAAAGACAAGTGTCCATCATACATGTGTTTATTCTGCAGCTGTAAGGTAGATTTGTGAATGTAGTACATCATATGTAATTGTAATTGTTTATTCAGACACTGCATAAAAATAAGGCTTATATTATGTCTGAGAATGCACAGAAGCAAGTCAAGGTGTTTAACACAGATGTCTGTAATACAACAGATACATATACCCTTCAGTGCTAGATTCTTCTTACTCTCTCTAGCACAACTCATTCACACTGAAACTAAAGACTGGAGCCTTAGGCCTTGTTCACACTTCTCAGCCCAGATGGCCGTGCGATCGAAATGCAACGCCCGCAATCTGCGCTGCCGTGCGTTGTGCTGCTGATTCCGTTCATTACAGTGAATGGGTCAGCGCTGTGCTTTCCCAAGAAATGCATGCAGCAGTGCGATCGCTCATGTCGTCTGAACTTTAGACTATGAACTTCTGATGTTCCTGCGTGTCGGACTCGCACACTGTACGTGTTGCAAAAATGTGAACGAGCACTTAAAGAGACTCTGTAACAAAATTTTCATCCTTATTTCTTCTATCCTATAAAGTTCCTATACCTGTTCTAATGTGCTCTGTCTAACTACAGCCTTTCCTATTTGCACAGTGGCTGTATTATATCTGTTAAATTATCTAATCTTCTCTCCTCTGTCGGCTCTGTCGGGCTGAGGCAGTCAGGCTGGAATGTGCTGTGCTGCTAGTGATTGGATAGAACCTATAAACACCCTCTCCAGGCCCCCTGCACACTCTGTATGACTCACACACTCAGCTCTTCTCAGCATATCACTTGATATGTCTTTTGTTTGTAAACACTGGATAAAAATGGCAATTACAAGCCAGGATTGCAGCAGGGAGAGGCAGAAACAGCGCAGAGAGGCCCAGGAGAACATAATGAATATGAATGGTATGCTTTTTATTGTAAGAATTTTAGAGTACAGATTCTCTTGAAGGCTAATTCACAGTGCTCAGTTGCGTAGCAGAATACTTCAGGCTTTGTATTAACCACCCTGGCGTTCTATTACCTGCGCCAGGGTGGCGGTGCAGCAGTTACATGATACCCCCCTCCCTGCGGCTGTTTTTCTCCAATTCACCTCATTCCTTCCCCTCTGATCGGTGCAGTCAGTGACCTCTGACGCGGACATACTCCGCTGCGCATTCGCAGTATGTCCACTAGGGCAATGGGAGGTGCGGTAAGACTCTGCACAACTCCCCATACACACATAAGGCTTCCTTTTTGAAATAAAATAAATGTTAAATAACTTTTTTAAAGGGTGGTTGAGGGAGGGGGGCCCAAATCGCCTACTTTGCTTAGGGCCCCATCTGGCCTTAATCCGACTCCAGTCTCCATTGCAGTTCATGCGTGTGTTATGCAACTTGACCACTGTGAACCTTGCCTTGGGTGTAGCCCTTTTTTCAAAGCATGTCCTCTTTACCAGAAGAAGATTATTACAAAATCATTTCTTGCTTTCACTTATGTCTATTATTATTATTTTTTTACTTGTTGTATGTTTGTAGCACCATCGTCATCTATGGTGTTGGACAAAGTTTAATCCACAGTGATAACCATAAATACATATTTAATGCATGTGTCTTGCCTACAGTCAAGCATGGTGGTGGGTGTGTCATGGTTGGTGGCTGCATAAGTGCTGCTGGCACTGCGGAGCTACAGTCCATTGAGGGAACCATGAATGCCACCATTTACTGTGACATACTGAAGCAGAGCATGATCCCCACTCTTCAGAAACTTGGCTGCAGGACAATATTCAAACATGATAAAGACCTCAATCACACCTCAAAGACGACCACTGGTTGCTAAAGAAAATGAGGGTAAAGGTACTGCACTGGCCAAGCATGTATCCAGACCTTTAGCAATGAGCATCTGTGGGGCATCCTCAAATGGACGGTGGAGCAGCGCAAGGTGTCTAACCTCCACCAACTTTGTGATGTCATGGAAGAGTGGAAGAGGATTCTAGTGGCAACCTGTGCAGCTCTAGTGAATTTGGGCACAATTTTGACATTCTTCACGTAGGGTTGTACTCATTTTTGTTGTCAATGGTTTAGACATTAATAGTTGTGTGTTGAGTTATTTTGAGGGAACAGTAAATTTACACTGTTATACTAGTTGTACACCAACCACATTTTATCAAAGTGGTTATACCACTGAATGTGAAACCCATCTGAACCAGCCATTAAAGGACAACTAAAGAAAAAGGTATATGGAGGCTGCTATATTTATTTCCTTTTAAACAATACAAGTTTCCTGGCAGCCCTTCTGGTCTTTTTGGCTGCAGTAATGTCAAAGGCCTGGTGCACACCAGAGGAGTTTTTCTGAGCGTTTTGAGTTTTTAAATCTGCTGCTAATGTTATCCTATGTGTCTGTGCACACTGGAGCAATGAGGTTTTGTAAAAAAAAACAAAACATAGCATTACATTGGGAAGAGCTTTTGAAACCTCTAGCGTTAGAGGATTCAAAAGCTCTTCCCAATGTAATGCTATGGGGTTTTTTACAAAACCTCATTGCTCCAGTGTGCACAGACACATAGGATAACATTAGCAGCAGATTTAAAAACTCAAAACGCTCAGAAAAACTCCTCTGGTGTGCACCAGGCCTGAATCACACCAGAAACAAGCATGCAGCTAATCTTGTCAGATCTGACAACAATGTCAGAAATGCCTGATATGCTGTATGCTTGCCCAGGGTCTATGGCTAAAAGTATTAGAGGCAGAGTATCAGCAGGACTGCCCGGCAACTGGAATTGCTTAAAAGGAAATAAATATGGCAGCCTCCATATCCCTCTCATTTCAGTTGTCCTTTAAGCAGTGGTGCTCGGATAATTTCTGTGATCACGGAATAGCCGTGATTTAGGAGCATTTTTTCACTATTCGACTGCCGAATCCAAAGCCGTGATCGATTTTCAATCCCGGTCTTCAATCACGATCACGCTCGTGATCGCAGTAGAAAGCCATGATTAGTTAGGGTGTGATTGGGCAGAAATTACGTCCCTGGGCCAATCAGAGGCCCTCCAGCCAGACGTACGAGAGGAATCGGCATGGGAGACTTGGGCGCAGGATACAGCCGGTCTATGGCTGATCCTGCTGCTGCACAAGTCCCGGCCACGTTAAATACTATTCCCCCTCCAGGCCGCCATGGATAGTGGTGAGTGAAATAATTCGGCTTCCAACAATTGCTAGAAGCTGAATTATTGTGTTTTAAAAGTAACTTCAGCTCCGTCTTCTGACGGCGCCAAAGTTACTCTGTGCACTGCTATATCTGTAATTCCTATTACGACCTATGGTGGCGCAAGCTGCCCCCAAGTCTCAAGCGCTGGAATCACCATGTTCGCCAGCCAGGCCCTAGCAACCAATCATAGGCCCTCCCCTCCTGTATATAAAGCGGTGGCTATGATGAAAAGCTCCATCCTTGCTAGACTGTGGCACTGAGAGGATCATCTCCATGCCATTTGTTGCTAAAGCAAGTGTGTTTTGAGTTAAAAACCTAGCGTTTTTAGTCCTAACATTGCTCTTATACTGTATTTGATACTTGTATTCAGCTAGCTAGCAGTGAGTGATTACTAAACTTAGTTGTAGTCAGTGCAGTTGTCAGTGAGAGAGTGTACTGATTGCTCTGCTTAGTGCAGTGCAGGCAGGTTCACTGATTCTATATACTACTGCTCTATAACTGACTGTATACTTGTATTTAGCTAGCCAGTGAGTGATTAACTTAAGTTAGCTGTAGTCAGTGTAGTAGTCAGTGACAGTGTACTGATTTGCTGTGCTTAGTGCAGGCCGGTTCAACTTCACACTGATTATACTGCTCTATTACTGTATACTTGTTAGCTAGCTAAGCCAGCCAGCCATCAACTTCAGTTAGTTACTGCTACTGGTCAGTCACTAATGCTGGATCCACACCATACAATTTTTTGTCCAATGTACCTGGCCGATCGATTATTTCTAGCATGTCTGTTTTGAGAATTGAACGATTTTTTTAGCGATTTTCTAACCGATTTCTGTAGAAACTCAGCTCAAAAAATCGTTCGATTCTCAGATCGGACATGCTGGAAATAATTGATTGGCCAGGTAAATCGGCCACAAAATTGTATGGTGTGGATCCAGCATTAGTTTTATCAGTGACATTGTGCTGTTCTAGTAGTGCAGGCAGACCGCTGTCCACTAATTTATGTGCTCTTTATTATTTTACTGTATCACTTGTATTCAGCTCATAGCCAGTGATCAACTTCAGTTAGTTACAGTCACTGCCACTGTTCATTCACTAAGTTTAGTCAGTGACATTGTACTGTTCTAGTAGTGCAGGCAGACCGCTGTCCACTAATTTTTGTGCTCTTTATTATTTTACTGTATCACTTGTATTCAGCTCATTAGCCAGTGATCAACTTCAGTTAGTTACAGTCACTGCCACTGTTCATTCACTAAGTTTAGTCAGTGGCATTGTACTGTTCTAGTAGTGCAGGCAGACCGCTGTCCACTAATTTTTGTGCTCTATATTTTACTGTATCTGACACTTGTATTCAGCTCATAGCCAGTGATCAACTTCAGTTATTTGCAGTCATTGACACTGTTCAGTCACTAAGTTTAGTCAGTGACATTGTACTGTTCTATTAGTGCAGGGCAGGCAGACCGCTGTTCACTAATTTTTGTGCTCTTTATTATTTTACTGTATCACTTGTATTCAGCTCATAGCCAGTGATCAACTTCAGTTAGTTGCAGTCACTGCCACTGTTCATTCACTAAGTTTAGTCAGTGACATTGTACTGTTCTAGTAGTGCAGGCAGACCGCTGTCCA
This sequence comes from Hyperolius riggenbachi, assembly GCF_040937935.1. Lineage (NCBI taxonomy): Eukaryota > Metazoa > Chordata > Amphibia > Anura > Hyperoliidae > Hyperolius > Hyperolius riggenbachi. The sequence continues at coordinate 306,239,980 of NC_090649.1, forward strand.
CTTATTTTTGTGCTCTTTATTATTTTACTGTATCACTTGTATTCAGCTCATTAGCCAGTGATCAACTTCAGTTAGTTACAGTCACTGCCACTGTTCATTCACTAAGTTTAGTCAGTGGCATTGTACTGTTCTAGTAGTGCAGGCAGACCGCTGTCCACTAATTTTTGTGCTCTATATTTTACTGTATCTGACACTTGTATTCAGCTCATAGCCAGTGATCAACTTCAGTTATTTGCAGTCATTGACACTGTTCAGTCACTAAGTTTAGTCAGTGACATTGTACTGTTCTATTAGTGCAGGCAGATCGCTGTCCAATTTAAAACTTTAAAATCCATTTTCTAAAAAACTAAAAGTTATTTTTGGATTTTTTTTGTTTAAGTTTTAGCCCCTTATCATCTTTATAATCCATGCAATTTGGGGGATTGTAGAATGTATGGGGGCTTTAATAATAGCTTAAATGCTATTCCGTGATCGCGGCCATGATTAGCCGTGATTGCCTCATTCACAGAAAAAAATCTGAGTCGAATTTGTGAGTCCATCTCAAATCCGGAAATTAATCACGCCGTTTCCAGATTTTTTTTTCAATCACGGCCGAATAAGTCGAATCCATGATTGGGCGTATCTGAGCACCACTGCCTTTAAGTCCACACTTGTGCATTGGCTAGCAATTCAGGTGGACGCACATCCAGGAACATGTAGCACTTGTGTTGCTGGCTGCTACAATGCTGACCCCATTCCACTACCCAAAACATCAAAATGTATGCAACATTGTGTTGGCAGAAAAAGCACTGCTGTGCAGCACATGAATAAAGCCATCAGACAGTGCTATCTATGCACTGCCTGATGTCCTTGCGGATTACCCTACCATTGCATTGCTGAAATGAGTAATGTATAAGTGCAGAGAGGCATTTACTCCTTTCTACCCGCCAGAGTCGGGACAAGGTCCTCCAGCACCCAAGGCTGAGACACCAGCATGCGCCCCTCCATTCCTCCCACCCCAGCCGTCACACACTGATTGCTATTAGACTAAAAAGCTCCCCAGGGCCTAAAACGGTGCTTCCCGATGAACCGCCGCAAAAATCCGCCGCTCCCGCCACAGGCTCCACTCACTGCCGTCTCTATGACGGCAGAGCACTGTGCATCGGTCAGGCCCCTTTTACACTTAATCAGTTGCTCTTATAACTGAAAGAAAACTGATGAAGTAAGTCCCATGTTTTCCTATGGCACCTTTCACACTTAACGCGTTTTAACCGAAATCTTTTTCACAATGCACTGCTATGAAAAAACGTGCACTAACGCATACCAACGCATACTAACGTGTACTAACGCACACCAACTGACTAAGTGTAAATGGGCCCTCAGGAGCCGCTTTCATTAGCTCCTGACCCTGTAAATCAATGTAAGTGTAATGATCCGCTCAGCTGTCTGCACAGACAGACAGCTGTTTGACCATTCCTTAAGTCTGAGGGCTGCAGGTCTCTGGAAAAGAGACCTGTCTTTACTTTGCAAGTTTCAGACCTGCTCTGCTGCTGAGGAATTTGCATACATTTGTTATGCAAATTGCCTAGCTGCCTCCTTTGAAGGCTGGCAGTATAAATACCATGTGCTCCCAGAATCCTTTGCTGGTCATCTTCATGGTTTGTTACTGATAAACTCTCCTAGTGTATCAGCCCTGTTTGTTTGTTAAAGTTTATCTGTTTTGCCTGTGTTGTCTCTGCTGCGATTGTCCTGTCCCCAGCGGCGGTCGACAGGAAATCGTTTTGTCTGTCTGGGAGTGTAGGCCAGAGCTGTGGTTGCTACTGGCTGCTCCATCTGTCTGGATTGCATTAGCCCTAATGGTAGTGGCAGTGCCTCCTTCTGTATTCTGCCTTTGGGGTGCTAACCAGAGCAACGGTTGCTACTGGTAGCCCCTTCTGTTTATCTGTCTGGATCGCACTTGCCCTAGTGGTAGTGGCAGTGCCTCCTTCTGTATCTCCACCTTAGGGGTGCTAGCCAGAGCAGTGGTTGCTACTGGCAGCCCCATCTGTCTGTCTGTCTGTCTTGTCTGATACGAACGCTTGCTGTAGGCTCGGTGAGGTAACCGTTTAGCAAGCGTTCGCGTTCTCTATTTCGTGTTTGTCTGTCATTGGTCAGTTAGGGTGGCACGCTTATCACTGGGCGCCTAACGCGCGGTGATCGTGCAGAAACGCGTTCGTTGTTGCGAATGAGTGCGGTGTTCGCGTTTAGCTAGCGTTTGTTATTTTCTTTATCTTCTCATTGTTGTTTGCTGTGCCTTTGCTACTCTCATGCTCTGTTCTGTTCAGCCTTGTGTCACTTCTGGCAATCGCATCTCTTGCGATTGCGTTCCCACTTTTGTTTCGGCGTGATCGGCGGTAAATGGCGGGTACGCGCAGTCAATGCGACGTAGAGTTTACATCCAGTCAGGGGCGCAGAACCACCTGCTGGACGTAGATTCGCACTGCGTCAGTCCGGATTTGGTTAAATACATACAGGGTGCATTTCTGTTATGTTTTCCTTGTGTCCTGTGCAAGAGTTTAGGTCCACTTTAATCTCTCGTTATCTAGCTTGCAGTCACTGCCATGTATCCCCTTTTCTTATTTCTCTGTGCTTCAAACACAATAGGGGAATGATAGCTGAGGGTCTTGTGCGTCCCCTCTTACACTGCGCCCTGAGGCTGGAGCCTCTCTCGCCTCTGCCTCGGCCCAGCCCTGCTACCCGCTACTGTGACAATCCTAAACCGAACCTTATTTCTGAATATAAGAGGCTTATGCGACTCTTCACATAAACAGTGTTACAGCTATGCATTTATCTGTCTCCCTGAAGTTTAGCTTTGTGCTCAGAAGTCCTGCTATGGCTACATTTGAATGTTTTGGGTTGCACCTAAAACAACATAATAGCATTGCTTCACCCAAAGTAGTATTGTTGTATTGTATTCACATGAACTGGTAACTCCACTCAGCTGCAAAACCAAGCAAGCTGAAACATACATTGACATATACATGCCAAGGGTTTCCCTGCCAGTTTCCCAGAAGCTATATGGATATTTTCCTAATGAGCTTCTGCCGCTGCTTCCACACCTTCTCAGTCAGGTAAATGAAGCATATACAGAGTAAATAATACATTCCTAATGACTTAAAATCACTGTTTTGTGACTTCAGCAAAACTCAGGAAAAGCTCTTGTTATTATGACAGGTCCTCAGTTCTGACCAGTGCTGTCAATTTCTCTGCCCCTTTACTATTCCTTGTCTGTGTGTTTTTATGTTGTCCCTATTACATAATCACTAAGCTGAGCAGTCAACACGATTGAGAGGTTAATGATGCAAATTAACGCATGGATGGTAAGAATAAGCATAAGTAATTACACAGGCAGAGGTGAATCTTGAGGGCGTTTGACTTCTACCACTCCAGCCAAAAAAGTAAGCAGTTAAAATCTGACAGAACCCACAGGTTTTGGACTAGTTCATCTCCTAGTGGGGGATTCTCAACTCAAGGCTTTCAAAAGGATTTCTGAATGGCAGTTGCAAAGTCTAACTGTCAAAATAGTGTGCAAGTGAGTAGGGTGGCTGGCTGATATCTTACTATTTTGCAGTCAAACTGCTGTTCAAGAAATGCTTTTGAAAACAAGAAAACCCTGAGAATCCCCCATGAGGAGACTAGTCTAAAACCTTTCGATTCTGTCAGATTTTAACTGCTTACTTTTTTCACTGGAAGTCCTTTAATACAGAAAGAGGGATCAGACAGCACAGAACCCTGTATTGATACAGTGATGTCTGAGTTACTACTGCAATATTTCATGTCCTACAATGTTATGCATTTTAGCCTGTAAACACTAAAAGCTTTAATGGCCCATTTTTTGACAGGGCATAAATGTTAAATACCCAGATGGGGGCTGATCCAACACCAAAATGGTAGGTGAAACTAATCTTGCTTTTTTTTCTTTATTTTGTAGGGGGAAAATTACCTTAAAGAAAAAGAACATCTACCTCTAAAACATTCAGTCTCTATATTATTTAGTAAAAACATATTTTTGAGGTGCTGTATGGAAAATACAGAACTTCAACAAAACTAAACATGCAAATCCATTGCTTCATATTTAACTATGACTAGGTAGTAAGTGGTCTTTGCAGCATGCACAGGGTGTTTTTCCAGTGAGCTGCTCTTTACTTTACTACTTGAAGATGTGCGAAGCTTAGCTGTCGCTTAGTGACAAGTCTCAGACCATATCTGCAGCATGCTAATCTCTTCAGAAAGCTGCATGTAAAAAAATGAAAGAAATCTATCTGCAAACCAATCTGATAGCAAATGAATGCCTGCAGACTGGTGATTTAAGCTCTATCTGAGTGCTTGTCACTCAGACTCTGCTCAAATGAAAACACAGGCAGACTTGGTTTGGGTGGGTGTGAAATATGTGTGCACACGATAATAAGAAAACGTCTACCGCAAAGATTAAAATATGACACATGCATTTACCTCAGTGCACCTCTGAAAACACAAAACACTACAAACACTACTTATGTGAAGCTGATATTCCTTCACATATACAGCTAATTACACTTCATAGAATTCTTCTGACTTAATTGTCACTTATCTCATCTTGTCACTTTAGCAGTAGATTTGGTTCCAATGACAATAGTTCATCAGATATGACTCAGTAGGACTGACAAATAGTAAAATGATACATGACGTTGGACCAGCTTCTTTACGCATTTTTGAGGCCTGGAGTTGAAGATTATTCTGGCGGATGTAAAATGTAATATCAAATAATAATTTCCAGGAGATGGCATCGTGCTTCAAGAATGAGTTTTACTGCAAGTCGCTTCTGGTCACCAATGGAATATGTCTTTTAAGCTGTCAACAATCTCTAAGTGATAAAAGATAGGGCTTTAGTGGAACGATTTTCCACAGAAAGGATAGCACCAAATTAGAAATAAAGTGTCAGCTTCCCAGAAGAAAAGATAGGTGGTGCTATGTTTATGTAGAAGAAAAACCAAGGGTAAGGTCTGCAACTGGAGCACAATGGGTAATTAGATGCCCTTCTAGATATGAGCAAAGTTGGATGCTTCTAAAGTAAACAAATATTTGATGAATTGACAATCACAGCCCAAAATGATGTTGATTGATTTCAGTGATGGTGGTTGAGACTAGTTTAATGCATCATCCACCTTTTCAGGATTTAGGTGGAAGCCTATTCCTCTTTCATCTGGTAAAAGTGCTTAAGTTATTAAAGGCTAGAGAGGTGCCTTCACACTACTTGTGTGCTGAGCAAGGGGGCAGAGATCCCCAAAACACGGTGGCGAAAAGATCTTTTTTAGCAAAAAAATAACTTAGGAAATAAGTGAACCTCTTAGACACCATTTCATATTTTAATTTCAGTTTCTTTCTTAATGGGCACCCCATCTCATACCACGTGACTCAGCAAAGCTGTTTTTTTCCTCCTTTTAGCAAGATTCTTCCACTTAGGAGGTAAATGAACCACTTATATTCTCATTTATGTTCTAGTTTTTTAGTTCAGTTTTATCTTAACAGAGCACCTTTCATGTTTTGGGTTGATTTAGTATGTTATAGTGCGTTGCTTTAATATTTTCTTGCCAAATTTCAGGTATTTGAGATTAGTTGTCTGTGGACTTTGTTGGACACATCTCAGTTCCAGAGACTTGGCACCTAGGCAGCAATCCTTTGACTAGGACCCACCGTGTCTGATTCACAGATATGCAGCTTTAGCTTCACTACTTAAAGCGGGAGTGTCACCATAAAAATCAAATTTCAACAGCAACTGGTCTGAGTGTATTAAGTGATAAAGATGCTAATCCTGCATTCAAAACTTTCAAAACTTTTTCTGCTATTATGATTTGGAGTTATCACATACTTAACCTTCCTGGCGGTAAGCCCGAGCTGAGCTCGGGCTATGCCGCGCAGGAAGATATCTCAGCCCCTGGTGGAGCGATTTGCTCCATTTAAAATGCTGTACGCGCAGCTAGCACTTTGCTAGCCGCGCGTAAAGCTCAATCGCCGCCGCTCTGCGGCGATCGCCCGTACGCAGCGGCGCAAGAGGGCCCCCCCCGCCAGAGCCCTGCGCTGCCCGGACCAATGAGTTCCGGGCAGCGCTATGGGCTGGATCGGAGGTGTCTGACGTCAGGACGTCGGCTGACGTCCATGACGTCATTCCGATCGTCGCCATGGCGACAGGAGAAGCCAAACAGGGGAGCGCGTTATATACGCGTTCCCCTGTTTGCTATTGATGCCGGCGACGATCGCACTAGAGGGACACATGCGCCCTCTAGTGGTGTTTAATGTAGCTACCACTCTGGTAGCTTTACATGAAACACAAAAAAAATAATTAAAAAAAAACGGATTTTTGCCAATCTGGCAAAAAAAAAATAACAACCGCCAGGAGGGTTAAAGAGACTCGGTTACAAAATAAAGGTCCCCTGGGGGGTACTCACCTCGGTAGGGGGAAGCCTCAGGGTCCCAATAAGGCTTCCCCCTCCGCTGTAGCTGCAGACAGTCCAGCGCTGGGTCACCCGAAGTGTCCCGGAATCCTCCCTCGACAAGGCTGACAAGCGCAGAAAAGCGCTGATTTATTTACCTTTCCTGGCTCCAGCGGGGGTGCTGTTGCGGCAAACTGTACGGAGATAGACGGAAATACCCGATCTCTGTCGGGTCCGCTCTACTACGCAGGTGCAGGAGATTTGCGCCTGCGCAGTAGAGCGGGCCGATAGCGATCGGGTATTTCCGACTATCTCCGAGCGGAAAGCGGATACTGCGCCTGCGCTGGAGCCGGGGAGGTAAATATTTACATGCCCGCTGTTCGGAGGGGCACAGCGAGACAGCCGTGGGACACAGGAGGACGGGGGAAGCCTCGATCGGATCAGAAGGCGTCCCCCTACCGAGGTGAGTACCCTCCAGGGGAACTTTTTGTAGTTACAGAGTTTCTTTAAGGAGTACTGGCCCTTTAGCAGTCAGTGCCAAACAGTTGCATGCTGGGGGTTATTTTTATCTATAATGTATTCCTCCTCTTACATTTATTTCCCTGACTAGCTGCTTATCTGAAACATGATCCCCTGCTCACTTGTGTTTACAAGCAAGGCTGAGGTGACTCAGCGATTGGAGGAGAAAAGAAAAAAGTAAAGGGCAGAAATGACATCAGGATTTAGCCTAAACTGTGGAAAAAAAGACATGGTTCCCACCAGGAACAGAGTTCTCTTTATTTACTATATAACATTCACTGAAATCAAAACATGGATAGTACAATACATGTGTTATGTAAGCAGATCAAGTATTTATCTACTTATACATGTGTTTTTTCCCTGGCATAGTATAGCTAATCCTACTGCTTTAAAGCGGAATGAAACCCAGCATTTCTTCTTTGCTCAAAAAGATTATTTACAGAATATTATCAAAAACAGAAGTTGGAGGAGCACTCATCCATAGGAAGGAACTGTTGTGTGCCCAAGCCTTGGATCCCTGTATCCTCAGAATCCTCAGTAGTCAAATGTAGAAAGGAGGCTGGCACCACCAGAAGTAGAAAAGTAAAAATTAGCTCTTTATTGATCAGTCATAAAATGACAGCATGGTCAAAAATAAGGCTTTGGCGGCGACAGCCCGCTGTTTCGAGCTGTTATAGCTCTTTCTCAAGCCGAACAGCCCATACAATGTTAGCAACAATGACCACACCCTTATATACTGGTCTATGCATCAATTAGCCAATCATTTCAAAATCAGAAACACCAATCAGAGTGCAAGGGCATGTGGATGGACCTGATGGGGAACAGGCAGTGTGTGATGTCATCAAAACATACCTCCCAGTCAGCTGACCAAGGACAGCCCATCGCAGCATGGTAGAGAAAGTTCCACATGTAAAAGCAGGAAGTGCATTGTAAACAAAGATCACATGCACCAATAGGGACAGGCTCCAACAGCCCACCCATCATAATATGGCATGGTATACGCGTACAAATGTCCGCATTATATGCGTCTTATAGACGCGATATCAATGCATAATAGCCGCCGTAACTCGCCATCCAAACGCATTATCAAAACGATGCGTACAAAAAGACGCATAATGCGTAATAATGGACGCTAGAAAACCGCATACCGCTACTGATGCCAACGCAATAATAATGCGTACAAACCGACGTAAAAACGCCCCCTGGCCGCATAACTCTATAATGGACGCGTACAAAAAGACGCATAACGCGTGGTACTGAACGCAGCATAGTCGCATACTGTTCATACCAATGCCATGTTAATGCGAAAAAAACGACGCAAAAATGCCTTCCGGGCGCATACAAAATGGATGCACAAAAAGAGGATATAATGCATAGCATCATGGCGGAACTCAAATCAAGTCACGCCTAGAACTAATGCACAACATTATACACGTGGAAATCGCATAGCTAGAAAGAACAATTCTCACCAGGCCACAAAGTTCTTCCCTCCATCAGCTCACAGGGACTAAAGAAAAAGAAAGAGAAAAAACACATCACTGCAAAAAGTATCAGAGTATTCAAAAATATTATAATGCTCCCAACCAGTACTCCACACCCCCTAGCACAGCATAATAGTTGCCTCTTATCATAGTAAATATCCCACATCACTATTTACAGATTCAACAGGAAAATTAAACACAAAAACTTAGATCGTATTCCCTATTAAGTCCTCCCTTTCCCATGTGTCCTCGGCTGGTGATGATGGAAGACCTTGTCTCTAACAGTAGGGGCCCTTCTGAAAGACATTAATGGAGGGTACCTAAATTCAGGTATCGTGGGAAACGCATCTTGTAACAGATGCCAATGGTGTCGAATTGCCCGTCCAACCAGTTCGCTACACGTGTTGTATGTAGAGACAAATGGCATACGAAATTGCTTAAGATCACGACGAGTTTTGTGATTTCTTGGAATCAGGGTCCTGTCAGGATAACCCCTGTCCAAAAACTTTTGTTTCAATATATTCTTCTGAGTTACTGCCTCAGCATCACAAGAGACTATTTTTTCAACACGTTTTAACTGGCCGGTTGGAATGGCATTTTTTATTGGGGGAGGGTGGAAGCTTTGGTAGTGTAGCAATGAATTTCTATCGGTGGGTTTTACATATAAATTGGTAATTAATTTATCCTGTCTCCTAATAACACGTGTGTCCAGAAAAGTTGCCTCACAGCTGTCAGCATTTACAGTTAGTCTAATCGCTGGACAACAAGAATGTAGGGAGGCAACGAAGTCAACGAGGGTCGAATGTGGCCCCGCCCACAAACAAAAAATGTCGTCAATATATCTCCACCAGCACTTAGCGTGCTGGTGAAAAAGTGGGTGGGTGTATACAAAACTGTCTTCATACTGACCCATGAAAAGTCCCGCATAGGACGGGGCCACATTCGACCCCATCGCAGTACCTCGTCGCTGGACATAAAAGGAATCCTGAAAAGAGAAATAATTACGTCTCAAAATAATATTCAACAGCTTCACAATGAACTGTCTCTGAGGTTCAGACATATCTGCATATTGCATCAAGTACCATTCTACAGCCTCTACACCCCCATCGTGAGGGATGGAGGTGTAGAGGCTCTCGACATCAAGAGTAACAAGGAGAGTCTCATCTCCAGAGATGTCAAGTGATCTCAATTTGGTAAGGAACATGTCAGTATCTCTAATGTAGGATGCAAGAGAGGTAACAATAGGTTGGAGTAAACGATCTACATATTGGGCAAGGGGTACAAATACAGAACCCACGCCGGCCACAATGGGTCTCCCCGGTGGCCGGCGTGGGTCCTTGTGTATTTTAGGAAGAGTGTAAAAAGTTGGGATCTTGGGTGAATCCTGTTGGAGGAAAGTAAAAAGGTTATCATCAATAATATTACAGGATTTCGCATCATCAAGTACAGATTTGATACACAGCTGCACTGCTCTTGTCGGATCCCCCTCCACCTTAGCATATACATCCTGTTGTGCTAATTGTCCCAAGATCTCCTGTTCGTAATACAATGTATCTAACACTACAACTGCACCTCCTTTATCTGCTGGACGTATTGTTATCTCCATGCGTTGTCCTAAACCAACCAATGCTATATGCTCCTCCCTACTCAAATTAAAGTCCACACTAAAGGTACCGGCCCTTGACTCTATCCCACCAATCTCTTCCTTAACTCTCTCCATAAACACATCAATCATTGGGTGGCTAGGGGGTGTAAAACGACTTTTGTTCCTAAGTCCAGTGTTCCTCAGTGACAGCACATCCATGTTTTCTCTATTTTCCACCGGAAAGTCATGTCTAGTACCAAAAAAATGCTTTAGTTTGATGTTACGGAAGAAGCGAAACAGTTCCTGATCAAGTACAAAAAAATCTGGTTTATGAGTCGGGCAAAAAGGGAGTCCATAATTCAGTACTCGTTCTTCAATGGTAGATAATTCATAGCTGGAGATATTCACTACTAGTGAGGGACCTTCTGGTCCTTTCTTTGTCTGAGGGTCATCTGGCCTTTGGTGCCTACTTTGCTTATACCTCCTGCCCCCTCTCCTTCTCCTCCTCCTCGGCCATTCGGTGAGACCTCCCGGGAGGATGGTAAAAAATCACTGGATGAGGATTGTGGCTCAGAGGTAACTGGTCTAGGGTCCCTCCGTTTAGGGCGTCCAGGTTTAGGATTCCTTCTGCCTCTCGAGGCTCCAGAGGCCCTTTGCCAGGCATAAACATAGCCCGTAGTGTAATCTGAGAGATCACGATGATATTTCGATCTCTTGATCTCCTCACCATTTTTCCTGTACTCCTCCATCTTTTTATTCAAGCCATCGACATATGACTGAAATTCCCCATCCGGCATACACTCCTTTAATCGATCACCAATGACATTGATCTTACTGTCGATAATGGGTAATTCTTTTTGGATCCGTGCCACCGTATGTATCATGGCATCAAAAGAGGCCTTATTCCATATCCTCGCCCATCCGGAACAGAAATCAACATCATCTGTAAACAGCATAGGGTAAATAGGGGAGCGTACTGCCCTGGGGATCTTTTTAGATTTACAATACTCCACCAAGGTTTTGGCATGCAAGTCCAAATCAATGCGCCGTTTGCGTAAATTCTCCAACTCTCGTTTAACCGATTTAATATCCGGTTCTTGAAAAAAACCTGCTTCACCATCAAATCGTGCCATAATCCTGTTGGCCTGATCAGCAGTGTAGGATAAAGTTTCTGGGGTATCCCCAGTAATAATGTCCTCCATGGTGCTTATCTCTCCGTGGATACAAATACAGATCAAAAACAGAAGTTGGAGGAGCACTCATCCATAGGAAGGAACTGTTGTGTGCCCAAGCCTTGGATCCCTGTATCCTCAGAATCCTCAGTAGTCAAATGTAGAAAGGAGGCTGGCACCACCAGAAGTAGAAAAGTAAAAATTAGCTCTTTATTGATCAGTCATAAAATGACAGCATGGTCAAAATTAAGGCTTTGGCGGCGACAGCCCGCTGTTTCGAGCTGTTATAGCTCTTTCTCAAGCCGAACAGCCCATACAATGTTAGCAACAATGACCACACCCTTATATACTGGTCTATGCATCAATTAGCCAATCATTTCAAAATCAGAAACACCAATCAGAGTGCAAGGGCATGTGGATGGACCTGATGGGGAACAGGCAGTGTGTGATGTCATCAAAACATACCTCCCAGTCAGCTGACCAAGGACAGCCCATCGCAGCATGGTAGAGAAAGTTCCACATGTAAAAGCAGGAAGTGCATTGTAAACAAAGATCACATGCACCAATAGGGACAGGCTCCAACAGCCCACCCATCATGACTTGACTTCGTTGCCTCCCTACATTCTTGTTGTCCAGGGATTAGACTAACTGTAAATGCTGACAGCTGTGAGGCAACTTTTCTGGACACACGTGTTATTAGGAGACAGGATAAATTAATTACCAATTTATATGTAAAACCCACCGATAGAAATTCATTGCTACACTACCAAAGCTTCCACCCTCCCCCAATAAAAAATGCCATTCCAACCGGCCAGTTAAAACGTGTTGAAAAAATAGTCTCTTGTGATGCTGAGGCAGTAACTCAGAAGAATATATTGAAACAAAAGTTTTTGGACAGGGGTTATCCTGACAGGACCCTGATTCCAAGAAATCACAAAACTCGTCGTGATCTTAAGCAATTTCGTATGCCATTTGTCTCTACATACAACACGTGTAGCGAACTGGTTGGACGGGCAATTCGACACCATTGGCATCTGTTACAAGATGCGTTTCCCACGATACCTGAATTTAGGTACCCTCCATTAATGTCTTTCAGAAGGGCCCCTACTGTTAGAGACAAGGTCTTCCATCATCACCAGCCGAGGACACAAGTCATGCAAAATAGACATGGTACTTTTCCGTGCCTTAGTTGCCATCTTTGTAGCCATATAGCTAAAGGTGGGTCTTTCACGCATCCCACCACAGGGGAAAGATTTACGGTTAGACACAGATACACCTGTGATTCTAGTTACGTAGTGTATTTAATTAAATGCCCCTGTGGATTGGGATACGTGGGTATGACCACCAATGCTTTGAAGGTCAGAATGTCTGGCCATAAGACATCCATACGTGGCAAGGATATGACCCAGGCTGTGTCCAGCCATTTTGTTTCAGCTAGACACAATTTGTCCCAATTTAAAGTTCAGGTTATTGACAGCGTTCCGAGTAATTGGCGAGGGAGATTAAATAGACAGGATGAGTTGGCCAAAAGAGAGGCCTGGTGGATTAAAAGGTTGCATGTGATGGGAAAGGGAGGACTTAATAGGGAATACGATCTAAGTTTTTGTGTTTAATTTTCCTGTTGAATCTGTAAATAGTGATGTGGGATATTTACTATGATAAGAGGCAACTATTATGCTGTGCTAGGGGGTGTGGAGTACTGGTTGGGAGCATTATAATATTTTTGAATACTCTGATACTTTTTGCAGTGATGTGTTTTTTCTCTTTCTTTTTCTTTAGTCCCTGTGAGCTGATGGAGGGAAGAACTTTGTGGCCTGGTGAGAATTGTTCTTTCTAGCTATGCGATTTCCACGTGTATAATGTTGTGCATTAGTTCTAGGCGTGACTTGATTTGAGTTCCGCCATGATGCTATGCATTATATCCTCTTTTTGTGCATCCATTTTGTATGCGCCCGGAAGGCATTTTTGCGTCGTTTTTTTCGCATTAACATGGCATTGGTATGAACAGTATGCGACTATGCTGCGTTCAGTACCACGCGTTATGCGTCTTTTTGTACGCGTCCATTATAGAGTTATGCGGCCAGGGGGCGTTTTTACGTCGGTTTGTACGCATTATTATTGCGTTGGCATCAGTAGCGGTATGCGGTTTTCTAGCGTCCATTATTACGCATTATGCGTCTTTTTGTACGCATCGTTTTGATAATGCGTTTGGATGGCGAGTTACGGCGGCTATTATGCATTGATATCGCGTCTATAAGACGCATATTATGCGGACATTTGTACGCGTATACCATGCCATATTATGATGGGTGGGCTGTTGGAGCCTGTCCCTATTGGTGCATGTGATCTTTGTTTACAATGCACTTCCTGCTTTTACATGTGGAACTTTCTCTACCATGCTGCGATGGGCTGTCCTTGGTCAGCTGACTGGGAGGTATGTTTTGATGACATCACACACTGCCTGTTCCCCATCAGGTCCATCCACATGCCCTTGCACTCTGATTGGTGTTTCTGATTTTGAAATGATTGGCTAATTGATGCATAGACCAGTATATAAGGGTGTGGTCATTGTTGCTAACATTGTATGGGCTGTTCGGCTTGAGAAAGAGCTATAACAGCTCGAAACAGCGGGCTGTCGCCGCCAAAGCCTTATTTTTGACCATGCTGTCATTTTATGACTGATCAATAAAGAGCTAATTTTTACTTTTCTACTTCTGGTGGTGCCAGCCTCCTTTCTACATTTATTTACAGAATATTATATACTACCACCATTTTGTTTTTACTAGAACAGCATTTAACTAATTAAACACAGGACTTACAAGCTCAGTGCAGAGAAACCTGGACGCATCCAAACTGGGGATAATGTTATCTTGTGTTTACGAAATTGTATCAAGTGAGGAATGTGACACATTCTCTGACTGTGCACACTCTCCTGAACACAGACACTCAGAAAGCATTTCTGCCTTCAATACAAGATGAATAAAACCAGTTATGAATAAAATGCAAAGTCAGCTCTCAGAGCAAAAAAATGTACTTTGGGAACTTGTAATTTCTAAATTAATAATAATACTTATGCACAAAAGCAAATATGATAACCGTATGGCATAGAAAAAGTAGGAAAACATCTTTTTATTGAATATTATGTCAGGGTTTTATACTGCTTTAAAGTAAACCTGTAAAAGTTTTATACTGCATCAGTAGGGGGAAACTCTGAATGATCTGAATGAGTCTTCCCTGATCCTGCTGACTGGGACCTCTGTGTATGAGCACAGCTGGCGGCCAAACTGCACAAGCGGCAGTGAGTTCATGCTTGCACAGTAGGACGGAACCGCTGGAGGGGAGCGTGGCTGCAAGCAGTAATCAAGCTTAATGTCGAAGATTGTTCAGAGGATCCCAGCACAGTGATACGGGCATACAGAGACCAGAGAAGCCTCTGGACGACCAGAGGCTTCCCCTACTGAGGTAAGTATCTAACTTGTTTTTAACATTACACGTACCATTTAAAGTGTAACTGTCGGGCATAAAATCAAAAATCTATTCTTTATCTTTATCTGGTAAACAAGTAATACGAATGCTAACGAGGCAATCCAAAAGTTGAAAATCACCCTTTCACACTTTTTCTTATCCATAAAACATCATTCCCCAGTTTCCCTGGGTCTTATTTGGTACATCTGCAGCACAATGGAAGTTGTAGGGCAAACTGGTTTGTCTTTTTTGCTTCTTTACTTTCCCCTCAGACTTAACTAATGCAGCCTGATTGACTGAAGCCTTTTTCCCTCCTGTTAACTCCTCCCACGCCTCTGTTCCTCTTTGATTGGCCAATATTTCTCATGTTGAGACAATGTACTTTCTATTGCAGAGCTGGGTGGGAGTGCCTGAAGACTGGGAGGAGGGTGGGCAATACATACACAATCAGGCAGAGATTGGCTTCTAAATAAATATAGTTAAAATGGAGAATCCTGAGAAAGATGTTCTCTTTTTAACTATAGAAAAATCACTAAAATCAAAACATGGACATTGCAATACATATGTTATGTAAGCAAGTATTTATCTACTTATATATGTGTGTGTGTGTGTGGGAAGGGGGGGGGGGTCTGAGATAGTATGGCAGACAGCTCCTCTTTAAAGCAAACCAGTGAGTAAGAAAAAGTACAATTTTCATACTTACTTAAGTAGCGGGTTGCCTCTGGATCTTCCAGCTGCTCCTTGACCCCACTGCTGTTGCTGCCCAGTACCCTCTTCTTGTTTTCAAACGCTCTCCTGTCCATAAGAAAAAGGTTTGCATGAGCAATTTCATCCTACTGTGCAGACATGGACCAGCCACACTTGTACATGGACAGGAGCACAGTCACAAGAGCATATCTAAAAAAAACTCCTGTTAGATATGCTTACAGGGTTCCAACGCTGAATTGGTGGGGTTGAGGATGATGGCTGCTGGGCAACTAGTATTGTTTAAAAGGAAATAAATATAGTCATCTCTATATCACTCTCATCTCGGCTTCACTTTACAGAACTTCTTCATAAGTATCATTGAATTGGGCATTGAATAGAAACAACATTTGTAATTTATAGCTTTTAAAAAAAATGTTATCCCTCATACCAACTAACCTGTTTAAATGCTTCTTGAGATAACATGAGAAGTATACAGTATTTTTGTATTACACCTTCGTGGTTTATCATGCCAAAAGCCTTAGAATAGCAGGATGTGTGAAACATTGCCATTTATCTTACTCCAAGGCTCACAGTGTGTTCATGAGCAGAAATAGCGTTTTGAGCAATATTTCAAATCATATTATAAGTAAGGGGACACAGTATTCAGAGATTGTTTGCAATAATTGATACGACTTATGGGACATTTTTATTTAGCACATCCTTGAGTCCTCCTTTATCGCTAGAGTTGTGTGTAGAAGACAAAAGTAAGAAGCAAAACCCATAATAATATGGATTGTTACAGTTACACACTTTGGGCATTTGTAGCAATAAAACACATTTTTAGGGAACAAGACTTCCACACCAGTTTTAATTAGTCTAATTTTAAAGGAGTAGATGGGAAAATCCCAACAGCCAGCTTCAAAGTTAATCCTATTTTTAATCGTGTGCATTTCCCTGGCACAATACTAAAAGAAAAAAAATATGCATAAGTGTTCTAATTTCAAAAGACATTATTGCCACAGGCAAAAGCTTGGGGAAATCCTGTTTATAAATAAGCAGCTATTATGTATAATAATTCAGCGTTGGGATGTATAATATATACAAGACATGTTGGGTTTATTTAAGAACTAGGTTCAAGCCAGGCAACATTTGTAACAAGGGCAATAAACAGCACTGCTATTATCAAGGGCGATCCTTTCCACTGCATCCTGTTTAATCATGTGCTTAATATTGCCAAAATATAAAATGTGTAAGTTAGAAATATTACATGTAGGAGACAAGATGCTGCCAGTCTTTTATAATAAGACACCCTCACCGTGAGGGTGTCACTTCTCTGCCTTTTGCTCTGGGTCCCAAAATACAACATATGAAATTGGCATGGTTTTGTTTTCTAAACATCACTACTGTATATAAGAGATGTCTACTGAAATTACCTATTGTTGTCAGCATGTATCTGTAACCATTGGAAGAGACAAACACGTATCTTTGTCTTTTGTCTGAGTGCGAGACCAATTTTAATCTCCGCACACATGCTAGACCGCGATTGCGGAAATGAACAATAAACATTGGGTCAGCTGAGAATCCTATAAAGTGAACCCGAGGTGAGAGGGTGGCTGCCATATTTATTTCCTTTTGAACAATACCACTTGCCTGGCAGCCCTGCTGACCTATTTGGCTGCAGTTGTGTCTGAATATAACACCAGAAACAAGCATGCAGCTAATCTTGTCAGATCTGACAATATTGTCAGAAACACCTGATCTGCTGCATGCTTGTTCAGGGTCTATGGCTAAACATATTACAGGCAGAGGATCAGCAGGCTAGCCAGGCAACTAGTATTGCTTAAAAGGAAATAAATATGGCAGCCTTCATATCACTCTCACCTTGGGTTCAAAAAGTGTCCCAATGACGTTAAAAGACATGGATTATCATCCAAACAGGGGGCACAGAGGAGGTCACTGGAGGCACAGGGGGCACAGAGGAGGTACAGGGGACAGAGATAGCACATTGTTCCAATTTAAAAACAGATTCAGGTTAAGAATGAACCTACAGTCCCTATCTCGTTCGTTAACCGGGGACTACCTGTATAATGGCTGAAATCTGAGAAATATTTTTTTTTCTTATTATTCCCATTAAAATGCAGTTAGAATAAGATAATTCTTAGCAAAAAGTACCACCAAAGCCTAATTGGTGGTGGAAAAAATCAATGTATAGATCATTTCAGTGTGATAAGTACTGATACAGTAGTTGGTAGATGATTGGACGCAGCGCTGAAAGGTGAAAATTGCTCTAGTTTTTAAGGGGGAAAACCCTTAGAGGTTAAGTGGTTGAACAGAAAACATTTCTTTGTTTCAGCTGATACAAATCCTAAAATAAATCTGCACTTTTTCTTCCTGCTTTCATCCAAGCAGACATATTGTTAACATCCTGTGCTTTCAAATGAGCTTATCTGCCTTATCTGCCATGGCAGTCATGTGACACGGGAGAGATCAAATTACAACTTGTGATTAGACACAAATGAGGGGTAATTAGACATGCTAAACTCTCTAAATAAATACAGGGTGCATTTCTCTCTGTTTACCTTTTGTCATGTGTAAGGCCTCGTTCACATCTGCTGCGCTGAAAAACGTGTTAAAGCGCATGGTAAAAAACGCATGCGCTTGTGCGCGCTTTAGTCCGCGTTTCTATGCGTTGCGCTGCGCTTCTTTAAAGCACGTTTTGCTTACTGTAGCAGCAGCAGTTGTCAATAAAACTTTGTTTTTGTATGTAAATGTATTTTTTTCTCCAATTAGGGGTAAAAAACGCATGCGCTTCTATGCGCTTGTACGCGCTTCTATGCGCTAAAAAAAAGCGGACCCATTCGCTTGCATTGCTGTGCGCTTTCCAGCTCAACGCACAGAAATGCATGCAACACTACGTTTCTGTAACGCTGCTCAGCGCAGCGCATAGATGTGAACCAGCTACATTTAGTTACATGGCAAAATGAATACCTTGCTGATCGCTCAGGGCAGTGCGCTGTGGAAAGCGCACAGAAACGGCCCTGATGTGAACGAGGCCTAAGAGTTCAGGTCAACTTTAAAGACGTTTTTGTTTCCCCTTCCGCTGCATTAAAGAGGAGCTGTCAGCCATACTATCCCTGAAAAAAACTAAACACATATATAAGTAGATAAATACTTGCTCTACTTGCATAACCTATGTATTCCACTGTCCACGTTTTGATTTTAGTGATTTTTCTACAGTAAAAAAAAAGAGAAAATCCTTCTTAGCACTTTCCATTTTAACTGTGGCTATTTTGAAGCCAATCCTGATGTCATTTCCTCCCTTACTCTCCTCTGTCTGATTTGCCCACACTTCACTATAGAAAGTGCATTGTCTCAGGATGAGAAATATTGGCCAATCAGAGAGGAACAGAGGTGTGGGACAGGAAAACAGGAGGGAAAGAGGCTTCAGCCAATCAAGCTGCATTAGTGAAGTCTGATGGGAAGTAGAGAAACAAAAAAGGACAACCCAGCATGCCCTGCAACTTCCTTTTTGTGTACCAAATTTTGTGTGTGCCAAATAAGAGTCAGGTAAACTGGGAAATGATCATTTATCAACAAGAAAAGTAATAGTTTAAGGATCCCTCCTGTAGCGTATTCTGTCAGTTGCAGTGGAGCTACAAACGGACAGTTCTGGCTTATCTGCTTGCAGTCGGTTGTGCATTTGCAATGGGTCTCATTGTCATTTGCAATCACTCTGCACTTCTGGGCAGCTCAGGATGCTGTCTTCATTCCACCAATTGCTTGTTGCAGCTGAGCTGCGGCCAGATAGCCCTGGATTTCCTGCATGCATGTTGTTACATAATACTGCATGTATTTCTTATGGGGGTCCTTTGCATTCAGAGCCAGCTAGCAAATGGTAATCAAGCCAGCTCAGGATTGAGTGATTACCATTCAGCTGTGTGGAGATTTGCATACCTGCATCCATTGGCTGATGCCAGCATAAAAGTCTGCCTCCCATTTCATACCCCGCCCGTCATAGTGGTCAGTACGCTGATCTGCTGGACACCTTGTTACTCTGTACAGTTCTGTTATTGTAGTTCTATGCAACCTTATTACTTGTGTTTTAGCTAGTTCTTGATAAATATATATGCAGACTTGCTAATATATATTTATCCGTTAATTGAGCCGTTTGTTACTTCTCTTATTATTGTGTATTGCCTAGTTCCATGCTTGATGGACGTTCGCTGCATCCACGGTGGGTCAGTGAAGTCCTTTATCCCGATAGCTTGGATTCTGCCATCACCACGTTGGTGACTGGTAGTATTCCTGCTACTCTAGTTTCTGGGAACGTAACTATAGGCTGCAGTTGCTATTAGTTACGTTCTATCCTGTAGTCTTGCCTGGGTGGATGCTTGCTGGTGACTGTTGTTAGCCTACTTGCTCTGCTTCTGTGAACGTGACTGTGAGCTGCGGTTGCTACTAGTTATGCTCCAAGCTATAGTCCTGTCTTGTACCTGTCTGAATGCTTGCTATCGTTAAGGCAGCACAGTGCGAACTAAGGCAGCGCAACATCGCACTGCGCTGCCATTTTGTTTTATTTGTAGCGATATCCGAAGCCCAGAGCTGCAGTTGCTCTGGGCAGCCTGGGTAACCTCTTCCATTATCCAGCTCTTAGCCTTGTTGCGCTGGGTGGTTAGAAAGTATGACACCCCCCCCCCCCCCCCCCCAGCATTACAAATAGTGATTTTAACTTTTGGATTGCCTGGTTAGCATCTTTATTATTTGTTTATAAAAATAAAGAATTGATTTTTGATTTTATGCCAGACAGTTACACTTTAAAACAACTGGAGCTGGAAAGTGAGGTTGTACTCAGTGGATGTGTTGGTTTTAACCCATGTAATTATATAAACTACCAGTTTTATTCTACTTTAAAAAAAGATTTGATTTTTTTAAAATATGGAAATGCTTTATTTTAAATGTGTTCAATAATAGCCAGATAAAAGATTTAATGAAAACTTGTCAACTCATCTTTGGTATTTTTCAGAAGCTTTAATGCTGAATACACACGGTGCGTTCGCGCACTCGATTTCCCGCTTGATTCCCGACAATATTTCCAACATGTCCGATTTGGATTATGATGGATCGTTAGGTCGATTCGCATGCAAAGTATGCCAAATCGACCTAACAATCCATCAAAATCCAAATCGGACATGTTGTAAATAAACGAATCGACGGGAATCGAGTGGAAAATCGAGTGCGCGAACGCACGGTATGTATCCAGCATTAGGTGTTCTCTGGATCATCTGAAAATGAATTTGGGGTCACAGGTATGGTTAGAGGGGAAAAAAAATATTTTCTTCTCCAGGAGTCTCCTTAACCTTCATGATATTTATCTACCAGTATTTATTTACGAGTTGAGCCCACAAGGACACATTGTTCAGTTTATGAGGCACTTGTATTTTTTTTTCCTTATTATGTATGTATATGTATAGCAGGATAGTTGTTTATCATTAGACTTAAAATATACCTTTGTATTAAAGCTGAATAATTAAATATATTTTAAAAAAAAGATTGTGTATGTCCTGATGGGAGGCTGTAATAGAGACTTCTATATTAAACATGATTACATTAAAATTCAGTCACAATATCGATACAAAACCAATAGCAGGTAAACACTTAAGAAAATATATTTTGTAGGAATGTATTTGCTTTAATGAGAGCAATTTATCCCCTATTGTGGTGTGCTGGATATAATATTATAATATATATAAGACTATGGCTTGCATACTGAATTTGTTAAACCTGCAGCTCTTCTAACTTTTTCCAATATAAGATAGTCATAAGATTTTTTTAAACTTGAAGCAAAATGTGTTTCTCCTAAAGCTATTACGTGTAGACACTTTGACCTGTACCACATGCCTTGTGCTGTTCCTGAAGAACATCTGTTAATATTAGGCCTTGAGGCACACATTAAAAAGAATCTCTCACAGCCTACGTTAAAGAAGTCTAGCAGTAAACATTTGGCGTCCTGTAAAGAAGGCTCAAATTATAATATAAAAATGTAGTGATCACACTACCTGGAGTGTGTTTATCAGTTATGCTCTGTTTTTCTGCTGTATACCACCTGTCTTCTGCTCTTCCCTAAAGCGGTCAGAGTACCAGCTGACGCTCATGTTTGGACTTATATCTTGAGCTTTGAAAGGATGTGTCAGCTTAAGTATAATAAGGCTCTAATTATCCTAATTTCTCTAACAGTACCTGTCCTCTTCTGGTGGGGTATTAGCTACACATTTAAAACATAAAATCTTGATGGCATTGTATCTTCATTTCGAACACATGCAGACTTAAAATGCTATATATTTGCACCGTTATTACAATATGGGGAACCTGGTTCATTAAAGAAAGCCTGAAATGACTTTAAAAAAAAAGTTTCACTTACCTGTGGCTTCTACAGCTGCCATGTGCCTGCGCCATCCTGGAACGATCCTGCGGTCCCCCGTCACGGCTAAGTTTTGTTACCGCCCACTTGCAAGTCAACGGCCACTGCGCCTGCAATGTCCTGACCGCGCACGCCCTCGTTCACGCTCCCAGCAAGAGGTTTTCTTGTACTGTGCCTGGGCAGGACGCTTCCAGAGACGGGAGAGCAACCTAGGATGCACCTTTATTGAATTGAACATGGACACACACAAATCTGAAGTGCAGATAAAGTCTCAGTGTGAGAAATATTTTTTCCAATGTTTACTTTGGCATACGGGGTTAATGGTAACCAGTTATATAGTCCTAAAAATAAAATAGAGATAATCAGCAGAGATGACCTTAATGACGCTCAAAATGTGACAAGCGGAAAGGAGGAGGAAGGGCCGTATTAGTTTAGGGAAAGATTTATCAGAAGAAAATAAAGTGATAAGCATTCAGATTAATGATAATATCTTCTACAGGGTGCTGTAGGGATGTGATTGCCCGCACAGTATGATACCGCTGTGGTATTATGCTGTTTGACCTGAACAACTAAAACAGTTTTTATTCAAAGGCATAGCACTTTTTGGGGCCAGTAAATGAAAGGAAAAATTCACACTTTTTACTTTACTCAGATAGACCCCCCTGGTCCACACCATAAACCACAAAATATGCAACTCGAAGATCTTATATCCTTTGTGACTAAAACCACTTGGACTTAGTTAAACTTTTGAGAAGAACTTAATTAAAGTCACATTATTTTACTAAGAGTGTTGAAAATTCAGAATCTGTGTTCTGTACCTTCTAGTGCTAGCTGATTGTACTGCAGCTGTGTAAGGGCCTATCCAGCCTGCATGCGCTTTTATCTGATTTTTGAAGCACATGCGTTTTGACAATCGCAAGAGCACCATGATTATCATAGTAACCATGGTGCCCTGTAAAGAGGGGTGCTTTCCGTTTTTAACTGATTGCAAATGTAGTACTTCCTGCAGTTTGCCAATGTTTGTGATTAGGTTACATGAATGGGAGCGCATGCAATTTGCATAGCATACGCAGTACTGTGCAATTTTCTATGTGATTTCCCATTTGAAAAAACTTCCCGCAGGTTTTCCTTTTGCATTGCAATAAAACACATGCTCAAAAACACGTGATTGCAGTGCACCACGAGTGCAATCATGATTTTCAGTGTGGAAGGGCCTTTTATGTCCTTGTAGCAACAGAATAAAGGAATACTTTAGGTCAGTCATTCTCATCCAGCATTCCTTGAGGACTTTCAGGGGTTCCCTGGCATTTTTCCCTTCAAGGTGAGCTGCCTCAGCTAGCAGGCCGGGAAAGTTTCAAAGTGATGTCGACTCCCTAGCTTCTCCTCTTCACTCAATTTCTGCCCATGCTGAATTCTAGCTTTCCTACTTGTTCATCACTGGTGCAATGGCCTTGACACAATGATACTATATTGGTGATAAATAAATATGTGGAATGCCAGAACTAAGGATGTGTGTACAGGAGATGAAGAGGAAAGAGAGAAAACACTAACATCGGGAAACTATAATGGGAAGTACAATATGGAGGGCAGGAAATGGCGTATGTGTATGTCGCCGGTCAGTTGGGCACAGTGTGAGCCGTATGATTACTCTCCCTGCTGCTGAAATATACAGTAGCGTAAAAAACTATTCCCACTCCGAATCATAGCAACTATGAGGGAAAAGAAATTCAGGGTCTGGCAATCACTGGAACCCCTAATTAGCCCACAGGCTATATAGCACCCAACTCAAGTGCTACATGACCGGTGCCTTGCACCAAAGAATTTCATACTCATGTGATGCATTGCGCTGCGCCGGAAGTAGTCACATCACCGCAATTCAGTCCCAAAGCCATCCATGCGTTACAGCATTATCCATGCCTACAGCACAGATTATGCAGTAATGCAAGTAAACGGCAATGCAGCGAGTGTAAATGGCAGAGTGCGGTGAGATGGGGCATGCATGTGTGGACCGATGGGAATACCGGTGATGTATTTCCTGTCTAATAGGAAGTATGTCACTAAACAGGGGTGGATCTATGCATATGACCCTATCACTGCACTTGCCGCAGGATCATATGAACTGCAGATTCATGCGGAGCGGTAATCCCGTGGCAGGCTACACTACCAAGGGATCATTGCACTGCACATACTGTATATGAAACCAGCCTAAATGTTATTGAAGGTCGGATTTACCATAAGGCACTATAGGCACGCGCCTGCAGGCACCTGATGATGGAAAGGCGGCTTCACTCCCCAAGTGCCTCTCTCCTGCGTTACCTATCCAGAGTCCTGAGCAGAGTGTAAAGGTAAAGGAGAGGTTACCCACCCGGGTCTCTGCATTCTACTGACCAGATCTTTCTTCAGTCAGGGACAACTCTAGCTTTAATACTGAGGATAGCTCTGGCTAGCTAATACTAAGGGCCACCTGTAGCTACCTATGACAGGCAAGAGAACTTAGAGAGAAGTGACAGCTGGGCCCGCCAGCATACTTGCAGTGCAGTTGTTCAGGTATTTGTAGATTTATGGAGGGCTAGGACATCTGTGCCTATAGGCTCCTGTGATGTAAATCCAGGCCTGATGTTATTTGATTTATTTAGACATCAACCATTCAGGGTACAGTGTACAAGTGTACATCAGCATACACAGCAAAAGTATAATGCACCCAATAATGAGGCTTTATACAAACATAATAGTTGGTGCTGACAATAGTGAATGCCGGAAATTGTGTGATTTTGTTTGAGTGCCCATTCATTGTATATGCAACAATAGATTATTGTTTTAATGCAAAATACTTCTGACCACAAAATGGGGTTTACCTTTTCAGACGAAAGTTCTTCTTACCACAACTGCTTGTGACTCACTTGTAGATATTATTTTATGCACGGTGGCGTAGTGGTTAGCTCTCTCGCCTTGCAGCGCTGGGTCCCTGGTTCGAATCCCAGCCAGGGCACTATCTGCAAAGAGTTTGTATGTTCTCTCCGTGTCTGCGTGGGTTTCCTCCGGGCACTCCGGTTTCCTCCCACATTCTAAAAACATACGGATAAGTTAATTGGCTCCCCCTAAAATTGGCCCTAGACTACAGTACTTACACTACATAATATAGACATATGGCAATGGCAGGGATTAGATTGTGAGCTCCTTTGAGGGACAGTTAGTGACAAGACAATATATATATTTACACTGTACAGCGCTGTGTAATATGTCGGCGCTATATACATACTTAATAATAATAATGCTTCGTGTCTGTTTGACTGTTTTGGAAATTCATTTATATAAGTTCCTTGAGATTTCTGAAAGTGAATCAATGATGATCATTATATGTTGAAATGAAAGCATTTACCGAATATAAAACAGTTTCAGGTTTGCAAATGCAGTTGGGTGTTGTTGTACTACAAATATTTTATACCTGTAGCGTTTCCTGTTGACAGCCACAGTTTTGTCTAGCACTTAAAATGCATTCAACTGTTAAGGAAGACTTTGTGACCTCTCAGAGACTGAAATGAAAATCACCCCAGAGCAAAAAAGTACAGATGGCCAATGGCCATATCGCCTTGGCATCCGCTAATGCCTAGTACACACAATGAGATTTTCAGGAAGATTTCCTGCCAGATTGATTATTTCCAATTTGTCCGATCTAATTTCTGATCGATTTCCAATCGATCTTCCCTTCACTCCTATGGGAAATCGATTGTAAATCAGATCAGACATGTTGGAAATAATTTATCTGGTAGGAAATCTGCCTGAAAATCTCATTGTGTATACAGGTAGTCTCCGGTTAATGAACAAGATAGGTACTGTAGATTCATTCTTAACCTGAATCTGTTCTTAAGTCGGAACACTGTGCCATCTCTGTCCCCTGTACCTCCTCTGTGCCCCCCTGTGCCTCCAGTGTCCTCCTCTGTGTCACCTCTGCCCTCTGTACTTGCTTATACAAGTTTAAAGGCCATTTTTTCATTGAATTTTTCAAAATCAATTTTCTCAAAAACTACAAGTCCAATTTGAAAAAAAAGTTCAAAGTTTTTGACTTGTTCCCATGGAAACACAGAACCCATGCCATTTGTATCAGCGGGTCATTCGTAAGTCGGGCGTTTGTAAGTCGGGGACTACCTGTACTAGGAATAAGGCCCCTGGTATTTGCTGCCACATAGAATAGCACTTACTGCAGCCAGTATGGCATTTATTTACATATCTCAACCCCGCCCTCTCTGGCCTCTAGGTGACTTGGCCTCTGCATTCATTGCTAAAGTGTACTCTACACTGCAGAACCCAGAGTGGTTAGCAGTGCAGCAGCATTGTAAGTACACAGAGCATGTTTGTGACTATGAGCTTTAGTCTTCAAGTGTCAGTAGGTGGGATATCTTGAGCAGTACTGTCTTAGCTGTAATACAGGAACTTATCCTTTCAAGTGTACAGAGTTGGGCTGACATCTTCTCCTGTGTTTTGTTCTCTTAATTGTTAATTTAATATTTGTAATTCATACCCAGATTACTTATTTTATAGTAGAGAAAAACAAGGTGCATCTCCAAACAAAATAACTTTTTTATTGTTTCCAATTGTATTGTTTTCCTGTGTCTTATTGGAGTAATTCCCTTACTGCACCATCATAAGAAGTTATATAATGCCTCTTTCGGGGATATTAAAACTGGCACAAACTTGAGAGAGGTTCTAACCCTTCAACTCCCTAATAAAATAGTGCAGGAAGGCTAACCTTGCATGTCAGAATTTGTCAGTCTTTCTGTGCCGCAAGGAGAAGAGACATTCATTCAGGGATGTTAGCTGTACATTTTGATAAAGATTACTTTGCAATTACATTCAGAGATGTGACCACCAAATTTCAGACAACACCACTTATGAACATACGTTGTCATATTAACATAGTTAACCAGGTGGTTTAACAATACTAGGCACACTATGCCATATGTATACATTTTGAGGAGCTAAGGTGAGACAACTAAGCTTGATGAATATGAGAATAACCATCATTTATGTAAAGTCGTATCTCATCTAAATTAGTTTTGGCTTGATGGGTGGGACTAGGGGGAGGAGCCTAGTGGGTGGTGTCTTTGCATCACATGGGGCGTACTTATAGCAAATGGAGACCAGAGGTGATGGATTCCACGTGTGGCATGTTTTCCCACCAGATTTTACAGCAACTGGTTGTCCTCCTGATATCCAGATGGTTTGGACCTACATCCAACACTACAGGGTGGGCCATTTATATGAATACTCCTTCATAAAATGGGAATGGTTGGTGATATTAACTTCCTGTTCGTGGCACATTAGTATATGTGATGTCAAGAAGGGTGGTGACCATGGGGGCCATTCAACTGCCCCACGACGACCAATCCACTTTCCAGGAAACTGTTCATCTAAGAATGCTCGGACCTGACACCCATAATGTGGTGGTGCACCATCTTGCTGGAAAAACTCAGGGAACGTGCCAGCTTCAGTGCATAAAGAGGGAAACAAATCATCATGTAGCAATTTTGCATATCCAGTGGCCTTGAGGTTTCCATTGATAAAGAATGGCCCCACTATCTTTGTACCCCATATACCATACCATACAATCATTTTTTTTGTTCCAACAGTCTTGGAGGGATCTATCCAATGTGGGTTAGTGTCAGACCAATAGCGGTGGTTTTGTTTGTTAACTTCACCATTCACATAAAAGTTTGCCTCACCACTGAACAAAATCTTCTGCGTAAACTGAGGGTCTTGTTCCAATTTTTGTTTTGCCCATTCTGCAAATTCAGTGCGCCGATTTGGGTCATCCTCATTTAGATGCTGCAGTAGCTAGGGTTTCTAAGGGTGCCATTTGTGAGTAGCTAATATCTGACGAAGGGATGTTCGACTAACTCCACTCTCCAGTGACATGCGGCGAGTGCTACGCTGTGGGCTCTTGCTGAATGAAGCTAGGACAGCCACTGATGTTTCTTCATTAGTGACAGATTTCATGCGTCCACAATTTGGCAAATCCAACACTGAACCAGTTTCACGAAACTTAGCAAGCAGTTTGCTAACTGTAGCATGGGATATGGGTGGTCTTGTAGGGTGTCTTGCATTGATATCTGCTGCAATGACCCGG
Source organism: Hyperolius riggenbachi (assembly GCF_040937935.1). Classification (NCBI taxonomy): domain Eukaryota; kingdom Metazoa; phylum Chordata; class Amphibia; order Anura; family Hyperoliidae; genus Hyperolius; species Hyperolius riggenbachi. The sequence goes on from NC_090649.1 coordinate 306,267,859, forward strand.
TTACTGCGTTCACCAGACATCAACACAATTTCTATCCGCTCCTCACATGTTAACCTCGGCGACATGCCAATGGCTGTAAACAAAGAGAAACTTGTAAATAACTCATGAAAGAATAAAGTTACGCTAAAACCAAGCACACCATTGTTTTCCTTGTGAAGTTCCCAATAAGTCTGATAGGTCACATGACCCTCTTCCTATTGAAAAAACAAAAGTTGGATTCAAGATGGCCAACTTCAAAATGGCCGCCATGGTCACCACCCATCTTGAAAAGTTTGCCTCCTCACATATACTAATGCGCCACAAACAGGAAGTTAATATCACCAACCATTCCCATTTTATTAAGGTGTATCCATATAAATGACCCATCCTGTACTCAGACCATTCTTTGACTTCCCTATATTGACCAGTAGGACATTATCCAGTATTGTGGTCTATGCACCAAGAGACTACCTTTATATTATTTCTAGATGGTTGTGATTGGGCTGATTCTGATTTCAACAGCCCCTACATTATACAGGGTTGATATGAACTTTTATACAATATATACACAGGTGACAATTATACGGTCAGACAGCTCCAATTCGGCTGATCCGTGTGAACTGTATTAAACTGTGCATCAATTCATAGGATGAGTGCGGCTACAATATGACTGCTCTCCCAGGAGTCTGTGTTTACCACATTATCAATGCTATTATTATATGCTTGAATGTTGTCATCTTTCCAGCAATGGATAGACAGTCAGTAACTACAGTTCTGATTATACAACTGGGTCATTTTGGGAGAGTACCCATTACCAGTTCAAAATTAAGGACAACACCTTGACATTGTGGCTGTTTATGTACACCAGTGTGTTTTATACATGATTTTAATGCTTCAACATCCAATGTTATTGCAAATAAAGTTTCTATTTTGCTTATTTATAGCTGCTGATATGTGTGTGTTTGTTTGTTTGGATGCAGACGTAGAAACTAATTTGACCCACCATTTTGTCACCCCAAACTAGTTCCAGCATTTCAGCACTCATTATTTCCTAATAACCAGTTCCACTATTAACAGCAGCTTAGCAATAGGGGGTTAAGAGGTAGCAACCGTATTTGGGCCCTTCTACCAGAGGGGCCCCCGAGGGGCCCACCTTCAACCACAGTATTAGCTCTCTATTGGTCCTGAGCTGGTAATGCTCACTTTTTTATATGCTTTGAATAGTTGTAATCATTAACAAACTGTTCCCCATTCCCTCCTTGCACCTCTGACACTGTGGTTGTCCTTGGCATGTTTTGGTGCGCCATATCAATTGTTCTGTATAGAGTGCTGAGGGTGGGGGGCAATGTAAACCTGCACCAGTGCCCATAGCTCCTTAGCTACGCCACTGACTATTAAATTCCTCACAAAATTATCTGATGAATAATCTTACCTCTTACATCTGTTTTTCACCTTATCCAGTTCAAACCTTTTAGGCACCCCATAAGCAAAAAGTGCTAAAAATAAGATGAGAAAAGTAAAATTGAAGTTATGTTTGGGAGGAACGGATGATTTGAACTTATTTTCTTGCTTGGAAAGTGCTAAAAAAATGAGATTGATACATTGAGAAATAAAGATGCCAATTGAAGATACAAACTTAATTGTACTATCTTTCCAAATCTATATAGTACAAGGTAGGTATTCCCACATATCACATAAATTGAGTTAGACTGTACAATTAAGATTGTATAATCGATGGGTGACTTTATTCTTGATATAAGCTTTGTGAATAAACCTCTTTGTGACGCCTCTCCTTAATCAAGAGTTACATCTAAAATGTCAACATTTCCTAAGATAGCCTTTCATAAAGAGCAGAGGGCATGAGTTTAGGAAGTGCAGAGTTAGATTTCCATCCTGTTCCTCTGCCAGTTGTCTCTTGTGAGTAACAGACAGCAGTGTTACTAGAACATGGCTGTATGCCATTCAATGTTTGTTTAGTAGAACAACCCAAAATGTTTTATGTTTTTTTTACCAAAACCCAAATTCAAACCCCACTGAGTCAACCCCCCTCCCATTTCTAATGGCGTGTTTCGCCCCCTGGATTTGTGTATTCCAGAAATTATGGAGAAACATATGGTCAGTTTGATCAGGCAATAGATTTGTAAGTTGTAGATCTGCTGGTTGGCTGGATGTGCTGGAAATGTTTACTTCATCTGTCTATTCACCATGTCGTATTATGCCCTTTAAATGCTTGATTTAGAAAGAACAGCAGAGAAATGTTAATCTGATAATCACAAACAGCCGTCATAGCTTCATTGTTTCTGTACTCCAAGTGAAATTTTTTTTTAGAAATAACTGTTTTTTTCAGTAGCAAGTCTTGAACTTAACAGCAGCCTTCAGTGATGAGGTACTTAGGCGTGTGCATGAAAAGGGGGCGCAAGGAAAAAAGGGCATGGGGTTTTAATAAAAATATTGGTAATATCCATTTTGTTAATAAAAATATTGTTAACATCTACTGATATTCTTCATTTTTAAAGTGTAGATGGTGTGTAATATCGTAATAATATTTTCAAATGTAAATTATTAATAACTATAATAAAACAGTAGAAAATCTTACCAATGTTTTACTACAGCTTAACCCAACCCTACTCTCACACAGAACCCTCCACTACCGATGCCTAACCCTAGCTCCCCCGGTGGTGCCTAACCCTAATACCTCCCTGGTGGAGCCTAACCCAAACTCCTCCGGTGGTGCCTAACCCTAAGACCTTCCTGGTGGTGCCGGACCCTAACTTCCCCGGCTGGTGCCTAACCCTAAGACCTTCCTGGTGGTGCCTAAGCCTAACCCCCCCCCAACACCATTACAAAATGTGCACTTTGAAATGATAAAATATTTGATAACATAAAATTTGTACATACAAACTAAATAATATTACAATAACTATAATGTTGCAAGCTTCAAAACAATAACATAGTTCAAAAACTTTAATAGCATTGAAAACAATATTTATCGGATGCCCAAATTTCAACTATAATTGCATTAGCTCCTATGGGGCGCCCAAATTGCCTATTAGCCACGGGCGCCGAAATTTCCTGCAAGCACTTAGGAAACACATGCATTCTTTTTATTCAGGCATAGGATAGCACTGACCAAGCCTTTGCACCATAGCAACTGAGCTAGTGTTTTAATGGGGTCATAATAACTGATTCACTAATCTAGATTTGATTTTGGATCATGTGACATACTATAATTGGCTTTTGCATAAGAAGAAAATCAAGATGGTTTCAAATGCCCAATTTCTTCTATAATCTTGTTATCCAGACCTCATCAAGTGCATCAGTACTGGCCCCTATTTTAACTGCTTGAGGACCAAAGGCTTACACCCCCCTAGTGACCAGGCCATTTTTTAAAATTCAGCACACTGCAGCTTTAACAGTGTGCTGCACGGCCATACAACGGGTGGGGATTGGACGTACCAGGGAGTCAGTGGTGACAGCGGAGAGCACAGGTTAGCCCGGCTTGGCAACGGGGGAGAGCCCATGGAAAAACTCTGTACGCGAAATACAACTGGCGGCATGTGAGTGCAATCTTTTAATAAAATACTGTTGATTTTAAACTGGATTACACCATGGAAGGTTTTAATTTGAGGTACTTGGGATATATGAAGTGAATACAGATAGTGAAGCCGGGACCTGAGGCACTTAGGCACCCTGCAATTGTGCAATATTTGACCAGTCTGACAGTGGTCACATTCTAATCCATGACTCTGTTTCCTGTCGAGTGCTATTTGGTGGTGGAGTGATAACAGACATCGGCATCAGAATCCTCAATGATTCCATCTAAACTTCAGTAGTGCAATAATGGACTATTTATGATAGGGTGTTTTAAAAGGATGTGCGCTGGACTTTTTTGTCTATGTCTTTGTGAAGTATCTGCTATACTCAGTCGAGAGTGCACTCTTTTATGATTTTAGGATTTGATAGACCAGGGCGCTTTGACTATTTGATGGTGTTATGAATAATTTTGGACTGGACACTTTTTGCTTAAATGTAAATAAAAGCTGAGAAATGTTTTTTTCCACAATAATTCCTCTAGTACATCGTCTTAGTATCTTTTGGGACACCTATGTCATTTCCCGTCAAAAAATTACCTGCTGGTTGAATAAAAGTAACTTTAAGTCAAATTTTGCAAGGGGTATGAATAATTATGGGCAGCACTGTATATTGTGCATTTCTCCTGGTGGACTCAAAGCGCCAGAGCTGCAACTACTAGGGCTCTGTAGGGAGTCTTGCCCAAGGTCTCCTCACTGAGTAGGTACTGGCTTACTGAATTGGAAGAGCTGAGATCCTGGTCTCCTGTGTCAGAGGCAGAACCCTTAACCAGTACACTATCCAGCCACTCTTGAAAGAATGTCCCATAAACTTCTGTACTCAATTCTAAATCAAATGTGTCTGTGCTTTCGTCCATCCAAACAAATCTGCTGTTAAACTCCTGAAGGAAAGATAACTAGATCTCCCAGACCCTCATGGCTTTCTTTTTTCATGTAATGATAGGGCGCCACAAACTCTGCAGTAGCTGTAGCAAGTCATCAGCTTAATACTTGACCAACTGCCATAATCCTTCGTGCAAAATTCAGTTCATTTAAAAAAGACAATAATTGGTGAAAGTTATTTTTCTTGGCGTGTAACAACTCTTGTGCTGATAGCTGCACGTCCACCACTTTGTCCACCACTTTTAGGACTTTCCATCCGAGTGGAGACAGTTTTCTCCAACATGCTTTAAACAGTTGTTGCCTAAAAACAACCCGCGTTTGTAAGTAGTATTATTGTGAATGTAATTTACTATTTGTGAAAATACTACACTACTGGCGTTCCTGGTTTGTTTCTCTGTCTTTTTTTCTTTATGGTTACTGGAGTTCTACGCTGACCTCGTCATAACATACACCAACTTACTTCTATGAGATTGACCTTGCTGCTAACTGAGGGGCTTAGCCACATGTCTGTGGATATGTGGAACCAGCAATCTTGTTTTTTTCTTATCCCCGGTTTATTGATTTAATTATTTCTGTGTGCAATAGTGCTAATACTGGCATTATAATATACCTGATTATAGATTGATTGCCAGTGATTGGAGGAATTGTTTTATAATGTTTTTAACTTACCCTATGCTATGTAATTATTGTGTTTTTTTTCTTTTTTTTGCTAAATAAAATTATCTTTTTACATAACAGATTAGTGCTGTTTCTGGCCTGAAACTTTTGCTCTTCTATTGATTACTTTTACGCCTGGAGGGTGCTGTCGATCTTCCCCCCTTTCCACCTATATCTCTATTAAATTTAGACTTGCTCATTAAGGCCTGGTGCACACCAAAAACCTCTACCAGATCCGCAAAATGCTAGCAGATTTTGAAACGCTTTTTCTTCTTTTTCTGTAGCGTTTCAGCTAGCATTTTGCGGTTTTGGGAAGCGTTTTTGGTGTAGTAGATTTCATGTATTGTTACAGTAAAGCTGTTACTGAACTGTCTGGCAAACCGCTCTGAAGTGCCGTTTTTCAGAGCGGTTTGCGTTTTTCCTATACTTAACATTGAGGCAGAAACGCATCCGCAATCCAAAATCTGCAGCAGTTCGGGAGTATGCGTTTCTGCAAAACGCCCCCCGCTCTGGTGTGCACCAGTCCATTGAAATACATTACACTAGCGGATCCGCACCCGCAAGCGGATCGCAAACTGCAGCCGAACCGCTCTGTTGTGCACTAGGCCTAAAAGTGTCTTTTATAAGCAGCTTCAGTAATTCAGGCTCTGTACTTTAGGCTACTTTCACGACTGGTATACACTAGTGTTTCCTTACATTCCCATTGCTGGGAAAGTTTATATCCTAGGAATTGAATATGAATTGAATGAATTGAAAATGGAAAATGAATGTGAATGAAAATGGAAAATGGAAAAATGAAAATGGAAATGAATTGAATATGGCCGCTTGGCCCATATGCAATTAACTTTTTCTCCTGAGTTTTCTCCTAGGATATACTGTACATTTTCATCTTGTATTTGAAATAATTTGTCAGAAATTTTCAATTGAAACAATACCAAAAATAGGCAAAAATTTGCTATTATATTTTGAGTATTTTCTTGCTTGCTGGTAGTTTAAAAGATAGATATATAAGAGAAAATGAAAATTATCTCCTAGGAGAAAACTCAGGAGAAAAAGTTAATTGCATATGGCCCAAGGAATTTTTCAATACTAAATCTGAGTCATATCTATCGGTCATTTCTTGGTCAATTTCTTGGGCAACGTGATAATTTACCCTTCTGAAAAATTACCATATATAAAGGCCAGTGCACACCAAAAACCGCTAGTGGATCCAAAAACGCTAGCGTTTTTTTAAGCTGTTTTTCAGAGCGATTCTAGGCATGTTTAGAGAGATTTTCTAAACATGCCTAGCGTTTTTTGGAGCGTTTATGTGTAGAAGATGTTATATTTTGTTACACTAAAGTTGTAACTGAACAGCTTCTGTAACAAAAACACTTGGAAAACCGCTATGCCCTAGCGGTTTTCAGAGCGGTTTTCCACTTTCCTATACTTACCCTCCCTGGCGGTAAGCCCGAACTGAGTTCGGACTAAGCCGCCGCGGAGGATTTCTCAGGCCCTGGTGGGCCAATTTGCATAATTTTTTTTTTGGTACACGCAGCTAGCACTTTGGTAGCTGCATGTACAAACCGATCGCCGCCGCTCCACACAGATTTGCCACTATCCGCCGTGCCGCCCCCCCCAGACCCCTTGCGCAGCCTGGCCGATTGGTGGATCGGGACTCCCCCGTGCGCCATGAAGTGGATGTCGTCGATGATGTCATCCCGATCATCGCCATGGCGACAGGGGAAGCCAATCAGGAAATCCCGTTCTGAACGGAATTTCCTGTTTGCTTTGATCGCCGGAGGTGATCGGAAGGGGAGGAGGGATGCTGCTGCACAGCGGCTATCATGTAGCTAGCGCTGCCCCCTGGCGGTTTTAATAGACCACCAGGGAGGTTAATATTGAGGCAGAATTGAGAGGCAGAAATCAGCAAAATGCTGCAAAACCCGAGTTTGCATTTGGGGAAAAAACGAACCGCTCTTGGTGTGAACCAGCCCATGCTGATGTAGCAGTCCAGTGTCCAGGAACATCTATAAAGTGGTTGTTTTTGTTTTTTTAACTTTTTTTCCTGACTCTTTCCCTGTCCACAGTGTAAGCCTAGCCTCTGAGCTGTATTTTAGGATCAACTTCGAAAATGATACATTGCAGTTTTTTTTTTTAGTGCAACTGTTATCCATCAATTATATTCCATTTCAATAAACTACAACTTATTACACATTTATAGATCGGAGTCTTTCACAGTATGTTCCCTAACATAACATTTGGCTAACAGTATAGAAACCCTTTTGCTACTACAGTATGTTCCCTGCAATGTTAACATTGTAGGGTGAGTGTTGTGTGTACATGGTACCACATGTTGAGGAGAACAATGCCTATTTCACAATCAGGTAAACAGACAGGTACAGAAGGCATGCTGTCCTGCTTCTCTGGGCTTGTGGCAGCATGTAATGGGAAATCCGGCAAGCAAGTAGATACAAAGGTGGAGTTTCCCTTCCACATGTTTATGATTTAATTAGAGTAAAACAAACATGTCAATGATGTATCCATAAATGTGTCCTCATGTGTTCCAATTTAAAAATCCATCTTTTCAAATGCTCAAAATATTAAAGGTCCACTTTTTTAAGAGCATGTACTGTACATTTGTCAGTAATATACAACCCATTTGTAATGCTATACATATAATTCATTTTACACCCACTGGGCTAATTTGCTACAAAGGACAGAAAGTAAATTCATCTAACACCATTAGTAGTTTTTTTTGTATCAGTCTGGAGATCATACAGTATAATGAAGGGGGTATGTTTTTCTGTCTTTTTTGCACTGATTCCATAGCTTATGTTGTTTAGACTAAAGGTCTATCAAGCGGTGTATGGGCAGATCGACCAAGAGACAGATCTCTCTCTGATCGAATCTGCCGCCTCTGCTACCTGGCAGCTGCCCCCACAAATGTTAATGCGACACAACCTCAAACCCACCCCCTTTGCCCATGCATTTAAATCTCACCTGTTCCAGCCGCCATGAGTGTCCAGCTTCTACCGGTCTCACCCATTCGCACTCTACATGGTTGCCACATAAAGCACATGGTATGTGTGTGACATTTGAGGGGAAAGCAGCTAAGTGTTCTGTTGCGTTTGTTGGTCATCGCGATATCAGATGCAATTACAGCCGGGAACTTGATCAACAACATTGCTTGATATTTCCTAGGTGTGTACCAAGCTTAAAGGACAACTGAAGTGAGAAGACTATGGAGGCTGCCATATTTATTTTCTGCTAAACAATACCAGTTGTCTGGCAGCCCTGCTGATCTATTTGGCTGCAGTAGTGTCTGAATCACACCTGAAACAGGCATGCAGCTAATCTTGTCAGATCTGACAATAAAGTCAGAAACACCTGATCTGCTGCATGCTTGTTCAGTGTCTATGGCTAAAAGTATTAGAGGCAGAGGATCAACAGTATAGTCAGGCAACTGGTATTGCTTAAAATGAAATAAATATGCCAGCCTCCATATCCCTCTCGCTTTATGTGTCCTTTAACCATACTGGATTAAGTTACAATTCAGAGCAGAAAACATCTCAGTACAATAACTATTTTCTTATCATCCTATAAACTACTGAGACTAGCTTCAGATTCCTGGATATTATACTAGCTGTGCTCTATAGTGTTCGATTTATAAAGCCATTGGCCAGTCTGGCTTGCTACACTTTAATTTACCAAGAAATACGGTGAATTCCAGTTATAGCAATACAGTCTTCCTCACTTCTTCACTGTTTAAGTTGTACATCTATACATAGCATATGTTATTTTATTTTACAGTACTTATCAGTGGCATAACTTAAGAGCTATTGGCCCTGGTGCAAGCTTTACATGGGGCCCCTCAAGCACTCTATACATAACAATTGATACGGCGCACCAAAACATGCCAAGGATTTTCAGTGTCAGAGGTGCAAGAAGGGGATGGGGAACAGTTTGTTAATAATTACTACTATTGAAAGCATCTATAGAAGTGATTATTAACAGCACAAGGCCAATAGAGAGCTAATATTGTGCTTGAGGGAGGGCCTCTCGTAGCCCCTCTGACCCAAGGGCCCCAATTCGGTCGCTAACCTCTGCAACCCCTATTGCTACGCCACTGGTACTTATCATGCTTCTGCAGCTGCATATCTTCTGCAGCTAAACGCTCTAATAAGGTATGGAGTCCCCTCTGGTGTTCTCTGGGACATTGCATAAAAATCCTGCGTGCTCACTGAATGCCTAATAGGCATTGAGCTTCCCCACAGCATTATTGTGTCATGTATTATTGTAGTATTGTATTATACTGCGCAGTTTGTATGATCTTATTTAATATTTACCGCTATTTTGTTCCTTCTACTGGTTTGCATGTTCCCTCTCCCTCTGTGGTGTGTCTCAGTGTAGTGCCAGCGTTCTCTGCTGTCTATAGCGCGCGCGCACAATAGCCGACTTTGGCCCCGAAAACCGGAAGTTGTTCGGCAGCTATCTTTGTTGTGGGCGTCATGCCCTCTTTTTGTCGCACTTCCGCCGGGGCTTTATAAGCGGCGGTTTTCAGTAGCGTCTACGGCTTCTCCGTGACCAGACTGATTCCGTGCCCCTGCTCTGCTGATGTAAAGGTAATATACTTTAAACTTTTACTTATCATATTGTTACTGGATAATCTTTATGCTACAGCCCGGGCACCTATGCTGCTTATAATAGGGGGGATATCTCTAGTATATACAGGTGATAGATATTCAGGTGCTATTGGAATTATGGCTTATGTGTTTGTGTATGGATATATTGTAGGTTGTGACTACATATAATCCAGTTTTTTATGTGGGATGTGTGTATGTATATATATATGTATATATATAGATATATATATAGATATATGTATATATGTGTATGTAGACACTTCTCTGTATATCTTGTTGCTCGCTAAAGCTGGTTAGTTTTTGTTTATAATTTGTATTGGAAAGATTGGTAAATCCAATATCTTTCTTATTTTTAGCTGCTTAAATATGGGGAAAAGAAAAGAAGAACACCAAAACTCGAGTTCAAAATCGAAGTCGAAGTCAAAATCAAATAGGTAAGGTTGGTAAGTGATGGGAAATATAATTGAGCCAGAAGATTAGTACTAAAAATCTGCATATTTATTTGCAGAGAGGAGCCGGATTTACAGTACAAGCAAGATAACCGGGAGGGATGCAGTACAGAATATCGCACAAAGACTCCGGTTAAAGATAAATCTTATTCTGCAAAATCCGTGGTTACCTTAGTGAATTCAAAGTCACGTTCCCACTCTCCTTCTCATAAAAAGTCCTCCCCTTCCGCTAGCTCTCAGGAAGATTATGAACCTTACTTTAATCCTATGATGTCAAAACCTGCTTTTCCAGAAAAAGAAACATGCTGGATTTGTGGTAGATTGGCATTACCTAATAAAAAAGTCTGTGACTTATGCCACTTGGATATAGCAAGGGAAGACAGGGAGGTGTCCACGCTAATTAGGCAGGTTGTAAAGGACACTGTTTCAGAGTCAAATACAAAACAAACTTCTCCTAAACCAGGATCATCGCACTCTATTTCTACAGAAAAGTATTCTTCAGATGATGATTCTGACCATGAAAGTGTCGGATTTGATTTTTCTTTGATTCCTCCTTTCATTTCAAGGATTAAAGAGGCAATTCAGTGGGAAGATGAGACTTCCTCTCCCCAAAAGAAGAGGTATTATAAGCAGTTACATAAAGTGAAAGTGTCCTTTCCTTTGCTAGAGGAAATCAAAGAGTTAATTACAAAGGAATGGGAAAAAACGGTTAAAAAACCGTCATTGAAAAATAAGCTACAAAAATTGTACCCTTTGACGGAATCTGATGAGGCACTCATATCCACTAATCCCCTGGTGGATGCTTCCCTAATGAAAATTGTTAAAAATGTTACTCTGCCCCTGGAGGATTCAGTCTCTTTCAGTGACCTTATGGATCGTCAAATAGATCAAGATTTAAAAAGAGCTTTCTTGTCTTCCGGGGAAGTTACAAGGATCGGAATATCACTAACTTCAGTGGCTAAAGCGTTAAAAGTATGGATTGAGGATATTCAGAAGGCGATCATTTCAAATTCATCAGTTGAAGATATTACATTTGCTCTAGAGGAACTCAGCCTAGTGTCTGACTTTGTTGGTACAACTGCTGTTGATACAGTCAGAAGCGCTAGTAGGTCAATGCTTTACAATATTATGGCCAGAAGGGCGCTTTGGCTTAAACCATGGTCAGCTGACCCCACATCCAAGCAATCATGGGCTAAAATATCCTTTAATGGCAAAAATCTTTTTGGGTCCAAAATGGACACTGCAATATCAAGAGTCACCGGCGGTAAATCCGGCCTAATTCCGCAAGACAGAAAATTTAGAAAAACAAAATACCCTCAATTTAGAAAGCAACAATATAATAGATTAACTGAAGCAAAATCCTATAGGCCAGGAAGAGAGTTCAAGAGGAATTGGAAATCTCAACCTTTCCAAAGATCTATAAAGTCTAGGATTTCTCAACAGCCGGGTGAAGCTAAAAAGTCTTTTTCGAAATGGGGCCCGTCCAGGACATACCAGTAGGAGCGAGACTTCTTCACTTTGGCAATGTCTGGGCGGGAAAGATAACAAATGCTTGGGTCCAAAAGACTGTTTCACAGGGTCATATATGGACATTCAAAAACACGGTTCAAAAAACAAGGATTTGCTTCCACAGAGATTCCAAAGTCGGATCAAAAAAGAAAAATTCTCGAGGAATATGTTTCAAATCTAATACTACAAAAAGCAGTCACTATAGTGCCTCATTCGGAGAGAAGTACAGGGTTCTATTCGAAGATCTTTCTTGTAAAGAAAAAATCTGGAGACCTCAGGCCTGTTTTAGATTTAAAAAACCTAAACAAGTTCATACTTATACCGAAATTCAAGATGGAAACTCTCAATTCCATTATGATGTCAATGCAGCCAGGGGATTGTATGTCGTCCATAGATCTTAAGGACGCGTATCTCCATGTTCCGATTCATCATGACTGTCACCGTTTTTACGTTTCGCGGTAGGCCATCTTCACCTGCAGTTTCGGTGTCTTCCTTTTGGCCTGGCCAGCTCACCCCTAACGTTTTCCAAAGTTCTTCTTGCCGTTATTTCGCTCGTGAGGGTTCAGGGAATACGCGTCCTACATTATCTGGATGACATCATTCTCCTGGCGTCGTCAGAACAGCTTCTGTTACAGCATCAGAAACATCCGATTCAGATTTTACAGGAGTTTGGATGGATCATAAATTTAAAAAAAAAAGTCAGTTAATACCGCAGCAAAGAATGACCTTTTTAGGGGCAATACTGGATACAGTTCACAACTCAGTTTCACTTCCTCAGCCCAAAACGGAAATCATCTGGGGGTCATTAGAACCACTTCTCCGCAAAGATTATGTTCCAGTCCGGACATGTTTGAGGATTGTAGGCTTAATGTCTTCTTCAATTCAAATGGTGCCTTGGGCTCATTGGCATCTAAGGCCATTCCAACTGAACTTCCTCTCCCAGTGGGACAAACAGAGCCTAGATCAAGAGATATTAATATCGCCTCATGTGAAAAACTCTCTACTTTGGTGGATGAACAGCAGAAATTTGACCAAATCACGTTTTCTGTTTCAGCCCAGGTGGAAAATAGTGACCACAGATGCCAGTGGCCTGGGCTGGGGAGCGATATACGATACACATGTAGCCCAAGGGTCATGGAAAAGTCAGGAAAGAAATCTGATTTCCAATATTCTGGAGATGAGAGCTGTGTATCAAGCTCTTCTACACTTCATCCATCTTTTGAGGGGCTCAGCAGTCTTGTTCAGAATCGACAACATACCGGCAGTGTCATACATCAGAAAACAAGGAGGTACTCACAGTGCAGATCTCATGAACGAACTAAAACCAATCATGACTCTAGCCCAATCCAATCTACTAGATCTTACAGCAGTTTACTTACCAGGAGCACAGAACATTCAAGCAGATTACCTCTCCAGACACAGACTAAACAACACAGAATGGTCTCTTCATCAATCTGCATTTCTCCTAATAGTACAGAAATGGGGTATGCCTCAGGTGGATCTCTTAGCCTCATCGAAGAATCACAAACTCCCTCTCTACTACTCAAGGTTTCCAGATCAGGGAGCAATGGCAGCGGATGCTCTAACACAAGTCTGGTGGTTCACGAAGGCATATGCATTCCCTCCAGTGCACCTCATTCACAGATTTCTTCTGAAACTGAGAGTTCACAAAGTCACAGTCCTTGCAGTGCTTCCTTTCTGGCCGGGGAGGCCTTGGTTTCCCCTTCTGTGGCAACTGAAGATAGGAGATCCAGTTGCATTACCAAACATTCCAGACCTTCTCTCACAGGGTTCATTCATCCATCAGAACCCCCAAAGACTCAACCTGATGGGGTGGCGTTTGAAAGGGCTAGGCTATTAGCTTCAGGTTGTCCTACTGTTGTCGTAAATACATTGTTAAAATCAAAAAACCTTCTACCTCAGCTTCTTATAATAGAGTTTTGAAAACTTTTAATGATTTCGCCACTATCTCTGGTTTTCAAGTTTCAGACATGAGTGTTGGAAATTTGTTGTCTTTTCTACAGAGAGGTCTGGAGATGAAATTATCATACTCTACATTAAGACGTCATGTCTCTGCAATTTCATCAATTTCAGGAATAACCTGGTCACCCGACCCGTTAATCAAACAATTCTTTAAAGCCGCGATAAAACTAAAACCACCAATAAAACCTAAATTTCCCAAATGGGACTTACCTTTGGTTTTGAACTTTCTAACAGAGTCTAGTCTGTGGCAAAATGAATCAGCTTCTTTGCGTAATCTATCAAGGAAAACAGCATTTCTCATCGCCATAACTTCAGGTAGAAGAATATCAGAACTACAAGCTCTCTCTCACAAAGAGTCATTCCCAGTTTTCTTTGAGGACAGATTGGTATTACACCCAATTCATTCCTTCCTTCCAAAAGTGACTTCTAGCTTCCATCTCAACCAAGAATGGACTTTGCCAAGCTTCAAAATCAAAGAGGACCCTTCTAAACTACATCCTTTAGATGTGCCATCTACAGTTAAAGCTTACATTGAAGCAACAAAAGATATCAGACAGTCTGACCGCCTATTTGTCCTACCCAAAGGTTACAGGAAAGGCAAAATGGCTTCCACAAGAACTCTGGCCAACTGGATAGTGTCCCTTATCCAAGAGGCTTATAAATCAAACGATTTACAGCCTCCGCAGGACATCAATGCCCATTCCACAAGAAGTCTATCTTCTTCTTGGGCAGCCTTAGGAAATGTTTCTCTCCCTACCATGTGTAAGGCGGCCAATTGGGCCACAGGTCATACGTTTTTGAGACATTACTGTATTGATCCAGCATCATTGTCTACTGTAGAATTTGGAAAAAAAAGTTATTTCCTCTACAATTTCTACTGCCTTATGACTGTATTTTCTGTTTAATATTTTCTTTCATTAAATTTGTTCAGCATACCCATTCCTGTTTGTCTAGTTATTGCCCAATAGTATGCTGACATGGAAAACACCAGGGAACGTGGAAAACTGTATACTAACCTTCGGTCGTTTTCCTTTCCTGGTGTTTCTCCATGTCAGCATACGGGCCCACCCTGTGCTGTCGGCTCGTACTAAATTACATAGAATACTAGCATGGGGTGAAACTAGGCTATTTTACAACTTAAGACGTCCTACTAGGCAAAAGGAGGCGGGGCTTTTGCCCAATAGTATGCTGACATGGAGAAACACCAGAAAAGGAAAACTACCGAAGGTTAGTATACAGTTTTCCACGATCACCAGGCCTGAACTTGCATAAAGGCCATATGGGCTGGGGCTGGAGGTAGGAAAGGACTGTGAGCAAGTTGTGCATTGTTTTATTATCTTATCTCATTTCATCCCTGTGCAAGTATGCAAGCATGGACCAAAATACATTTTACTATGAATCATAGGAATATTTATTTGTTAGATACAATAGGCCTTTGTATGAATCTATCAGGCCTTCTGATCCAGATTTACACTGAACGAGATTGCTGTAGACACAAAGACAAATTCTGAAGTGTCTTTTTATCCATGATAGATGAAAGACTCGCTGCATCCAAGGCCTTTTTCATTCTCAGCAATCAGCATCACACACAAATAAACCTGTGACTCAGTTCTGACGTTCTCACCCCTGATGTCTGTGTAAGCTCAGCCATGTAAAACAAATCACCTTGAGTGATGGGTTGCTTTAACTGAGATGCTGGATGACTTCTAAGCGAAATGCTGGAAGTGGAGTTGTCTTTAACTCCACACATCACTTCTCATCTCATATGAGTAGATATGTACTTTAAGTGAACTTGTAATGGACAGTTTGTCTCTCAAATACACTGTTGGGAAAAAATGATATGACTTTTGAACAGTAATTTATTTACCATGGGAGAACTCCGTACAACTCAGTCACAGTGTTCAGGAGAGATGCTGCAATACTTCCTTTCAGGATCTACATCTGTGTGTGTACAGATTCCCTACAACTACATTTCACCACCTTTGAAGTAGGAGACCAGAGTTTGAATCCTGGCTGAAGTCAGGGCCTAATCAGTAAGAAGTCCTTGGGCAAGACTGCAAGAAGGTGGCCCACAGAAAACATGCTGAGTGGCTGATGCTCCCAAGTGCTTCAAATTCAACAGAAAAATAGCACTATACAAATGTCAGCATTTATTTATTTTATTTTGAAAATGCCAAAATAGTCATAGCAACTACCATAAGGCCCATGGGAAGGGGGTCAAGTACAGCTACATCTATGGGTTGTAGAACGGCACTTGCTCACCTTCCCTTGCTCGCTTGTAATTCTCTATACTCAGGATACCAGTTCAGCCCAGACCCAGCAGTGTGCAGCAAAAACAGTGAAGCCACATGCAGAGAACACATAAATGTGTTATGGGGTCCCACAGCCTGCAGCTGCACCATGTCAGCAGCAAAGGAGGCCACAAGGAAGGCAGTGGCTCTGCATGGGGTGGAAGGAAACCCGCATCACAGGCTAAACTGAAACTCCATTTTTCATCACAGTTTTTTAAGACATATACCATTTCTGTAATTAAATGTTACTAAAAAGTATCTTTCATTTCAGTTTGCACCAAGCTAGGGACTTGGTTATGAGCATGAAATGTTTGCTTGTGTGCTGACTGGTATAGGTAGAGTAGGGTCCCTTACCATAATGGGAAAACCGCATCGCTGGTGTAAGGGTCTAGTACACAATGTTATTGCACGCAATCCATTTTGGAAGTGTACATTTCCGCCATTCCCGCTCTTCAACTTCATAATGATGCAACCAAGTTGTTTTTAATGTGTCTAGTGTTACAGCTTGATGTGCGTGTCATGAGTGCAGAGGGTTTAATGATTGTTTGTATGTACATTGACCACTCCCCTCCGCACCTGTGTGTCCATTCAAAATCATGGTTCCTAAGCAGGGTGAGCATAGTCCCTCCTTCCGTGTATGTCTTAACATCCATTGTGGTATTGCTGAAGATTGTAGCTCTCCTGTACCCTGTGCCAGCTCATCCCATCTATTGGATGGTTTAAGTAGTGCAGTTTGTTGCTCCCAGGCAATCTCAAACTGATTTATGTGCATGCATGTGTTCCCTAGAATGGTTGAGCAGTGCCTCAGCGTGAATCCCAGGTTATGAACATGAAATGTTTGCTTGTATTCTGTCTGTTATAGGTAGAGTAGGGTCCCTTACCGTAATGGAAAAACCTCATCGCTGGTGTAAGGGTCCAGCACAGAATGCTATTGCATGCAATCCATTTTGGAAGCAAACGTTCTCATTCTTCAACTGCATAATTTTGCAACCTAGTTGTTTTTAATGCTTCCAGTGTTCCAACTTCATGTGGGTGTCATTAGTGCAGAGGGTTAATGAATGTTTAGACTAAAGCAGAGCCTGGGAGCCTATCACAGTCTCTGTTAGGGCCCTTCCACATGTGTTTTGCCAATTGACTGAATCTCAAACTTAGTGCCTGCTGCAGTTTGCCCGCATTTGCGATTGGGCTAAATGAGTGGGAGCACATGCAAATCATGTAGCAAATGCAGTGCCATGCAACTTAAAATGCGATCTCCCATTTTAATGAACTTCCCACAGCTTTTTATTATTTCATATCAAAAAATGCAGTGACGCCTGCCAATTGCACCCAAAAATCCTGGCAAAATGCAGGCTCGAAAATCACAATCACAGGACACCACAATTGTGATTTTCAGTGTGGAAGGGCCCTGTGGAATTCTTGTGTTTTACTTGCTCATGCTGAACATGGTTACACATATGCAACTGGAAATAACGTTTTAACTAATAATCCCTGCACCATGTAGATCTGAATAGAAAGGTATTTTTTATCCTAGTACTAATTGGGATTTACTTTAATTTGTAACCAATTCTTTATTTGGTCCATAAAGTTTATTTTTTAGTTTAATTCTCAATAAGTCCACGTTAAATACATATTTTTGACTCCTTGGGTTTTGTGGGTTAATGCTGAGAAAAGCCAGCAGAAGATAAGGTCTGCATCCTTACCTGGGTCTCTGGGCCATCACCACATATTTTCCTGTTTGTATTCTTTTCCCTTACAAGATGTCAATCTCCTTTCCTTGTGCTCACTCTATCACACTCTGATACTACTATCTAGACCCTGTGCTTCATGAGATAAGCTGTCCAGCCCTAGCGTACTTCCTGAGTGAGATATTCATTGCCCTACAATTTATAACATGATAATAATGACATTTAGCTGGGTCACAAGTGGAAAAAAATACTAATAGAAAAGTTGAAACATTTTGACCTAACTCCAGGCAAATACAAAGACATCACAATCTAAGCCAGTTTTATTTAATTACAAATTATTAAATGCATAATGAAATAAAACTAGTACCTGATTATGTGTTTGCTTCAAATTCATGCAATAATAGGATTGCATACGAAGCTCATTGAAAGCTAGAATTGGATACCAGCTGTGTTTTTGGACTGCATTTAATGATTTAACATTCAGTTCCTCCCAGAATCTCGGCTCTTCAGGCTGGTAGAAGGTGGTTCAGAGCTGTGATCCAATCGGTCTTTAGTATCTCAAAATTGAAGACTGTAGCGTAGGTTAACCAATGAAGTTTTGTACACACGCTAGATGAAACTTTGCCACAGTGGCCAACTCCCACCTCTGGTGAGAATCTAGCATGTGTACAGCTAGCTGCCCCCGACGCTCCTTGACGCCTCCGCCAGCCAGCATAGCACCAATGAAGAGCTAATTCAGCAACTGATGGAGGGCCCTTGGTGTGCCTGTGGATGGTCCAGAGGCTTCCCAGATCCTCCTACACAGCGTCGGACTGGGACACTAAGGACCCACCAAAGAAGTTTCAGCCTGGGGCCCACCCCCTCTCCTCCTCCTCCCCACATACCCTCTCCTCCCCCCCCCCCCCCCCATTTTGGGCTCACATACACATGTACTCTAGAAATTTTGCATGACTTTATGGTAGGGAATAGATTGTGAGCACTTCTGAGGACAGTCTCCAATAGGAATATGTTCACATGCGGCACGCGTAGCACGCCGCAGCAAAAATAAATGGGTGTCACCACGCACTGGAACATCGGCGTGGTCAAGATGAGTCATGGGCAGACTTAAAAAAAAAAACACACAAAATAAGTAGCGGTGTTATTCACAGAGATTGGGTCCAACCAGATACATTTTAGATAGATTCAAGTAGTTACATGCCTCATGATAATTCATTAAGTAGTCAAATGGCAGCAGATTTTCCGACAAAATGCAATCAGATTGGCGGCAGATATCTCCACAAAATGCAATCAGATTGGCAGCAGATATCCCCCACAAAATGCAATAAGATTGGTGGCAGATTTCCCCAAAAAATGCAATAAGATTGGCGGCAGATACCACCACAAAATGCAATCAGGTTGGCGGCAGATACCCCCACAAAATGCAATCAGGTTGGCTGCAGATACCCCCACAAAATGCAATCAGGTTGGGGGCAGATACCCCCACAAAATGCAATCAGGTTGGCGGCAGATACCCCCACAAAATGCAATCAGGTTGGCGGCAGATACCCCACAAAATGCAAGTTCCCCCCAGCTTCGAAGGGGGGGCAGCGGGCACAGATCGGCGGGGAGCCTCACCTAGGGCCCCCCCCAGTTAGGTAGGCAGCCGCAGGTCTCAGCCCCCCCCATGCTGGAAGGGGGGCAGTGGACACAGAGCGGCGGGGAGAGGGGAAGCCCCCCTCCCTCACCTAGGCTAGGGCCCCCCTTCCGCGCTCCCCCCTGTCCAAAATAGCCAGCAGGAGCAGCGAGGGCAGGAATCACTTACCATTCGAGAGTCAGATCGATAGCTCTGCGTGCCGCTGCTGGTCTGGCCTCCTGCACTGCACTGTCCAATCACGCTCTCACAGGAAGTACTGCGAGAGCGTGATTGGACAGTCAGTGAAGAAGCCCAGACCAGCAGCACGCAGAGCTATCAATCTAACTCTCGGTCGGTAAGCTATTCCCCGCTGCTGCCGTTGACTGGCTGCAATTCTGGAGGTGGGGGAGCGCGGAAGGGGGGGCCCCTAGGTGAGGGAGGGGGGCTTCCCCCCCTCCCCGCCACTGTGCCCACTTTCCCCCCTTCCTGCGCTTAGCCCCCCTCCTTTTCAGCATTGGGGCCCCCAGGAGGCTGGGCGGCCGGGGCCCACCAATGGGACCATCGGCACTTCGGCGGCTCAGTACGAGCCTGCTCCTACAGGCCACTATTCCAGCCTCTGAGGGTCCCTCTAAACCTACTTGACTCAATAATCACATATGTTTCTTCTAGCCATGAGCATGGCCATGGATGAGCGAATCTAGACTGGGCACACACAGGTAAAGTCTGCACATGCCAGTAGAATGAAGCACTCATACATGGAGGAAAAAAGCCACGGCTTCATTGTACTGGGCATGTTCAGACTTTACTCATGCATGCCCAGTCTGACTCTGCCTGTCCATGGTCACGAGGGTTGCCAGAAGATAAAGAGGGACCCTGCCCTGGAACAGTGGGCTCTACAAGGACCCTGTAAGCCTATGAAATACTCTGAGGTTTCTAACTACTTAGTGTAACGAGCGGTGTCAGCACACAGAGAGAATCTGATTATTGGTGATCTGCAGTATCACCAAGAATACAGATATATACCTGATTATTGATGATCTGCAGAATCACCAATAATACAAGTATAACTAACCTCTGGACACCTATATAGTGTGAGTGTTTGGTGCAACAGTAATGACTTTGAGTGGGACCACCCGAGGAGCAGGTGGTCCTTGGCAGTATGGGAAATACCTCTGTAATGATCTGCTCAGCTGCCTGTGCAGGCAGGCAGCTTTTTGACCATTGTTTAGGTTTGCATGCTGCAGGACTCTGGAAAGGAGAGCTTCTGTCAGTTTTGCAGCTTGTGCTTGCTGAGGAATTTGCATACGTTGTCATGCAAATTGCCTGGCCACATTCATTGGAGGCGTGTACTATAAGTACTATGTGTTTCCCACAATGCTTGGCTGGTCACAAGGAGTCTTCCTGTGAAACACTCCTGGAGGAGTGTCAGCCTTACTCTCTGTTTGAAGATCAGCTTAGAGTAATTCCTGGAAAACTGCACTAGGCAGGTTTCCTTAGTGCAGTTAGGATTGCTTATCTGTTTGTTTGTTCTGTTGCGATTGTCCTGTCCCAGCGGTGGTCGACAGGAAATGTTTCTGATCTCTGTTCTTGGAGTATAGCTGGTGCAGCGGTTGCTACCAGCTATCTCTTCTGATCTGTCTCACTTGGATCACACTAGCATCTTGCGCTAGCGCTGTAGATCCTTCTGTTCTGTCTCCTTGGATCGCGCTAGCCACTTTCCGCTAATGCTGTAGATCCTTCTGTTCTGCTACTCTCTACCTGGATCGCGCTAGCCACTTTCACTAGTGCTGTGGATCCTTCTGTTCTGCTACTCTGTCTGCCTGGATCGCACTCGCCTAGCGCTAGTGCTGTGGATCCTTCTGTTCTGCTACTCTGTACCTGGATCGCACTAGCGTCCTGCGCTAGTACTGTGGATCCTTCTGTTCTGTCTTCCTGGATCACACTAGCCACTTTCGCTAGTGCTGTGGATCCTATCTCTCGCTTGTCCCTGTTTTCGTGTGTCTGTCTCGTCTGCTACGAACGCTTGCTGGAGGCTCGGTGAGGTAACCGTTAAGCAAGCACTTGCGTCCTCTGTTACATGTTTGTCTGTCGATGGTTAGTTAGGCGTGCTTGTCTCTATTGTGCTTATCACGTGGAGACCGCGCATGAACGCGTGCACTGTTGCGAATGAGTGCGGTGTACGCGTTCAGTTAGCGTTTGTTATTTTCCGTATCTCCTCTTTGTATGATTTGCTGTGCCTTTGCTACCCTCGTATTCTGTTCTGATCTGCCTTGTGTCACTTTTGGCAATCGCCTTTCTTGCGGTTGCGTTTCTGTTTCGTATCTGCTGTTGTGTGTGCGCTGTCGCGGGGTGGCGACTAGATTGGCGCACACACATACAACCTGTCCCTTTGCTCGTTCTCATTCGCAATCGCTTCCCTTGCGATTGCGTTCTGCGCTTCGTACAATTCCTGTCTGGCATTTGTGGAGGTACAGAGGATTCGTTCCTCTGCACTCCTCAGCGCCATCTGCCGACAGGAATTTCCCTCTACGGGTGCGTAGCACCTTTTGCTGGGTTCCTGCAATTATACGTTTGTGGAGGATTTCCGCCGTATCAGCGCACGCGTTGTGCGCCGATCACGGAGAAAGTTCCACAATCGTTACAACCTCCCTCTGGAAAGTACAAAGACCTTTCAGCAGCCTGAGACATCCAAAGGGGTGGAGCCCCAGGCTGAATAGCAGGAAGACCCTGTGGCTGAGTGACACCTGGAAGGTGGGCGTCACAAACAGGTCTGGAGACTAATCTCTCAATGGAGAGGGATAGCTCTCAAGGTCGGGCTAGCCAGATCGGCAACACACGGGCAGATAAAGTACAAAGACAGAAGGCTGATTCGGTAACCAGGGTCAGGCAGGGTTGGCAACAGGTAATCAGATATGTGTAGGTACCGAATCAGAAAGCGGAGGGATAGTCAGGACTGCAATAGGTCATAACAGATATCAAACAATGCCTAGTCTTGGGTGTGAGGTCCGTGGTCTCAACACCCTGGAACTAGTCTGAAGTATAACACAATGATAACACAGTATCCCTAGTCTTGGGTGTGAAGTCCGTGGTCTCAACACCCTGGAACTAGTCTGAAGTATAACACAATGATAACACAATATCCCTAGTCTTGGGTGTGAGGTCCATGGTCTCAACACCCTGGAACTAGTCTGAAATATAACACAATAATAACACAGTATCCCTAGTCTTGGGTGTGAGGTCCGTGGTCTCAACACCCTGGAACTAAATACATATATCCAGGCACATCGCATCTAGTTAGGACATTAAATAAGTTAAGGAAAGGGAGGTGCTGAAGGGGGTGTGGCTAGAAAACAGCAAAAATCTATTAACCCTTCGCACTCTCACATGCAAATGCATTCACAGATTCACTCATCCAGGCACAACTGTTATCCCTACAGCTAAGTTAAAAGCCGGGGTTTTAATTCACAGAAGAATGCATTCTTACGCTTAGTCACCTATACTGCGCAGAAGTACCCAGGTAAACATAGGTGTCCTAACTCTGGCCCTGTAACATGCATAGTGCAGACATGCAAACACATTCATTGCATCAAACCTATCAATGGATTAGGAGCACACATCCTGACGTCCTCTCCTGGGACAGATAGTGCATCTTACCAATTGCACAAGGGAGCTAACGTAATGTATCCATGTGCACCATGCACACGCACCAGCATAAGCTGTGTGCATGCTAACAAACACATACAGGGGAAAATTGCGCAAAAGGTGGATCAGTGCAACACCAGGTTGCCTCCGAATGGCCTCCAATCAGAGATGCGCTGAGCCCCCCCAGGAACTACAAACGCACCTTGAACCCAAACAGAAGCTCTGCATATACACCTAAAGCATGGCTGTTAAGTGGGAGCAGCTGACCAAAAACGAATTAAATTAGTACATAGCAAGGAAATGAGCAGCGCTACTTAAAAACAGAATAGTGCCTACCTGCAAAAGAGTGCAAGCCCCACTTGTGGGGTCGAATACACACCGAGCATACACATGACCTGTCTACCACTGGAGGATGTTGGTTTCCTGTAACAGCTTGCATGCAACCTATTAAGTACTCGTCCCTCCCACTGCGAAGAAGTCAATCCTCCATGGGAGGGGCCTAACACTAACTAAATCCTAACCTATGTATATGCATAGCCTGGGTGCGCTACCAAGTAAAATTGAAAAATCGAAAATTGCGCAAAAGGTGGATCAGCGCAACACCAGGCCACCTCCGAATGGCCTCCAGAGGCGGCCTGGTGTTGCGCTGATCCACCTTTTGCGCAATTTTCGATTTTTCAATTTTACTTGGTAGCGCACCCAGGCTATGCATATACATAGGTTAGGATTTAGTTAGTGTTAGGCCCCTCCCATGGAGGATTGACTTCTTCGCAGTGGGAGGGACGAGTACTTAACCACTTGCCGACCGCGCACTCATAACGCGCGTCGGCAAAGTGGCAGCTGCAGGACCAGCAGGCTAATTAATCAGGAAGCAGCCGCTCGCGCGAGCGGCTGCTTCCTGTCAATTCACGGTGGGGGGCTCCGTGAATAGCCTGCGGGCCGCCGATCGCGGCTCGCAGGCTAAATGTAAACACAAGCGGAAATAATCCGCTTTGTTTACATTCGTACAATGCTGCTAACAGTAGCAGCGTTGTACCAGATCAGCGATCCCCGGCCAATCAGCGGCCGGGGATCGCTGTCACATGACAGGCAGGTGCCTGTTAGAGGCTGCACAGGACAGATCAGTTCCTGTGCAGACTCTGATCTCCGGGGGGAAGGGAGGTAGGAGAGGGAGGGGGGGAATGTCGCCGTGGAGGGGGGCTTTGAGGTGCCCCCCCCCGCAAACCTCAGGCAGGCAGGAGCGATCAGACCCCCCCTGCACATCATCCCCATAGGGGGGAAAAAGGGGGGGCGATCTGGTCGCTGTGCCTGCACCCTGATCTGTGCTGGGGGCTGCAGAGCCCACCCAGCACAGATCACAGAATACAGCGCTGGTCCTTAAGGGGGGGTAAAGCGTGGGTCCTCAAGTGGTTAATAGGTTGCATGCAAGCTGTTACAGGAAACCAACATCCTCCAGTGGTAGACAGGTCATGTGTATGCTCGGTGTGTATTCGGCCCCACAAGTGGGGCTTGCACTCTTTTGCAGGTAGGCACTATTCTGTTTTTAAGTAGCGCTGCTCATTTCCTTGCTACATACAGGGGAAGGAGGGAGTGCACTGAATTAGACCCTAGCCACACCCCCTTCAGCACCTCCCTTTCCTTAACTTATTTAATGTCCTAACTAGATGCAATGTGCCTGGATATATGTATTTTGTTCTTGTTACTGACCCCTGTGGCTAGGGTCTAATTCAGTGCACTCCCTCCTTCCCCTGTATGTGTTTGCCAGCATGCACACAGCTTATGCTGGTGTATGTGCATAGTGCACATGGATACATTACGTTAGCTCCCTTGTGCGATTGGTAAGATGCACTATCTGTCCCAGGAGAGGACGTCAGGGTGTGGGCTCCTAATCCATTGATAGGTTTGATGCAATGAATGTGTTTGCATGTCTGCACTATGCATGTTACAGGGCCAGAGTTAGGACACCTATGTTTACCTTGGTACTTCTGCGCAGTATAGGTGACTAAGCATAAGAATGCATTTTTCTGTGAACTAAAACCCCGGCATTTAACTTAGCTGTAGGGATAACAGTTGTGCCTGGATGAGTGAATCTGTGAATGCATTTGTTTGAACATTTGCATGTGAGAGTGCGAAGGGTTAATAGATTTTTGCAACACCCTGGAACTAGTCTGAAGTATAACACAATAATAATACAGAAGTAATCTGGCTCAGTGTAAATTCCCAGGTGCTCCTGGTTCTAACACACTGTGGGATCTGACTATGGTCTGAGTGCTTTCACTTAAGTGTTCGCAACGGCAGACAACCTGAGACTGACCAGCAGTAACTATATATAGAGCGGCGCTCTCCGGCGCCACCCATCCCCGATCAACCAATAGCCACTTGCTCTGAGATCAGCTGACCAACCTGGTCAGCTGATCCCTCCTCGTTTGTCATAAAGGTTCTGCCTCTCAGCGCGCGCGCGTATTCCTCAACCTGTGTGCACTAACAGACCCAGCCACATCAAACGCACGCTGCTGCGTGCAAACCGCCGAGCTGGATGCGGAATCAGCCGCCTTGCTGTCAGTCCGCGCGGCGGCTTTTCCGCAATCTATTACACTGAGGTATCAAACTCCCCCCTCCTCTTCCCACCTAATAGCCAAGGCACATTTTTAGTAAAATAAATTCCTGCAGTATTAGCTCTTTAGTGGTGCTATGCTGGTATCAGTCACTTCTAGATGTGCTTTGCATAGTGAAAATTATCATTACAAACTGCCCCCCTCCCTGCTGAAACCTCTGATGCTGCAATTGTCCTTGGCTGGTTTGGTGGCTTCATATCACTTGTTATATATGGAGAGCTAGAGGGAGCAAAATGTAAGACTTGCATTAGGGGCAAAACGCAGCTTAGCTAAGCTGTACTGCCACAAATAAAACCTGATATTATAGCAGTACATGAGAGGAAAATTACAGAGCAAATATGTCTCACACAAGATATATGTTTCAGTAACTGTCACAATTTAAGTATCACTAATAGTACAATTAAAACCTTTGATTTTCCTGATTATTCTACCAAAACGATTGAATCGAATAAAAGTCAAAAATGGTCTTTTTTTTTGGGGGGGGGGGGGGGGGGGGAACAAGAAAAATGAACAGTTATCCGCTTTTTTTTAAAATAAAAATCCGATTGGACATGCTGGAAAAATCTTTATATTTGATCTAACACAATAATCAAATGACATTACCTAATTGATAAAAATGAAAAAATTGTACCATGTATGGACACCATTAGATTGTTAGATATGTCCCCATAATCCCATTTGGACAGCGGTGCAGCATGCTGAACATCAACCATGTTGCTGCCTCTTCTTTCTACTGAATTGCATTATTTATCATATGGATTTGGTGTACTTTGTTGGGGGTACAATTCAAATCGTAAATGTTCTCATTGAAGTTATTGGATAAATCCTAGACATTCAAAACACAAATGAAGAAATCAGAGCGGAACAGAAGCTAAGCATTTGTAACATTATCATAATGTGCATGAAATCCAGTGCCCATAGAGTCATACCTAACAATATGTAAACTGTCACGGCATGTACATATTCTTGGCAGCGCACCCATTTATATTTTTCAGTAATTACCACATTGCTTTATCACGCATCATATAACTCATTGTATAATTTTACTTTGTTCCAGTACCAGTCACTTGTTATACACTTCCAGATTGTACATAATGTTGGCTCAAAATATAAGGGTGGGTTCAGAAAGGGATTTTCCTTCAGACTACAAATGAAATAAAAAAAAGACTCGCTACAGTCTAGGAGGGCATTGTATGCGATTACCTGGTATTAAACCCCTGCCAATTTCATGACAGTTAGATGTATATAATCAAACTGACAAAAACTTTTGAATAAGTGGGATCATTTTTAATCAAAATAATGATTTTATTGAATGGGAGAGCTGGGAAATTTTGATTCTCATTGAATCAATTCAATCACTATAAATTATTATAACGATCACTTTGGGTTCTTTTGTGAACATTTTAAATTTTATAGTGTAAGAAGATTGAATGAGTAGAATAATGTACATGCATAGGAAATCGGAACTGATGACGATGACACGCGCAGGAGCGAGCAGGCCACGTCCGGCGAAACCGCAGTTCTAATTCAGGAAGAATTAGACCAGCGGCAGCAAACGGAGAATTGTAGGAGGATGGCACATCACATGACAGGTGCAGGGGGCCGATAGAAGCCCTAGGTAAGTGTCAGGTTTTTGTTTTTAATAGGCTCCACAGAACCCCTTTAAGAAGAAATGAAACAGAAGGTACTTGCGATAATTTAGTGAACACAATGCACCACTACTGAATATGTAAATTATCTTTTTATGCCCCTGTAGCCAGGATTGCATCCTGAACCGCCGGTGTATAGCATACCTATAGCGTGCCTATAATGTGGAGGAGGATGTGGGAAGCCTTCAGACGCTTCCCACATCCTCCTCTCCAGTCTCCACATTACCACCACTGTCCAGGACCCTCTAAAAATGTTTGACCATGCTTCTCTTCATGCACCAACATGGCTGTACTGTGCCTGCAGAAGTACAGCCACACCTGCACAGTATCATGGAGCTGCTTATGGACGAGTGGCTTCGGCTAACTGCACAGGTGCAGCCGTACTTGCGTAGGCACAGTACATCTGTGCTCATACAAGGCAGGGAGTGCCATCACAAGAACATATCCGACAAGCTTTTGTCAGATATGTTCAGAGGGTCCACGCGTGGCAGCAGTGGGTGCGAGGAGGACATGGGAATCCTCTGAACTATCCAGAGGCTTCTCTTTGCTATGTTAAGTATGTAACTTTTTTTCTTTAATGCAGGTCAGGAAAACTTTAACTCTCGTAGCTGGGCAAATGAGGAATGCTGTTTTGAAAACACCAGGAAATTAGATGGGCCTGGAGTACCATGGGAGGGCACTCAGGGCAGGTTTTCTTCATACATGGTAAGGTGGGAAGTTCATTCAGATGACCAAGGTTTGTTTGGGCATCGTTATTGATATTAATCTTGGAGTTTATAATACAGAGGCTGCTGTGGTAAGTTAAATCCATGTTACACAGTGGTGTCTCATTTGCTTTGGGAATAGAGGTGTGTGTGTGTGTGTGTGTGTGTGTGTGTGTGTGTGTGTGTGTGTGTGTGTGTGTGTGTGTGTGTGTGTGTGTGTGTGTGTGTGTGTGTGTGTGTGTAGTCTCAAAATAACACAGTGACTGACAGACAGCATTCTTCTTTTTAAAGAAAAACCTCATATTACTTAAAATATTGTTAAAGCTGACCTAAGTAATACATTCATATTAAAACATTTTAGGGTCCTTGCCCTCTCCCTTCATAAGTTAGATCATGGTAACATAAACACAAAACAGAGCACAATGTTTTGGGGTGACCCACTACCTCAGGTGCCCTCAGGGGGTCACCCTGAAACATTTTACTCTGTTTCGCCTGTAATTATATTACCTAATATTCATGGAATAAAAAATAATTTATATCGGAATGGTTGAGCCCACATCACCTACTTCTATGTAGCCTTGAATTAAGGAGGGCTGTGATGGTGGACCTTGTTCTAATGTGGTGAGCTCCCTGAATATACACATATGGAGTTTAATTAGTGACCCACGGACCACTACTTTGCTTAGAACCAGAAGTGGGGACACCGCATACCCATGGACCAGCAGCAGGGGTACATTATAGAAGATGATTAGGAGCCAGGAACACAGTATGGGAAATGGATCAGAAATGGGGGAGTATAATGAGAAGACAAGCAGAGGCCCTTAGCTGACGCCCTCTCCACCTGACTGCTGGATAAGGGGGATACATAGTGTGAATGGGAAACTAGTAGACAGGGAAGAGTAAGGGAATGTTTAATGAGAATGGAGCCAAGATGGGTGAGGCAGGTAGGAGGAAGAGAGGGATGTAGAAAAGGAGTGAGTTGTGGTAGTTGGGTGAGACAATTATAGCGTAAAGGTGGCACATGGTGAATAAGGGAAATTTAGTAAT
The DNA here is from genome assembly GCF_040937935.1 of Hyperolius riggenbachi. Lineage (NCBI taxonomy): Eukaryota > Metazoa > Chordata > Amphibia > Anura > Hyperoliidae > Hyperolius > Hyperolius riggenbachi. The sequence continues at coordinate 306,296,778 of NC_090649.1, forward strand.
GAATAAAACCTGGAGTGATTTGTGGGTTCAAGGTTATTTAATAGAAAGGGCTAATGTTATTGGCTAGGCTGGTGGACAGGGGATGGGGGGCGTGTGTGATTCCTGATCTTTCCTTTCCTTCTTAGTTGTGATTCCTAGCTTTCCTTTTCTTCTCTTTCTACACAAACAACAGAGAAAGGGAAATCCAGCACAATGCTATTTATTTAGCAAAAGCTTAGCAGCATTCCAAAACGTGTATATGCACACATTGGGCTTGATTCACTAAGACAAATAGCATGCCTTATCAAAGTTAGCACGCCTTATCAAAGTTAACTCACCTTATCAGAGTAGCATAGCGAGTGCTACGAACTTATGCCTGCTAATTGGCAATGACGAGAGCTCCACTTGTCCTGCACTGAGCTCCTGCGGGTTCGTAGCGCTCGCTATGCTACTCTGATAAGGCGTGTTAACTTTGAAAAGGCATGCTATTTGTCTTAGTGAATTAAGCCCATAAAGTGCAAGGTCCAATACACATGGCAGTGAGCCCAGTGGCTTCTTAGCTGAAGGAGAAGTGTGCTGTGCTGATGATGAGGGAGCCAGTGGGCGCCTCTGTTGCATGGTCTTATGACCACTTCGCAGGAGGATTCCAAGTTTCTTCCGAGGTGTGTGTCACTAGTGGTTTCTACCACTATTTCAGTTCTCAATGTATACTCAGTCTCTTGAGGCCGCTGATTGGTTGTTGACGCACGACTGAGTCTGCTGCATTTAACTTTAAATTACTGTCAAGGTTATTACTTTTATGTGCCTGAGCGCCATAGACAATGAATGTGACATTAATGTGTGCGACTGTGCATGGACATTTTGTAAGTTTTACTGGTTGAAACTAATAAAATTCTTGAAATAGAAAGGGCTTTTGCTTGGATCAGTTTTATTATAGCATAGAGGATAAGGTTACTATTAGTATTATTTTAGGTTGGGGATATTTTAGGTTACATTTATATCCTGATTCTACAGAGCTAGTGGAGGAAGGGGAAACACATCAAGTGAAGGGAAGGAACATTAAGAGTGTGCTATGGAGCCCTATGATTTGTAGGTGCTCCCAACTGTCCATCTTTTGGAGGGACAGTCCCTCTTTGGGAACCCAATCCCTCTGTCCCTCGTTCTTCCTCATTTGTCCTGCTTTCAAGACTGATGTACAGATCTGTGTAAATGTATGAATTTTCTCCTGAAAAATGTGTTTCATAGGCTCAAAACTTTATTCACAGCCTTTAAATTGATATATTTCTTATTTTCAAATGTTAATATGAAAGAAAATGAACCAGAAGAGAAAGGACCAGTGTGGTTTGAATTATAAAACAACATATTTTTCTTATGAAATCTGTATGGTATGCGTGACTAGAGGTGTGTTGGGGATGTGGCTAGGGGTGTGGTGGGGTGTGTTTAGGGGTGTGGCATGGGTGTGGGTTAAGTGTCCCTCTTTCTGATCTCAAAAAGTTGGTATGCTAAACCAACATTTGAACTAATACACAAAGCAGTTGTAGTATAGTTACCTATATTGATTAGTTTTAATAAGTGACCCGAGAATGAAAGGTTACCATAAGAGTGAAGTCACAAAATGTAATGTTCAGTAATGTGTATCATAGTCTCATCACAGCCACCATAAAGGGAATCTCCTTTGCGTGTGTCAGAATCTACTTCAAGTATTGACTCCTGGTGCCTGCTGTGTAATGACAAAAGGTGTTCCCTTGCAGCATTTACAATTTATAGGTTGCACACAATAACAGTTACCTCTTCCTGTCACTGTATGTAAGGAATGATACAAAACCTTAACCTACACTGTACATTTTGCCCTTTTCTTGTGGCTTTTGTGTTATGATGTGAAGATACGTCTTCCTGTGTTGTGTAAGAAATATGTTTTAATTATAAGAAAGATGTTTGATACTATGCTGATTATATTTTGTTGCTTCCGTGATTAAATTGTTCTTCAGTTTCATAAACAAACAAGAAATAATTGCTGTTATATGTGTGATGGTTTAAACCTTAATTAAAGTAAATCCAGGTAAAATGAAAACATTACTATGTGTAATAGTAATGTGAACCAGTTAGCAGCCACAGTTCTATGCAGACAGTGACTATAGGTGTTTGCTCAGAGCTGCAGATATAGAACTGCAACAGACCTCTTTTACAGCCAACTATATTTAGTGCCCATTAAGGGTCCAACTTTTAACCTCCTCGCCGGTTATCCCGAGCTCAGCTCGGGGTAACCTGCGCAGGAGGATTTCTCAGGCCCCGCTGGGCCGATTTGCATAATTTTTTTTTTGTTACATGCAGCTAGCACTTTGCTAGCTGCTTGTAACATCCGATCGCCGCCGATCCGCCGCTATCCGCTGCGCTGCACCGCCCCCCCCCCCCTCCAGACCCCTTGCGCAGCCTGGCCAATCAGTGCCAGGCAGCGCTGAGGGGTGGTTTGGGATTCCTGACGTCCCAACGTCCATGACGTCAGTGACGTCATCCCGCTCCGTCGCCATGGCGACCGGGGAAGCCCAGCAGGAAATCCCGTTCTGAACGGGATTTCCTGCTTACTCTGATCGCCGAAGGCGATCGGAGTGGGTGGGGGGATGCCGTGGCTGAGCGGCTATCATGTAGCGAGCCCTAGGCTCGCTACATGATTAAAATAAATAAATAAAAAGTGCTGCGCTGCCCCCTTGCCGGCGGGAATTAGACCGGCAAGGGGGTTAATGAATGATAGTATTTTCGACAAGACTATTCAGATTGTATGGTATGAAAACTGTGAAGCTGGTAGGCTAAATCGATACTGAACAATTGCATTATTGATAGTTTCCTTAAAAAAATGGTCAACTGGTGTTGGCAGATTTTTTACTTCCATACATCGTAACTGGTTTAGATATGATTGCAATTTAGATTCTTTCATGTTGTAGATCAATTAAATACAACATTTTCTTGCACTGTTAAAATAAGCACCTATAATAAGCTAGTGATCAGAGGGAACTAGTGTGCAGAGCTAGGAGCCAATCAATTGGCTTCAAGTCACATGATCACCGTGAGCTCAATCAAAGTGATTGTAATACACAGGAAACTGTGCGTGTAATACTGATCTGCAGCTTCATTTGAGAGATCACAACACATTCATTCCTTATTTTTTTGTGTATAGCTGTGTTTGGAATTTAAAACTGCAGTTCATTTTTATTATTGGGAGGTGTATAGACTTTTCTGTCTGTCCCACCAAGTTGGGAAAGTTGGAATTTCAAATTGCAGTTCATTTTTATTATTGGGAGGTGTATAGAATTTTCTGTCTGTTCCGCCAAGTTGCATTTGTCTTTTAACCCTCTGGGCGATACAATTACATCGCCCAGGAGGGGGCGCATTTTCTTTTTTTTAAATCATGTAGCTAGCCTAGCGTTAGCTACATGATAGCCGCTGTGCAGTGGCATCCCCTCCACCCCCTCCGATCGCCTCTGGCGATCAGCGCAAGCAGGAGATTCCGTTCAGAACGGGATCTCCTGCTTGGCTTCCCCCGTCGCCATGGCGACGCTCGCGATGACGTCACCAACGTCATCGAAGGCGTGACGTCAGAGGGAGTGCCGATCCACCCCTTAGCGCTGCCTGGCACTGATTGGCCAGGCTGCGCAAGGTGTCTGGGGAGGGGGGGCTGCGCGGCACGGAGGGAAGCGGCGCATCGGCGGCGAGCAGCGGCAATTGGAAGTTACACACAGCGTGTAACAAAAAAAAATATGCAAATCGGCCCACCAGGGCCTGAGAAATCCTCCTGCGCGACATACTCGGGATTATCGCCCAGGAGGTTAACCACCTAAGCATTTTGTTTATACCAGGATTTCTGTGTGCTCAAAGATCAGATGTCAATGCGAGCGCTATTCAGTCATCACCTGGTGCCAGAGGAGGACACAATCAAAGGCTGAAGGAGGTGCCCATAGAGAAACAGTAAGCAGATTCTGCAGCCAGCCCCGACTATGTCTCGGGATTATCGCTTCATGCATCTTTTTTTTATTCCGAGACAGAGTGGATTTACTGTTCAGGAGGTTAATACAGCACAGCTTTAAAACCTGAAAAAATGGTCTGGTCCTTCAGAAATGTAAGTCTGTAGTGGTTACAACACAAACAAACATATAATTTATAATACCACAGCTCTTACAATAGTTAAATAAACTAGCTGCAATATACAGTAATTATTCACATATTTTATTTTGAACTAATAGCACAAAACCCGTTTAATAACAGGATGGCGTGTGCCATGCACAGCCACGCGCCACGTCCATTTCCACCATTGCCCAAAGTCCGCCCATAGGTGCACATGTGCCAGCCAGGCAGAGACACTGAAGTGGAAAAAAATGATGATATAATGATTTGTATGTGTAGTACAGCTAAGAAATAAAACATTAGGCGCAAAGACATAAGTCTAATATTGTTTCCAGTACAGGAAGAGTTAAAAAAACTCCAGCTGTTATCTATGCAAAAAAGCCATTGAGCTCCACGACTTTCAAAGTTGCAGTGAGCTCTGTCTTCTGAAGCCTATTATCTCAACTGTCAGTCACTGTATTTTCTTTTTCTCTACCAGAGGACAGGTCAATAGTTCACAAGACTTCTCTGTAAAAACATTTAGAATGCTGAGTAGTATGTAAACTGCAAATATTAGAGAATGATGCAATGTTATAAAAAACACTATATAACTGAAAATAACAATATGAGAATATTTTCTTTGCTACTAATCTTCTAGTAATTATCCGAACTACACAACCAGTTATATCATATTTTTTTTCGCTTCAGTGTCTCTTTAAATAGACTCACAGACACAGGAGGACACAGCAAGACAGATTATTATATAGGATTACCACTGTAACTTTGTAGTTTCTTTTCCTATATATTTGATCCATAAATCCTTCATAAGAAGATGAACAAATCACTGGTGTTTGGTGTAAAAGTTGAACTGGGATTGTGTTGGATTAAAATAAGTATTTTTGTCATGTACATTATAAAGTACCAGGAGAGTAATTATGCAACAGACACAGCTGTTATCTTAGCTTGTTTAAACATTATAAACTGCATAACAATGATGAGGATTATAATTTAAATCTGAGGATTGCATGTGAAAGAAGGAATGCTTGTTTAAGGTTAACAGTAAGGCATGCCAGTGTTACTCTTGATGTTTTGGTGATATTATGTCTATTTGTTTCCATTTTAATGTAATGCTTGGTGAGTGAACAGGGATATTTATGTCAAAACTATCAACACAGTTATGCAATGTACACGTCAGAGCCACTTACAGTGCGGCTTTCTTTGTGAATAAGAGAAGCAACCCATAATATGATGATTTGAGAGCCAAACAGCCTAACAGAGTTTATTAAATCAAAAATATATCATATTTTTCAAGTGTGTAAAAATGCTATCCATCATCTCCGGTTAAGTCAAAAAGCTGAGGAGAGCAGTAACTGTGCCAGGTTTAGGTTTGCTTGCAGTTTGGAAGACAAGGCAGTAAAGCAGGTTCAGTGGGGTGTACAAGCAGGGAGTATGACCTAGTGTTCCTGTAAGTTCATGCAAGGTTATTTTCTTCTTTTTAAGCAGTAATAACTAAATTCCAAATCCACTGTCAGATTAGATGCATTATATTTCTTCCCCATAAGTCTTATATGGCTTATTTGAATTGCTCTGGTTGACATGACCAGCTGTGTCATCCTACCACCTGCCCCCGTCCAGTCTATAAATAACAGTGGGCACAAAGGCAAGAAAGTAGTTCAGGGGAAAAATTCCAGAATTCTCTGGGCAAGGTAAAAATATGTAAGTAAACATTGAAAGAAACCTTAAGGCTGGGTGCACACGTAACAGAGCGTGAAAAGTCGCGTTTTCTGTTATGTGCTTTTTTTATATGTGTGTGTGTGTGTGTGTGTGTGTGCGTGCGTGCGTGTGTGTGTGTTTTTAGTGCATTTGCATTTTTTCCCCGCATATGCATTTTGTATGTGTTTTACATTGCGTTTTATGCAAATCGCTAGGAAGACAACAGGCAGCGAAAATACATTACAAAACAATTATAAAAAAATGCATATAAAAACTCATAAAAAAACATACAAAACTCATTGACTTTTATTATGTGCGTTTTTGATGCGTTTTTGAACATCATGCAACAAAACCAGCGTTTTTAAAAACACACGCATACAAAATGCATATGCGTTTGTTATGTGTTTCTTCATGCGGCCCATAGACTTCCATTAGAAGCAAAAATGCAGCAACGCTTGCATTTCTGCTAAGTGTGCACCTAGCCTTAAGCAGCAAGAGAAGAGTTAGACCGCAATCAACAGGGGGAAAATGTTGCAATACACATAACCCTGGCAGAGCCCAGTGCACTGCCCCTTATCTCCACAAACTGAGCTGTGACAAAAAATGGATTTTAAAAGGCCACAGTTTTACTTATTCACAGAGCCGGATTAAGGCTAAATGGGGTGTCACAGGAGCCCTAGTGGCTGACCGCACTTAGCCTTCTAAACGGTGCCAGCGCACAGATCGTGCGAACTCTGGTCGCAGTCAATGCGCAGGAACCGTTAAGAATTAGCCGCAGACAACTCAGAAGGGAGCCTGTGAGACACGGGTGATTACAACTTCACCCACTGGTTCAGAGTAAACTGCCACCACCGCGGTTACCATGGGACCGTGGAGCCCACTAACTGACTGACTAGTCCTGCGAATAAAACGGTTAAACACACGGTATTCTGTCTAGCCAACAACAAACAAACAGTAGCGTATCTTCAGAGACCCGGGATCAGTTCTGTGTGTGCTGATAAGCAGGGTAGCGGACAGTGAATGACTTGGAGAAAGTCGTTTATTCACACAATATAAATAATTAATATATACAGACAATTATTAAAATCAACAATTATTAAAACAGTAATAGCCAGTATAAAAAATAAAAGAAGGGAGAAAAATACTTAGTTCCTGGAAAGATGTCCTTTTTGTGGGAAAAACAGAGTTCTGGGTTTCAATCAAAGTTCAGAGTTCAGACCAGGTGGATGCCAGCATATCCTCAAGCTGGCACCGATGAGTTCAAGATGTTTTCAGGGTGGAGGACACTGAGTTTGGGTCCTCTGCCATTCTTATGCCCCTGATTCAGTAGGAGGGAGTGAGGGCGGGGAGCCACACACCCCCTTAGAAGATGAGATGAGCCCTCCCCTTGTCCTGGGGACTAGAAATCATATCTACCCATATATGGGCTCTATCTCACAGAACCGTACAGGTCAGGGCAGATTTATTAACATTTTCAGGTCTGTCTCGATTTACCCAGCGCCCTGATACCAGACATGAGGGGTGGGACCCCTGTGGTATCATCAGGGCACTTTCAAACTGCCTTACTGGCAGTCCTTACCTCAGAATGTTCTGAAACTTCCTCAGAACCAGCACCGGGGCTCATGCTACACTTCCCCCACGTTTGGCGAAGCTGCCATCTCAGGAACCCCAGAAATATGACAGATCTGGGAAGTTATGGATATGCTATGAGACTCAGGTTATTCCCAGGCAAAGGCTCTTTGAAGTTTGGGGCAGCCAGCTAGGTGTCACCTCCCCTGCTGGGAGGGAGCCAGCGGGTCTGGTTTTCCCCCAACTAGATTGCTTCTGCCATGGTGCTTGTCACCTTATACCTGATGGATGGGCCATCAGCACAGCTTGAAGCCAGGGACTCTTTGGGGCAGATTAGGCTCAGGCTCATTAGCATATCAAAAGAGCCATCCAGCATTTAGGCTGGTGCTCTCTCTCTGCTGAGAACAGACTGCAGCTGCCCCTACACACTCAACCCAGATTCTATCGATCTGAAGCGCAATCGATGCAAGGAATCGAGTGCGATCGCTTTTTCTTCACGGGCAGTTACAGGACGCGCTTGCGGCCCCGCAACCGTCCGTGACAGCCCCCCCTGGGGAGAAGGCAGATAGACATTCATCAGCAAGATGTGTGTCGTTGCCGCTAACCTGTGAGATCTGATCTAGTTCCCCGTTGGCGTTCTGGGGTCGGCTGCCCGCTGCGTGTCGGCCAACCTGGCTGACGGGTCTCGGGTTGCCGGTGCGGCGGGAAAACCTATTGGAGCCTGTGGCTCGGTTCCCCTGGACCGGTCGCGGTCTGCTACCCTCAGGGTTGACCCGACATGGACCGTTCTGGACAGGGCTTTTGCGCCACTGCAGTCGGACGTGGTGTCTGCCGGGACTGCTGACAACGGGCAGTGGGTTGGTTAGGTCAACAGCCAGCCCACGCAGGGTTCCCCTGCTAAGTGGCTGTGGACCTAAGGGAACCCCGCGGGAATCCCTGGACCTTCCCAGCTCCTGACAGACGGCACATGCTCTGCAGTAGTTTGCTACATCCCTGTTCATCCGGGGCCAATAAAACTGTTTCCGAATACCGGCAAGTGTCTTGCGGACCCCTGAGTGCCCTGTCAGAGGATTACCATGTGCGGATTTCAGCACATGTCCCCTGAACGCACTCGGGACCACAAGCCATTTGGTATTCGCGTGGGATCTACCTGTAGGGGGCTGTACAGACTCACTGTACAGTCTCCCACCTTCCCAGTACACCTTGAAAGCGGCCCCGTCTGCGAGGGTCTCAGCGGCTTGCTGCCTGAGCACCTCCAGGCTTGGGTCACTTTGTAGTGCGGCTGAGAATACGGCGCTGTCAGTTTCAGCCAACTGGCTCATGTCACACGAGGGCAGCGGCTGAAAGGTCTCATCCCTGCGGTCAGAGGAGGGGGAGGAGGCCGGAACCCCCTCCACCTGTTCTGAGCTCGGGTTCTGAGCAGTGCAGCTGCGCGGTACTGCTAGCACAGGTACACTGTCAGAATGGCACAGACGGACATTACTCAAATCATCATTGCATGCAGTAATGACATTGACAGGTATAGACATTTTTTCATTACAGACAGGTTGTACAGTAAACTCAGGTACAGTTACAGCATCATCACAACAGACAGTCTGTACATCAAACTCAGGTGCCTTTGAAGCAGGCACTATTGAACCTGGTACCCTTGAACTGGGCACATTCAACCCACCTCCCCCTGGTGCTCCCCCAAGTGTATAAAGTACCTGGTGGTGGGTGGAGAGTCCGTCTCCTTCCGTGAGCGACAAGGCAGTCGTGGCAGGTTCAAAGGGCTTGATTCACAAAGCGGTGCTAACTGTTAGCACGCCTGTGAAAACCCCCTTAGCACGTCTAAACAAGCTTTTCGCGCATAAAACTTTACGCGCGCAAAACTTTATGCGCGTAAAACTTTACGCGCGTACTGCACAGAGCGCAGGGCGCACCGCGCGAAGTGCCCATTAAAGCCTATGGGACTTAGTGCGCGTAAAACTTTGCGCGCGTAAAACTTTGCGCGCGCAAAGTTAGCGCGCGATCTGATTGAGAAATCCGATGCTAACCTACTTAGCACCCTGGTTAGCGCGTCTAAAGACTTTAGACGTGCTAAGTAGGTTAGCACCGCTTTGTGAATCAAGCCCATAGTAGGACACAAGCTTGCCCAAATCAGTCCCCAGCAACACAGGGACTGGGAGATCCTTCATAACCCCAACAACCCTTTCGTGGACCCCTCCTCCCCAATCCAGCTTCACTCTCGCGTGGGCTATGTGAAAAAGGGTGCCCTCTACTCCAGTAAGGGCAAGGGATCGGCTGGAGCTGATGCTCAACTTTGGCAAAAGGTGTGAGTGAACTAACGTGATGTCAGCTCCGGTGTCTCGAAATCCGGTGACAACTTTGCCGTTCACTCTAACAAGTTGCTGCTGGTCGGTTCGGTCGCGGATTTCCTTTCCGCGGGCAAACAGGACAAAATCTGATGATCCAGGCTGTGGTTCGCTGGCGGGTTGCCTCTGCTGTGGGTGAGGTGCAGGTGATGCAGATGATCCAGGTGCTGGTGGTGTCTGTCTCCGCTCCGGACAGTCGAATTTCATGTGTCCGGGCTGGCGGCAGTAGTGACAGGTGACCTCTCCAGGCGCTGCAGGCCTGGGTGCAGCAGCTGTGCTGGATGGCCTCTGTGGCTGACAGCTCACAGGGGCAGGAGAGTCTGCCGAGGTATTGGGCTGACCTCTTCTCCAGCTGGATGGGACAGTTCTGCGGGTATCAGCCACCCGGGTAGTTGCAAAAGTCTCAGCAAGGTAAAAGAAGGGAGAAAAATACTTAGTTCCTGGAAAGATGTCCTTTTTGTGGGAAAAACAGAGTTCTGGGTTTCAATCAAAGTTCAGAGTTCAGACCAGGTGGATGCCAGCATATCCTCAAGCTGGCACCGATGAGTTCAAGATGTTTTCAGGGTGGAGGACACTGAGTTTGGGTCCTCTGCCATTCTTATGCCCCTGATTCAGTAGGAGGGAGTGAGGGCGGGGAGCCACACACCCCCTTAGAAGATGAGATGAGCCCTCCCCTTGTCCTGGGGACTAGAAATCATATCTACCCATATATGGGCTCTATCTCACAGAACCGTACAGGTCAGGGCAGATTTATTAACATTTTCAGGTCTGTCTCGATTTACCCAGCGCCCTGATACCAGACATGAGGGGTGGGACCCCTGTGGTATCATCAGGGCACTTTCAAACTGCCTAACTGGCAGTCCTTACCTCAGAATGTTCTGAAACTTCCTCAGAACCAGCACCGGGGCTCATGCTACACTCCCCCCACGTTTGGCGAAGCTGCCATCTCAGGAACCCCAGAAATATGACAGATCTGGGAAGTTATGGATATGCTATGAGACTCAGGTTATTCCCAGGCAAAGGCTCTTTGAAGTTTGGGGCAGCCAGCTAGGTGTCACCTCCCCTGCTGGGAGGGAGCCAGCGGGTCTGGTTTTCCCCCAACTAGATTGCTTCTGCCATGGTGCTTGTCACCTTATACCTGATGGATGGGCCATCAGCACAGCTTGAAGCCAGGGACTCTTCGGGGCAGATTAGGCTCAGGCTCATTAGCATATCAAAAGAGCCATCCAGCATTTAGGCTGGTGCTCTCTCTCTGCTGAGAACAGACTGCAGCTGCCCCTACACACTCAACACAGATTCTATCGATCTGAAGCGCAATCGATGCAGGGAATCGAGTGCGATCGCTTTTTCTTCACGGGCGGTTACAGGACGCGCCTGTGGCCCCGCAACCGTCCGTGACATGGGGCCCTAAGCAAAGTAACTGATTTGGGGGCCCCCTATCATGTCGTAATAGAATCAGAAGATGCAGCTGCACAGCAACATGCCGCACACCGGGGCAGCCGAGCTACTGGTTGCTATGGGCAACAGCCCACTTTCCTCTGTGGGTGCACAATGCAGGGAATAGTAGCGGCAAAATGCAGAGTGAGAGATGAATAGCTGGGACATTTAAACTCAGTGGCTGGGGCACCCCTGTGAAGAGGGCGCCAGATATCACAGCAGCAGCACTTTCCCCCTGCATCTCCAGCCTGGCAATAGCAGAAAGCTCTGGACACCGCCAAACCGGAAGCCGTTCCCCAGACAGCATTACATAACCACCCCCACCACCGAACAACAGATTTCCTCCAAAAATAGACAGCCACCATGCAGCCTCCATCCCAGTGAATACGATAGTCCAGCAGAGAAGGCAGCCGCAGTGGGGGAAAATGACAGCACCAGATGACTCACATTCACCTATTGCGATCCAAGCAATAGAGGTCCCGTCATCCGGAGCCCATCTGTCTCCTCTAGAGTGCTGCCGCTCTGTTACTACTACTATTACTACTTCCTACTTCTTGTCTGATCTGAGAATCAGGAAGTTCAGAGCGAGCGGCTGCACTGTAGAAGAGACTGGTGGGTTTCAGATGACGGGATCTCTATCGCTTGGATCATGGATAGGTGAGTGAGTGTTTGCCATCTGCTGCTATCATTCTTGCTGCAGCTGTGATTCTCTGTGGGAAGGGAGGGAGGAGTGGGCAGCGGCAGAGCGCACAGTATCAGGAGGGGGACCTAGGAGAAGAGCCTGGCTCTGAAGACAATCAGCAACGCACGACATCATTTGACAAGACAAGACAAATAACATTTATATTGAGCTTTTCTCCTGGCGGCCTCAAAGCGCCAGAGCTGCAGCCACTACGACGCGCCCTATAGGCAGTAGCAGTGTTAGAGAGACTTGCCTAAGGTCTCCTACTGAATAGGTGCTGGCTTACTGAACAGGCAGAGCCGGGATTTGAACCCTGGTCTCCTGTGTCAGAGGCAGAGCCCTTAAAGGGACTCCGAGCAGTGCCTGTGGGTATGCCTTTAAGCATATCCACAACTAATTAATTACATCCTCACACCTACCAGCATGATGTTTGTAATTATATCCCCCTGGGTTCCTTATATTTCATGGCATTGTGCTGAATCGAGCTGCCGACTTTGGAGAAAAGTCGTCCTGTGTAATACAATGTAACTATGGAAAGATGCATATCATTTTGAAGCTCTCTTTCTCCTCTTTCCAATGATAGATAAACTGCCACACTACGCCTTTTAGTTTAGTTTAGTGCCGAGGCCGCAATTTCGATCGTGAAAATAGCGAAAACTAAAAGGCATAGGGTGGCCGTTTATATATCATTGGAAAAAGGAGAAAGAGAGCTTTAAAATGATATGCATCTTTCCATAGTTACTGCACTGCTCAGAGTCCCTTTAACCATTATACCATCCAGTCACCGCTGACAGGATGGCGAGGGCTGGTTTATGTGCTGATGGGGCCCCTTTGACGCTGAATGGGGGCCCCAAGCAACTGCTTTTGTTGCCTGGTCGGTAATCCGGCCCTGCTTATTCATCATTAAATTATCTCACTAATATTATAAATGTGAAAGTTTGGATGTTTGGATGTTTGTTACTCAATCACGCAATAATTGCTAAGCGAATTTGAATGAAATTTGGCACACACATAGTACATTACCTGGAATAACATATAGGATACTTTTTATCCCCATAACCAAAAAGTGGGCTGAGACAAATACAAATTTCACTGGAAAAATGTAAACTGCAGCCATTCTTACACTGTTAATGGCAGAGTTCTCAAACTTTGCACAGTTGGTCACTGGGTGACTGGGATTAATATTCAGAAAAGTTGGTGGAGCCTACAAAAGCCATTCAAAATTCACCTATTAATTTTCAAGGGGAATATTTAATTGCTGTGTGAGAAAACGCGGAAGCACCGCCGCATGCACCTCTAGCAGGGCGGAGGGTTCCGCGTCCAGCGCGGCAGCTGATGCAACTGCTCACTCGTCTTTGTGTCTGCCTGAACGCGGAGGAACCGCCGCATGCGCTGGTGGCATGGCGGCGGATTCCGCGTGCAGCGCAGCGGGCATTTCACAACAAAGTTCTGGTATGGCTGGGAGCTGTAGTCCACATAGGTTTAGGTGGACGCGCGCGCGCGCACGCTGGGAGGAAGAGCTTTATGTCAGTCAGTGGGGGATCAGCTGACCAGGCTGGTCAGCTGACGCCAGAAACGGTTGCCATTGGTCCAGCACTTGGGGGAGGCGCTGGAGAGCACTGAACTATATAGACCGGTGGCTGGGCATTTGCTGGTTGTCTGCCGTTGCGATCACTACGTGGTAGCACTCAGACCTTTTGTCAGTATCTGTGTTTATTGCTAGACCAGTTTCCAAGGTGTTGATGACCAAGGAGCTCACACCTTAGTCTAGGAATCCTGTTATTTACTGTGTTACTATCTAAGTTATTTGTTAGACCAGTTTCCAAGGTGTTGATGACCAAGGAGCTCACACCTTAGTCTAGGAATCCTGTTAACATCTGTGTTATATTCTAGACCAGTTCCGGGGTGTTGATGATCTAGGAGCTCACACCCAAGTCTAGGCATTGTCGATTATTTGTTATGACCTTCTGCTTTCCTGACCACTCTTCTCTTTACTGATTTGGTACTTTGCTATATCTGATACTCTGTTGCCAAACCCTGCTCGTTTTAGGACTACCGAATCAGTCTCCTGTCTCTGTACCGTATCTGTCTGTGTGTTGTAGACCTGGCTTGCCCGACCTCGAGAACTATCTTCCCTGTTGGAAGATAGTTCACAGACCTGTCAGTGACACTTCACCTTTGGTGTGACTCACTCTCTGGTCCTTCCCATTCTCAGCCTGGCTCCGCCCCTTGGGGAGCATCAGACCTTTGGAAGGAACCAGATCTCTAAGCAGTATCTCGTACTGCCTAGCACCTTCTATACGGGTGCTTTCCTCAAAGTACTACTGTTGCACCAAACACTCATACTACTCAGGTGTCCAGAGGTTAGAGATATATCTGATTATCGGTGATACTGCAGATCATCAATAATCGGGTATATATATCTGTATTCTCGGTGACACTGCAGATCACCGGTAATCAGATCCTCTCTGTGTTACACCGATCGTTACATGCTGCCATTCTTGCACCGTTAATGGCACAAGCCTCAAACCCGGTACAGTTGGTCATTGGGTGACTGGGGTTCAAATTTTGAAAAGTGGGTGGAGCTACAAACAGCCAATCAGACTTATTTCATTTCAATGCAAAATATTGATGCCAAAGACCGCAAAGCTCACAAACTTGGTCATGGAGTAATTGAGTAATTGTGTGTTAGGTTTAGAAAAAGTGGGCACAGCCAACACCAGCCAAATACATAGCCGGGCAACGCCTGGTCATTAGTGGGCGGATACAAATACAAATTTCACTGGGAAAATGTAAACTGCAGCCATTCTTACATGGTTTATGGTAGGTTTCTCAAACTTTGCACAGTTGGTCACTGGGTGACTGGGATTAATATTCAGTAAAGTGGGTGGAGCCTACAAAGGCCAATCAAAATTCACCTATTGAGGGGAATATTTAATTGCTGCCACTCTTGCAATGTTAATGACACAAGCCTTAAACCTGGTACAGTTGGTCATTGGGTGACTGGAGTTCAAATTCAGAAAAGGGGGTGGAGCCACAGCCAATCAGCAAATTACTGATGCCAAAGACCGCTAAGCTCACAAACTAGGTCATTGAGTGATTGTGTTTTAGGGTTAGAAAAAGTGGGCAGAGTAGTGATGGGCGAACAGTGTTCGCCACTGTTCGGGTTCTGCAGAACATCACCCTGTTCGGGTGATGTTCGAGTTCGGCCGAACACCTGACGGTGCTCGGCCAAACCGTTCGGCCACATGGCCGAACTAAGAGCGCATGGCCGAACGTTCCCCGAACGTTCGGCTAGCGCTGTGATTGGCCGAACGGGTCACGTGGTTCGGGCCCGAACGCGCTCTGATTGGCCGAACGGTCACGTGGTTCGGGTAAATAAATACCCGAACCACGTCATATCTCCGCCATTTCTCTGTGGGTTTAGCTTTGGGTAGGCAGGCAGGGTAGTTCGCTCTCCAGCCACGCTAGCCAGGGTCCCCCCCAGTCATTGTGTGTCGCTGCTGGGAACAGTAGTACACCGCTCGCTCAGCCACACTATATAGCATTCTGTTTACTGCCACTCTGTGTACCTCGCTCAGCCACACTATATAGCATTCTGTTTACTGTTCTGTGTCTGCTGGGAATAGTAGTACACCGCTCGCTCAGCCACACTATATAGCATTCTGTTCACTGTTCTGTGTCTGCTGGGAATAGTGGTACACCGCTCGCTCAGCCACACTATATAGCATTCTGTTTACTGTTCTGTGTCTGCTGGGAATAGTGGTACACCGCTCGTTCAGCCACACTATATAGCATTCTGTTTACTGTTCTGTGTCTGCTGGGAATAGTGGTACACCGCTCGCTCACCCACACTATATAGCATTGTGTTTACTGTTCTGTGTCTGCTGGGAATAGTAGTACACCGCTCGCTCAGCCACACTATATAGCATTGTGTGTACTGCCACTCTGTGTACACGGCTCAGCCTGACTATATAGCATTGTGTGTACTGCCACTGTGCACCTCGCTCAGCCACGCTATATATAGCATTGTGTTTACTGCCACTCTGTGTACACCGCTCAGCCAGACTACATAGCATTGTGTGTACTGCCACTCTGTGTACACCGCTCAGCCAGACTCTATAGCATTGTGTGTACTGCCACTCTGTGTACACCGCTCAGCCAGACTATATAGCATTGTGTGTACTGCCACTCTGTGTACACCGCTCAGCCAGACTATATACCATTGTTTACTGACACTCTGTGTACACCGCTCAGCCAGACTATATACCATTGTTTACTGACACTCTGTGTACACCGCTCAGCCAGACTATATACCATTGTTTACTGACACTCTGTGTACACCGCTCAGCCAGACTATATACCATTGTTTACTGACACTCTGTGTACACCGCTCAGCCAGACTATATACCATTGTTTACTGACACTCTGTGTACACCGCTCAGCCAGACTATATACCATTGTTTACTGACACTCGGTGTACACCGCTCAGCCAGACTATATACCATTGTTTACTGACACTCTGTGTACACCGCTCAGCCAGACTATATACCATTGTTTACTGACACTCTGTGTACACCGCTCAGCCAGACTATATACCATTGTTTACTGACACTCTGTGTACACCGCTCAGCCAGACTATATACCATTGTTTACTGACACTCTGTGTACACCGCTCAGCCAGACTATATACCATTGTTTACTGACACTCTGTGTACACCGCTCAGCCAGACTATATACCATTGTTTACTGACACTCGGTGTACACCGCTCAGCCAGACTATATACCATTGTTTACTGACACTCTGTGTACACCGCTCAGCCAGACTATATACCATTGTTTACTGACACTCTGTGTACACCGCTCAGCCAGACTATATACCATTGTTTACTGACACTCTGTGTACACCGCTCAGCCAGACTATATACCATTGTTTACTGCCACTCTGTGTACATGGCTCAGCCAGACTATATAGCATTGTGTGTACTGCCACTCTGTGTACACCGCTCAGCCAGACTATATAGCATTGTTCACTGCCACTCTGTGTACACGGCTCAGCCAGACTATATAGCATTGCGTACTCTGCCAGTCAGTGTGTATATTGCTGGGATCAGTAATACTCCACTCACCGTCAACCACTATATGAGCTCACCATGAGTTCCTCAGAGACCTCCGCTGTGAGCAGCACTCCCAACAACAGCAACAGCCAACGCCCCACGCAAGCTATAACATCCACCCCAGCAGCCAGTGGTCAGCAGCAGCCCTCCCCGGAGGAGAACGTTGTGTCCATCGGTCCGGCGCCAGAGCGATTAATGAGGGCTGCCATTGAGGGGATGATGGGGCCTGATGTGGAGGAGGAGGTCGGGCTCAGGCCAGCATCCCAAGTTAATGTTGAGGACGATGAGGGGTCTGTGACTGTGTCTGGGGATGTTGGGGTGGCAGAGGTGGTGGGTGGGTCAGACTCAGGAGAAGAGTTGTATGATGAGGATGATGATCGGGACCATCTGTATGTGCCTCAGAGTCCGACCCCGGAAAACATGTTGTATCGTGTGTTTAGGTACTAAAATCTGCGTTCCCAGTAGTGTTGGGCGAACAGTGTTCGCCACTGTTCGGGTGCTGCAGAACATCACCCCGTTCGGGGTGACTATATAGCAGACTATATAGCATTGTGTTTACTGCCACTCTGTGTACACGGCTCAGCCACACTATATAGCATTGTGTTTACTGCCACTCTTTGTCTGCTGGGAACAGTAGTACACCGCTCACCCGCCACTGTATAGCATTGTGCTCTGTGTCGCTGCTGGCAATAGTGGTACACCGCTCACCCACCACTGTATAGCATTTCTGTACTGCCACTGTACTGCTGCCAGTCAGCGTGTACTGTAAGGATAAGTGAAATGAGGAAGAAATCCGGTGAAAGAGGGAGGGGCAAGGGAAGAGGTGTTTCCCCTGACGGTTGTGCTGGGGAGCTGTACTCCACGGCGGCGGCCCCCCACAATGACATATGACGAGTTTGAGGAGATGGAAGAGGAGGGTATGGACAATGTGGACATAGACCCAGATTTTGTTTGTGAACGAGAACATCGCCGTCGTAGCAGCAGCACAGATGAGTCTGTTGAAGAACCCACTGCTGCACGAGTTCGCCTTGTGCCACAAGGTAGGCGGCGCGCAATTTCAGGCACCACAAGCGTGGAAGTTCAAGTGAGAGGCAAAAGAGGCGCAAACAGAAATCGCCAGCAAGGCAGGTGCTCCAAATTCTGGGCTTTCTTTGAAGACTGCACTGAGGATGTTACCATGGCGATTTGCAAGGTGTGCAAGACCCGCCTGAGCAGGGGGAAAAGTATTAACAACCTCTCCACCACCAGCATGAGCCGCCACATGCTATCCAAACATCCCACTCTGTGGGCAAACGCGGCAGGACAGGGTACCACCAGCAACACTGCCTCCCTTGGGTTCACCAGACTCACCACCAGACCCGCCTCAGCAGCAGCAGTAGCCCAGCCATTGCGTGGTTCAAAACATTCCAAAAAATCAGATGACGCTGACACTGTCACTTTCCGGAGTAGTGCTCTTGAGGTCTCCCAGTGTTCATCAAACACAACAACCAACAGCCCTTCGTTGTGCAGCCCTACGGTTCAGTTGTCTGTCTCGGAGATGTTTGAGCGCAAGAGGAAATTGCCAGCAAATGACCCCCGGGCCGTGGCAGTAAGAGCCAGCATAGCCAAGCTTCTGGCCTGCGAAATGCTGCCATATCGAGTGGTGGAGACAAACAGCTTCAAGGGCATGATGTCAGTGGCCATCCCACGTTACGTGGTTCCCAGCCGCTACCACTTTGCGCGCTCTGCAGTGCCTGAGTTGCATGAGCACGTGGTCAGCAAAATAACCCGAAGCTTGAAGAATGCCGTTGCCTGCAAGGTTCACGTATCCGCCTCTCCACAGAAAATGCAGACCGTCTGACTCAAATTAAAATGAATCAATCCTGGATTGGAAATGACTACGCAACACTCCAGGACCCCAACCAAGTAACATGACCAATGAACATCTGGGATGGTTTAGCGTTTCCGGTCCCTGTTTATTGAACCTCTCATCTGTATTACATTTATGACTGCATGGCGGCAAAAAGCATTGCTGCTATATCCGCACGCTTTTTGTCCTCATGCAAGGCCTGGGTTGTTGTGTCTCAAAAAGCATGGCCTTCTCCTCCTGCGCCTGCTCCTGTTCCATCACGTGTGCTGCTGCTGCTGGGTTAGCGTTTCCGGTCCCTGTTTATGGAACCTCTCATCTGTATTACATTTATGACTGCATGGCGGCAAAAAGCATTGCTATATCCGCACGCTTTTTGTCCTCATGCAAGGCCTGGGTTGCGTCTCAAAAAGCGTGGCCTTCTCCTCCTGCGCCTCCTCCTGTTCCATCACGTGTGCTCTGTGCTGCTGCTGCTGCTGGGTTAGCGTTACCGGTCCCTGTTTATTGAACCTCTCATCTGTATTACATTTATGACTGCATGGCGGCAAAAAGCATTGCTATATCCGCACGCTTTTTGTCCTCATGCAAGGCCTGGGTTGCGTCTCAAAAAGCGTGGCCTTCTCCTCCTGCGCCTCCTCCTGTTCCATCACGTGTGCTCTGTGCTGCTGCTGCTGCTGGGTTAGCGTTACCGGTCCCTGTTTATTGAACCTCTCATCTGTATTACATTTATGACTGCATGGCGGCAAAAAGCATTGCTATATCCGCACGCTTCTTGTCCTCATGCAAGGCCTGGGTTGTTGTGTCTCAAAGCGTAGCCTTCTCCTCCTGCGCCTCCTCCTGTTCCATCATGTGTGCTCTGTGCTGCTGCTGCTGCTGCTGGGTTAGCGTTACCGGTCCCTGTTTATTGAACCTCTTATCTTTATTACATTTATGACTGCATGGCGGTAAAAAGCATGCTATCTGCACGCTTCTTGTCCTCATGCAAGGCCTGGGTTGTTGTGTCTCAAAGCGTGGCCTTCTCCTCCTGCGCCTCCTCCTGTTCCGTCACGTGTGCTCTGTGCTGCTGCTGCTGCTGGGTTAGCGTTACCGGTCCCTGTTTATTGAGCCTCTTCTCTTTATTACATTTATGACTGCATGGCGGCAAAAAGCATTGCTGCTATATCCGCACGCTTCTTGTCCTCATGCAAGGCCTGGGTTGTTGTGTCTCAAAAAGCGTGGCCTTCTCCTCCTGCGCCTCCTCCTGTTCCATCACGTGTGCTGCTGCTGCTGCTGGGTTAGCGTTACCGGTCCCTGTTTATTGAACCTCTTATCTTTATTACATTTATGACTGCATGGCGGTAAAAAGCATGCTATCCGCACGCTTCTTGTCCTCATGCAAGGCCTGGGTTGTTGTGTCTCAAAAAGCGTGGCCTTCTCCTCCTGCGCCTCCTCCTGTTCCATCACGTGTGCTGCTGCTGCTGCTGGGTTAGCGTTACCGGTCCCTGTTTATGGAACCTCTTCTCTTTATTACATTTATGACTGCCTGGCGGTAAAAACCATGTTACCTGTGCAAAGAAACATGACATTTTCAGCATTTAAAAGACAATTTTTCCTTTGAAACTTTACAATCAATTTTCTCAAAAACTATAAGCTCTTTTTGCTAAATTTTTTTCCCTCTTGTACCCACTCCCAAGGTGCACATACCCTGTAAATTTGGGGTATGTAGCATGTAAGGAGGCTTTACAAAGCACAAAAGTTCGGGTCCCCATTGACTTCCATTATGTTCGGAGTTCGGGTCGAACACCCGAACATCGCGGCCATGTTCGGCCTGTTCGGCCCGAACCCGAACATCTAGATGTTCGCCCAACACTAGGGCAGAGCCAACACAGCCAAATACATACCTGGGCAATGTCGGGCCATCAGCTAGTATTGCAATAAAATAATGATTAATTACTAATATCCAAAGCCATTGCATATACCTCATATACAAAAACAGCGCAGATCATAAAATGGATCCTACAGATCGTATTTCAACAGTACTTCACCACAGTGATCTTCCAATTCATATATTCACACAGTAAACCATCACCCAAAGAACTAAAAGGAGCTTACCAGATGTTAACAACCTACGTTATAAGGTTGTATGTTTCACATTCACTGGTAATAGGAATCAAGAAATTATCACCAGAAGATCCAGGTATCTAAGATAGACAAAGCAAACAAACAAATGGCAGATCTAAGTGTAAGTGTAAACGGTTTATTTGTAAAACATAGCATATGTCATCAAAGAGGAGGAATAAAAATCAATAAAACTTACATACAGGGCCCAAGATCTGGAAACCCAGATAAAAGTTTGTGCATGTATGCTGGTCCACCACCAGAAAGACAGTAAAGGTGCCGCCTGTCTCCTTCCCAACCGGTTTTGCAGTCTTGTGTCATAAAATAAGTGTGGCCATCAGAATCTTCACACCCATAACAAGTGTAGTCACAAATACTCCTGATCTGGAGGATTGTCCCCTGTATTGGAGAAAGGGGAGTTTAGTAGATGGGGCCCCCACAGCTATGGGCACCCCTGCAATCGCAATGGCTGCTCCCTTTTAGTTACGCCACAGTCAGTGTCTTTACTGTTTCTAACTTTCACGTATTAGGCAGATGTGTATCCCCCTCTTTCCAATTCTACACATAGTGTTCCCCAGACATCCAATGCTACACATTGGCCTCAATTAACTAAGCTTTATCAAACACTTTATCAAACGTTTGATAATTTACCTCATGGGTAAAATCTAATTTTGAATTCACTAAGGTGTTATATATTTATCAAGTGTTTTATCGATAAAATGTTCAATAAATCTATAACACCTTAGTGAATTCAAAATTAGATTTTACTCATGAGGTAAATTATCAAACGCTTGATAAAGTGTTTGATAAAGCTTAGTGATTTGGGGCCATTGTGTTCCCCAAGTCTGATCAAACATTGGAAAATCTATGAGTAAACTTGAACATTCCCATATCACAGTCTCTGTTAGTAAGGCTGGAATAACTGTATTTTGCAAATTTGACATGGTAACATGCTGAAATAAGATTTGTTAATCAAGGGATTGACTTTTTCTCGGCAATAGTGGACTTTTGCTTTAAATAAATAGGGTAATGTTCAAAATCTACAGCCTCTAGGCTTCCAGTAAACCTGAGTACGGTGCTTAGAAATATTAACATTTTTACTTCCTGCTTTGTGTACTGAAATGAAAAATGCAGTGGAAAAAGGAAACTCCAGCTTGTACAGTACAATACAGTTTTCAAAACTCTAAACTTGCGTTGTCACAAACTAGTTTTAAACGTAGAAAAAAAGTTCAAAACTTCAAACTTTAAAAAAATAAAAAATCATAACTGGCTGTTAACTTCAGTGGAAAATTTTCCTGGCGGTGTTATGTGAGAACATACATGCCTCTGGGTCATGGAGTATGGGCACCAGGGAGATGATGGAAGGACTCCGCCGCAGGGGCCCAAAGGAACAGCACTATAACTTGGTAGAGACCTGGGGGGCTTTGAGTGTTAGTCTTCACGTGTACTGTTAACCTTCCCACTAAGGTGAGGGGTTCCCAGGGTGCAGGGTCTAAGTGACCACTGGTCTTCACCAGAGCGTCCCGCAAGGGCTGATGGACTTGTAGCTGCCTAGTGCCCACCAGGTTGCACCCCAAGTTACCCTAACAGTGGGTCGGAGAAAAGGGAACACTGCGATGTAGAGTTCAGCTGTAACAGGAGACAGTCCAGAAGTCAGGGCAGGCAGAGTTCAATCATAATCCAAGAGACAAGCCAAGGGTCAGGGCAGGCAGAGTTCAATCGTAATCCAAGAGACAAGCCAAGGGTCAGGGCAGGCAGAGTTCAGAGCGTAATCCAGAAACTAGCCGAGGTCAAAACACAGGAGATGATCAGGAGAGCGAAGTCCAATAGCAAGCCGAGGTCAAACACAGGAATCAGTCAGGAAACGGTGGGCCAGAATGCTAGGTAGCAGGCTAACCAAGCTGAAGCAAACTAACAGCACTCGCTGCTTGGAGACACAGGCTTATATAGTGGCTGGGAGACACCTGATGCCAATTGAACGACTTCTGCATGCGCAGTGACAGACTTCCATCCACCTACCCCCTTCTGCGCAGATGCGGACTGACTTCCGCATACACGCGTACAACCATTACGGACGGCCGCAATAAAAGTACGCATGCGCCCGCCCGGGAGGACGCCATATGGCATGACTCGCCACGGCAACAACAAATGTGTATGACGTCACCCGCGCATACGCCTACGACCCGGAACACCAGAAGGATGGCGGTGAGTATGACACTGATAGAGCAACGATGCTGCAGTCCAATGGATTCTTAGTAGATCTCATGCTGAAATATATTAAAAATCCATTTGCAGAGTGTGACAGTAAGCGATCCTTCTCCATCAGATTTTGATCATAGAGGATCTATCTTTTGGGGACGTCAGGTTGCCATCTGCACTGTATAGCGGTCTAGAGGTCCTATCACATTCTGCTTAACCTTTTACCCTGGATGTAGTAGGCTGGTGGTTACTCACTGCACATAAATGAGATGGTTTCCCATATTAGTCATTTCCAGATGACAATTACATAAAATATTCCCGTAGCCTTAGCCTCACTATTCTGAACTCTGCACCCCTGTATGCAGAAATATAAAATATAATAAAACAACTTTTATAGTACAGATGTGCCTCTGTGTGTACCGGAGGGTGCTTTATGGTAAGAGGAAATCATGTTGTCAGTAATTATTATAATACAATAGCTCTCTATAATTTGGAGGTATTACACAACTTCTTGGGTGGTAGAGAAGAGTCAATAATTCACCCGAATCACTCGCTGATCCCATAAGCAAAGAAATACTTTTGGATAAAGTATGCCATGGCTGAGGGGTATTAGCTTAGATTTACTTGTACAGAGCCACTGAACACTCCGTCAGTATATGGTGAAATACTTATCCTGTTGGCCATGGTTTGGACAGAATGTTGGATGTGCTTCAGTGTTGTATGATTATGGAACATCTCATACATGCTTCCAGGTAGTACATTCACAGAGATTATGAGATTTGCTTTAGAAGGAAAATTGTGCATATAAACAATGATATATGACAGCACAGCTCAAGGCATCTGTAACTTGGGAAAACATATGAATAGATTAATACAGTCCACTTATAAGTCACTTACACTTGGAATTTATTCTTGAAAAACAGTCATTGTGATATTATTATGGTAACATTCAATGCAATGCCTGTTGTTTCTTCTTCCAAAATAGAAAAAAATGTTTAACTTGAATGCTTTTATTCATACACTAAGGTGCATTAAGTATTGGAAAGTGAAAAATTGGGAATTTAGCTCAACTAGGCTTTCCTTGATCATTTGTACATTTAGCTATCTGCAGTTGTGCCATGAATTTCCAGTTATAAAATGGTAAAAGGTTCCTCTAAAACTTTTACCATGTATGGGGCCCTAGGCAAGGTAGTAGATTTGGTGCCCCCTTGTAGTCCTTTTGGTAAGTTGAAGTGGAGAGAGGTCAGTGAAGGTGGCAGGTGGGCTCCTTGACACCCACTAGGCCCCAAGCACCTGCCTAGGTTGCCTGGTTGATGATCCTGCTCTAGGAAGAATTGACAAAAAGACTGAATCAGTTTACTTATTCGTATCTGTAAGGAAGTATGCATCACAACAGGCAGTAGCACTTCCCACTTCTAAAAGCACCCCAAGTCACCCTAGGTGCTCAGATTGCCTGGAATTTTATAATGATTGGAGGCAGGGAGCACAAAGTACAGAGCCAGAAATGATGAATGGAAACTCCCCCAAAGAGTGTCATGGATGAGACTAGGGTGTGGATCACCTAACTGGCATGGAATGGGTGACAGCTTATTAACAGAAGTACCAAGAAAAATTACCAGGATGTCAATGGACAAATGCGTCCCGCAAGTAGTGATGTGCTGTCAGTTTTTTTGCCCAGACTTCATGTTCACAAACCTTTGTATAAAGTGAAAGCTACATTAATCAGATGGGACCCTCAGCCACTCCCTACAGCATTTTAGTGGCTACCGCACAGTATTTATCCCAATCTCATGGAAGCTCTGGTTAGCCAATTAGAGCTGTTTTTACATGAGGAAAGATAAACCAAAGGCTAGAGGTAGGTATAAACTATGAGAGGATTTAATAGATGAGGCATTCATTTCAATAGAAACATTAAATTAAATGAATATCTATTTTAAAAATTGGGCCTTTCTGATTGACTTTGAAAAATCAGTTGAACTTTTATTGAGAAAGACAGTTCTTTATCAAATGAAAGCAGGTGGAGGCATGATGGGGGCACACAAGTGATCAGCATGTAGGCGTGATGTTCCAATCAACATGGGATCATATTTCTGCTGATATCTAATTGATATCAAGTAGAACATAGTGTAAGGCTAGGTCCACACTACTCCGTTTACATATAGGATCCATCTGAAACAGATCCGGTTTGGTATTTTTTTTTGTCCTCCGTTTTTAACTTTTTAAATGTTTGGAGCATACGTTTCCAGTCTGTGAAAACGTATGCCATGGGGGGGTTGTCGGACGCCGAACTAGAGGGGAAGCAGCCAGGACGGTGTGACAGCGGTCGGCGGGGAGTGGGATTCCCCCTCCCTCACCTGCGTCCCCCGTCCCCGCTCTCCTCAAGCTATTTGTGCAAAACTTGTTAAAATGTAAAGTATGCGGCAAGCGGAGAAGGGAACCTTCTCTCCTTTTGTTCCAACGCTCGTCGCTTGACTTCCTGCAATGTCGCTTTCTATACTTCGGAGGGCGGCATTGCAGGAAGTGATGCGGCAAGCTGAGGAAGTGGAGGGAAGGTAAGCCCCCTACTCGCTGCATACTTTACATTTTAAAAAAAGTTTGCACAAATAGCTGAAGGTATACATGGTACAATTTAATAAAAAAAAATGTATTAGATAGTTTCGTTTGATTATTCCATTAGATCAAATATAAAGATTTTTCCAACATGTCCGATCAGATTTTTATTCAAAAAACGTGATAATCGTTCATTTTTCTTGATTAAAAAAAATATTATTTTTGACTTGTTTCGATTCAATCGTTTTGGTCTAATAAATGGGAAAATCAAACGTTTTCATTGTATTGTATATGGACACCATTAGAATGCACATGTCAGTCACATGCACACTGGAGGTAAAGGACAGTTACGGTATTTGCTAGATTTCATGTATATCCAGGTGCCTTACACCCCCCTCATTATATAAAACTGATGATGTAGAATTCAAGGTTAATCTAGTTCAGTTCATTTTGTGGTATGCCAGTTTAATAAATATCATACCACACCTTATTTTACACTAGTCATCTCTCGGGCTTAAACACCCTATAATTGCACACTCTGATATAGATTTGGTTTTGACTGCAAGAGAAAGATAAAGATAATGTTTTTGTTGTTCTTTTTTGCCTCTTGACTGCCAAAAGTAAGGAATTAAGAATTGTGTCTTCTTACTACAACCACACTTGTAATACAAAGCGTAATATTACTACATAGACATTTCTAATATGTATTGCACAATTGTCTCAGGGAAAACCTCAGCTCATGAGCAGGTTACAGGTAGTGGATAGAGAACAGCATCCAAATACAGTATGAAACCTGGCTGAAAATAAGAACAAATAGGAAGTTCTGAACTAGAATGGTAAGCACTACTTTAGCCCAATACATATGCTAGATGACGCTAAGCTGATGCAGCAGATAATGAGTGACCGTCTCTGCCAAAAATACTGCATGTGTCCAGCAAACCCCGAACCCCCCACCCCCCACCACCACCTCCTTGACTACTTGGACAGCGATCCACCCAGTGGATTGATTCGGCCAAGAGAATTATTCTCTCCGTTCACCCGGTTCCTGCATGATTCCACATCCAAGCTGCTCCATCGGCCTTCCCGAACATGTTGCTAGCCTACAGGCTAGCAAATCGTCTGTACGGTGTCGGCCTTGTAATGTTGGTATTGGTTTTTGACCCTGCATAATTTGGCATGCAAAAGCAAATGCATATTTGCATGAGCAATGCTTTATGATAAGCCAATTAGGCCAAGTTTGCAAAGCCAGATTTGTTAGGGTTAAACTTGGTGTTTGATGCACTCATACATTTTCTTGTGGTAGGCCTTGAAATGTTGCCCAGGGGATCAAGTACCAATCCCTGGCAGGGGGCAAGCATTGTAAAGGTGTACAAAGGTTTGGGGGACTAGTCAATTGCATTGACTGCCAATAAAGAGAAATTTACAGTGGTGAGAAGAGCAGAAAAACTAATAGGAATAAACCCTAAATAGAAAATTTGGCTGCATTTTAATAGGTGTTGAGTCACTGAAGGCTAAACATGGAATGCAAGGGGTTTGGAAAAGGATATAGGTATAAGTTATTAGTCATTACCAGAAACTAAAAATAAAGAAGGGGGATGTAAGCAGCTGGATGAAGGTTATACACTATTCTATACAGGAGCCTTATAAATGAAATGCTGTTAACAATTGATGTAAAAGAAAGACAAGGAATATAAATTGCCTTTCTATTAAGACTTGCAAACATGGTGGTTGACAACAAAGCAAGGTCACAGTACTGGGAGATCTCAGTTTTAGGCATGGCCAAACATCGCAATTTTATGTTCGCAATTTTTAAATTCGCAGTGAGCCCCATTGACATTAATGGCAGGCGAACGTCAAAAACCTTTAGGCCATCTCTGCAGCCACAATTTCTTTTAAAAAGGCGTACAAAGTATACAGAAAACCAGACAGTGGCATGGTGGATGGGGATCAAGGGCAAAATGTTCCTCCAAAAATGCATATTTTATGTGTAAATGCCAATAATCACATATGGTTTCTAGATTTTTCAAACTAAGTTCTTTTGAATGGCTGCCGTGTTTACCAATTGTTATTTGCAGTCACTGTGTGAGATGCCCATGGTGATCGTTAACCCAAGGTAGACATATACATGTTGGTTGAGACGTTCCCTGAGGGTGGATCCAGAAACAACCTGTTGAGGCATTGTACTGAAGAAGGAGATCATATCCGAATTTTTTTTGCCACATCACCATCAATATGCAATTCACCCTGTTCTTGAAGGTGGGGGAGTGTTACTGTTGGCACCTCTTTGGCTGTTAATGGCTCTTCCTTTACTACCACCTTGCAGAATACAGCATCCTTCTCAGCTTGGTATGGAAGTACTGCATTTTGGCCACCCTCTGTGATTGTGGCAGCATCTCTGTCATTTTCTGTTTGTACCAAGGGTATAATAAAGTTGCCACCCAGTACAAGTACATGTCCTTCATGATTTGATACGGGTGTCCTTCCTCAGACACGTCAGCATGAACTGCCCATCTTAATGAGGTTTGAGGCAGAGGACTCCAACTCCTTTTCCTCATACAGGGAAACATCATCCACCATGGTTTGTTCTCACCAGCCACTGACAAAACCAGGGTCCCCTGAAAGGTAAGGAGCCCCCTGGGAAGTCTGCTATTCCTCACTACCCCAGCCACCATCCTCCTCTGACTCTTCAAACTTCCTCTGCCCATGTATTGCCCCCTCTCCAATTTGTGACAGGGTAAACACTTCCTCCTCTTCACGCTTGTCAGGCTTGGCGTCCCAATCTTTCATCACCGTCTTCAACCTGTGTGGCACATCCCCACTTGAATGGGAGGTGAGGAGACAACACCTGCCCAACTTCGGTTACACCCAGGCCTTTAGTGTGCAAGATATAGGAGCTGAGGGAGTAGCAGACAGATAACCCACCAGTGCCCAAACAGACTCAGAGAGAACAGTCTAGGATTAATCTGAGGTCATAAACAGCAGATCAGAATTGCATGGTACAGAATCAGCAGACAAATTGTATCCAATAAGGGGAAAAGGTCATACACAGCAGATCAGAGAATACAGTACCAGTTCATGAGACAAGGGAAATCCAGTGTCAATCCGAGGTCGATACAAGCGGCAAACAACAAGGAGTAGTCACGTCTAGCAGAGGTATCAAGCAATACAACACACCCAGCAGTTAGGAAGCAGACTCTATCACGGGCAAAGACTGAATGAACCAGACAGGTTTAAATACAGACAGCATCCAATCAATGGCCGGCCACTCACATAGCGCACCAATTATACCACAGAGAGAATCCTACCTAAGTGTCAGCAGACTACGAACGTCAGCAGTCACAAAGCCTTCCGCTTTCTAAGTGAATAGGACAGAAGCTTAGCCAGGCGTGTCCGTCCTCTCTGAAGACCAGGAAGTACACGCGCTCCCCTGTTGCCATGGACTCCGGGGTTGCTACACCCGCGTGAGGAGTGCACAGAGCCGGAAGAGCGAGTGCCAAAACAATTCCCAGAGGAGACAGCTGCCTCGCTGGAACCCACAGGTGAGATTGACAAAGCTCCTGCTCATCCAAAGACATGACTGGTCAAGGACATGTTGCACAGCATGCTCCAGTATACGGCTTGATGTCACTTATGGTGCCTTCGCTGCAACTGACAAGACTAGTTGTCTCCTCAAAAGCATGCATCAGTCAGCAGGCATCGTGTATGAGCACCCTTTGCCTCTGGTAAAAAAAACACCATCTCTCCAGAAACCATCCTACTAACCATTGCACAGGTACTCATTCACTGCACATTGCTCCTGGTACAGCCGATCCAACATACGCAACGTTGAATTCCATCTGGTGGGGCTGTCGCAAATGAGGCATCTTATAGGCATTTTGTATTGCGGCTGAACATCAGCAAGGCGAGCCATGGCTGTGCAGGATCTTTGAAATTGGCCAGCCACTTTCCTGGCCTGCTTCAGGACATTCTGAAATCTGTGGTACTTGTCCAAAAAACTCAATCGGATTGTGCCATGCATAGCACCTGATTCAATTTGCCAATTTTCAGTTCCAACAACAGATTGATACTGTTGTCACAGATGACATTACCAACACTGAGCATGTGTGGGGTCCGTTACTCATCGGGATGTGTCTGCTGAGCAAACAGCAGTGCAGGTTCAGTGTGACTTTTTGCTTCCAGGCACAACATCTGCAACACAGCAAAACCCCCTTATATTTGCAAATGGGAACAGGCAATGGGGCACGTGGGGGGCACAGCAGAAGAGGAGGGTGCAGCGGAAGAGGAGGAAAAGACTGCAGAGGAAGGACAAGGAGTAGGAGTGAAGAAGTTTCTGGCCTGCATGCAAGACATGGTGGTGGCACAGACTCCATTCAACAGCCACGCAGTCCTCTTCTTCCCGATACTTTCCACTGCGGTTTTGCAATGCCTAATTTTTTTAAGGGCCTCAGATTCAACTGGCTGGTATGGTAAAAGCTGGCAGGCTAGCAGTTCTGATCAGCTAGCTGAGATAAAGGTTGGAACAGAGGCACCAATACAGGGTAAAAGCATTTTAACCCTCCTGGCGGTAACCCCGACCTGAGCTCGGGGTAGGAAATACATGCAACTAATGGTAATCCCGAGCTCAGGTCGGGGTAGCTAAAAATAGCTGTGTGCGCTGTGCAGGAGTCCCGCGCGCCGATCGGCGCTGCTCAGCGGGACTCCTGCATCTGTCCCCCGCAATGCGGCATGTGTGTTTGGCCGCCGGGATCCCCAGATCCCCTGTAATCTAGCGGGGACCCGGCGGCCATGTGATCGGGGGTAGTGGCGGCTGGCGGAGGCGGCAAATACCTGTTGTGCGGGAGTCCCTAGAGCGATCGGCGCTCCCCAGGGACTCCTACCTGGCTCCCCCAGCAGCATCAATCGGCTCTCCCCTCTTCTTCTGCGGGAGTCCCTAGCGCGATCAGCGCTCCCCAGGGACTCCTGCCTGGCTCCCCCAGCAGCAGCGGCTGTCCCCTCTTCTTCTGCGGCTCTCCCCGCTTCCTCTCTACGGAATTCCGGCCTCCGGGTCCCCTCTCGCCCCAGAATGCTCCTGGGGACCCGGCAGCCAATCAGAGCAAGCAGCGTGACGTCGGGCGGCGTGACGTCATGGGGGTGGGCGGGAAATTTGAAAAAGATTATTTTTCATTGGCCCTAAAGTGCATTGTATTGGATACACATGTATGAATTACATGTGTATCCAATACACTGTTGCCACTTGCATCCCTGCTGTGAGCTGTGAGCTGTGATCTGTGATCTGCTTTGATCTTTGTGATCTGCTGGATTTTTTGGATTTCTGTGTACCGACCTCTGCCTGAACTTTGACCTACGCTCTTTGCCTGCTGATTCTGACCGATATTGGATTTCCGTGTACCGACCTCTGCCTGAACTTTGACCTACGCTCTTTGCCTGCTAATTCTGCCCAATTTGGATTTCTGTGTACCGACCTCAGCCTGGATTTCGACTACTCTGCCTGCCGCCTGTACCGACCTCTGCCTGGATTTTTACTACGCTCTTCTCCTGCCACCTGCCCGTCACCTGCTATGGCGTCATCTTCAAGGCATCTCACAGCGGAAGCGCTGATGCAGTTAGAGGACAGCAATCCGGATATGCCGTCGCTGGAGGACTCCAGTGACAGTGATGCGCCTGGCAACCTGTCGTCCGACAGCGAAAGTGACGGCGACTCCATCCCCAGCGACACGGAGGTCAGTGATGCACGAGTTTGGTGCCCAGTCAACACCACTCGGGCCCCACCACCGCCCCCCCGTTTCCCTTTTACTGGGGAACCCGGCCTGAAGGTTGCTTGTGAACACTGCCCCCTGGCCTACCTGCAGCTGTTCTTCAGTGACGCTGTCATTAAAAAAATCGTGGTGGAGATGAACCGCTACGCCGCGCAAGAAATTGCTGCTCCACGAAGGCCTCTTTCCAGGACCAGGATGTGGGAGCCAATTACCAAGGAGGATTTGTGGCGGTTCCTTGGACTGATTATTCTGCAGGGGGTGGTGGGGAAACCCCTGCAGAAATGGTACTGGTCGACCAACAAAGTAATCACCACCCCGTTCTTTGGCACGGTCATGTCAGAGTACCGCTTTGGACTCATTATGAAATTTCTGCATTTCGCAGACAACACTGCCTTCGATGAGTCCACCCATCCTGCGCCAAAGCTAAAGAAGATATGGGAGGTTCATCAGCTGGTCATGGAAAACTTCCGCAACACTTATGTACCCCAGAGGGACATAAGTGTGGATGAAAGCTTGATGGCCTTCAAGGGCAGACTGTCCTGGATCCAATATATCGCATCCAAGAGGGCCCGGTTTGGAGTAAAGTCCTACACTTTATGCGAGTCTGCCACCGGATACATCTGGAACAGCGTACTGTACACCGGGAAAGGGACACAGTTCAACCCTGCATTCAGCAATTACGGGCTGGCGACTTCATCCGTGCTGTCCTTGGTGGAGCCACTTTTGAATAAGGGGTATTGTTTGACCATGGACAATTTTTATAGTTCACCTGAACTGTTTGAGTTTCTCATCAGGAACAAAACCGATGCCTACGGCACCGTTCGTCCTAACCGGCGAGAAATGCCTACTGCCTTCGCCAAGTAAAAGCTGAAATCTGGGGACATTGTAGCTTGGCAGAAGGGAAAAATGTTGGCACTCCGCTGGCGTGACAAGAGGGACGTGTGTGCGCTCAGCACTGTCCACGATGCATCCTCTGTCACCACCAGAACGCGAGGAGGGAAAGTCCTGGACAAGCTGCAAGTCATCCTGGACTACAACCATACAATGGGTGGGGTGGACCGAGCTGACCAGGCGATGACATACTACCCCGCAGTGCGGAAACAGCAGAAAAAGTACTATAAAAAAAAATTTCGGCATTTGCTGGAACAGGCATTGTGGAATGCATTCATCTTGCACAAGCAACGCAGTGAAAGGCCAGGATCACATGCTGACTTCATATGGAAACTGTGTGAAACCAAATGCCTGAAGTACCCAACTTCATCATCAGATGTGCGAGTTGGGCGCCGTGCATCATATGTGGTCAATCCGGAGCGCCTCACTGGCCGCCACTTTTCCGAATACATCCCACCCACTCCAAAAAAAGCGACACCAACAAGAATGTGTGTTGTTTGCTGCAGCAAGACGGATAGCAAGTTTAAGAAAGTCCGCAAAGAAACTCGGTTTTACTGCCCGGACTATGATGTCGGCCTGTGTCCCGTTCCATGCTTTAAGATTTACCACACACGGGAGGTGTACTAGGGATATACTGTACTAATTATTGTATATACTGTACTGATTATTGTATATATATATATATATATATATATATATATATATATATATATATATAATCTGCTGCTTATTTGTACAGTTTTGCTATTTCAGTTTATTGATAAAAAAATTTTCCAGCAAATTTGTGTTCCAGTCTTTTATTTATATGTAAAATGTCTACCATGCTTTTATTCTGACATATTTTGGTGAGTTATAACTTTTGAATCGGAGGCCCTAAAATTCTTGAAAACAATGTACCGCTTTTGACTCCTAATTCCAGACAGAAATGAACCACCAGGAGGGTTAAAGGGAATCTGAAATGAAAATAAAATTATGATATAATGATTTGTATGTGTGTAGTACATCTAAGAAATAAAACATTAGCAGCAGAGATATGATATTAGCAGGAAGAGTTAAGAAACTCCAGTTGTTATATATGCAAAAGAGCTTATCTGAGCTCCACAACTTTCAAAGTCGCAGAGAGCTCTGTCTTCTGAAGCTTATTATCTCAAGTGTCTGTCACTGTATTTTTTTTTCTGCAGAGTAAAGTTCAAAAGTTCATTAACTTGCTCTGTGGAATCATTTAGAATGCTGAGGGAAGTGTGTAAATTGCAAATATTATAGAATGATGCAATGTTATAAAAAAAATATATAACTGAAAATAAAAATATGAGACTATTTTCTTTGCTACTAATGTTCTATTAAATATCCGTACTACACATACAATTCATTATATCATAATTTATTTTATTTTTTTTTGCTTCAGTGTCACTTTAAAATCCGTTTAAAAAAGAAGGTGGTGGTGGACTTACCTCCCCAGTAAGTAGACACAAGATCTGTTAATGTTTAGTCAACAATAATATTTATTTAAATACTCCACAATGCAACGCGCTTCGCAGGTTCAATCCTGCTTCATCAGACAATAGCCACACCAAAATGGAGCATTGACCTACTTTATTCCCCTTTGTGTGAACAGCACTACACTTTTTTTAGCCTTCTGCATTTTGACTGCTTTGGAAAATGTGGTCTAGAGCAGGGCTTTTCAACCTTTCCACTAATTGTACCACCTTTATTGCTTGAAAACTTTCAAGTACCACCAGTGTGCCTGCACAGTAGATTGGACGCGAGCTTGGCTGCTGGAGCCTGAATGGAGAGCAGCTACTGTGCATTTACACACCGATGAGGAGAACTTTGGGGCTCCCAGCACTGGATCCCATCTACTGAAGAGGAAGGGGGAAACCGCTTTAGGATACAAAGGCCTCCCCTTCCCTGAGGTAAGTACCCCCCGGGGCACTTTTTTCTTACAAAGTACACTTTAAGAAAAAAAAGGCTTTCGGGGAAGGGGGGGGGGGGGAAGTAGGAGGCATTGGTGGGAAAAAAAACTACAAATAGATTGCTAGCCTACAGATTGTCAGTATTGGAAATCTAAAAGATAGATTGCCAATATAGGTAGCCATACAAGTTCCACCTCCCCCACGTGCTTAATTACAGGTAGCCTGGCCCCACCACCTGAGAGCTAGGCAGTGACTCACCTCAAAGTTCGGCTCCCCCCTTGCTCACTCCTTGCTGTGCTGCCCTGCGGAATAGTTCACACCTCAGAACATTGGTAAGCCAGCCGCAGTGAAGAGACAGCCAGGCAAGCGATGCACAGTGACGGCGTGTATACTTCAAATGAACTGTGATGTCACTTTCTGTATCTGCGCCATCACTGTGCACCGTTGGCCTGGCTGTCTCCTCCACACTAATCTGAGGTCTGAAGTATGCTGCAGAGAAGCACAGCAAGAAGCGAGGGAGGGAGAGCCAAACTTTGTGGAGGCAGGACAGGACCAGGATACGTGGCAGGTGGACAAAAAAGTGGCAGGCAAATCTGGTGTGTACCACCTAGCCAACAGCAAAGTACCACCGGTGGCAAGCGTACCACAGGTGCAAAGCCCTGGCCTAGAGAGAATAGCCTGTCTAATTAGGCCTTATCAACAAGTAAACAGCAAGTGTAAATTAGGGCTGTCAGGTGTGCCACTTTATGCCATAGTTTGGGCTAATATGTAAACACAGGCGGTTAACCCTTTTGTGTTCCTAGAACACCAGAAAGTAAACACTGCAGGGTTTTGTAAGATTTCTGTAAGTTGTAACAAAGAAATGTTTTTCTTTAAAGTTATGATGCTGTTGCTTATCTCCTTAGAGCAGAGAGGAAGCTCTCAGTTTAGGTCCGCTTCAAAAGCTGACAGAACCAACAGGTTTTGGACTAGTCCATCTCCTCATGATGGAGTATCAGGGTTTCCCTTTGTTTTCAAAAGCATTTGCTGAACGGCCATTATTAAGTCTGACTGCCAAAATAGTGTGCGAGTAGGGACGCTGGCTGGTCCTATTTTGGCAGTTAGACTTAGCAACTGCCATTTAGGAAATTATTTTAAAAAACAAAGAAAACCCTTTGTATCCCCAATGAGGAACTCGACTAGTCCAAAACATGTTAGTTCTGAAAGATTTTAGCTGCTTA
Organism: Hyperolius riggenbachi; assembly: GCF_040937935.1. Taxonomy (NCBI): domain Eukaryota; kingdom Metazoa; phylum Chordata; class Amphibia; order Anura; family Hyperoliidae; genus Hyperolius; species Hyperolius riggenbachi. The sequence continues at coordinate 306,332,196 of NC_090649.1, forward strand.
CTTTTTCACTATAGTGGTCCTTTAAAATGGTAATTTGATAACAACCAATAAGGTCAGGATGTACTGCTGAATTGCTGAGCTTATTTCAGTCATGTGTTACAGACTCTCATGTGCTGTACTGTGTTCTGACAAACTTCTGCATGCATCTCTGTGCCAACACACTGCTGTCTCATTTCAATTAATACTGCCATGCAGAGCAAATCACGTGCCATACATTTTTGTAAAGAGAAGTAAATGGTTGGCACTCCAAAAATTGGTACAGACCGATCTGTAATTTATTCTGTAATTAAGATAATCCAAAATTCCAAAGCAACAAAGTACCTCTTTATCTAGAAAAAAACAGTGCAAGTTCATCTGAAAAACAACTCCGCAACAATAAATCACCACAATGCATAATAAATAAATACATTTGAAGTAGCCCAAGAAAAAGAGGGTGACCATCGTGGAGGAACACCAGTACCAAACACTGAGGTAGAGAATGTGTGGACAAGTTTCAAAGGTGGCTAAAAGTGCTAACCAGGAAAAAGAACCACTATGAAAGTTGAAGCCAATAAATGGGATCAAGATAAGAAGATAAAAAGCCAACATAGGCTTTTTCCTCCACTCCCTCTCTACAGTTATCCATATAATAATTCCTTTTTTTGTATAGTGCCTTTCTCCTGTCGGACTCAAAGTGCTTGCGAGGCAGCCACTACAGCGCACTCAGTAGGCAGTAGCAGTGTTAGTGTCTTGCCCAAAGAACTCCTTACGGAATAGGTGCTGGCTTACTGAATAGCAAGAGCCAAGATTTGAACCCAGGTCTCTTACGTCAGAGGCAGAGCCCTTAACCATTGCACTATCCAGCCACCATATCTGACACCTGTCACTGTTAGAGATAGCCAGTTTTAAATTGTGCAAATCGTGATGCAAATCTAGCCCCCAAAACACAAAATGAGGTGTTCAACATTGAGGCTCTCAAGGCTTGTGTTTGCGAAATAAATAAAATAGGAAAGGAAGAAGGAAACAATTGGAAAAGGATAGTCGAAAAATGGAAGTTGAAAAATGACAGTTGGAAAATAATGGCAGTCGAAAAACAGTTGAAATTTGGCTGTTGGAAAATGACAGTTGAGAAATGGCAGTTTAAAAATGACAGTTGAAAAACAACAGTTACAATTTGGCAGTTGTAAAATGACAGTTAGAAAATGGCAGTTGGAAAATGACAGTTGAAAAATGACAGGTGGAAAATGGCAGTTGGAAAATGACAGTTGGAAAATGGCAGTTAAAATTTGACAGTTGGAAAATGGCTGTTAAAAAACAACAGTTGAAAAATGACAGTTGGAAAATGGCTGTTAAAAATGACAGGTAGAAAATAGAAGTTGGAAAATAACAGTTGGAAAAAAGCAGTTTAAAAATGACAGTTGGAAAATGGCAGTTGAAAAATGACAGTTGAAAAATGGCAGTTGAAAAATGGCAGTTGGAAAATGGCAGTTTAAAAAATGACAGTTGAAAAATGGCAGTTGAAAAATGGCAGCTGGAAAATGGCAGTTGGAAAATGGCAGTTGAAAAATGACAGTTGAAAAATGGCAGTTATAAAATGGCAGTTGGAAAATGGCAGTTGGAAAATGACAGTTGAAAAATGGCAGTTGAAATATGACAGTTGAAAAATGGCAGTTAGGAAATGGCAGTTGGAAAATGACAGTTGGAAAATGGCAGTTGAAAAATGACAGTTGAAAATGGCAGTTAGAAAATGGCAGTTGGAAAATGGCAGTTGGAAAATCACAGTTTAAATTTGACAGTTGAAAAATGACAGTTGGAAAATGGCAGTTGAAAAATGACAGTTGGAAAATGGCAGTTAAAATTTGACAGTTGAAAAATGACAGTTAGAAAATGGCAGTTGAAAAATGACGGTTGGAAAATGGCAGTTGAAAAATGACAGTTGGAAAATGACATTCAACTTTTAACTACCATTTTCCAACTGTCATTTTTCAACTACCATTTTCCAACTGCCATTTTCCAAATGTCATTTTCCAACTGCCATTTTCTAACTGTCATTTTTCAACTGTCATTTTCCAACCGTCATTTTTCAACTGCCATTTTCCAACTGTCAAATTTTAACTGCCATTTTCCAACTGCCATTTTCCAAATGTCATTTTCCAACTGCCATTTTTCAACTGTCTTATTTAAACTGTCATTTTCCAACTGTTTAAAGGACCACTACAGTGAAAAAAGTGAGCAGTTGAAGGAAAAATTAAGTTAGAGGCATATTGAGACTGCCATATTTATTTCCTTTAAGCAATGCCAGTTACCTGGCTATAATGCTGATCCTCTGCCTCTAATACTTTTAGCCACAGCTCCTGAACAAGCACATGCAGATCAGGTGTTTCTGACATTATTGTCAGATCTGACAAGGTTAGCTGCATGCTTGTTTCTGACACTTCTGCAGAGACATGGATCATCAGGGCTGCCAGTCAACTCATATAGTTTAAAAGGAAATTAATATAGCAGCCACCGTATTCTTCTCACTTAAAAGGAGTTCTTTTGCATCCTAAGAATCAAACAAGCTGACACTTACCTGGGGCTTCTATCGGCCCCCTGCAGCGGTAATGTCCCACGCCGTCCTCTTCCGATGCTCCGTTCCCCGCCGCCAGTCCCAGTGTAATCACACAAGTTATTACACTGCGGCTGTGCAGTAAGCTCCCGATGAATCGAGCAGGAGCTAACATTATTCGTCTGTTTAGACGTATATTAAACCGGGACCGGCGGCGGGAAACGGAGCATCTTAGGAGGACGGCACGGGACATTACAGCTGCAGGGGGCTGATAGAAGTCCCAGATAAGTGTCAGCTTGTTTGATTGATTTTTTAGAATCCCACAAAACCTCTTTAACCACTTGCCGACCACACACTCATACCGTGGGGCGGCAAAGTGGTAGCTGGAGGACCAGCTACGCACATCTGCGTCGCCAGGTGCCTCCCTAATTAATCAGGAAAGGCCGCTCGCGCGAGCGGCCGTTTCCTGTTAGATCACGGAGCGGGTCTCCGTGAATAAGATGATCGCGGCTCGCAGACTAAATGTAAACGCATGAGACGTTTGTCTCCTTTGTTTACATTGAACAGCGCTGCTGCTACAGCAGTGCCGCAAGGCAGATCGGCGATCCCTGGCCAATCAGCAGCCGGGGATCGCCGCCATGTGACAGAGGACAGCCTGTCACTGTCTGCACAGGACGGATAGCGTCCTGTGCAGCCCAGATCACCAGGAGTGATGGAGAGGGAGGGGGGAATTTCGCCGCGGAGGGGGGGCTTTGAGGTGCCCCCCCCCCGCAACACCCAGGCAGGCAGGAGAGATCAGACCCCCCCCCCCCCCCCCTTTACATCATCCTCATAGGGGGGAAAAAAGAGATCTGATCGCTCCGCCTGCAACCTGATCTGTGCTGGGGGCTGCAGAGCCCACCCAGCACAGATCATAAAAAACAGCGCTGGTCCTTAAGGGGGGGTAAAGGCTGAGTCATCAAGTGGTTAAAGAAGACCTAAACTCAAGCACTGCAGTCAAGGAAAACAAATACTACTGCGCATGCGCACACACCGACAAGGAGAACTTTGTGGCTCCCAGAGCTGGATCCCTTCTACTGTGGAGGAAGGGGGAAACCTCTTTAGGATACAAAGGCCTCTCTTTCCCTGAGGTAAGTACCCCTCGGGGCACTTTTTTCTTACAGGTACACTTTAAGAAAAGAAGAGGGCATATGGGAGGGGAAAAGTAGGAGGCATTGGTGGGGAAAAGAACTACAATTAGATTGCAAGCCTACATATTGTCAGTATTGGCAATCTGTAGGTAGATTGCTAATATAGGTAGCCTTGCAAGTTCCTCTCTTTCCCCTCCCCCACATACATATGAACTGCCCGCCGGGAGATTGGGCGCAGGATACAGCTGGTACACGGCAATTGCTGGAAGCCGAATTGCAGTGTTTGAAAAGCAACTTCAGCACTGTCTTCTGATGGCGCCGAAGTTACTGACTGTGCGCCGCTATAGCCTGAATTCCTATTTCGGCCTATGATGGCGCCGGCTGTGCCCAAATCTCCTGCACTGTTATTACAGTGCTCGCCCCCCCATCCCCCCCGCATAATTATAGGTAGCCTAGTCCCACCATCAGTGAGCTGAGAGCTAGGCAGTGACTCACCACAAAGTTCGGCTCCCCGTTTGCTCACTCCTTGCTGTGCTGCCCTGCGGAATAGTTCACACCTCAGATCATCGGTAAGCCAGCCTCAGAGAAGTGACAGTCAGGCAAATGGTGCATGGTGACAGCGCGTATACTTCAAATACAGGAAGTGAGCAGTGATGTCCCTTACTGTATCTGCGCCATCACTGTGCACTATTTGCCTGGCTGTCTTTTCCCCACTGATCTGAGGTCTGAAGTATGCTGCAGAGCAGCACAGCAAGGAGCGAGGGAGAAGGAGCCAAACTTTGTGGAGGCGGGACAGGACCAGGACAAGTGGCATGCGAGTAATAAAGTGGCAGGCAAACCTGGTGTGTACCACCTGGCCAACAGCAAAGTACCACCGGTGGTACGCGTACCACAGGTTGAAAAGCCTTGGTCTAGAGCAGTGTTTCTCAACATTTTATTGGTATGTACCCCTTTTAAAACCCTGTACTCACCAAGTACCCCCTAGCATAGTAAACATTATCACAAGTACCCCTTGACAAATATATATTTAATCTTAGTACATGATAATTGGTACTAAACAATTTCCAATCATTTACTATTGTTTTTAATTAGCTAAAATACTAATTTGATGGTGTTTAAATAAGATTTATCATTTTCTAAAACTCTAAATTTGTTATTCTTGGTTAAGTATATCAAGCCCAAGTACCCCCTGGAACCATCAGAAGTACCCCCTGGGGTACGCGTACCACGCGTTGAGAACCTAGGGTCTAGAGCACAGTAACCCGTTTGGTGTAAATTGCTCCATAATATTGTATTTCTAAAAGCAGCCATCTGGTTAAATAGGGCAATACTAAAATATCACCACACAAACCTCATAAAAGGGTTCAAAATAAAAAGCCAAAATTGTTGTTGTTTTGCCCCAGTTTTGAAACTGATAGTTTAAAGATAACCAGTTACAACAGGTCTTATGCAAGTAATTTAAATATGGAGACCTAATTATAAAAGGTAAAATTATAGCCTCCTTATTTAAATATGAACTCCAAGCAGGCAGTCAACCAATGGAATACACTATAGCTGCATTGTATTATATATTAAAATAATTTAATTATGTGGGATTCCTATGATAGGATAGCTCTGACTGCACCTTTCCCTTCTGGATGTAACGATTGGTGTCAGCACACAGAGATAATCTGATTATTGGTGATCTGCAGTATCACCAAGAATACAGATTATACCCGATTATTGATGATCTGCAGAATAACCGATAATACAGATATATTGCTAACCTCTGGACACCTATATAGTGTGAGTGTTTGGTGTAACAGTATTAACTTTGAGTGAGGACCACCCGAGGAGCAGGTGGTCCTTGACAGTATGAGAAGTACCTCCCTTTGGAAGTGCAGAGATCTTGCAGCAGCCTGAGACATCCAAGGGGGTGGAGTCCCAGGCTGAGTAGCAAGAAGACCCGGTGACTAGTGACCCCTGGAAGATGGGCATCACAAGCAGGTCTGGAGAATAACACAAATGATAATACAGTTCCCTAGTCTTGGGTGCGAGGTCCATGGTCTCAGCACCCTGGAACTAGTCTGGAGTATAACACAAATGATAATACAGTTCCCTAGTCTTGGGTGCGAGGTCCGTGGTCTCAGCACCCTGGAACTAGTCTGGAGTATAACACAAATGATAATACAGTTCCCTAGTCTTGGGTGCGAGGTCCGTGGTCTCAGCACCCTGGAACTAGTCTGGAATATAACACAAATGATAATACAGTTCCCTAGTCTTGGGTGCGAGGTCCGTGGTCTCAGCACCCTGGAACTAGTCTGGAGTATAACACAAATGATAATACAGTTCCCTAGTCTTGGGTGCGAGGTCCGTGGTCTCAGCACCCTGGAACTAGTCTGGAGTATAACACAAATGATAATACAGTTCCCTAGTCTTGGGTGCGAGGTCCGTGGTCTCAGCACCCTGGAACTAGTCTGGAATATAACACAAATGATAATACAGTTCCCTAGTCTTGGGTGCGAGGTCCGTGGTCTCAGCACCCTGGAACTAGTCTGGAGTATAACACAAATGATAATACAGTTCCCTAGTCTTGGGTGCGAGGTCCGTGGTCTCAGCACCCTGTAACTATTCTGGAGTATAACACAAATGATAATACAGTTCCCTAGTCTTGGGTGCGAGGTCCGTGGTCTCAGCACCCTGGAACTAGTCTGGAGTATAACACAAATGATAATACAAATTCCCTAGTCTGGGTGTTAGGTCCTTGGTCTCTACACCCTGGAACTAGTCTGAATAACAATACAATGATGAACAAAAGTAATCTGGCTCAGTGTGAATTCCCAGGTCCTCCTGGTTCAAACACACTGTAGGATTTGACTATGGTCTGAATGCTTTCACGTAAGTGTTTGCAATGGCAGACAACCAGCAACTGGCAAGCAAGCTATATATATAGTTGCAGGACTCTGCCGCCCCGCCCGAGCCACTCAGCCAATCAGGAGTCCAGCAGGGACTGATCAGCTGATCCATCTCCTGCTGGCATAAAGGTCCTGATTTCTGGCTCGCGCGCGTAGTTCTCCATCCAGGTGCACTAACAGACCCAGCCACACCAGCCGCACGCTGCTGCGTGCAAACCGCCGTGTTGGACGTGGAAACAGCCGCCTTGCTGCCAGTACATGCGGCGGTTTTTCCGCGATCTATCATATTATTAGACGCATGCTGCTGCGTACAAACCGCCGCGCTGGACGCGGAGCCAGCCGCCTTGCTATCAGTACACGCGGCGACTTTTCCACGTTTTCTCACAGTACCCCCCACCCTGAGGAGTGGACTCCGGACACTCTCCACCAGGTTTTTTAGAATGTGTCTAGAATCTTTTCGGTCTCACATTCCGATTGGTCTTTTACCATCACAGGGAGGGAGGGAGAGGAATCCACGTGCACTGCTGGCTTCAACAGAGACACATGGACTGATCTTACACCTCCCATACTGGCTGAAAGATCGACAGCATAGGTGACAAAATTGACTCTCCTGATCACTGGGAATGGTCCTATGAATGGTCCTATGGAGTCCAGCAGGAATCAGCTGATCGTCCTGATCAGCTGATCCATCTCCTGCTGGCATAAAGGTCCTGACTTCTGGCTCGCGCGCGTAGTTCTCCATCCAGGTGCACTAACAGACCCAGCCACACCAGCCGCACGCTGCTGCGTGCAAACCGCCGCGTTGGACGCGGAAACAGCCTCCTTGCTGCCAGTACATGCGGCGGTTTTTCCGCGATCTATCATATTATCAGACGCATGCTGCTGCGTACAAATCGCCGCGCTGGACGCGGAGCCTGTCGCCTTGCTATCAGTACACTTGGCGACTTTTCCGCGTTTTCTCACACTGGATTAACGAGAAGCATAAAATTGTGATACCTATATTATATTGGTTGAAAAATTTGAAAGTGTTACTGGTGTTTAGCATTCACATTGTGTAGTAAAATTCCAAATGGTTTGTGCTGAAACAAACAAAATAAAAACTTTAAATTGCTTTGAAGCCACAAACCTTGTGATTCATCAGACCCCTTTCACACTTGCATTACAAGTGTGCATTGAGTTACCCTGTTTTACCACAGGGTAATGCAATGGCAATGCAAGTCAATGGGGCCTAGCACACCTAACGCATTCCGCTGGAAGTATCTGAATCGCTGACGAGCCATCGCAAAGTCAGCTGCACATTACCACATGACTTTAGTGGCGATGCAGCGGCAGCAGAAGTCATTGGAGTCAATGGGCAACACATGAATTTCATCAACAGTGTGGTGCGGTACGGCACACATGCACGGACCGACAGGAATCCCAGTGATGTACTTCCTGCTGCCCATCAGGGAGTACGTCACTGATCGGGGGGAGGCACTATGCATGTGACCCTGTCTGCCACTCTGACGCATTTTATGCATTGCAATCAGAAGCGGCAGGAGCCTCACATTTCCACCGCAATGCAAAAATTAGATGTAAAACCGGCCTCAAGTAAAAATGACATCATTAGTGGTGCAGTGGCAGAGATTTTTATGTGCTGAGAGTACAAATTAGCTTTCCACAGACATTAAAGCAGACCTGAATTCAGAACTTCCTCTCTGCCTTAAGAAATACGCAACAGCAAAGTAACCTTAAAAGAAAAAAATGTCTTTGTTACAGCTGATACAAATCCTAAAATAAATCTCCAGTGTTTCTACTTACTGCTTTCATGGAAGCAGACATATTGTTAACATCCTGTGGCAGTCAGCTGACACATGGGAGAGATCAAATTATAACTTGTGATTAGACATGGATGGAATTAGACAGGCTAAACGCTCTAAATACATACAGGGTGCATTTCTCTGTTTTTTCTTCTGTCCTATGCAAGAGTTCAGGTCCACTTTAAAGGACCACTATGGCGAAAGAAGTAGGCAGTTAAAATCTGACAGAATTGACAGGTTTTGGGCCAGTCCATCTCCTCATGGGGGATTCTCAGGGTTTTCTTTGTTTTCAACAGCAGTTGCAAAGTCTAACTGACAAGCGTGCAAGTGAGTAGGGAGGCTGGCTGATATCTTACTATTTTGGCAGTTAAACTGCTGTTCAGGAAATGCTGTTGAAAAACCTACCTTGTTTTATTTACACACTGTGTCATTCCATAGGTAAGCCACCTCTACTTTTTCTATTTTATTTTGTCTTTAATGCAATTTAATTTCACCTGGGCGCCTCTTCACCCTTGCTGTGTCACTGTTACCTCCCTCTCCTAGGGTTGGTTTTTGGACTATAGTGGCATTGTCACTTTTGGTACTAATAACCTTTTCAAGTCCATTCAGCTATACCTGGAGTACCCGAATGGAGACAGGTCATAGTTCTCTGCCTGCTTCATGTGGTTGGTTGCCCTTTGCTGCAAATCATCCTTTCTCCGCCTTCAATGGGACATTCGCCACTCAAAAGTCTCTGTCCTCGCCTTTCCGTCCTATTCAAAAATAAATGTATAAAATTCTGGAACTGGGCTTTAATAATGGCTGTTACCTGAAATAACTTGCTCTGAGAAATGTTAATGTGTTAATCTAGGCAAGTACAGTGTTCTTGACTGTGAGGGTTCCTTTCACTATGTACCGTCCACAGACCTGCTGACTAATGCCAGTACCTTCTCTCTGTCATCATTAAAAATAATAGGAGGCATTGTCTGGAATTTAACAGTAAAACAATAAATGAATTTCCGCTAAGATGATTATTTCTTACAAGCACACAGTTACTCATACATAAATCATTTAAAATATCTGCTCGAGTTCAGATTACAGCCCGATTCACACTTGCGTTGAAGTGGCAAACGGATCCATGAAAACGGATCTGATCACCGGCCGATCGGATCCATTTTGACTCCCTTGCCACTTCATTTCCGTTCCGCTGCTTCCGTTCCGTTTCTCCACATTCCCCCCAGACCCCCACCCCCCAAAGTGTATTTTTCTATTTAGAACGGTCGGTTTCTTCAATAGTGTGAAGAAATGTTGTTTTCTCATTTGTCTCAATGCAAAGGTTCAGTTTCCGTTTCCGTTCTGCTGGGCTCAGCGGTCCACAAAAATTGGTGCTGCAGGAAACTTGCGGTCTTTTCAGTGGATAGTGCAGAACAGATCCGTGTGAACAGATTAATGTGAACGGATCCATAGGTTAACATTGGATCCGTTCCCATCGGTTACGGTCCGTTCCCTTTCCGATCCGGGAACGGACCGTTTTTAAAAGCTAATGTGAACCAGGCTTTTGGTACTAATAAAACAGGCTTTTACTTTTATTTATTCCTAAAATGCAGCCTAACACTTGCTTCCTTGTTAATTTCTGCTTGTTGTGGCCAACCCACACTGCCTGCCTGCTTTGAGTAAGTTTAGCAGTTTCAAATAACTGCACAGCGGTATCAAATACCTCTTATGTTGTTATGTGAAAGAAACATAATACATTAAAAGCTGCAGGAAATAAACATGGTTTTAATAACATTCAAAGTAAACACACATCTCACTATTACATAAAGTGTATCTCCACTTTCATTAATGAAATATACTCCAAATCTTATTTTTTTTAATCCTTATTTCCCTGTGCAGTGGTTCATGCAGTTACAGGCCCTCTTCAGTTGCAGTCTATGGTGTCACTAGCAATCACCTTGTGGTATGCTAACATCCTCCCAACAGTGATTCCTCAGTAGCGTAACAATAGGGGATGCAGAGATGGCAACTGCACTGGGGCTTCTCGACCAGAGAAACCCACTAGCCACATGCCATTGCATTCTGTATTAGCTCTTCATTTGTGCTATACTGGTAATGATAACCTCTATATGTGATTCAAATAGTGGTAAGCATTAACAAACTGTTCTCGTCCCCTGCTTGAACCATCTAACAGTGTGGCTCCACGTCCATGTCATTTGTTATACTGCATGTGGAGAAATTTAGGGGCCCACAATGTAGCCCATAGCTCCTTAAAGTGTACCTAAGATGAAATTGAATAAAGAAATTATACTTGCTCGGGGCTTCCTTTAGGCCATTGGCTCCGTTGCCGCTTCAATCGCCAGCTGGCCAGCCTGGTCTCTCCCTCCTGTTGGCTCAGTTGTGCTGTACTGCACATGTGCAGCCCTGACACTGGCCACCATCGCGCTCCCGTCACCTGGAGTGTTCTGCGCCTGCACAGTAGTACTATGCAGGCACAGAACACTCCTGGCGACAGAAGCGTGACGGGAGGTTTGTGCACGGCTGGGGCACGCATGCACAGTACTGCGAGACTGGTAGCAACTTAAGGAAGAGCCAGTGGGGGATCAGAGCAGCCTGGGATTTGGGAAGAAGACGAGGGAGCCCATGGCCTAAAGGGGGCTGAAGAAAACCCCAGGTAAGTTTAAATGCTTTATTAAATTTAAGCTCAGATTTTTTTTAACTACATCACTGTGATTCAATAGTGATAATGTGATGAGCTTCTGCGTTATTGACATTAATTGCAGTAACCATAGGCATCCCATCACGAGACATTGAAAAATAGCACCTGGTGGTAAGTGGTAAAAAGGGTTCCCCATTTGCGGCAATACTAACCTCCTTATTAATGGCGCCAACTGTATAAAATGGATGCTTGGTTGAATTACGGCTTTACAGCAGTTCTAATTAGCAGCTTTACAGCCACTGGGGTAAGTTGCAACTGCCCAGGTTATTTATAGCTTTATGGCTGCTGTAATAAGTGGCTTTTACAGGTTTTGGGAAAATGACTACTTTATAGCTGCAGTAATTAATGGCTTTACAGCCGCTTGGCTAAATTGCAACTTCATTGACGCTTTAAAGCTGCTTGGGTAAATTCAGGGTTTAAAACCAGGGAAGGTTAGTGTTAGGTGGGGGAAGGGTAGTGTTAGGCAGATAGAGGGGGAAGGTTAGTGTTAGAAGTAGGTTGGGGGAGCTAAGTCCTAGGTATAGCTGGGGAGGGTTCAAGTAAGAATTAGGTTACAGTGGGGGATAGAAGAATACTAGTATACAGTAATTACTGATATTTTTTTACACGTATGCAGCCAACCACTGGTAGTTTCTCAATGGGAACAAGTTGCCCATGTGCCGTAGCTCTAATGATGGCAGCTGTCAGCTGTCTACTTTGGAAATACTGCATATAAAGTCTGCTGTTTGTAAGAGCTCACTCCATGTGCAACATCCTACGTGGTTGTCTAACGAACAGTGGCTCAGAACAACAAATAACAGTTTTAACAGCAACCAGTATATAAACTCTAACTAAATCTGTACAAACATAGACACATTTACTCACATCATCATGAAAACTGCTCTTGGATCATCTAAGTAAACTAAATGACCTTTGAAAATTTCTTGTAATTTTTTTTTTTTTTTAAATAAATCATCACTGGATATAATTTATTGATTTCACATTTACTATAAGCATTGGTTGCATGGCTATTATATGCATATTTTGTTTTTGCAGTTTGATGGATGCCTTTAAAACCTCATGACTACAAGCCAATTACCGGTACTGATGTTCAGCTGCTGCCTACACATGTAAAATACTGTCCAAGGACCATATGGTGTGTATATACTGCAAGCCTGAATACATGCCCTGAAACTATGCTGTCAGACATTGCATTCACAATCTATAATCTTCATTTCAAATACCTACTGTCTTTAAGCTGTTAGCTTTAAGCAGCTGCCAATGAGAGAGCAACACAACTTTTGTGCTAAGGATGGCTTGACTAAGCTAATAATAAATAAATGCACATACAAAGACAAAGGTTACCAGTTATAATAAATATTTCATTATGCTAATTATACTGTTGTGTTTGGATTTCGTTTTATCATATTACCGTTCTTATTCATATATATATATATATATATATATATATATATATATATATATATATATATATATATATATATAATATATATATATATGTATACGCATACACATACATACACACATACACACGCACACACAGGACATTGGGACTACAATTACTCAGATAACCACTTGAAACTGTGAGCAAAAAAGGCATCCAAGAATGCATTACCTGTTGAATCTTGCTCTACCTTGGTAAGTATGATGGCAAACCTTAAAGGGGCACTATGGTGAAAATTGTAAGATTTAAAATATGTGTACTTGTTTTGATTACACGAATGGCACATTCCTGGATTTAGGACCTACTGAAAATGCTGTTCAGCCAAACTGCTCTTGAACTGAAAAAAAAGGTGTATTTCAGCAACACTGTCTCTGAAAACTTTCTACAATTCCTCTACCCAAATAATATAATATAAACTCCTTCACCTAAAAGCCTTCTTCTGATGGTTGTACAGTGCTTCATTATAACAGACATCCCACAGTGGCTTCTGTGAGGAGGGGGAGGGGTGGTTGGGGGCAGGATGCATGTTGCCTCTCACTAACATTATTCTCTAGAGGTGATGGGTGTGGCTTTGTCTGCATCTCATTCTCTTTCCAGCTGCTGGAGATGGGAGAGTGGCATGGGTATGGGTGCCACTCACTGTCCAAAATGCTAAGATGTGCCACAGGGAGCTGTGAAAGTTAACATAACCTACCTGCCACTCATCCTCCCTCTACTAAGAAGACTTAGCCAAAGTAAAGTCTAGTGTGGGATGAAAAGTATGGTGGACACAAGGGGACACATGATTCTCAAGGCCAAAGGCCTCTGTTTGCTATGTGTGAGGTGGTTTTGGAGTGTGGGATGCACATTTTTCTATTATAAAGTGGTACAGGAAGGCATTAACCACTTGAGGACCGTAAGTTTACACCCCCCTAGTGACCAGGCTATTTTTCTCAAATTGGTGCTCTGCAGCTTTAATGGCTCGCTGCAGAGCCGTATAAATGAGCATACCAATGGATCCCCCACTTTTCTGCCCACCAAAAGAGATTTCTGTTGGTGAGCTCTGATCGCTGCTGCAGCGTTTTTGTTTTTTTTAATAATTTATGTGTCATTTTATTTTTAATACATGTCATTTTTTATTTATTTTTGTATCCCCCAGCAATCAATCACAGCGATCAACTCTCATAGACATCAGCCTATGGGTGCCGATCGCTCTCTGAGCCTTTCCAGGGGACAACCAAGTGACAAGGCAGTCCCCAGTATAGCGCTGTCATAAATCACAGAGCTGTACAGTGTAAATAGATGGCGGGTTTCACTGTCTATCAGTGTAATAGACTGATGACGGAGCGGAGCTCTGTCATTCAAGCAAGGATGAGCGCACATTGGCGTGCACGATCCCCTGCAAAACCTCACCCTAGGACTTGACGCCAATTGGCGTTACACAGTCCTGGGGCTGCCAGTTAAGCAGTTAAAAAAAACACGGAGAGGCCCTTCAGATTGGGTAAAAACATCAGAAGCTAGGTGGAGACAATAACTTTACTGGTAACAGGACCAGGAAATATGAGGATATCTCAGACTCCTATAAGTAAAATACCAGTGGATTACTTACTTCCTCAGATGCCATCTGTTGCCAAAACATCAGTTTTAGGGGATCTAACCCTGCAAAAAGTTTAAACTTTTTAACTTCTTTGTGTCATTTGATAATTTTGAAAAGACATTACCGCGGCATATAGCTTCTCATTTCCATTTTCTGTCACATAGAAACGTGGTTATATAAATGAAAATGTCATAATAGCTTATGGAATATAGTTACCTCTTCACACCAAACTAATATTTGTATTTGCTATTGAGGTTTATTATAGAAAAAAAAACATATATATACCATATAATTATATACTCCACTTTCTTTCATTTTTACCATCTTTACTTTTAATTGCCAACATCTACACAATGCCAAAATGCACTAGTCTGAAATCTCAGGCAGATAATCACACACCATTCAAACAACCAAAGAACGAAGATTCTGGACTGTGCAATATTAAGTCTAACAAATCCAGTAGGTCCACACACAGAAGATTCTAACAGAGAGTGGTTTTATTATACTATCACACATTGACGACCATTTGATCACCGCCAATTATCATTTTGGGGGCCATGGTGAGCCCCCTTTGCCAAGGTACAAAATAAAATGATACAAAGTGCAGACACATCCAAGCACCGATAAATACAGCACAAATGGTAATTCCAGTCAATCTCCTTTTGGTAATTACACATTCCCGGCCCAAAACTCATCAGACAAAAACATAATTATAAACACACAATGCTGCATCCTCCCTACGACTCCTGATGCATGTCCCGTGACACGCATCAGGAACCATATGAAGAATGCAGAAGCACATTGGGCATCTGTAAGGAGTAGGACAGCGCCCTGTGATGTGGTGAGTGTGTTCCGCTGCACCCTGCTCTGCACAGCTGGTATGGCGATAGAGCGGCATGCCCCCAGAGAACTGGCAGTTACTTGCGAGTGCTGGTTAGTTTTACTGTATTATGTTACTATTTGGAAGTCGAAAAAAGAGAATATTCCCAAAATCTAAGCTTTAGGGCAATGACAGTGCAAATAAAAAGGGTAACTTACTAAGAATGCAGCTTTTTTTTGATGCTTGTAATTTCAAAATACACCAGTAGGTGGCTTATTTTAACATCAGAACAGCAGTTACTAAACCTCTGCTATGTGCTCAGAATAGACAAGGTAGGCAGCAAAACACAAAAGCTGATAACACAGCTTACAATCTAGTAATGAATAATGAAACGAATAAACACAAACGTAAAGCTTTCTATTATCAATCTAGTTGTATTTTCACAGTTAAACATTTTTCAGTTGGTACTGTAGCTGCTACTTCACCTGCGTGTCATAGTAACTAGTCCAATACAGTGACTACTACAAGTAGCTGCAGCATTAAAGGAGCTGGCTAGAATATCGGTCTATGCAGCCACATGTTGTGTCTTATGTGTCAGTTATTAGCAGCTGCACTGAGAAACTGCAGCAGATTTATAGCTGCAAGAAGTGTCTACTGCATATTATCTGTGTGTCATAGCCATAGCTAACTGCTTTGTTGTTGTGAAACATCACTGCAGAATGGCTAGATAATCTAACAACAGCAGTTATTAATTAGGGGAAAAATACTTTAACACGTCACAGAGATCAGTTGTAGTCTTGAGGTGTGTACCCATTCCCAATGACCGGCACCTGAAGGAATCGAGCCTCGCGTGCTGCACAGATGCCTTGCTCTGCTATAGAAGATAAAGGAATCTGTTTCTATAAAGATGTGAGGTGGCACACAATGTAGCGGATTACTGGCAAGAAGAAAAAGGAGAAGAACAATGAACTTGGGGGTCGCTGGGTCATATGCAATTCACTTTTTCACCTGAGTTTTCTCCTAGGAGATAATTTTTCATCTTCTATTTAGAATAACTTTTCAGCAGTATGTAACTGAAAAAGTACCAAAACGTAGGTGGAAGTGTACTATCAATACTATTTCAAGTATTTTCTTGCTTGCTGGTGGTTTAAAAGGCATTTTATTTCATTTAAATTAACAAGTTTGAAAATATCACTTAGGAGATGTAGGTTGGGCAGGTCTTGTGCACAGATTTGTAGGCCAGGCACAGAATCTCAAAACTGATCCTGAAGCAGATAGGGAGCCAGTGTAGGGCTTTGCAGAGGGGAGAAGTGGAAGCAGAGCGGTGGGAAGAATGGATGAGTCTAGCTGCTGCATTCATGACTGATTGAAGGGGTGCATTGCATTTCAAGGGGAGGCCAGACAGTAGGGCATTGCAGTAGTCAAGGCGGGTGATTATGAGGGCATGGATGAGAAGCTTGGTAGTGTCTGGGGTCAGAAAGGGGCAGATTTTGAAGATGTTGCATAAATGGATAGTGCAGGCTCTGGTAATAATTTGGATGTGGGGGCTGAAGGAGAGGGCAGAGTCTAGGGTGACGCCCAGGCAGCTGGCCTGGGAGGTAGGGCGGATGGTAGTTCTGTTTATAGTGACGTGAATATCCGGGAGGGGGTGGTGTAGCATGGAGCAGGAAAATGAGGAGCTATGTTTTATCCAAGTTAAGCTTCAGAAACCTAGCTGACATCCAGGAGGAGATGGTCGAGAGGCAGAAAGCTACCTCCCCATAGGGAATTGAACCCCCGGTCTACCGCATGACAGAGGGAGATACTGATCACTATACTGCCTTCTTCTCAAAGGAAAGAAATGTATCTTTCTTCTGCAAACTCTGAACTGATGTAAAAGCACTAAGGCTTGGGACCCACTGGGAGCGATTTTACAGTGCTCATCACTTGTCGGTAGAGATGGGCCGAACCTCCGATTTTAGGTTCGCGAACCGGGTTCGCGAACTTCCGCGGAAGGTTCGGTTCGCGTTAAAGTTCGCGAACCGCAATAGACTTCAATGGGGATGCGAACTTTAAAAAAAAAAAAGAATTATGCTGGCCACAAAAGTGATGGAAAAGATGTTTCAAGGGGTCTAACACCTGGAGGGGGGCATGGCGGAGTGGGATACACGCCAAAAGTCCCCAGGAAAAATCTGGATTTGACGCAAAGCAGCATTTTAAGGGCAGAAATCATATTGAATGCTAAATGACAGGCCTAAAGTGCTTTAAAACATCTTGCATGTGTATACATCAAACAGGGAGTGTAATTAAGGTACTGCTTCACACTGACACACCAAACTGTTCACTGAACAGAACAGGTATGCAGTGGCGGGTCCACTGAACAGAACAGGTATGCAGTGGTGGGTTCACAGAACAGGTATGCAGTGGTGGGATCACTGAACAGGTATGCAGTGGTGGGTGGGTTCACAGAACAGGTATGCAGTGGTGGGTTCACAGAACAGGTATGCAGTGGCAGGATCACTGAATAGGTATGCAGTGGTGGGTGGGTTCACAGAACAGGTATGCAGTGGTGGGTGGGTTCACAGAACAGGTATGCAGTGGCAGGATCACTGAACAGGTATGCAGTGGTGGGTGGGTTCACAGAACAGGTATGCAGTGGCAGGATCACTGAACAGGTATGCAGTGGTGGGTGGGTTCACAGAACAGGTATGCAGTGGTGGGTGGGTTCACAGAACAGGTATGCAGTGGCAGGATCACTGAACAGGTATGCAGTGGTGGGTGGGTTCACAGAACAGGTATGCAGTGGCAGGATCACTGAACAGGTATGCAGTGGTGGGTGGGTTCACAGAACAGGTATGCAGTGGCAGGATCACTGAACAGGTATGCAGTGGTGGGTGGGTTCACAGAACAGGTATGCAGTGGTGGGTGGGTTCACAGAACAGGTATGCAGTGGCAGGATCACTGAACAGGTATGCAGTGGTGGGTGGGTTCACAGAACAGGTATGCAGTGGCAGGATCACTGAACAGGTATGCAGTGGTGGGTGGGTTCACAGAACAGGTATGCAGTGGTGGGTGGGTTCACAGAACAGGTATGCAGTGGCAGGATCACTGAACAGGTATGCAGTGGTGGGTGGGTTCACAGAACAGGTATGCAGTGGCAGGATCACTGAACAGGTATGCAGTGGTGGGTGGGTTCACAGAACAGGTATGCAGTGGCAGGATCACTGAACAGGTATGCAGCCAGGAAAAGCTAAGCCTAACTAATCTTTCCCTATGAGAGACAGACAGCAGCTCGCCCTACTCTCTCTAATGCAGGCACACAAGTGGCCGTAATGGCCGCCGCTGCCTGCCTTATATAAGGGGGGTGGGGCTCCAGGGGCTAGTGTAGCCTAATTGGCTACACTGGGCCTGCTGACTGTGATGTAGAGGGTCAAAGTTGACCCTCATAGTGCATTGTGGGGCGAACCGAACTTCCGGAAACGTTCGCCTGCGGGAGGCGAACGCGAACCACCGAAGTTCGCCGGGAACCGTTCGCCGGCGAACCGTTCGGCCCATCTCTACTTGTCGGCGATCTGCAAAGCACTACACTAGTGGAATGGGGGTGGTTCCACTTGCAGCATTTGGGAGCAATCTGGGAGCGGTCGCATCAGTGGCTGTAGAGTGAAATCATGATTGCCTCAGGAATTATGGTGTAATTGCTGCACTGAGATTTACTGCAAAGTGCTTATAGTGGGTCCCTAGCCTTATCCTCGACAAATACTTCTGTCAAGTTGAACTCACTATGCAGACTTGGAACTTTGGATACCTAGAGAAAGGCATGTGAAGGCCAATTCCTCCATGTGCAGATGGTGCCATACGTCAAAAGTTCCCAAACCCAAACATTTTTTCTTTCCAGTGACTACCCTGTCACTAAATTGATGGATTACTAATTGCGTGAAATTCAGTTTTGTTTTCATAAGTTTAAGAAAACATGCCAAATATGGATTGCTAATTTTTATTTTTTATATATATTAAACGGAAACCTAAACTTAAAGTAATGTGCCCATGCATACACTAACCGAAGGTAGGTACCAGGGAAAAGCAAACAAAACACACTTGTCAAAAAGACATGCCCTATAGGTACCTATAGGGCATGTCTTTTTGACAAGTGTGTTTTTTAATGTGCCCATGCCCAGTTTAACTTACCTAGGGCTTCTTCCAGCCCCCTGTAGTCCTTCTGGTTCCTTGTAGTGTTGCTGGCAAATTTTCACCAAAGCCATTTTTGCACCGAAAAATCCTGTTTTCGATTTCAAGAACATTTCTGAAAAAATATCTTGTATGAAAACACAATAAATTGATATTTTACCATGAAAAAAGCACAAAATGCGGAAAACTATATTTTTACAGCCAACATTTTTACAGAAAAAAATGCAAAAAAAACTATATTTTTAAAGCATATCTTCAATGCCATTTTCACTCAAAAATTGAATTTAAAGATAACCCGAGACGGGTCTAATAGTTAAAAAAAAAAAAAACATGCTGCCTGGTCCATGGGGGTTGCTGGACCAGGCAGCACTCATTACCTCCTCTCCCCGCCGCTCTTATCTGCAGCCATCCATCGCTTCCAGTTTCGTGACCTTAGTGTCATGGCGCTGCAGAGGAAGCACCTGTGTTCTTAAAGCACTGATTGATGTGAAGGGGGCGGGGAGAGGAGGGGAGCAGGAAACGGAGAGCCTATAAGGCTCTGATAGGCGGGGAAGGGGCGTTTTGCATGCGTTCCTTAACCTGCAGTGGGATGTCCCTTCCCCGAAAGTCTGTCAACATGTGAATGTCACCAGATTCCGGGGGGCTAGGGGAGTGCAGGGGAAACAGAGAGCGGCGGTCAGGGCACACAGAGGCATGTTGTGCAGATGGAAACATGCCTCTGTGTCCCTTATTTTAGATTCAAGAACCCGCCTCGGGTTCTCTTTAACATTCTTTTCGCAAAAATTAATGCAAAAAGAATATTGGCATATTTTCGCTTATCAATTTCCCTTGTTGTTGTTCCGCTCTCTTCCATTGAGCAGCTGTCCCCTCTGGAAGCTGCATGTGCAATGCCATGTTGTGCGCCTCCTTGATCACACTTCTAAAAATTACAACTGAGCATGCGCCAAGTGATCTCTGCCACGGGAGTGCGATTCAGGAGGCGCAGTAGCCCGTAACAGGCTCAGTCAGCCAGCTTTCGGAGGGGCACAGCTGCTGAATGGAATAGAACAAAACAATGGTAAAGCGCCAGAAAGACTACAGGGAGAAGCCCCTGGTAAGTTAAACTGTGCACATTAGTTTTGCTTTAGGTACCCTTTAAAAACTCACATGTAACAAAGGTCAAATGTCAACACAAACAAAACGGGCAAGCACCATCCACTCAACCATAAATATGGGTAAATACTAGAGCGTGCAGAAAGGAACCAAAAATGCTGTAAAGAACAAAGAGAAAAGTAGTTCCCTAAAGACCGCACCACTCAATCCAATAATGAATAATCAACAAACTTTATTCAGTATACAAAGATATAAAAACACTAAAAACAATAGATCAAGGGGCACATGATTATCATAGTAAATGTACTGAGTAATTCATATAATCACAATGCCTGCAAAGCACCTCCTAAATAAATACATGAGTGATAGATAAGTATATGTATATGTAACAACAGTCAATAACCCCCTGACAAGCTGTTAGCCAAAAATGTGCAAAAAACTGAATGAACAGGTAAAGTGCATAGTGCTAGGATGAGAATGAGAGAGAGAAAGATTTCACCCATCCAATAGAAATACATAAGACAATCGTGCAAGTAAGTAAAGTAAGTACACAACGGTAAAGTGCTTAAAAGTGCGGAAACAAGATGGGGTAAAAGCTTACCAGGGAGGAGGACGAGCAGGCAAGGGGATGTGGTGCCCCACGAACACCGTCGCGATTCGCTCCCTAGATGCGCAGCTTCGACTGGGCTTTGAGCGACGGCGTTCGTAGAGTTCTGCTACTTGAGACCATATATTTTTCTTCTCACAGCAGATTGTTTGTCCCCTCTCATCATACAGGTGACAGCAGATGCTGACTGCCATAACACACACTTTGCACAAGTAAGAGAGATGCAGGGATCTCTGGAATTCAGACAGACCAGAGCAAAGCAGGAGAGGTGATTTACTTTGACATGTGACCTCTTATCTCTCCAAGTCCTGCGCCCTGCTAATTTATCGCCCTAGGCCATGGCCTCTGTGACCTTCCCAGAAATCCGGGCCTGGAATTTATATAAAACCTCTAGTAGTGTCAACAAACACAAAAACTGTAAACACATTTTATATAGTCAACAGAAATCTAGTCTAAACTGAAAATGACTGTCGTCAAACTGTGCACTATTTGCTAAACAACAAATAAAACTTGCAGAATATCTTTTAAGATTTTCTGGATGAATTTTACCTATCACATCATGCCTCTGCTGTAGTGATCCCAGCAATTCTTGAGGTGGTCATACATTAGAACGATTATGGGCAGATTCGACCAAGAGACAAATTTATCTCTAATTGATCTGATTAGAGATAAATTTGTCTCTAGTCGAATCTGCCCATACACTACAGGCCGATTCCCGTCCGTTTTCAGCATGAAATCATCAGGGAATCGGCTGAGCTGCCGCGTCCCCAAAATGTATAAATGTATGCAGTGTAGGGCATTTATACATTACCTGTCCTGTAGCAGCTTCCGCACTGTGTCGCTCCATCTCACCGGGTAGCAGCCGCATACACGCTAGCGGCACATAGCATCTGACGTCAGTCGCTGTGCGCCGCCAGCGTGTATGCGGAGCCCAGCGAGATGGACGGAAACCGCGTGGAGGCTGACACCGGACAGGTAATGTATAAATGCCCTACACTATATACATTTATACATTGCAGCGGCAGAGGCAGAGCTTTCCTCGTCTCGTCACATGTTCGCAATTTGGCGGCCGTACCGCCGCGCACCCAACCAACCAACTTCACCCTGACATCTTCCAGCATGCGCGATCGACTGTGCAGCCAATTTCTGTCCCGAAATTGGTCGCTTTGTCAGTCGGGCATGCACTTGGCAGCATCAATTTTCATCCAATTCGATTATAATAATCGAATTGGATGGTCGATTGGTTGGTCGGCTAGTGTATGGCCCCCTTTATAGTCAAGCTGATAAGGAACACATCTGCTGAGTATGTGGCATGCGTACATCAGCCCGAGAGAGATGGGCCAGCGATCAGCCCACCGGATTAATTCATCCAAGAGCATTGTTCTCCCAATTCATGTAATTTCTGTTCCGCTACGTCAGCCCTCTACCCCGTATAGCACATAGCAACAGAACGCATCTCTAGTCTGTAGGCCAACAACACATCTGTACAGACTTACCAGGTGACATGCCTCGTATGTAGTGCATGCATGAGGCTTTTAAGGCCCCATTCACACTTGCGGTTCGAGTCCGCAAGTGTCCGAGGGTCCGGGGGCCGCAAAGAGACCGTACGGGTCTCTGCGGTGGCCACAAGTTGCCACAAGTTGCGGATCCGGAAGGTATCATTTCCGGCTACAATAAAATAGCCGGAACTAGATACATTGCAGTGCCAGAAAGGAACCGCAAGCATGGGGGATACCGGCGTGTAGTCCGGGCCCCCCAAGTGGCATAGGACCGGTGCTGGAAGAATACGGTCCTATTGCCAGTGTGATGAGAAACATCCGTTTCTCATTGCACAGCATGGCCGCATGTTCGGGTCAGGATCCGGCCCGGGTGCGTGGGCCGGATGATCCGGACCTGAAAAATAGCGCATGTTGGAAAAGTGTCCGGAGTCCGGGTCCGATCCGGCTCTGTTCTGTACGGAATGGACGCATGTAAACGTCCGCATAGACTTTGCATTGCTATGCGGAACGCACGTTCCGTTTGTACAGTATACAATCCGGATCTGATCAGGCGAATCTAGACAGCGAACGCTAATGTGAACCAGGCCTAATATTCATGATAGTGTTACTATGGTCAACTATGGTCAACGTCAAAGGCAAATCTTCATTATACAGCAGAATAGCAGAAACATCTGAGCTGCAAATTTCTTAAAGGAAAACTGAAGCAAGCAATATGGAAGTTGCCATAATTATTTCCTTTTAAGCAATACCAGTTACCTGGCTATATCTGCCTCTAATACTTTTAGCCCTAGCCCTGAACAGGCATATGCAAATCAGGTGTTTCTGACATTACTGTCAGATCTGACAACATTAACTGCATACTTCTTTCTGGTGTTGTTCAGACACTACTGCAGCCAAATAGATCAGCAGGGCTGCCAGGAAACTAGTATGGTTTAAAAGGAAATATGGCAGACTACCTATTTTTCTCACTTCAGTTGCCCTTTAAAGAAAACCTATAAAGGCTGTTGTCACAAGTATAGAGAACGCTGCCCAATTTCTGAAAGCTGTCTCTAAAGCTCAACACACACCATACAATAGTAGCCAAAGAGAAAAAAAGCAATCCCAGGAGCAACTCATCCAATATTTAAAGGCAACTTTTAATTATCTTCATTAAAAAAGACAAGGCTTTGTAATGGCATAAAAATGGCATGAAAAAAAGACAACAGAGTTACTTATCTAGTCACTGCAGCAGCAAGGAGGTGCGGAGGTATAGTCACTCCACACACCATACAATCTTGGTTGTACAGATTTACCAAATCTATGTAGTATAAGGGCCAAAAGATTGAAAATACCTAGTATGATTGATTGGATAAGCTCTTATACTACATGCAAGTGGTAAGATTGAACAACCTAGATTGTATGGTGTGTGTTGAGCCTAATAGAGACCATCACTGCGCAACAAGGTTAGGTATGGTGGAATAGAACTAGTAAGGCCAGCAGGAGTAAACCCATGGCAGCTTTCCTGAATATGAAATAACAGTACCACTCAATTTTCCCTCTCTTTTTTTCAAACTCCCTCCATCTTTAGCCTGTCTTTGATTTTATCTGGTCTGCTAAATTCTCCCTCAAGGTGTGCCACCTACCCTTTTGTGTTGTGCCTTTCATGAATAAAAGACTACAGGCCCATTTGTTTTACATTAGCCTTTTCACTGCAGCACTGGCAAAGTGTCTTGCAAGCTGATTCAAGACATCATTGCTCATGTGAGAAAAAAAGTATCCACTGTACCAACATTTTTCACCTTCATTTGTATTGGAAATATTACATTTCCTTTCCAGCAATTTACATAGCATTACCATAAACCGGCATAAAGTCTAATTAGCAATACCTCTGTCTTCCAGAACTATATCAGTAAATGAAATTGTGTGTTGGTAAAAACATTTTTATAACCAATATCCCCCCCCCCCCTTTTTTTTTTTTTTTTTCACGTGATACATCTTTAAATGACTTCACACAATACTGCACAATAATGCAACCCATTAGCGCATATAAATACACTACCATTTTCTTAATAAAAGATTCCATCTTCCTAATGCATATTGCATTGCAAAACACACAAATGTTTGCGTACTTTAGGTTTCCACCAGGCCATATAAAAATAATGCCTTTTTTACAGAATTTATTATTTTATTTTTTTCTGTACATGTACTGTTTTTCCACCATTTTCTTTTCAACTTGAAATTTGATAGTTATATAAAATAATAAAATAACATTCATTCACACACACATAGCAGCCTGTGTGCTCAAAACATTTGTTTTCCAGCTTTTGTTGGTTATACAAAAGCTGGAAAACGAGTTCTAAAAAATAAATAAAGCACAAATAAACCCAAAATAGAACCAGGTACATAGAAATAAGGTTGATAAGTGAATATAAACAGTGCACAAATACAGAATGGTGGACAGAATATAGGTTTCATGGGCCATATGTACAGCAGCAAGAAACAGTATGTGAACCAGGGGTCGAGTCCTACGTGAACGCGGGGGGACGGCGTCCACTTACTTTTTTTGGACAGTGAACGCCGTCCCCCCTAGCACCCTGGAGGGGAGCAGCGCAGCAGAGAGGAGCATTGTGCGCAGCGTGGGGAAGGGCAGACGTTTCCCCCCCCCCATCCCTCACCTTGGGGCTCCTCTCCCTGGCTCTCCCCTCCATAAAGATGCGGCTGCGGCGGTGGCTGGCGGCGGTGACTGGCAGCGGCATCGGTGGGCGGGACTTACCTCCTCCAGTGTTCCCGGTGGCCTCTGTGCGTGCCGCTGCTCTGGTGAAGGCTCCTCTCTGCTGCGCTGCTCCCCTCCAGCCGGGGGGGGGGGGGACAACTGGCTACATATACTGGGGGCCACTATACACCTGGCTACATATACTGGGGGCCACTATACACCTGGCTACATATACTGGGGGCCACTATACACCTGGCTACATATACTGGGGGCCACTAAACACCTGGCTACATATACTGGGGGCCACTAAACACCTGGCTACATATACTGGGGCCACTAAACACCTGGCTACATATACTGGGGCCACTAAACACCTGGCTACATATACTGGGGGCCACTATACACCTGGCTACATATACTGGGGGCCACTATACACCTGGCTACATATACTGGGGGCCACTATACACCTGGCTACATATACTGGGGGCCACTATACACCTGGCTACATATACTGGGGGCCACTATACACCTGGCTACATATACTGGGGGCCACTATACACCTGGCTACATATACTGGTGGCCACTATACACCTGGCTACATATACTGGTGGCCACTATACACCTGGCTACATATACTGGGGGCCACTATACACCTGGCTACATATACTGGGGGCCACTATACGCCTGGCTACATATACTAGTGGCCACTAAACACCTGGCTACATATACTGGGGGCCACTATACACCTGGCTACATATAGTGGGCACATATACCCCTGGCTACATAAACTGGGCACATATACACCTGGCTACATATACTGGGGACACCTATACACCTGGCTACATACACTGCGGACACCTACACACCTGGCTATACTGGGGACACCTATACACCTGGCTATACTGGGGGCACCTATACACCTGGCTATACTGGGGACACCTGAACACCTGGTTAGATATACTGGGGACACCCGGCTATACTGGGGACACCTATAGACCTGGCTACCTATTCTGGGGACATCTATACACTTGGCCACCTATTCTGGGAATATCTTTACACCTGACCACCTATTCTAAGGACATCTATACACCTGGCTACCTATCCTGGTGACATCTCTACATCTGGCCACCTATTCTGGGGACAACTATACACATGGCTACATATACTGGGGGCCACTATACACCTGGCTACATATACTGGGGGCCACTATACGCCTGGCTACATATACTAGTGGCCACTAAACACCTGGCTACATATACTGGGGGCCACTATACACCTGGCTACATATAGTGGGCACATATACCCCTGGCTACATAAACTGGGCACATATACACCTGGCTACATATACTGGGGACACCTATACACCTGGCTACATACACTGCGGACACCTACACACCTGGCTATACTGGGGACACCTATACACCTGGCTATACTGGGGGCACCTATACACCTGGCTATACTGGGGACACCTGAACACCTGGTTAGATATACTGGGGACACCCGGCTATACTGGGGACACCTATAGACCTGGCTACCTATTCTGGGGACATCTATACACTTGGCCACCTATTCTGGGAATATCTTTACACCTGACCACCTATTCTAAGGACATCTATACACCTGGCTACCTATTCTGGTGACATCTCTACATCTGGCCACCTATTCTGGGGACAACTATACACATGGCTACTTATACTGGGGACACCTATAGACCTGGCTAGCTATACTGAGGGTACCTATTTTGGGAGAACTGCTGTCAGATCTGTATTTTTGGGGAACCGCTGATGCCAGATTACGTGTATTTTGGGGAACTGCTGCCAGATTGTGTATGTTGGGGACCACTACTGCCAGATTACATGTATTTTGGGTGTTACATGTATTTTGGGTGATCCACTACCAGGTTTCACGTATTTGGAGGAACTGCTTCCAGATTATGTGTATGTTGGGGGAACTGCTGCTGCCAGATTGTCTATTTTGGGGGAACCACTGCCATATTATCTGTATTTTGGGGGAACCTCTGCCAGATTGTGTATTTTTGGTAAAATGCTGTCAGATTACATCTACTTTTTGGGGATACTCTACGACAGAGCTCAAACTTCCCCTAGCAGACCTTTTATACCACTGCTAAGGCCATGTATATTTGGCCCCACCCATGACCACGTCCACGCTATGCTTAACCACGCCCATTTTTGGGCGCGCAGAGGTTTTCAAGGTGCGTCCACTCACTTCTTTTTCCAGGACTAGACCCCTGATGTGAACCCTTTGGAATTATATTGATTTCTGCACAAATTGATAAAAAACAATAGACAATCACAATCTGCTTAAACTACTACCACACAAATAGTAAAAATGTTTCCATGTTTTTCTGGAACACACCATGTAAACATTCACAGTGTAGGTGGAAAAAGTATGTGAACCCTTGGATTTAATAACTGGTTTGGCAGCAATAAATTCAACCAAACAGTTCCTGTAGTTGTAGATTAGATGTGCAGAAGTAATTATTGACCATACCTCTTTACAGAACTGTTTCAGTTCAGCAATATTCTTGGGATGTCTGGTGTAAATTGTTTTCTTGAGGTCATGCCACAGTATCTCAATCGGGTTGAGGTCAGGACTCTGGCTGGGCCACTCCAGAAGGCATATTTTCTTCTGTTTAAGCCATTCTGTTGTTGATTTACGTCTTTGCTTTGGGTCGTTGTCCTGTTGCAACACCCATCTTCTGTTGAGCTTCACCTGGTGGACAGATGGCCTTAAGTTCTCCTGCAAAATGTCTTGATAAACTTTGGAATTCATTTTTTCTTCGATGATAGCAATCTATCCCGGCCCTGACGCAGCCAAGCAGCACCAAACCAAGATGCCCCCACCACCATACTTTACAGTTGGGATGAGGTTTTGATGTTGGTGTGCTGTGCCTCTTTTTCTCCACACATAGGGGTTGATTCACAAAAGCGTGATAACTGCTATCACAGCAGTTATCACGCAATCAGCCACGCGCAGCGCTTTGTGCGCGCAAAGCATTACTCCGTGTGACAAACAAATGTTTCACACGCGTTATCGCATGCAAACGTTCGTTTATCACGCGGAGTAAAACTTTGCGTGTGGCAGATCACGTGATAACTGCTGTGATAGCAGTTATCACACTTTTGTGAATCAACCCCATGGTGTTGTGTATTTCTTCCAGACAACTCAACTTTGGTTTCATCTGTGCACAGAATATTTTGCCAGTACTGCTGTGGAACATCCAGGTGCTCTTTTGCAAACTTTAAACATGCAGCAATTTTGTTTGGGACAGCAGTGGCTTCCACTGTGGTATCCTCCCATGAACGCCATTCTTGTTTTGTAAGTCTTTAGCTGACACTCTAGGATTCTTCTTCACCTCACTGAGCATTCTGCGCTGTACTCTTGCCATCATCGTTACAGGAAGGCCACTCCTAAGAAGAGTAGCAGCAGTGCTGTACTTTCTCCATTAATAGACAATTTTTCTTTCCGTGGACTGATGAACAGCAAGGCTTTTGAAGATACTTTTATAACCCTTTCCAGCTTTATGCAAGTCAACAATTCTTAATCGTAGGTCTTCTGAGAGCTCTTTTGTGCGGGGCATCATTCACAGCAGGCGATGCTTCTCGGGAAAAGCAAACCCAAAACCGGTGTGTGTTTTTTATAGGCCAGGAGAGCTGTAACCAACACCTCTAATCTCATCTCATTGATTGGACTCCAGCTAGCTGACACCTCACTCCAGTTAGCTCTTTGAGATGTCATTAGTCTAGGGGTTCACATACTTTTTCCACCTGCACTGTGAATGTTTACTGGGTGTGTTCAATAAAAACATGGAAACATATAATTATTTGTGTGGTATTAGTTTAAACAGACTGTGATTGTCTATTGTTGTGACTTAGATGAAGATCAGATCACATTTTATGACCAATTTGTGCAGAAATGTGTATAAATCAAAAAGGTTCACATACTTTTTCTTGCTACTGTAACTGGTTAACTGAATATAGCTTATTTCCTCTCCTTTCTGAATTTATCCAGTGGATTAGTCAGTCAGGTACAACCATGTGACATACAAAGTAGAAGGAATACTGACAAACTACATTTTCCAGCATCCCTGCATTACAGTAAAAACACGTGTATACCGCGTGTATACATGAGGAGGTTGACCTGGAAGTAGGTGGTTAGCAACTATAAGATAATGGGAAAACTATTTTTTCCTGCTCATGCTTTATCTGCTTGATTGTCCGTCTTATGCATTATATAGTTAAAGGGGAACTTCAGCCTAAACAAACATACTGTCATCAACTTACATTAGTTATGTTAATTAGAATAGATAGGTAATATAATCTTTTACCCACCCTGTTTTAAAAGAACAGGCAAATGTTTGTGATTCATGGGGGCTGCCATCTTTGTCATGGGGGCAGCCATCTTTTTGGTTGAAAGGAGGTGACAGGGAGCATGAGACACAGTTCCAACTGTCCTGTGACCTGATTACCCCTCCCAGCTGCACACGCTAGGCTTCAAATGTCAAATTCAAAATGTAACAAAAAAAAAAAATTGCACCAAAACAGCAGAACGAGAACAACAAAATCAGAAATCCCATCATGCTTTGCACAGCATCAGGGGAAAAAAGCCCGGGCAGTTTTCTTCTGTGCAGCTAAAAATGAGGTTTGTATAAGAGAAACAAAGTTCTGATGCTGTGAAACTGTTAAAGAAACACAAAGCCTTTTTAGTGCTGCTGAGTCGATTTTTAGTCCGGAGGTTCACTTTAACAGATGTTGAGACTTTGGACTGTATTCAGGAAAGAATGGTAGAGTTGTCATGCACAGTGAGCGCATGACATTATTCCCAACAGTAAGATAGCACACATAGTTCCCACCTAAGATGGCCCGCATCACCTAAGTAACGTGGATCTCACTAATTGCGCAACGCGTGCTACCTTACACTCTGTGTGCACAGTAACTTTACTGTTCTTTCCTGAATACACCTTTTTTGTATAAACTTTAAAGCCTCTTTCATATGAGCAGCTGAAGACGGTGAACTCACCGCCTGTCAACTGCTCACATGTACTGGTCGGGCGCTTGTTGTTAGCACTTGGTACTGACACTGGTGAGGTGTCCACAGCCATGCTCAGATCCAACACGTGGCGGTTCTCTGCCGCATACTAACACCATGAAATGTCAAGCTCCAACACGGGTGGTGTCCCAAACGCTGCCATTTGCCTGCATTTCAGTTGCTCGTGAGTGGCAGATGGGACACTGAACTGCCCGACAAGCACATAGTTCAGCCTCCTATCTGAAAGGGGCCTTACTGCCCAAAATAAAGTTTGTTAATCCATGCTTCACAGCATATAATACTACTAAGTGGATCAACCCCTCGAGGTCTTCAGATTGTATAGGTAGTTACACAGAAGCAGACAAACATAGCGACTCAATTAGTTTCTGAATTTGAAAAGTTCAGTTGCAAATGTAATACATATAATTTAGAGGAATTAACATGGTTGCTTTGACAATTCCCCGTGTTCAAAATCTTAGTTGGGCTTCAAAGAATTTCACTGCCATTTAGAGAACCAGTTTTTCCTGGAAAGGGATAAGGGTCACATATTATTTTAACGTTCTACCTTTTAGACCTTCTTTTCTAGTTCTGCATTTAATAGACTTACTGAAACATTATTTTTTCCTGAGTAATATGCTTTCTTTATGACAATATAGGTTCAACCAGTGGCGTAGCTAAGAAGCCGTGGGCCCCAGTGCAATTTTAGCATTGGGGACCCCCAAGCATGCTACTGATAACAGTTGATACAACACACAATCAAGGACAACCACAGTGTCCGAGGTGCAAGAAGGGGATGGGAAACTGTGTGTTAATGATCACTATAATTCAAATAAACTATAGAAGGGAATATTACCAGCACAGAACCAATAAATAGCTAATACTGTGTTTGAGGGGTGGGACCCTCAGGGCCCCTCTAGCCCAAGGGCCCCAATGTGGTCGCTTCCTCTGCATCCTCTATTGCTATACCACAGGGTTCAACATGGCATATGATTTGATTAGGCAGGTCATCTTCGATTTATTGGTCAAAAATAAGGAAAAAGACAATGACAATCAGATCATAGCAGAGCGGAGATGAGGACCAAGGTTTTAGCAGTTTGTATCACTTTCTCTTCTATTAGCTTACATTACAGCCATAGTACAGGCTTGCATTTTTATGCATACAGGGTAGATTTTATATGAGAATTTGCAACGTTCAACATTTTGTGCATTGTACATAAATGATTTTACATTATCCATTTGTTAGCCTCTGGTTGGTAGACTTTGCAATAATGAATGTGCTAATTTCAGATCAGAGCAGGACCATCCACAAGGCAGCCTAGGCAGGTGCCTGGGGCCTAGTGGGTTTTTTTGACCCCTCCTATTTCAGCTTAGCAGAAGGACTATAATAGGGAGCCAAAAATACTACCTTGCCTTGGGCCCCATTTAATCATAATCCTTCTTTGTGTCAGATACAGCCTGGCTGGACTGAATCACAGTCTATGAACTGCCCAAACTCCTCCCCTATACCATCATCACTTACAGGAGGGAGGAGCTGAAACTGGGCACCAGCCAGCATTTACTGTGAATGTAGAGCTGACTGTGTCTAGAGGAGGAAGCAAAGGTAGGAGGTGGGCAGGAGGAAACTTCCACTCTGCTAGCAGCTCTATTATTTTTCTTTTTTTCTTTTGCTATCAAACATCTTTATTGAAAGTGAAGATAAACAGAACATACTTGTTGATGCTTCACTACAGTCATAACAGTGGGGAACTGAAGTGAAGAGTGAATATCAATTGAGTACACATAGGCTATGCAAAGTAGTATAACAGCTCTATTATTTCTGTACGGATCTCTAGGGCCTTGGTTATGTGACTAGTGGCATGAAATATAAAAATTGTTGCATAGCCCCTGGTACACTTTTACTATCAATGAACTGGGGCTTTACCCCCTAGCTTCAGAAATAAATACTTCCCTGTGTAGACGCTCAGTGGAAGAGCCCCTGACCTCTTATTGTCACCATTGCTGTAGGATGCATTTTTATCAGAGTTAAAGAGGAACTCCTCAGTGAGTAGGTGAAACAGTGCTATAAAAATTATTTATTATATTGTGAACATTTTAGTGTTGGCAGGTGATGTGGCTGCTGCATGGTTTTTGGCAGTTGGAAACAGCTGTAACAGCTGTTTCCCACAATGCAACAAGGTTCACAGACAGGAAACTGCCAAAAGTTTGAACTTTTCTTGTGGGAGGGGTTACTTGTGGGAGGGGTTTCACCACAATATCAGTCATACAGAGCCCCCTGATTGTCTGTTTGTGAAAAGGAATAGATTTCTCATGTAAAAGGGGGTATCCGCTACTGATTGGGATAAAGTTCAATTTTTGGTCGGAGTTTCTCTGTAAGCCCGATCCAATTCACTTTTTTCTCCTAAGTTTTCTTCTTGGAGATCATTTTTCAACTTCTTTTTAAAATTACTTTTCAGCACTCTGCAATTGAAAGTAGGTGAAACAGTGCTATAAAAATTATATTCTTGCTTGCTGGTAGCTTAAAGAGGACCTGAACTCAGAACTTCCTCTCTGCTCTAAAATGATAAGCAACAACATACTAACGTTTAAAGAAAAACTTTTCTTTGTTACAGCTGATAGAAGTCCTGCAATAAATCTGCAGTGTGTCCTTCCTGCTTTCACAGAAGCAGACATATTGTTAACATCCTGTGATTACAAATTAGCTGGAGATTCCTGAGCTGACGCAGCTGAGAGATCAAATTACACTCGTGATTAGCCACAGATGAGGGGAAATTAGACAGGCTAAACTCTCTAAAAACATACAGGGTGCGTGTTTTTATATTTGTCCTCTGTCCTGTTCAGGTCCACTTTAAAGGTATTTTATTGATAAGATGTGAAAATATCACCTAGGAGAAAAAGTGAATTGGATCGGGCCCTGTATGTCCTGTTGCAGCTTGAATAGCATAATGATGCAAGCCAAGCTACAGCTACCTGATCACAGAAACTGTTTCATTACTCATTTAACTCATTTGCTTTACATTATATCAACTTAAAGGGACTCAGAGCACCTCTCATGGGTATGCCTTTAACCTTCCTGGCGGTAAGCCCGAGCTGAGCTAATTAGGTCTGAAAATATCACTTAGGAATAAAGGTAGGAGAAAAAGTGAATTTAATAAGTGCCATTCTCCGCCAAATTGCTGCATCCTGTAACTATTTTCCAGACACTAACGTACACACAAATAAACCCACATTCGAGAAAAACATCCTGATGTTTTTCAAAGGGGTTTCAGGTCTAATGTATTGTTTGCATGCATATAGTGTCCAGAATTTGGACATAGTGGAAACTAGACCTTTAAAGAGTAACAAAATGTCTGCCTTATTTTTCCTATCCTACAAATTCCTATACCTGTTCTAATGTGCTCTGGATTACTGCAGCCTTTCCTAGTTGCACTGTCTCTGTAATATATCTTATCTTGTTTTCTTTGTCAAGCTTTGTGGACCCAGGGAGGAAAGCCTCTGCTGTGATAGGGACAAATTATGCACACCCCCTGCAGGCTCACTCCTGTGTGCTTTGCTTATTTCTCACTCACAGACAGGTCCCTGCTCTCAGTCTCAGCTGTGTCTGTGAGGCTGTGGGAGGCGGGAGCTGCCTGTCACATGCTGACAATTTGTTACCCAGACAAAAGTGGAGAGCCCAGTCTCCTGTCTCAGAAGAAACAGCTGTGTTTATAAAAGAGTCTGAGGAGTCTTGTGTCTCAGAGCCACAGAGGCAGAAGGTAAAACATTTTCTAAACTTGCACATAGCATCTGAAGGCTGCATTCACTGTGTAATAATAAAAAAACTTGTAATGCATACATAAGGTAGTATACATCATGTTTCTTTTCAGTATACTTCCTGTTTAGGCGGCCATCTTTACTGTTTACAAAACAGTTTATAAAACTGTTATTTTATTGCCAATATTGCGGCGGAAATCGGCACAAATGTCACAGAGGGGCTAGGAGATGTCCCCAAACAGGCTGATATGTTTATTTATATAACATTTCTTCAATACAGATTCTCTTTAAGTAGAATTTTTAGCATACGAATCAGGTTTTATGTAAACCAGGTTATATTTGTAAGTTTTGGCTACCTATACTGGAGGTAGCTACCTATACTAGGGGGATACATTGACTACCTATACTGGGTGGGTGCACCTTTGGCTACCTATTCTTACAGGAGAAGGGGCCTATGACTGAGGGGGGAGAGCCACTGATAATGTGCCACTTAAGGTCACAAAAAACTTAACAGCACCCTTGTTTTGCATTTCCAGAACAAGGATTAGGGGGCATTTTGAACAAGTTCTAACACTTCCCCACATGGTTAAGGATTGCATTAGGGATTTACAGGCTGATCACAGTTTAGCAGTGAAAATATGCTAGACTCCTCTGGCACTCTTCACTTAAAAGTAATTGATTTGATCTTCAGTTGTATGCCCCTGTAGATTTGCATATAAAATAATTACCTTTTTGGCAGAAGATGTTGCTGGAAATTCCAATCCAGTGTCTATAGCATGTCTCCAGTGTTGTAAATTTGTTCCAGATTAATACAAGTAAAAGCATTTGTTCCAGGGCACACAGCCTCTTTAGACATACAAAACAATGCAAATTACCTATTTGCATGACAGCCAAACATTTCAAGATAATTAATTTAATGATGTATCAAGCCAAGTTATATGGTTTGCAAATCAGAAATCTGTAATCAAATAAACAAATTAACAAGTTAAAGAAAATACATGCACCTTAGTAACTATGTAAAAACATTATCCTACAAGGGCATGGATATAAGATATTAACAGTACCCACCACAGACCCAAATGTGACCACGTATTGTTAGGTTAGGTGACAGGAAAGTATTGATCTGTTATGCTGACCACTTTGTATAAGGGCTGATTCACACTGGCTGCACTTGCACTGCGTTTGCGATTTCAAAACTGCATTTCTCATTCACTTGAATAAGAACTGCGGTAAAATCGATCGCAGTGATTTTTGCAGTTTTTTTCAGATCCTTCTCAGATTTGAATCTGATCAGAGAGAGATTGAATCTCTCCACATACTGCATGTAGATTTTCAATAGATTTCAGCACGATGCATGTCAGTCTGCCGCCATTCTTCCTGCACCCCTGATGGATCGATATTTTCCGTCTGACCGATAATTTCAATCGTTTTAATCGTTTTTCTAAAATGATCAAGATTACGATCAATGAGGCATACCTTTCCAGCAGATTAATTCAGTGATCAAATCTGCTGGGAATCGATGGGGAAAATTAATGCCTGTATGGCCTGCTTTGCACTTGCATGCAGCAGTATGTGTGCGAACCAGTCTATTTATTCATTGTTTGCTTTGGGGTTGCGTCAAGCAATAGTTGTACGATCTGGGCACTGGTGCTTAGCCATTTTCTAGTTGAACACTAGCTATTGGGTATATTGATGAAATGGTGCTAGCTAAACACATTGCAGAATTTAGAAATTGTAACCAATAGTTGTTGCTTGGCTATTTAAAAGCTAAACGTACATGACATCACCGACATCATGTCATCTTGCGCAGTCCCAATCCTCCCTATAAAGAAGACCGGAGCTGTGCGGGAGGCTGCGGCGATTGCTGGAATCAGGCTAGGTAATGTATAAGGGATAGATTAAGACCAGTGGCCCTACCTGTGCTTATGAAAAACTTTATTGATACAAAAATTTGTAGTCACGAGTCACTTGGTATCCCACAATTTAAAATGCTTAAAAATATACACACAGAGGAATTCCGGCAGGACATTTACAAAATCCTAGATTTATGAAAGTGTGGAAGGAAGAAAACATTAAAAAAGGGATTCATGTGATGAGGATGATTGTAGAGGAGGAAAGAATACAATTTGAAGAACTCAGAACAGAATTAGAAGTAAAAATAGATTGGATTACTTCCAGACACATAGGAAGTTTGAGAAATTGAATAGACAGTTAAAAATTGAGATAGAAAAAAAACAGGTGAGGATTAAAAAGGAAAAACAACAAAAATTCCAGGAAGATGTTAAGTCATGGAATGAAGGTGAATTTAATGAATGTAAAAGAGGGAGACCCCGAAGTAGGTCTAGGAACAGGATATTCAATCGGAATCGTGCGGAGGAAAGACAGGAAGAAGATGGTGGAGATAAAGGGGTGTCTTTTTTAGGCCAGGATTCAGAAAACGAAGACGAAGAGTCAGGAGAAGAGGAAGAGGGAGAAAAAGAGGACGAGACACCAAGTGGGAGGGGGATATTGAAAAGTCAGAAAGACAAGTCCAAACAGAAAGTGAAGGAGAAAGAGAAGGTGAAAGAGGTAGAGAAAAAGACGAGGGCACAACTAGCCAAGAGTCAGAAAGAGAAATAATGGGGAATAATGTAATCAATCTAGTAGAAACACCGTTGGATCAGGACAGCGTGTCACTGTTGGGCAAAGGTCTCTCTTTTGCGCCCATGTGTGGTGGTGATGAATTTACTGTGTACCGTGACTTTGTGCAAGCCCCACTTGTGGGATATAATACACACCGAGCATACACATGACCTGTCTACCACTGGAGGAGGATGTTAGTTTCCTGTAACAGCTTGCATGCAACCTATTAAGTACTCGTCCCTCCCACTGCGTAGAAGTCGATCCTCCATGGGAGGGGCCTAACACTAACTAAATCCTAACCTATGTATATGCATAGCCTGGGTGCGGCTAATCCCATGGAGGGTCGACTTCTTCGCAGTGGGAGGGACGAGTACTTAATAGGTTGCATGCAAGCTGTTACAGGAAACTAACATCCTCCTCCAGTGATAGACAGGTCATGTGTATGCTCGGTGTGTATTATATCCCACAAGTGGGGCTTGCACTCTTTTGCAGGTAGGCACTTGCCTGTTTTTAAGTAGCGCTGTTCATTTCCTTGCTATGTACTAATTTATTTCGTTTTTGGTCAGCTGCTCCCACTTAACAGCCATGCTTTTGGTGTATATGCAGAGCTTCTGTTTGGGTTCAAGGTGCGTTTGTAGTTTCTGGGGGGGCTCAGCGCACCTCTGATTGGAGGCCATTCGGAGGCGGCCTGGTGTTGCGCTGATCCACCTTTTGCGCAATTTTCAATTTTATTTGATTAGCCGCACCCAGGCTATGCATATACATAGGTTAGGATTTAGTTAGTGTTAGGCCCCTCCTATGGAGAATCGACTTCTTCGCAGTGGGAGGGACGAGTACTTAATAGGTTGCATGCAAGCTGTTACAGGAAACTAACATCCTCCTCCAGTGGTAGACAGGTCATGTGTATGCTCGGTGTGTATTATATCCCACAAGTGGGGCTTGCACTCTTTTGCAGGTAGGCACTTGCCTGTTTTTAAGTAGCGCTGTTCATTTTCTTGCTATGTACTAATTTATTTTGTTTTTGGTCAGCTGCTCCCACTTAACAGCCAT
The DNA here is from genome assembly GCF_040937935.1 of Hyperolius riggenbachi. NCBI lineage: Eukaryota > Metazoa > Chordata > Amphibia > Anura > Hyperoliidae > Hyperolius > Hyperolius riggenbachi. The sequence continues at coordinate 306,369,603 of NC_090649.1, forward strand.
GCTTTTGGTGTATATGCAGAGCTTCTGTTTGGGTTCAAGGTGCGTTTGTAGTTTCAGGGGGGGCTCAGCGCACCTCTGATTGGAGGCCATTCGGAGGCGGCCTGGTGTTGCGCTGATCCACCTTTTGCGCAATTTTCGATTTTATTTGATTAGCCGCACCCAGGCTATGCATATACATAGGTTAGGATTTAGTTAGTGTTAGGCCCCTCCCATGGAGGATCGACTTCTTCGCAGTGGGAAGGACGAGTACTTAATAGGTTGCATGCAAGCTGTTACAGGAAACTAACATCCTCCTCCAATGGTAGACAGGTCATGTGTATGCTCGGTGTGTATTATATCCCACAAGTGGGGCTTGCACTCTTTTGCAGGTAGGCACTTGCCTGTTTTTAAGTAGCGCTGTTCATTTCCTTGCTAGGACATAAAGGAAGCCCACAGCAGGAAACACTCTGCTTCACTTCATGAGTCACCATCTACCAAGCCAGAAAAAAGTGATACCAGGTGGACAATTCCACAGACTAAGAAGAAACTGTGCGAGGGATGGTGACTATGAAGTTGAGGCCGAGGATTTAAAAAGGAGATTATTAGAAAGGAGCTATCCTAATGAATTATTAAACCAAGAGAAGAGAAGAATCCAAGAGAAACCAAGATGTGAGATTTTAGAAAAGATTAAAATAAGAGGAAAACAGGATGAGACAGTCAATAAAGGGTCTATGAGAATGGTAACGACGTATGGCTCCCACTGGTTCAGTTTGCAACATCTTTTACAAAAACATTGGCATGTGATGATGCTGGATGAAAAAATTAAAGCATTAGTGGGGGAAAGACCATACATGACAGCACGTAGGGCCCCAAATCTTAAAAATGAATTGGTCAGGTCTGAGTATAACAGCAAAAAGAAGGGAACCTGGCTAGAAAAATATCCGAAAATTAAAGGAATGGTTAGTTGCGGTAATTGCAAAGTATGTAATTATGTTGAGAGAACAAAAGTGTTTAGAAATGCGAAAAGTACAAAAATTTATGAGATAAGGGATATGATAACATGTGCAACAGAAAGAATTGTATATTGCATTGAATGTCCTTGTGGGTTACTGTATATAGGAAAAACAAAAAGGAAATTGGGAAAGCGTATTGGTGAGCACCTAATAAATATCGAGGAAGTAGATAAAGACAGTCCCCTTGGACAACACTTCAAGGACTTCCACAATGGTAAACCTACAGGACTTCGTTTCAAAGGGATAATAAAACAAAGAGTGTCAAATAGAGGTGGAGATGTGGAGAATGAACTTTATAAAATAGAAGCCACCTGGATTTATAGATTGGGTACAAAAATTCCCGGCGGATTGAACTCAGACCTTAACTTAGCATATTTTTTGTAAAAGACGATGTAAATAAGCAAAGGGTTTCAAGGCGCATCCTAAGCCGCAGCAAGTCACTGTGCACGGCGTGGAAGCGATTGAGTGGCTGGCGGAGGCAGTAAGAGCAGAAGCTCGCCCTACGAGCTGGAGCACTGCAAGCAGACCAACAGAGCCACATGGAACAGTGATCGATTCAGCAGGTGTACACTGTCAGGCAGTCCAGGTCTGGGAGCCGTGAGTAAACAGAACGCTGAGAAGGAAAAACTTATGTTATGTTGCAACGTTTAAGCAGGGCTAGTTCACACGCAGATACGGGCAGGGGAGGACTGGCCAGGGGGGAAGGGGGGAGATTTCCCCCCAGGCTGCCTCTCATTTAATGATTTAGGGCTGGCACTGTGCCTGGTGAATTCAGGTTTTTGTATAAGGCAATGTGAAACACTAGGCTGAATGAGGGAAATAAACGCCCAATTACAGAGCAATTGTAGGTCGGGCAAGCTAGTAAATATACACAACATGATACAGAGCAGAGGCTTGTCTGCAGGGTCCGTGGGAAAAAATCTGTCTGGTCTCTCACCATTGTTAACTGCATGTGCACAGCTACATAAGATATTGTCTAGGTTGTAAAGTTTTCGACAGTCACTAAACTCCAGAAGGGCTGCTTGCAGACAGTCCTTAGACTCCAGAAGGGCTGCTTTCAGGACTTGTGTAAGAGATAGATACCCCGACCGTTGTAACTCAAAATGTATTATGTGCCCCCCGTGCATTTATACTTTACCTGTCACGCTGTCCCTCGAGTGTCCTTGCTGTATTTCCCACGTGACTACCGGCATATAGCACGTGGGACACGTGTGTGATGTCATTTGGGCTGGGGCTGCCGTGAAAACGGGCCTCTACTTTGTGTTTTCCCCCCCAGGCCAAAAGGTCCCAGTCCTCCCCTGGATACGGGCATGTTCCCTGTTTAAAAAGCAAGTACGTAGTACAAGTGAGAGACAGCCAGAGGCATTGCTCTGAAGTGAACTGCAACATATGTCAGTTAGCGTGATGGATGTCAGCAAGTCCACTATAGGTGTTTACAGTACCTGAGAAGAGGAGCAGGAATATAGAGTTTTTTGGAGTGCACCTGAAGGTGTCTGCAGCTGCTTTTTTTAAGGCCTCTGTGGTGTGCGTTGGTGGTGGGTCCACAGACAATCAGACCATATCGGTGGCAGGGGCGATTTGCATAGGCCAAGGCTGGGCGATCGCCTGCTGCAATTACCTAATGGTGATTGGTGGACATTACTGTGAGTGAGCGCTCCCTCCCATTCCTCTGTGTGTATGTTTTTAAGCATTTTAAATTGTGGGATACCAAGTGACTCGTGACTACAAATTTTTGTATCAATAAAGTTTTTCATAAGCACAGGTAGGGCCACTGGTTTTAATCTATTGCTTGATTGACCTTTTACCAGGCAGGCCCTCCTCCCCAAATGGGAGTTCGTGCTTTTTTACATAAGGGTCAGCTCGCATTATATTTCTACATAAGTAATGTATAAGCGGCTGGATCAGAGAGTTCGGAGGCAATCGGGGGGGTTGTGGACACTTATACTAGCTAGCTTAGTGCTAGCTAACACCTTATGCAGCCATATAACCTAATAGTTTTATAAGGGAGGACTCCTGAGGCCAGCAAAACCTCTTGAGCAGCATGCTCGACACAGTGCGACATTTTTCTGAGGTACACTATGCTATAGAGCAAGTTCAGAGTTCTGCATACACATTTTATACAGTACATTTTAAAGCAATTCTGTGATCCAGCACTGGAACCCTCTGGAAGTTTGTGTGGATTATGTGAAATCAATTCAATTTGAAAATTGTAATTACGTATTATCGTAATTGTGAGATTTTACTTAAGTGAAACTAGCACATAACGATCATCACTAAAACAGGAGGAACAAAGGGTCATGGTTCAGAGGTGGTACTAAGGGACACAGATGGGGACACTGAGGGATCAGAGGGACAAAGGTGACACAGTGGGGGGGGGGGGGAGGGAAGGCAGAGGTGGCACAGAGGGAGATGCTGAAGGCACAGAGCAAGAGAGGTGTCACAAAGAGGGACACCCGAGGTACGGGGTATAGAGATGACACAGTGTTCTGATTTAAGAATGGATTTAGGAACTAATCTGCAGCCCTTATCTCGTTCGTTTACCAGTGACCACCTGTATTGTGGCTATCTTGGTGTTCTCAGTCTTTTCTTTCCTCGGTTTCCTGGCGTTCAATGATGTTCATCTACTGGACACACCCACTGTACATGCCTACATACATGTTACCTAAAAGATCATTTTGTGAAACAAATATATTTTGAATGAGCACTGTGTAGACATGCTGATCAGCTCCCAGACAAGCAGCATGTGGAGAGGGGAGGGGACAAGCAAGCAACATCACACTCCAGGAGATTCCTTTGAAGTTCGCACAGAACAATAGCTAGTCAGGCAAGAGAAATCTGTCTTGCCTGATTTAGGAAGAGGAGGTTAAAGGTGGCCATACATTATTAGGTTACATGGCTAACCGATCAACCATCAAATTTGATTATTGTAATCAAATCGGATGAAAATAAGTGCCGCCAAAAGCGTGCCTGATCGGCAATGTGACGAATTTCAGGCAGAAAAATGTACGTGCTCAGTCGGTTGTGCATCAGTAACGGCGTGCAATATCGGGATGAGCAACAAACGCAACAGAACCACCAGAGCTTTCCCCCCTTCAGTTTTTCCTTTAAAGGGACTCTGAGCAGTGCAGAAACTATGGAAAGATGCATACCATTTTGAAGCTGTATTTCTCCTCTTTCCAACGACATATAAACCGTCACCCTACGCCTTTTAGTTTTCGCTATCGAAATCGCGGCCACCGCGATTTCGATCGCGAAAATATTAAAATCTAAAAGGCATAGGGCGGCAGTGTATGTGTAGTTGGAAAGAGGAGAAATACAGCTTCAAAATGGTATGCATCTTTCCATAGTTACTTGTATTACACAGGACGACTTTTCCCCAAAGTCAGCAGCTGAATGGAGCTGCCGACTTTGGGGAAAAGTCGTCCTGTGTAATACAAGTAACTATGGAACGATGCATACCATTTTGAAGCGCTCTTTCTCCTCTTTCCAACGACACTTAAACCGCCGCCCTACGCCTTTTAGTTTTCGGTATTTTTGCTGTGATTTATATATTGTTGGAAAGAGGAGAAAGAGAGCTTCAAAATGGTATGCATCTTTCCATAGTTACTGCACTGCTCGGAGTCCCTTTAAATAAAAACCCTTCTAGTGAACAATTTAGGCTTTTTTTGTTTGAAAACCAAGTGAATAGATCTTGCAGTCCAGGAAATACTCTATTTTTTCCATGAAAATTGCAGTTCAAAAGCATAAAGTCTTTTTATTTTTTATTTTCAGCGAAATGTGTTGTCTGTACTTACCATCAAATCAAATCTGTTATGTTAAAAAAAAAGCAAACTGCAGAGTGAATTAAACAATGAAGATTTTGCATGTACATATAAAATCCATGCTCCCACCACTGAGTGATTAGCAATTAAAAAGTGGGTTCTCGTTAAAGCAGAACTATAATTTAGATGAATACGGTCTTATACTTGAGAAATGGAAAATACGAAGAATAATGTAAAAAAAAAAAGTCTGCAAGGCCCAATTTTTATAGGGAAAGTAGAAAATGTACCTCCAGAGCTACTAATCCTTTTGACATGCAATGCATAGCAGACATGGAATGCATAGCAGGGGACTGCCAGACATATTGTCTAATCGAACGGAAAAACGATCGACCAGTAAATCTGCCAAGAAAAAACTCACTGTGCATTCCCAGCATTACACTTTACTACGGAAGCCATTGTCCGTATATTTTCTAGCAACTAAACATGGTTACTGTAAATGTGCATACACACCTTTGACTTGTGTCGTCCATCAGAGATCGGGACTCGATCCTCTTGAGTGACATCGTTGGACTGACCAGTAGACACGTGTCAGCTGTGTAGCTGACAACATTTACTTTTGCTTTGCGCGGGGTGGAGGGACGGTAGAGCTTTACGTGTGTGTCGTCACGTGGTGGACGGGGAAGCAGCATCTTCAAAGAAGTTGACTGTCCGTCAGGTGAGTTTATCTGCTGGGTGGATCGCTCACAGGTTGGCGGTTGAAGGCTGCCGTACACATGCTTAATTATCAGCTGTGGAGGTCGTTATCAACCAAATGCAATCAAGCGTTTACAAGCCTTAAATCAAAAAAGAAGTAAATGGAACATAAATAGTGACCAAAACACTTTTAGGGACGGTTTAAACTGGCACTTTGCACAACGTTTACCACCAGGCTTGAGGCCTGGAACCCACTACAAGTTGAAAATCGGCATCATAATTGTTAGCGTTTGGAATTAGCATTTTGTTAGTGATTTCACAAGCGTTTTATGGCGATTTTGGTAGTGATTTAAAAAAGTATATGCTTTTTGCCAGTGATTGTGATTTGCGATTTTAATTCTGATTTTTTTTTTTACAGTTTGCCGTCATTTAAAATCACACACACATCACTATGTGCAGCGATTCATGAGTGATTTGCCAGTGCTTTCAATAATTTACATCTAATTGCAAATGCTCCTACTGTAAATTGCTGCATGCCCTGTGATTGCGATTTTGCTAATCACGATCGCTACTATGGAATTTTTTACATCCATTAACATTGGCAGAGTGTTTAGAGAAATCGATAGTGATTTAAAGCAATCTCTAAACGTTCAAAAAACCGCTCTAGTGGGTTCCAGCACTCATCTTGGTCAAGATACATAGAGGCTCAATAGGTTGAAATTGATGGTTGACTCATCTTTTTCAATCTGGATAAATATCTAACTCAATGCAGCATTAAATGACAGCTTAACACTGTAAGGCTGGATTCAGAGTGGTCAGTTGCATAACGCAGGCGTTATAATGAGTGTAACCTGCAATGGAGACTGGGCATATACTTTAATACAAAGCCTGCATGTAGTGAGTTAGAATAACACAATCCATTACAACAGTGCAGTACTGTGAACAGGCCCATAGAATTGTACGGGCAGCGCTGACATGCAACACAACTGAGCACTGTGAACTAGCCCTAAGGGCCGGTTGACACAGGCTTCTGGCAGCGTCCCGGCTAAATCCGTTTCTAGCAGCGATCATCGTTTTTCTCCCCCCTGAGGAAACACGGGAATATGGCGGTAGGCAATACTGCATACGGCCTGTGGCTTCACTGAACACTGCTATCTCCGTACTGTGGTGTTTGTCGTTAAATTACCTCAGTTTGCGCGAATGCCGCTTTCCTATCCCAACTTTTTCTATCATTTCAGACGACCCGACAAACACCACAGTACGGAGATAGCAGTGTGCAGTGGATTGTTTGTTTCCAACAACTTCTATCTATTTGTATTTGCATTTTTTAGGGCTGTTTTATTCTCTGCTAATAAATCTCAAGGTGAGATACCTGAAATAATGTTTGCCAAAATCTTTGTAATATTTAGATCTGATGTATGTAGACCAAATGTATTCACTTATAAACAATCAGTCCCTGTCTTTGTGGATCCAAGCATAACCAGTAGGCTTGATAGTAAATGCTGACACCATTAGGGCCGGTTCACACGGACGGCAGGCGGCGTTGGGGCGGCCAGGAAGTCGGCCCTTAGGGATGATTCAACAGCAGTTCACTACTTGCACAACTTGCAAAGAAATGCATCTACAGTATCTATCTGGAATATCCAGGTGCTTGTGAAGGTGATACAAAGTCAAATACTTTCACTTCCTGGCAGTCTGTGTAGCTGATAAGAACAACACCTTTATACAGATGAACCCAGTCATAAAAGGATATATTAACATCATGAAAATTGCTCTTTTTTGTGCAATAATATCATACACAAACTATTTGTTTTACCAACCACAATTACTATCAATTATATATATATATATATATATATATATATATATATATATATATATATATATATATATATACTTTATATTTATAAGTGTGTTATTTTCTTTCAAAAATGGGCAAATGACCAGGATCATTCTTATCACCTCAGATCCCGCTTACCTCAAAAGATGAATACGTTTTATTGCTCCCTTAGGAAGTGCTAAGTAGGAGCATTCAGAGAGTTATGGGGGAGGGAGAAGGTTTGTTTATTGCAGGATATAATGGTATGATGCAGGTAGCACCTGCTGCTGCTACATGACAAACCCTTTTCCTAGAAACAGATGTGAATTCATACTACATAAAAATGTTAACTTGCTTGCTTTGGTCCTTTTAAATGTGGATGTGAGTTTATCATTATTAAATGAGCCCTAATAAAATTTGACTGTTTTAAAGTAAAAACTGATATTCTAGACACAGGTGAAGTGAAGTACTAAAGAAGATGTTATTTCCCACGATGCAATGAGGTTCACAGAGAGTAAACTGTCAGGGCTATGGCCTTGACATAACAAATGTGGGAGGGGTTTCACCACAATATCAGCCATACAGATGCCCCTGGTGGTCTATTAGAGAAAAGGTAAATATTTCTTGTGAGAAAGGGGATATCAGCTACTGAGTGTCTTTAGTAGGGCAAATGGGATACAGAGGCATGTTTCTTTCTACATTCCTCTGCAGCATCCTGACCCCTTGGCCATTTATTATTTTTTGTAAGAAGAAACTTGCAAATTAAATGACTCTGCAGCCTCAGTAATGGACTGTACCTGATGCAGCTAGCCACCTGGAACAGGTATGTTTTGTTTTGTTTTTTGCTTTTTTAAAGTAAGTATTCTTCTGGCTTGGGTTAACTTTAATGGCAGTGATGTGAGCCTATATTCATTTCATGCATTTAGAAATGTAATTAAAACAGACCCAAACCAAACATTTTTTGATTCAAAATATTTAGTTGCACCACTCTGACACATACACAGATAAATAAACACTCCTTCAAGCTTTTGAGCATTTCAGTGCATGCTTTTCACCCTTCTCTTTTCATAACTAGGGTTATACAGGTGGCAGCCATTAGCAATGCCTCCTTTTTTGGACACCACCTACTCCACCAGTCTGCCGGATTCTGTCCCGGCAATATGAAAGGAAGGGAGGGGTTCCTCCAATAAATGTAAAATATTTTATATTTGTCATCATGCAGCTGAAAAAAGGCTGCTATTGATTATTATAATTTAGAAAATAGATTTTATTTCTGAAATCTTGTATTTTTAATTTGGGTCCACTTTAAGACATCTTCAATGGTGTCCGTAACAAAGGTAAAGCAGGGAGCCATCATTATATAACTAGTAGAAAACTCTGTTTGATTCAACTGTCTGGATATTGCTTTGAAAAATTGCCCTCAGTCAACCTATTAGGGGAGGCTATCTGCTCCTGCAATGTGTTGCCTGTTTGAATAGAAAACCCAGTAGGCATCACTGTCCCTTACAGACACCCCTGGAACTCATGCACTGTTTTCTTCTAAAGGAAGTCCCTTCGCCCGGAAGACTGCAAGGAGATCCATACTAGTAAAAAAAAAAAATTCATATGTCCCCAGCTCGTCATCTCCCCCAGTCTGATGTTTCTTTACCCCCATAACAGACACAATTCACCTTCTTTTGAGTCCTGTGTTAGCGCCTGTGCTCTAGTCAACATAACAAGAGGGTTGGTCCAACGGTTACATCTGCCACAGCCACCAGAGGCATGACTATAAATCAAGGTCCCTCCCTGAAAAATTCTGATCCCGCCTATATGTTTAATCTCCCTCCTACTCCCCATAATGACCAATCTGCTATTACACACACACACACACACACACACGCACGCACGCACGCACACACGCACGCACGCACGCACACGCACACACAACAATGGTGCAAGGAAGCAGATTTTTTTTAAAGTCCCTCTCCTCCTGCCTCTCCCGCGCTTTGTAGGCCATCACTGGTAAGTACTGGTGGTGTGTCAAAAAGGGGTAAGAATTGGGGCCCCCTACTGGCTCCAGCTCAGAGGTGGCTTGCTCAGTTAGTTTTGCCTCTTACAGCCACAACTCCTTAGTGCATGACAGCCTACGCAATTGGCTTGAAGAGCCATGGAGTCAGTTGATGCTGATGGAGTCAGTTAATGCTTCAGTTAAGGGTCCAGCTCACACATGCACAGTACCGATGTGCTTGCTTTCGAAACTACTCGGGGATGCGAATTGTTCCGGAGGCTGCCCGAGGAGTACCAAATAATAATAATAACTTTAACTGGGGACATGGCAGAAACAACCAGACAGACCGAAGGCTGGGAAGGCTCTATGGAATACAAAACCTTCCCTCTACTTATGTATGTACCAAGTTTCCTCACTCCAAGTTTCCTTTAACTCATATGGTTTCACTTAAAGCATTTATCACTGGTAAGTGTCTTCTAGGGAAAAAAATCTAGTTAAATCTGATTCAATTTAGCTTTCAGAACTAACTTTCTGTCAAAGGATTTTACAATCTAATCCATCTCACAGTCATGGTGAGGCCAGGAATCACACCGGCGTTCAACACTGCACACAGGCATGGGGAGGAGGCACATATGCAGTGTATGGGCAGCGTAAAACCAATTTATAGTGAGAAACCAATTAACTTATCAGTATGTTATTGGATGCAGGAGGAAACTGACACAAAGAGAACATACAAACTGTATATAGTGTTGTGGTCGAGACCTGAACAATGATGACTGAAGCATGTTGGTGGAGAAGGGCTTTTCTTCATTTACACTTTTAAAGAGAACCCACAGTGGGTTTGTGAAATCCTATTAGGACAAAGAGGAACATTCTGTATACAATGAGCAGCCTCTGTGTCCTTACAGTGTGTATCCAGGCTCCCCCCGGGCTCTGCTGTCCCCCATAAAAAATCCCGCCAGGCTAGAGACACGCAGATTGTCGCTAGTCCGTTATTTACCTCTGAGTGTCAGTCATCGCTGCTCCCCCGCCTCCTGTATAGTGCAACTCCCCACCCGTATCCCTTCTCTCCATGCCTCTGTAAGCTTCCTCCAATCGGCTTACAGTGGAGGGAAGGGACACAGGGGGGAGCAGCGATATACAGGAGGCGGGGCTGGAGGCACACTGTAAGGACACAGAGCCTGCTCTTTGAATACAGAATGTGCCTCTGTGTCCTAATAGGATTTCACAAACCCACCTCTGTTTGACACCTATGGAAGCAGCGGCTGCGGGCACGCAGGGTGTCTCCGCAGCCGCTTCACTTGCCTGCTCTGGGACTTCTCCCGTTCCTCTGGCGTCTAGTACGCCGAGGACGGGGTTGTCTATTGCTCATAGGGTTGCTGTATCGCGCGGGCGCGCGCGAAGTCAGGACCTTTATGCGGGGAGGAGGAGACCAGCCAGTCGGCTGAGGTCAGAGGAGACTCACGGCGCTCCGGATTGGCTGATTGGTGGTGGGCGCAGCCGTGGGGTCTCCTCTGCTTCAAAAGCCTTCAGTCTTCACTCGCAACCTGTCTGCTGTTGCGAATACCCACGTGTTAGCGCTCAGACCTTAGATAGTATCCAGTGTGTTTTGATCTGGGAGGAAACCAGGGATTTCACACAAGACTAGGATTATTGTTTATTGTATATTTGATATTCTGTGTATGACTCTGGCTATCCTCTGACTCTGCTCTTGCAAATCGATTCTGTACTTCTGCCCATCTGACTCTGTTGCTGAACTCCGCCTGACATCTAACTACTCTCTTGCCTGTCAATTTTGTACTGTACCTGCCCGCCTGTTACTGATCCTAGCCTGTCTGACCACTCTACTCACCAGTGAGCCCTTGTCACTGGTGAGGTGCTCGTCTAGTACTCATCAGCTCACCTGGTGAGGTCTAGTCTAACTATTCTATTACTGTGTACAAATAGTACCCACCAGTTCCTCTGGTGAGGTTTAGCCAAACTATTCAGTTACTGTGTACCAATAGTGCCCACCAGCTCCTCTAGTGAGGTGTAGTTAAACTATTCAGTTACTGTTGCACCAAGCACTATACACCTTGCTGTTCTGCTAGCTATACTTGTATTATTGGTGATTCTGCAGATCACCACATAATCAGGTATAGCGTCTGTATTATCGGTGATTCTGCAGATCACACATAATCAGACGTCTGTGTTGCTACACCAGTCGTTACACTCTGGTTCTCCTGAAACTCCACTATTGCTTCTAGGGGTTGTCAATGTGATATTAATAATTCCATATTGATATAAATTTTATTTTAATTTTATGTAAATGTACGTAGCTGTTGTGTTTGATTGGTTGATTTCCAAGCTGCATGAATTTGCATAAAAAAATGCTTTCATGGATACCAGAGCTGAACCAGTAATTAAAAACAGGGGAAGCAGGCATGTTTTAGATGCCTCACGCCTATCGCTCCCCCTTGTTCTCCTCCGTCTCCCTCCTTTCTACTCTAAATCCTCCACCACATCTCAGTCCAGGTTGCCGGAGTCGGGCTGTAGTGCGCAGGGAGATGTGGCTGGGAGCACTCTGCGCATGCGCACAACAGCACAATGATGTCATTGTGCCATTGTGTGCACGTGCAGAGCACTCCTGGCCGCACCTGCCTGCACGCTACCGCCTAAATTCACCAACCTGGACTGAGCTGCGGTGGAGGATTTAGAGGGCCTGAAGATGGCATTTAATACATACCTGCTCCCCTCCCCCCATTTTAATCAATAGTTCAGCTCTAGTATCCTTTAAAGCACACAGGAAGTGTGCTGAATATTTAAAATAAAAACAGTGGGGTGCACTAACACTCTTCCTGCTGACTGATTTTTCACAAATTTAGAACTATGCATGCCCAGTAAAAGAAAGCACTTGTGCACATCTTCTTTCTTTTTCAGACAAGCACTTCTTTTTACTGGGCATGTGCGGTTCAGAACTCACACATGCTCATGCATGGCTTGGGCACTTCCTGCAAATTATTTAACTGACAAACCGGTTGAATATTAACAGGTCATGGAATAGGGAATGGGGAGAAGCCTAAAGACAATGAGCAGCAGGAAGGGTGTCAGGGGTCGGTTATTTAACGACTTGACCACTGAGGGTTTTTTACCCCTTTACACCAGAGCAATTTTCACCTGTCAGCGCTCCTCCCATTCTTTCGCCAATAACTTAATCACTACTAATCACAAGCAAATGATCTATATCTTGTTTTTTTGCCACCAATTAGGCTTTCTTTGGGAGGTACATTATGCTAAGAATTATTTTATTCTAAACGCATTTTGATTGGAATAATAAGAAAAAAAAATGAAACATTTCATTATTTGTCAGTTTTTGGCCATTATATGTAACGATTGTGGAATCGTATTCGCGGTCAGCGCACCAGACGTGCGCTGACGCGGCGGATTTCCTCCACAAGCGTATATTTGAGGGAAACCCAGGATAGGTGCTATGCACCCGCAGAGGGCAATTCCCTCCAGCAGATGGCGCTGTGGAGTGCAGGCGAACACAGTCGCTGCACAGCCACAGATGCCAGACGGGAATTGTACAGATCCAGGACAAGGTACGATCAGGCAGGGCTGGATAGCCCACAAGAAAGAGAGCAAAGGGACAGAACCAATGTGTGTCCACCAAACTAGTCGCCACCCAGCGACGGTGAACACAGAACGGCGGAAACGAAGTGGGAATGCAATCGCAAGAATGGTGATTGCCGACAGAGACACAAGACTGAGCAAAACAGAGCACGAGGGTAGCAAAGGCACAGCAAATAATACAATAAGGAGATACGGAAAATAAAACGCTAGCTAACCGCGAACACCGCACTCATTCGCAACAGTGCACGCGGTTATGCGCGGTCTCCACGTGATAAGCACAATAGAGACAAGCACGCCTAACTAACCATTAACAGACAAACATGAAACAGAGGACGCGAGCGCTTGCTTAACGGTTACCTCACCGAGCCTCCAGCAAGCGTAGCAGACAAGACAGACATACGAAAACAGGGACAAGCAAGAGATAGGATCCACAGCACTAGCGAAAAGTGGCTAGCGCGATCCAGGTACAGAGTAGCAGAACAGAAGGATCCCCAGCGCTAGCGAAAAGTGGCTAGCGCGATCCCAGAAGACAGAACAGAAGGATCCCCAGCGCTAGCGAAAAGTAGCTAGCGCGATCCCAGTAGACAGAACAGAAGGATCCCCAGCGCTAGCGAAAAGTGGCTAGCGCGATCCCAGGAGACAGAACAGAAGGATCCCCAGCGCTAGCGAAAAGTGGCTAGCGCGATCCCAGGAGACAGAACAGAAGGATCCAAACACACGGCAGACAGAACAGATGACGTAGGCAGAAACAACCCTCACTCCAGACTCAATCAGAAGGATCCACAGCCGCTAACGCTAGGGCTTGTGCGATCCAAACACAAGACAGACGGAACAGGCAAAACAGATAATGCAATCCTAACTGCACTAGGGAACCTGCCTAGTGCATTCCCACGAATTACACTAAGATAACTTTAACAAACGGGAATGGCTGACACTCCAGGAGTGTCCATCAGGAACAGACTATGGAAGGGAAATGACCAGCCAAGCCTTCTGGGAAACATAAAGCTCTTATAGTGCCAGTCATCAAAGAAGGCAGGTAGGGGATTTGCATAATGAATGTATGCAAATTCCCCAGCAAGAGAACAGACCAGAACTTGCAATGGAAAGACAGGTCTCTGTTCCAGAGTCCTGCAGCACGCAAACCTAAAGAATGGTCAAAAGGCTGCCTGCCTGCGCAGGCAGCTGAGCGGATTCTCACATTATAGTGTTAAAATAAAATGTTCTACTGTCTACGATAAAAGCCACACATTTTATTTGCCCATTTGTCCTGGTTATTGCAACATTTATAAAAAAAATTCCCTAGTACAATATATGGCGCCAATATTTTATTTGGAAATAAAGGTGCATTTTTTCAGTTTTGCGTCCATCACTAATTACAAGCCCGTAAATTAAAAATTAACAGTAATATACCCTCTTGACATAAATATTAAAAAAACCGTTCAGTCCCTAAAGTAACTACTTATGTATTTTGTTTTTATATACTTTTTTTTTTCTATACAAGAAAAAAAAGTTTGGGTACTATTGGAGGGAGTGGGAGGGAAATATTTACTGTAATTATAAAAAGTGTTGGGATTTTTATTAAATAAAAGTGGATTCTGGTGTAATTTACTATTTGGCCACAAGTTGTGTCGTAAGTACGTGAATTGGAAGTAATGCGTGGCACTGTAACAAAAGGAAAATACAATGAATGCAGGCATCTCATAGACGCCTGTGTTCATTGAATCGGGGACTTAGATTAACGAATGGGAACTGTGTTCCCATTCATTCATCTCTCCGCTAACGGGTGAATACTTATATTCATGTACCTGGTACTTCAAGTGAAGTTTTTGTGCCGTGAATATACTGCACAAAATGCAGTAAGTAGTTTAAACAATATGTTGCCAATTTCAATTTTTACTTTCGCTTCAGGTGCACGTTCGCTCAGAATTATTAGCATCTCATTAACCACTAGTAGACCCAAGCCCGTTTAAAAACGGGCTCTAGGTCTTTTTTTTGCCGCCGCCGCCGCACGCACGCAACTGCCGTGCATGCACGCATCCGCCCGCCTCAATCGCCCGCCCACCTCGCTTGCTTGCCTCGCTCCCTGGTCCCGTCCAGCTGTCCGTTACTGCGCACATGCGCAGTAGCAAAAACCAGGGACACAGGGACAGCTGGATGCAGCGACACAGGGATTTTTTTGTAAATGAGACACTGTACTTTGGCAAAGCTCGTGTAACTTACAAATCGATGGTAAACTCATCTGGGCCAGTACTTTAACCCTTGTTTAAAGAAGTAATAATATTTTATAACTTCTGCAATCGGAAAGGGTTATTCCAAAACAGTTCCTGCACTCTTATCTAGGGGGCTGCTTCTGAGCAGACAAGGAAATCTGTGACTTGGGCATTGTCAGAATTGTGACTTTTGGGATCACACATTATCACAGTACTTAAAGAATTCCTGTAAAATATATTTAGAATTAGAATGCCATTTCCCATTCCTGCTCTTATCCTTTTTCTATACATTTTGGTTTATCTCTTGTACTGTATATTGTGTTAATGGTTTCACAGATCTAGTTCTCTGTGATACCCCGTGCCCTTTTCCAATAATTTTTTATCTACACTATAAATTCTTTATGGCATTTATTCCTAGCCTGAAGGTGGCCACACACCATAAAATAAAATGATCCAATTTCACAGCACTTCGATAAAAATGATCGGTTGTATAGAAAAATGGAAAGCTTTTTTTCATTCATTCCAGAAATCTCCCATTTTTATTCGATAAAAGAAGATCAGGAGTGCTGTATTTTTCAGATCAATTCATATGAAAATTGAATGGTGTAGGATAGATTGACAATTTCTTGATGTACAAACCCAAGCATTGTTTCATTTCTTGAATTGAAAATATATTTTTAAAAAGTGTATGATGTGGCCACCTTTATATTGTGCATATGGAATTGGCCAGCTGTAGTAGGCTCAGTTTCCTTACTGCTTGTGAGAGTAGAAGTAGCTTTTTCCTTTTCTATTTTCTTGAGTTTTTCCATACCTAGGATAGTTTCTGAAGGGATGAGCTCTCTGGGCTGTTACAGACTGTAAGCTCTTTTAGACAGGGCATGCCACTCCTGCTGTGTCATATGTTTGTAATAGTTTTTCTCCCATGTGTATTTTATCCCCCTTATTTAACATACACTTTCACAAACCTGAGCAATCCAGAAACCAAAGCATATGATAAAAACATATAATACAAGTTGTCTGAAGTGAAAACAGCATGTAAAAAAATCACTAAGGTGTAAATAAAAAAGGTAAGAGATATCCCACCACCCAAGAAGAATATCAGCTGAATGCTACTACTATGAGACAGCCAACCCACTGAAAAAGAAGTGGAGCCATCTAGATAACACTGGCAGGATTTTATTAATTTATTTGTCAATCTGCAGCTGCTGCATTGAAATTTTTATGATGGAGATAAAAAGTAGCAGCGTATGCAAGTGTTTTATCTCATCCTGCTATTACAGCAGATGTACTTGGGCTTTGTTTTGACCATAAACAAGAGAGGGCAAACCACATTTAACTGTGCTGTAAAGTTCCTCCTTCATAGGAAATAGGTAAAAAGGGCCTCCATAGAAAGTTTAATTGTTTCAAAAGATAGAAAAGATGAAACATGAAAAGATGGGGGTTTCAAGTCCTACTCCATAGATCCACATTAATCCATGCCATGCACCGATGAGGATCAACCAATCCAAAACAGTCTGTATGCATGTTGGATTATTGTGGCTCTGTACAATTAACAAGCTGACACATCATTGCATTCCAGCAGATCTGGAGGTGTGTTTAGCTTGCAGGGACAACAAAGGATAATTTGCATACTCAGCAGTGATGCATCATGGGAGACATCATATGTAGGGATGGAGCAAACTGTTAGACTGGGAACAGTCCATGGGCAGCCTGCCTCTGTACTACTTCCGGGTTGGCAAGGTCCCTCAGTAGTAAGCAGGCGCTGCTCCGGCCAGGCACGCTCTGCGCATGACGTCACGCCTACATAGTCGTGATGTCATGCACATGTGCAGAGCATGCCACAGGCACACGATCGAGGACGTGCGCCGCCGGGCCATTGCCTATGTACAACGGAGGGACCTTGCTGACCTGTAAGTAATACAAAGGCAGGCTGCCCATGGACCGTTCACAGTCAAACAGTTCACTCCATCCCTAATCATATGCTCACTCCAACCTGAATTATCACAAATACATTATGTTTTAAGAAGGCAAACTTTTGTTATGTTAATACTGTTGTCAGTGATTTTAGAGGCTCAAAATAAAACTTTCGCAAAATGTACCTTTTAAGCTTTTTTTCCTCCCCCAAATAAATCTTTCCTGGCACTTATCCCCCCCTCCCCCCCCCCAACATACACACACACACACACCACCACGCCTAACATTAACCTAACCTTTGGAGCTCAGTGTTAGAAAGGCTTTACAATCTAAGCTTCTTAGTGCGTAGCAATGTAGAATGCAGGAGAAACAGATATTAATCAGCCTTGGCTGATACATCACAGAGAAAAAACAACAACAACTTTATTTTATAACTTTCATTACAGACACAGGATGTAGTAATACTTTTCCTATTAAAAAACTTCAAACCCTGTGGGTAACATCAACAAAGGAGGATCCGCAGTCACAGCGAAGTTGTAAAAGCTGATATTCTTTATTGGAAAACGCCACAAAAATGACACAAAAAGGACCACAGAATGACTGACGCGTATCGGGCTCAAAATCTGCCCTTAATCATAGTCACCCTGTGGGTATAGCTGGTAATGCTGCTTACCTATTATTGTTACTACTGTCAACAGTGTACCTTGTGTTACGAAATTAGCGCAACATGCTGTACATGTAGCATGAGTGTCGTTATGGTAATGCATCTTACCATAATAATGCTCATGTTAATCATGTACTGCCGGTCACGATAATTGTGTAATGCATGGTACACTGCTGGCGGTAGTAAAAGTAATATTGCTGTGTGTTTCCTGCACATGGCAATATTACTGGCAGTAAGTGCATCATCCCCAATGTGTGCAGACATACACTGGACAATAAATCTCTTTATAGTAGTGTGGGGAGGGGTTATTACTTCTATTTCGCTTTTAATGCTGCCGCAGCCCCTGCTAAAGTAACACTTTGCTAGATAATTTCTAGTCTTAAGTTATGCGCACATGATGTGGCCGCTTAAGCCAAGAATCTAGCGCGTGTACAAGTGTCCACTGAGCTCTTTTAAAAATCCAGCACAACAGATTTTAAAATGACAGCAACCTCCGAGAGCATGTGTGAGAAAACGCGGAAGAGCCGCCGCAAATACTCAGAGTGAGGCGGCTGATTCCGCGTCTAGCAAGGCATCTGGAGTGTTTAGGCACGCATCCACTAGCGGGACGGAACGCGGAGAAACCGCCGCATGCCCAGCAGTCAGGGTGGCGGAGTCCGCGTCCGACGCGGCAGTCGGTACGCATAGGCCTACTACTGACACAGTGGCTGAGCGTGGGGAAATCGCCGCATGCTCAGTTGGCGGTGCGGCTGCCCCCGCGCTCAAACAGGCTGACACATTACAACACATGTCTGGTGTGGCTGGGACTGATAGTCCACACTGGCTCAGGAGGACGCGCACGCGCGCAGAGAGGCAGGGCCTTTATGACAGTCAGAAGGGAGTCAGCTGACCAAGCCGGTCAGCTGACAATTTCAGCAACTTCCAATGGTCCAGCACTTAGGGGAGGCGCTAGTGTATATATACTGGGTGCTGGTCATTCCTCTGGTGTCTGGCGTTGCGATCACTACGTGGTAGCACTCAGACCTTGTCAGTATCTGTGTTATTAGACAGTTTCCAAGGTGTTGATGGCCAAGGATCTCACACCTTAGTCTAGGAAGTCTGTTATTATCTGTATTAAATTCTAGATCAGTTTCCAAGGTGTTGACGGCCAAGGAACTCACACCTTAGCTTAGGCATTGTTGATTATTTGTTATGACCTTCTGCTTTCCTGACAATTCTTCTGATCTCTGATTTGTACCTTTGTCATTCTGATACTCTGTTGCCAAACCTCGGCTAGTCTCTGGATTCTGCACCTGCCTCTGTACCTTATCTGTCCGTGTGTTTACGACCTGGCTTGTCCGACCTCGAGAACTCTCTCTCCTGTTAGGAGATAGCTCGCAGATCTGTCAGTGATACTTCTCCATTGGTGTCACTCACGTTCTGTCCTTCCCACTGGCAGTCTGACTCCTCCCTGTGGAGAGTCCAGACTACGGAAGGAACCAGTTGCCGAGCAGTATTCCTATCTGCTCTTGCACCTGTCCTCCAGGTGCGATCCTCAAAGTATTACTGTTGTACCAAAACACTCTTATCACTCTGGTGTCCAGAGGTTAGAGATATATCTGATTATCGGTGATACTGCAGATCATCAATAATCTGGTATATATCTGCATTCTCAGTGATACTGCAGATCACCGGTAATCAGATTCTCTCTGTGTTACACCGATCGTTACAGCATGGTTCCCCTCCCTCCCTCATCCGCCATAGACCCTCCCCTCCTTCCCATAGTAAGAGAACCAGAGCAACGTCAGGCCAGCACTAATTTCCCACATTGCTGGCAGCAATTGGTGGCATAAGGCCCCTTCCACGCATTGCTTGTCTGTTGCGGTGCGATGCTAGTGCAACAGTACCACAACTGTCCCAAAAGGTTGCAACGCAAGTTACTGCTGCGGTGCGACCATACAGTGAGGCATACTTTCCAATAAATGTATGCCTAACTTCTGTATTAAATGCACACGATGCACTACAGCTCTTGCTTCACCACATTGAGACCCATTGCGTCATAGTATTAGGGACAATAGTGCTATAACTACTTTTGTGACGGGATGGGGCGTTTTTGTGCGACAGAACATACTGTGACAGAACATAAAGGGCCCATACATTCAATTTCTGTCCAGGTGAATGTAGCAATATGAAGAGGAAAATTGTTTAGTGGGGTGAAAGTAAACAAAAAAAAAATACTAGATGTTCTAAGCTTTCAAAATTTAATCTAACTTAAAAAAAATGGCTAGAATTATACTTTTTAAAATTGTAAATACTTTAGTAGGGATCACAAAAGACCCAATATATTCCCACAAATTATATATAATATAACATATTTGCCGCATTATAAGAACAGAAAAATGGGGAGAAAAAGTGCCTGCATCTTATACGTTGAATACAGGGAATCCCCAACTTACGAATGCCCACCGATATGAACTGCTGACACATCGGAGATTCCCTGCATTGTCCCTCCTGTCCCATGTGTCCACTCTGTCCCCGCTTTATGTTCGCTCACCCATGACTCTGCTTCCCTCCCCCCATGTCTCCTGCCCTCCCTGTATAAGTAGAGAAGTGTAGCGGCAGCTGTCTTACCTAATCCAGCAGCTCCCGTGGGGATCGCCAACCTCTTCTCTTCTGCATGGGGGAAGGGAAGAAGAGACATGGGGGAGTGGAAACACACAAAAAAGGGGAGACACCTGGGGACAGAAGGGAGGGAGGAAAGGAGGGGACACACTGGGGACAGAAGGGGACACCTGGGGACAGGAGGGGAAATACTGGGGACAGAAGAGGACACCTGGGGACAAAAGGACACCTGGGGACAAAAGAGGACACCTGGGGACAGAAGGCTACACACTGGGGACAGAAGGCTACACACTGGGGACAGAAGGCTACACACTGGGGACAGAAGGGGACTCCTGAGTACAGAAGAGGACACCTGGGGACAGAAGGGAGGAAGGACAGAAGGGAACACACTGGGGACAGAAGGGGAAAAGTGAGGGATAAGAGAGGATACAGGAGGACACATGGGGAACACAGAAGGACACCAACACGTGGAGAACATCAACAAGACGCTACTGTAACATGGACGCACCAGGTTTACTATATAATTTTTTTCCCCTGGCCTTTGCCCTCTAGACCTAGGTTTATATCCGGTACAGTATGAATCCAGCTTTATCCTGGACATTATCTAAGTTTTTATGGGTTAACATGGGATTCCTCTAGCTACTCAAGTTTCCTCCCATATCTGAAAAACATACAGTGGGTTGCAAAAGTATTCGGCCCCCTTGAAGTTTTCCACATTTTGTCACATTACTTCCACAAACATGAATCAATTTTATTGGAATTCCACGTGAAAGACCAATACAAAGTGGTATGCAATGGGGAGAAAATGAAATGGTCGCGCATCTAACCAAGATGCACCTGATAGGTACTCGCTGCATAGGGCTAAAAAGCTTCTCAAAGGCACAAGTGTGCTCATTGCAGTGAAACAGGTGCATTAAGAACTAATGCATCTCACAATACAAACAATGGAAGCAAATCCATGCGTTACACATTATCCGGGGACCTTACCCTTCTCTTATTGAGACATCTGTTCCACGCTGCAGAGCATGTTAGCAGGGACGGCTCGTGCAGCCTTCTCTCGGGGTCCCCACCCTATATACGTTTAAAATCACCCAACGTTATGGGAACATGCTAGCAACGTTGACTTGGGAGCAGCAGGCCATATAAAGGGGAAGGGGTGTGGCGTAGGCGGTGCCCCAGGAACTCTCACTGCTCGGGGACACCACCCACAACCACAACCCAAAGCGAAAGAAATACAATACTATGCAATGGGGAGAAAATGAAATGGTCGCGCATCTAACCAAGATGCACCTGATAGGTACTCACTGCATAGGGCTAAAAAGCCTCTCAAAGGCACAAGTGTGCTCATTGCAGTGAAACAGGTGCATTAAGAACTAATGCAAAGTGGTGTACATGTGAAAAGTGGATCGAAAATCATACACCATTCCAAACATTTTTTACAAATAAATAACTGCAAAGTGGATGTACCTAATTATTCGCCCCCCTGAGTCAACACTTTGTAGAACCACCTTTTGCTGCAATTACAGCTGCCAGTCTTTTAGGGTTTGTCTCTACCAGCTTTGCACATCTAGAGACTGAAATCCTTGCCCATTCTTCTTTGCAAAACAGCTCCAGCTCAGTCAGATTAGATGGACAGCGTTTGTGAACAGCAGTTTTCAGATCTTGCCACAGATTCTCGATTGGATTTAGATCTGGACTTTGACTGGGCCATTCTAACACATAGATATGTTTTGTTTTAAACCATTCCATTGTTGCCCTGGCTTTATGTTTAGGGTCATTGTCCTGCTGGAAGGTGAACCTCCGCCCCAGTCTCAAGTCTTTTGCAGTCTCCAAGAGGTTTTCTTCCAAGTTTGCCCTGTATTTGGCTCCATCCATCTTCCCATCAACTCTAACCAGCTTCCCTGTCCCTGCTGAAGAGATGCACCCCCCCGAGCATGATGCTGCCACCACCATATTTGACAGTGGGGATGGTGTGTTCAGAGTGAAGTGCAGTGTTAGTTTTCTGCCACACATAGCATTTTGCATTTTTGCCAAAAAGTTCCATTTTGGTCTCATCTGACCTGAGCACCTTCTTTCACATGGTTGGTGTGTCCCCCACAAGGCTTGTGGCAAACTGCAAATGGGACTTCTTATGCTTTCTGTTAACAATGCCTTTCTTCTTGCCACTCTTCCATAAAGGCCATTTTTGTACAGTGCATGACTAATAGTTGTCCTATAGACAGTCTCCCACACGAGCTGTAGATCTCTGCAGCTCATCCAGAGTCTCCATGGGCCTCTTGACTGCATTTCTGATCAGCACTCTCCTTGTTCGGCCTGTGAGTTTAGATGGATGGCCTTGTCTTGGTAGGTGTACAGTTGTGCAATACTCCTTCCATTTCTGAATTATCGCTTGAACAGTGCTCCGTGGGATGTTCAAGGCTTTGGAAATCTTTTTGTAGCCTAAGCCTGCTTTAAATTTCTCAATAACTTTATCCCTGACCTGTCTTGTGTGTTCTTTGGACTTCACGGTGTTGTTGCTCCCAATATTCTCTTAGACAACCTCTGAGGCCCTTACAGAGCAGCTGTATTTGTACTGACATTAGATTACACACAGGTGCACTCTATTTAGTCATTAGCACTCATCAGGCAATGTCTATAGGCAACTGACTGGACTCAGATCAAAGGGGGCCGAATAATTATGCACACACCACTTTGCAGTTATTTATTTGTAAAAAATGTTTGGAATTTTGTATGATTTTCGTTCCACTTCTCATGTGTACACCACTTTGTGTTGGTCTTTCATGTGGAATTCCAATAAAATTGATTTATGTTTGTGGCAGTAATATGACAAAATGTGGAAACCATCAAAGGGGCCGAATACTTTTGCAACACACTGTATATTGGTAGGTTAATTGTTATCCCCAAGCCCAGATTGGCTCTAGACATAATGGGCATTTGTTTGTAAGTTAATTGCTTGAATTATTCAGTATTAGGAACACCATACATATACGGTGTTTGACCCCCTTTCACCTTCATAACTGCCTTAATTCTACGTGGCATTGATTCAAGAAGGTGCTGAAAGGATTCTTTAGAAATGTTGGCCCATATTGATAGGATAGCATCTTGCAGTTGATGGAGATTTGTGGGATGCACTTCCAGGGCACAAAGCTCCTGTTCCATCACATCCAAAAGATGCTCTATTGGGTTGAGATCTGGTGACTTTGGGGGCCATTTTAGTACAGTGAACTCATTGTCATGTTCCACGAAACCAATTTGAAATGATTCGAGCTTTGTGACATGGTGCATTATCCTGCTGGAAGTAGCCATCAGAGGATGGGTACATGGTGGTCATGAAGGGATGGACATGGCCAGAAACAATGCTCAGGTAGCCCGGGGCATTATGCCGAATTGGCACTAAGGGGCCTAAAGTGTACCAAGAAAACATCCCCCACACCATTACACCACCACCAGCCTGCACAGTGGTGACAAGGCATGATGGATCCATGTTTTCATTCTGTTTACACCAAATTTTGACTCTATTGAGACTCATCAGACCAGGCAACATTTTTCCAGTCTTCAACTGCCCAATTTTGGTGAGCTCGTGCACATTGTAGCCTCTTTTTCCTATTTGTAGTGGAGATGAGTGGTACCCGGTGGGGTCTTTTGCTGCTGTAGCCCATCAGCCACAAGCTTGTGCGTGTTGTGGCTTTACAAATGCTTTGCTGCATACCTCGGTTGGAACTAGTGGTTATTTCAGTCAATGTTGCTCTTCTATCAGTTTGAATCAGTCGGCCCATTCTCCTCTGACCTCTAGCATCAACAAGGCATTTTCGCCCACAGGATTGCCGCATACTGGATGTTTTTCCCTTTTCACAACATTCTTTGTAAACCCTAGAAATGGTTGTGCGTGAAAATCCCAGTAACTGAGCAGATTGTGAAATACTCAGTCCAGCCCATCTGGCACCAACATCCATGCCATGCTCAAAATTGCTTAAATTACCTTTCTTTCCCATTCTGACAGTCAGTTTGGAGTTCAGGAGATCGTCTTGACCAGGACCACACCCCCAAATGCATTGAAGCAACTGCAATGTGATTGGTTGATTAGATAATTGCATTAATGAGAAATTGAACAAGTGTTCCTAATAATCTTTTAGCTGAGTGTTAATGCACAATGATAATCATATGGAGATCATTTGGAACATGGGTGAAGTTCAGTGCAAGCTTGTTTTTGGTTAATATTAAGCCATTTGAATGCTGCTCCTGCCTCTTAGGGTGTCTAATGATAATCATACTGAGGATTCACATTACACAAGTAACGAGAAATGTTTAGACAGGAGAGATGAATCTAGACATGCAGGATTCTGGTAGTTTGCTTCAAAAAGCAGATATAAGAGGAGAGAGGCCACTTTTACAAAAGAAATGTGTGCATCGGGAGATCATTAATACAATTTTTCATAATAGGCAATTGGATTTTAGCCTAGCCACATGGAAACCAATGCTGTCCTACTTCAATGACTAGAGATTTTCTCTAATAGATTTACATTACAAGTATGCAAGCACATAAGCACTGTACTTTGAAATGAAAACTTGGCAAATTTTCATCATAATACAACAAAAGAAATGGGAAAACATCTAAAATAGTATTGCAAATATGCAATTGCATGAATTTGATAGTTTGTGTGCGTAGAACGCATGCTTATTCTTTCAGCACTGCAATGTCTTTAATACCAGAAAGCTGTGCACTCTACAACAACGCTCTCCTGTGCCAGCCTGCAGAAAACATTTTTCATAATTGATTTTCATTTAAATAGACATCTGGTTATGCAAATGAAAATGCTTTATTTGATAGTCATCTCATGCTCTTTACACAGGTCTGGTAGGTGCACACATCATGCAGATCTCATTTCCATGATGTTTTGGTCATGTTTTCCCCATAACAAAAAGCAACGCTCTTAATGATAGAGAACACACTGCAAATTCTCCCTGAAGTACAGATGTCTTTGTGTCTTGTACAATAAAGTGAGAAAAGAATAAGGACTGTAGTAGAGCTATACCTGTATAGAAAAGATTCTAGCACACCTACATACAGTATTTCAGCCAGTTTCATGGATTGCACATTCAAGGTTTGCGCTCTCGGACTCTTCAATCTTTCTATGCACAACACAATGCAGCCCCCCTTCAGGGTATGACTCAGCAGATCCTCTGGTCTGACCAACCAAATCACGCCTCCGGGGTGTATGGTTCACCCCCCCCCCCCCCCCTATCGCCTTTCTGGCAAGCTGCTTTTTTCCTCCGTATTTCCTCGTTTTCCCAGTTCAGATCACCACCATATACATCCACATGTGAACCAAAAAGAAG
The DNA here is from genome assembly GCF_040937935.1 of Hyperolius riggenbachi. NCBI lineage: Eukaryota > Metazoa > Chordata > Amphibia > Anura > Hyperoliidae > Hyperolius > Hyperolius riggenbachi. The sequence continues at coordinate 306,395,193 of NC_090649.1, forward strand.
AAAGGGAAAGGGGGAAACCACTTCCAATTGTGCAAATTGTTTATTATAAAATTTTAAAATTCTTCAATAAAAACTTTACAGCAAATTTGACGAGCGTCTCATAGGCGTACAAAAAGGTGCAGGTGGGCCCAGTCCCCGAGTGGCCTCTCTATAACCATCTGCTGCCTAAATCGCTGCTGTCAGCCAAGACATTAAAACCAGCAAGGTATGCTGGCACGCTGACACGCTGCTCGTTCGAACGAGTTATAAAGGTGGCAGCCATTAGCAATTCCTCCTTTGCTGGACACCACCTACTCCACCAGTTTGCTGGATTCTGTCCCAGCAATATGAAAGGAAGGGAGGGGTTCCTCCAATAAATGTAAAATATTTTATATCATCATCCAGCTGAAAAAGGCTGCCATTTATTATTATAATTTAGAAAATAGATTTTATTTCTGAAATCTTGTATTTTTCATTTGGGTCCACTTTAACGATCTTAGCGGTATGGACGAGCTCAGCTCGTCCATCACCGCCGATGGCTGCCGCTCAGGCCCTGCTGGGCCGATTTTGATGAAATAAAGAGGAGCACACGCAGCCGGCACTTTGCCAGCCGCGTGTGCTACCTGATCGCCGCCGCGTGCAGCGGCGAAAGAGAGTCCCCCCAGCCGCCCGAGCCCTGTGCAGCCGGAACAAATAGTTCCGGCCAGCGCTAAGGGCTGGATCGGAGGCGGCTGACGTCAGGACGTCGGCTGACGTCCATGACGTCACTCCACTCGTCGCCATGGCGACGAGGAAAGCCAAACAAGGAAGGCTGCCCATTGCAGCCTTCCTTGTTACTTAAAAAAAAAAACTCCCGCAGCCGCCCTGGCGATCTTAATAGAACGCCAGGGTGGTTAAGTGACTACTATAGGATACACTTTTATCTGTTCATTCACTTTGTATACGTAAATTATAGCGAGCGCTTTGGTTTATATTTTACAGTTTCATGGATTACCATGTACTTTAAAGATGAAAAGTGCTGGAAAGAAAGCCTGGATACAGCATTCAAATAAATAGAAATATAAAGACTCTGTTTTATGAAGCCATCTCTGTTGACTCTGCAGTGGGGATAGCAAACGTGATCCAGAACACCTGGCCTGGATTTCTGCTATTGTGTGATAAGATATTGCAGCTCTCACCTGGAACATAGTAGGAGGTGCTGTAGGAAATTAGTGGTCTTATATACCATAAGTGCCTGTAGTGGGAAGTTTCCTTTTTTTTTTTTTTTTTTTTTAATACACTCAAGCTGTTCACATTGTACAACTGAATTAATAAAACATTACAATGCAATGTGATGATATGCAAATCATATAAACCCTATATTTAAATAATAGTACAAAGACAATACAGCAAATGCTGAAACTGAGAAATATTATTTCTTTTAAAAAAATATGCACATTGAATGTGACACATTTCAAAGAAGTTGTTATATTGGCATGTTTATCATTTCTTGTATCAATGCTCTGTAAATGTTTGGGAACTAAGGAGACCAAGGCCCATTTGCAATTAGTTTTTTTCTTCCGTGTTTTCTCCTAGGTGATAATTTTCCATCTTCTTTTTAGAATACCTTTTCAGGACTTTGCAACTGAAAAAGTACCAAAAAGTAGGTGGGAAAGTACTTCCAAAACTATTTTAAGTTTTTTTTTTTTTTTGCTTGCTGGTAATTCAAAAGGCATTTTATTGACAAGTTCGAAAATATCACTTATGAGAAAACTCAGGAGAAGTAAATTGCATATGGGCCCAAGTGTTGTAGTTTTGAAGTGAAATGTTATTCTAATCTTGCCTGTCATAGGATTTCAGCTGCTCAGCAGTGTGGGGTTTCCCTTGTCATATTTTTCAGTTCATAATCCCCAGATATTGTTAGTGGATGGCTAGTCTGGATTGCAGGAAGGCAAGCTGGGTGCCTGAACTATTTTACTACAGTGCCATGTTGTTGTAACACATGCAGAATACAGTTTGGCATTGTCAACTGAAATAAGCAAGTCCTTCACTGGATGACATTATATATTACTCGAAAACCTGCATATATCATACAGCATTAGTGGTGCCTTCCCAGATGGGCAGGCTGCCCATGTCAAACCATATCAAGATAGATGTTTGCTTGATAATAAGTAGACTGGTCCTTCTCTTTAGATCCTACACACTGAGCATTGCAGACTGCTAGTGTGAAGGATCAGTACCACCGCGGTGGGATACGCTGTATACCAGGGAAGGTACTAAGAGGATTGGGACCCTTGAGATGTGAGTGTACCTTTACGATTCTGGCCATTATATTTTTAATAGAATACATTTGGACACATTTGAAATCTACTGAGAGTCCTCCTCTTTGCAATCTCTCTTTGCACTGAGAGTGCGTACACAGGTGTGTCAGTGAGACCTCAGAAGAGGATTGTGCTTTTCACTTGTGCCAGCCTTGATTACCAGTGCTGTGGCTCATCACTACCAAAAAAAAAAAAAAAAAAAAAAAGAACATCAACCCAAACAGCAAAGCTGTTGGTAGCCTTATTCACAGACCCTGACTCAATGTCACCAAACAGCTCCCTCTAGTGGTTTGAGAGAGTGCTGATCAGCTAATCATTAGCTGCTAATGCAAACACTTGGACAAGTCTGCTAAAGGTGTTCAGGCTGAAAGAGAACCCGAGATGGGATTTACTTATGCTAGTGGGGCACATAGGCTGGTTGTGCACACTAACACCAGCCTCTGTTGCCCCATGGTGTGCCTCCAAGACCCCCCTGCACGCCGCTATACCCCCCACAGTGCTGGCGACACGCAGCGTTTCGCCAGCACAATGTTTACCTCTCGCCTGTCTGTTAGCACCGCTCCCTCGCCTCCTCCGTATCGACGCTACCCGCCGCGTCCCTTCCCTCCCGCTGATTGGAGGGAAGTGACGTGGGCGAGTAGCGCCGATACGGAGGAGGCGGGGGAGAGGCGCTAATAGACAGGCGAGAGGTAAACATTGTGCTGGCGACACGCTGCGTGTCGCCAGCACTGCGGGGGGTATAGCGGCGCGCAGGGGGGTCTTGGAGGCACACCATGGGGCAACAGAGGCTGGTGTTAGTGTGCACAACCAGCCTCTGTGCCCCACTAGCATAAGTAAATCCCACCTCGGGTTCTCTTGAAGCTCTGAAATTATATCAGGTAAGGTATGGCATCCAAGCGCAAGTCCATTCTCCAATGGATTTATGTTGATATTTACAGTACTCTACAAGCAAGTAACAAGAACTTTAGCTCTAAATCATGCCCTTGGCGTTACAAGCAAAAAAGTGAGAGGAATCTTTCATCATAAAACAAACAGACCATAAAATAAATCTGACAGAAATTCTATTCTTTATCACACAATCTAAAGCTAAAAAGAAAAAAAGTTTGGGCAGTTGTCAAACCTAACATTTACTTCTAATAAGTAATTCACAAGTTTTTACTCACAACAAAAATAATGCATAAAGATGCAAAGCATTCCTTCATGCCCTAGGTTTTCAGATGTGCCTCCAAAACCAGAAGCCTGGATTGTAGACAGGACAGATACTGTACAGAATACAATATTCAGCCTATGTCACAGGTAATTTACCTGTGTTCAGGGCCGTCATACTTTCACCTGCCAACCATCCAAGTATTACTAGGTGAAATCATCTGCAACTAAGCACATACCAGTTACAGACATATAATTATAATTATTAAAATATGTTAAATATCACTCAGTTACCCAAATTTCTACAGCCCTTAACATCCATCATTATGCTAATAAAATTCTGACAATATGTACAGTGATGTGAAAAACTATTTGCCCCCTTCCTGATTTCTTATTATTTTGCATGTTTGTCACACTTAAATGTTTCTGCTCATCAAAAAACATTAACTATTAGTCAAAGATAACATAATTGAATACAAAATGCAGTTTTAAATGATGGTTTTTATTATTTAGTGAGGAAAAAAACTCCAAATCTACATGGCCCTGTGTGAAAAAGTGATAGCCCCCCTTGTTAAAAAATAACTTAACTGTGGTTTATCACACCTGAGTTCAATTTCTGTAGTCACCCCCCAGGCCTTACTACTGCCCCACCTGTTTCAATCAAGAAATCGCTTAAATAGAGAAGTAGACCAAAAGCACCTCAAAAGCTAGGCATCATGCCAAGATCCAACTAAATTCAGGAAGAAATGATAACAAAAGTAATTGAGATCTATCAGCCTGGTAAAGGTTATAAAGCCATTTCTAAAGCTTTGGGACTCCAGCGAACCACAGTGAGAGCCATTATCCACAAATGGCAAAAACATGAAACAGTGATGAACCTTCCCAGGAGTGGCCGGCCGACCAAAATTACCCTAAGAGCGCAGAGAAAACTCATCCGAGAGGCCACAAAAGACCCCAGGACAACATCTAAAGAACTTCAGGCCTCACTTGCCTTAATTAAGGTCAATGTTCACGATTACACCATAAGAAAGAGACTGGGCAAAAACGGCCTGCATGGCAGATATCCAAGGCGCAAACTACTTTTAAGCAAAAAGAACATTAAGGCTCTTCTCAATTTTGCTAAAAACCATCTCAATGATTGCCAAGACTTTTGGGAAAATACCTTGTGGACCAACGAGACAAAAGTTGAACTTTTTGGAAGGTGCGTATCCCGTTACATCTGGCGTAGAAGTAACACAGCATTTCAGCAAAAGAACATCATACCAACAGTAAAATATGGTGGTGGTAGTTTGATGGTCTGGGGTTATTTTGCTGCTTTAGGACCTGGAAGGCTTGCTGTGATAGATGGAACCATGAATTCTACTGTCTACCAAAAAATCCTGAAGGAGAATGTCCGGCCATCTGTTCGTCAACTCAAGCTGAAGCGATCTTGGGAGCTGCAGCAGGACAATGACCCAAAACACACCAGCAAATCCACCTCTGAATGGCTGAAGAAAAACAAAATGAAGACTTTGGAGTGGCCTAGTCAAAGTCCTGACCTGAATCCTATTGAGATGTTGTGGCATGACCTTAAAAAGGCGGTTCATGCTAGAAAACCCTCAAATAAAGCTGAATTACAACAATTCTGCAAAGATGAGTGAGCCAAAATTCCTCCAGAGTGCTGTAAAAGACTAGTTGCAAGTTATCGCAACCGCTTGATTGCAGTTATTGCTGCTAAGGGTGGCCCAACCAGTTATTAGGTTCAGGGGGCAATGTCTTTTTTACACAGGGCCATGTAGGTTTGGAGTTTTTTTTTTCTCACTAAATAATAAAAACCATCATTTAAAAATGCATTTTGTGTTCAATTATGTTAACTTTGACTAATAGTTAACGGTTTTTGATGAGCAGAAACATTTAAGTGTGACAAACATGCAAAAGAATAAGAAATCAGGAAGGGGGCAAATCGTTTTTCACATCACTTTATGTCTCTATTGACAACCAAGCACCTGACATCGGACACTGGATCCACCTGTTTGGACCAGCACAGGCATGTTGATAGGACACAAGGGGACTTTCATAGGGAATGCACCCTTCCAAAAAGGTCCAGCAATAGTCTCTGCTAGCACAAGGCTGATTGCACATCTAACTCAATTAACAGTGTGGCACTAATCAAAAATGAGACACGCTGATCCTTAATTGTAGTCATACTGTGTTTATAAAGAATAGAACAGAATGATTCCTTCTACTTCCCTTTAGGCAAATATTGTTTTACAGGTGTTAATATCTTGCAGCTGAAATCCAGACAAATAGCTATTTATTATGATTTGTCCAACGTACCAAAAGATGCACAACTGTTTTCAACTATTCCTATGATTCAACCTGCTCTAGACCACTAGTTCTCAAATATCTATGTTCTGCCAAACTACGTTATAAAGTCCCTCCTCCTCCCTGAAGGTGCCCATACATTACCCGATTCTCCTGGCAGATGTGATCAATATTATAGAATCTGGCAGAGACCGATGTCCCAATGCGGCCGTCTGATTGTTGTTTTGATTGTTTTCTGGCCAAAAATCGATTAAAACTATTGCCTGAGCAGGCTAGAACAATCTCGCTTGGAGAAAATGCCAATGACAAATTTGCCAATGGAGGGGGTGGAGTTTCAAAAGAGTAATCCTTTACAGGTGAGCAAGTGAGCAACTGCCGCTGACACCCACTGATTCTGGTATAGCTTTAAAAGAACTTTACATTACAGGTTTTGAAGATTACAGCCTAGGTCCTGTAAAAAGGAACTGTAGTGAAAATAGCATAATGGATAAAATTGCTTATTGTTTATAATATTAATTTATAGATTATATAGTCCGTGTTTGCCTATTGTAAAATCTTTCTTCTCCATTCTCAAATGACATCTGCAGTTCTGCCAGGTGATCTGTACGTAATGTTTGTTACTCAGAGTTCTACAGTATGCACAGAGGGAGATCCCCCCCTGATGATCTATTCAAGAAAAGGTTTAAAGAGAACCCGAGGTGGGTTTGAAGAATATTATCTGCATACAGAGGCTGGATCTGCCTATACAGCCCAGCCTCTGTTGCTATCCCAAACCCCACTAAGGTCCCCCTGCACTCTGCAATCCCTCATAAATCACAGCCGTGCTGTGAGTCTGTGTTTACATCTGTAGTGTCAGTCTCAGCTGCTCCCCCCCTCCTGCATAGCTCCAGTCCCTGCCCCTGTCCCTTCACTCCAATCAGCAGGGAGGGAAGGGATGCAGGCGGGGACCAGAGTTCTGCAGGAGGCAGGGAGAGCAGCAGACTGACACTATAGAGATAAACACAGCCAGCTCTGACAAGCTGTTTGTCAGCAGCACGGCTGTGATTTATGAGGGATTGCAGAGTGCAGGGGGATCTTAGGGGGGTTTGGGATAGCAACAGAGGCTGGGCTGTATAGGCAGATCCAGCCTCTGTATGCAGATAATATTCTTCAAACCCACCTCAGGTTCTCTTTAAGTGGAATGAAACCCAGCATTTCTTCTTAGCTCTAAAAGATTATTTACAGCATATAATATACTAAAACAGTTTTTATAAGTAAAAAAGCATTCAAAGGGTTAAATTACAGGACTGGCTTTTTCTCCTGCAGGGGCAGCCGCATCCTAACTGGTGATAGCCTTATATTGTGTTTACATTCGTCACTTGATACAATTAAGTAAACATTCTCTGACTGTGCAGAAACTTCTGCTAGTGAGTCCTGAACTGAAACACTGCTCAGAAATCATTACTGGGTGCACTTACAATAGAAATACAACAGTTATGAATAAAATGCACCAGCAGCTTTCAAAATAAATAAACTGAACTTTTGGAACTTATAATTTCTAAATGAATAATAATACTTGTGCACAAAAGCAAATATGATAATTGTATTGGTTATAAAAAGTAGGAATACACATTTTTATTGAATATTTTGTCAGAGTTTAAAACCACTTAAAGATTTTGAATGGGAAAGGAGATATCATCTACTAACTGGAATGAAGTTAAATCCTTGGTTAAAGTTCCTCTTTAAAGGACAACTATCGCAACAAATGTAAGCAGTTAAAAGCTGACAGAACCGACAAGTTTTGGACTATTTCATCTCTTCATGTGGGATTCTCAGTGTTTTCTTTGTTTTCAACAGCATTTCCTGAACAGCAATTTAACTGCCAAAACAGTAAGATACCAGTCAGCCTCCCTACTCACTTGCACACTATTTGGGCATTTAGACTTAGCAACTGCCTTTCAGGAAATGCTATTGAAATCAAAGAAAAGCTTGAGAATCCCTCATGATGAGATGAACTAGTCTAAAACCTGTCGGTTCTGTCAGCTTTTAACTGCTTCCTTTTTTTTTTGCTATAGTGGTCCTTTAAAATAAGCAAGAGGTGGCTTACCTCAATGATGGACTATGGATAATGGAACAATACTGTTTAAAACTTAATTGAACACATTTACGTTTCATTGAGATTTCCAACTTGTTCAGGTCAATACAGTGTCTGTGCCTGTGGCAATGCTGAGAATGACTTTACGCATATTCAAGTGGGGATGGAGGACAAGAAGAGCAAAGGACAACACACAGAGATGTGTGGAGCCAGTATGAAGCCAGTATGAACATACCTCTGAGTTTACATTAGGTAGCTTGTCATTGGGTCAGGTGTGCTTTAAAGCAAACTTGAATAAAAAATAAACATATGAGATAATTAATTCTGTGTTTAGTACTATTAGTAAATAGAACATTCCTGGAACTTATGAGATAATTAATTCTGTGTTTAGTACTATTAGTAAATAGAACATTCCTGGAACTTATGAGATAATTAATTCTATGTTTAGTTCTATTATTAAATAGAACATTCCTGGAGTCTCTTTTGTATTTTCAGTTTAAAGCAAACCTGTGAGTTTAAAAAAAGGCAAAAGTTAGATTCCTAAAAATAATAACACCACTAAATGAAAGGTGGCCATACACTGATAGATTGGCAGCAGATTTCGACCATTACATAGATTTCTGTCAGATGCCTGTCAGGTCGATTCTGACAGGAATCTATCTAATGTGTGCCACACACTAGGAAAAGATTTCTAATAGATTTCACAATTAAATCTATTGGAAATCTATTGAAAATGCATTATTACACCATTAGATCCAATGCAACTCTATGGGCCACCACCTAGATTTTCCATCCTGTCAGATATATGAAATCGATCAAAATCGGCCACAAATCGATAGGGCATCGATTTGCAGTTGATCGATCAATTTGATCAAATCGATGACTGAACTCGACCAGTGTATGGGCCCCTGAACATAATAACTTGATAGTTATTATCTCCCTTACCTATTCAGGCATTGAGCAACCTAATTGAAATGCTACAAAAATACATAAAAACAAAGGTTCGCAGCTCAATTATAGGATAAAATAAAATTTATTATATCAGAAAAAAAAGGCACTCATGACAGCTGCATGCAGAGGTCTGCCAATAGATTAAAACCACAGGGCCTAGGGCTAAAGTTCTAGATGCATGAAAAAATCCAACATGCTGTGCTGCATAAAAAAAAGCTAAACTAGCATCACACACATATACAGTACATACATACACAGACCCACCACATTCACTCCCATAAAGCCATGTAGGTGAAGTAATACAATGTCCCACAAACATCAACAGAGCAGCCGTCTATAGCTATCATTGAGACTGATGAATGCTCATCACTGCATATTCATGAAGCAGTTTCACACTGAAATAATAAGATGGATCTCACCCAGTCCAAAGACCAGTCCAAGCAATCAGTTCTGTGGGTACCCACTCCTAATATCAGCTGTGCAGCAATACTCCAGTGCTAGAGCAGCTCCGTGTGAACATGGGATCAGTATTTCACCAGATCGCTGGCCTAGAGAGTCCATTTGCAGTGTGGTGTGACACTCGAGCCATGGCCCCGCCCACCAAGTTAGATTACTACCTCAGCTTCTCAAACCCTCCTGCAGCCCTTGGATCCTCACTAGAACGCTCCTCTTTTTCATGTCAGCTCATCTGGGTACGAGCACAGCGGCACTGCGCAGGTGCACGGACTGCCCAAGCCTATGCAGCAACATGGAGCTGCTCGTGCATGGGGGAAAAATCCATGCATGAGCGACTCTGTGTTACTGCGCAGGCATTGGCATCCATACACCTGTGCAGTGCGGCCACGCTTGTACACTAACGGGAGCCTGGCCGCGTTAACCTCTCTCATAAGCCGCGCTTCACAGATGGGAGTGTAGCAGCAAAGAAGAGGGTCTTGGCAACCAATGGTGGGTTTAAAGGGGGTTGTGACATCTGTAATGCATTCAATATATTTCATATCAACAGTGTCACAGTGTCCAAGCCTGGCAAAGGGTTAAACCTTTCCAGCTATCAATTTCAGCAGAACACAGAGTAAACTCAGCTGTGTCAAGCACCCCTGGTGATTGACCATAAATGAGTTGTTGTCAGAACTCATAAAAGCAGGCTCTTACCAGCCTGACAGTCTCCAAACCTCACACCTCTAAACATTGCTAGCAGCTTTAAATACATTCTTATCTGTGTTTTCCCACACAGCTGGTCTGACAAGGCACAGATGAACTCCCTATAAACCTAAAAGTTCATATTTCTTTATATTTCACGTGTTTCTAGCCGCAAGGAATATGCTAGGTGACCTGTCTTTACAGAAGTTAAGCTCAGTCTGGGAAATTGCCAGGTGGATTGGACCTACAGCAGCTGAGCAATACAAGCTTTCAGCTGCACTGTACAGTTTGATACTCATGTTTGACAAGTGTGAATTCATAACACCTTACTAATGCTCATATGTAATACATTTATTGATGGGACTTATGTGCACTGAAAGATCGTTTTCTGCCAGATTTCATCCTTTCTGAAAGGGGGCTGGGGCTTCCCCCTCTGGCAAGAAGGCCATCGGCTCTTATGTCAGCCCCTCTTATCAGGTTGTGGTCTTTAATGCTAGGTACACACCATACAAGTTTCTGATTTACCTGCCAGATCGATTATTTCCATCATGTCCATTCTGAATTTCAATCGATTTTTCGATCCTTTTTTATTCATTTAGTCGATTTTTTTATCGATTTTCATAGAACTTAAAGAGACTCTGAAGTCTCCTAAAATCCCACTTTTTATTTAACATTTAACTTCAACACTATCAGCCCTGCTTAAACGCTGCATCCCCGTGGCAGAAAGCTGTTTACAAACCCCCTAAATCTCCTGGTCTAAATGCGGGGATCGCTTCCTAGTAGAGGCAGAGCTTAGGGCTGTAGCTCTGCCTCTACTCGGATCAGTCCCCACTGATCGCCGCCTCTCCCCGCCCCTCTCAGTCTTCCTTCACTGAGAGGGGCGGGGGAGAGGCAAAGATCCGTGGGAGATTGACGCTAATGGAGGCAGAGCTACAGCTCAAAGCTCTGCCTCCCTGGGCAGCAAAAGCAACGACCAAGAAAGTCGTGGATTTTTGCCCCGGTATTAAGGAGGTTTGTAAACAGCTTTCTGCCGCTGGGATGCGGCATTTTAGCAGGGCTAATAATTGAATAAAAAGTGGGATTTTAAGAGGCTTCGGTGTCTCTTACTAAAATCAATCGAAAAAAACTATTTTAAAAAATTTTAAAATCGAAAAATGTATCGAAATTAAGATCGGACATATTGGAAATAATCGATCTGGCAGGTTTAGAAAATTGTATGGTGTGTACCTAGCATACGGGTCTGGAACAAACAGATCTCTTGGTCCTTTGTTCATCATTTTGTTGAATTCCATCTATCCACAGTCTAGCCGGACTCTGGCCAAACCGCAGTCCCTTGAACTATTTAGCAAAAAGACATATTGGACACAGGCAAACACGGTATTTTGAAATTTTCAGACATTCTTCATCATTCTTTCTTATCTGTATTTCTATCCAACTAATTTGTTCAGCTGCCAGGTATATTTATTCGGCAGTTCTAATGTATATTTTTTGTGTACAGTTTATATAATAAAACTAACGATTTAATCGTTCCAGTTTTACCCTTGTTACCTGATTATTGTGATCCGTGCTAGAACTCTGGCCTCAGAAGAGGCTCTCTACCGCATTGTCTCATCTTTAAAAAATTGTTTCTTTCTAGTTATGTTGCAAATACCGTATTTTTCAGACCATAAGACTTTTTCTCCCCCAAACGTGCAGGGGTCTTATAGTCCGAAGGTGTCCCTATGTGGCCTCCTTTGCCCCGCCTGTGTAGCCTTCTGTTCCCACATTGTGCAGCCTTCTGCCCCCCCTTGTGCAGCCTTCTGTCCCCAGTGTAGACCTATATATACTTACTGATAGGCTTGAAGAGGGGCAGGAGTGTAGACCTAGGATGAGCTTCTGAGCAGGGTGGATGCACTGATTCCATCTGTGCACTCCCCGGCTCCAACTTCCCAGGACTCGATTCAGCAGAGAGACGGGTGCGGCCAATCAGGTGGGGGGTGCTGCATTAAATGAGCCAATAACCACCGCCTTCTCTTCTAACTGGATCCGACAGTGTCAAGGGAGGGAGCAAAGCTCAGTCATTGAGCCTATCACTGCACTCGCTGCTACTGAGCAAGTGCAGTAATTGCCCAATGATGGAGGCCCAAGCCGTTCAGTACGTAAATATAGAGCTACATGGGGGACAGAAGCACACAGGCGGGGGGGGGGGGGCAATGGGGACAGAAGGCTGCACAACTGGGACAGAAAACTGCATAATGGGGACAGAAGGCTGTGCAATGTGGGACAAAAGGCTGCACAACAGGGAGACACAAGCGGCACAGGTGGGGGTCAAAGGAGGCCACAGAGGACAGATGGGACCCGGGAGGACACTGGACAAAGGAGACACAAAGGAACAGAGGAGGAAACGGAGACAGAGGAGACACAGGATGTCACAAATGGAGCAAAGGTGGACACAGGACGGACAGAGAAGGGTACAAGTGGTATAAGGGGAACACACGTACCATTTTTTTTCTCTCCACATTGTTTCAATATGGAGAGTGGTGGCAGCAAAATCTCAGATATTCAGCACAAAAATCAATAATTTTTTTTTTCACTGATTGTACAATGTATGGGCACCCTAACCAATTTTAAAAGTTTACTTTGCTCACACTGTATTCTCTTTCAGAAGCCTCTAGTGGAAGAGACCTGAATGGCAACTGTCCTATAGTAAGAAGAGATTGGCAGGTGTTTGTCACAACATCCAAAAATATAACAATTGCCTAAAAATAGTTAGTGCTTCAAATATATATGTAAACCTCTTTTTTTTCCTAAAATAGGACCCTAATTTTTTTTTACCTGGTCTGTGGTACTTTGCTGAACTGTGCTGAACTGTACAGTGCCAAAAGGATTGTGGGAAGTACTTTTTTTAGCTGTGGGAAAAAGGTTATCTCAAAATGCAAATTACAGAGACCTCCCATTTCAGATATGAAAGGGACACTGACCAGAAGGTAATTGAATCCTCCCTCCCTTTGAAGAGTTTACATAATGCGGGGAAGAAAAAGTGAGTATTACATTCCAAAATAATAGATTACATAAGTCCTTATGCTAAAAAAAATGCAGCATTCTTCGACCAAATAACACCAAAGCGGATTTGAGGTCCACATCTGAAAAGGCAAACTTCAGACCTATTTTGAAACGAGACACCACCACCTCACCCTCAGAAGTGGGTACTCACCCGTTATATCTGATTGTCTGCTAGATGGGTCCACAGCGTATTGAGGTCATCTAGGCCAACCCACCACTCAGGACACTCTAAAAAAAACCCGCTTCCTCTTGCACAGCTCAACGTAGCCATACCTCAGATGAAAAAACAAATATTCAGGCCACCAGAGCGTAAAGCCGTATAGGAAATTTTATATGAATAAGAGTGAACACTTACAATAAAATCACAGAGTTTTAGCGGGTTCTAACCGTATGTAGGCCGCTGGGTTGGCTTCCACCGATTTCCCTACTGCATCAACTTCCAATGTCATGTCTAAATCTCTCCACATCATCTGCACATTGACACAAAGGAGAAAATAAACGTCGCAAAGCCAGTCCAGCAGCCCACACGTGGGCTTGAGTGCATTAAAACTGTGTGTGATTTTATTAATTGTTTTATTGTATGTGTGCACTCTTATTCCTATCAAATTTCCCATATGGTTTTACACTATGGTGGCCTGAATGTATTAATCTGAGGTTTATGGATACATGTGAACTGTACAAGAGGAAGCGGTTTCAGCATCCTGGGAGGTGCTGCCGGCCTAGATGACCCAATGCGTTGTGGATCCATCTAGCAGAGGGTCAGATACAAAGGCTGAGTGCCCACTTCAAAAGGTGAGGTGACATTTTATTTGGTGGAGGAATTCAGCACAAGGACTTGTTATCTATATGAGCTACAGAGGCGGGACAAGGTCCTCCAGCACCCAAGGCTGAGACAGCAAAGTGTGCCCCTCCATCCCTCCCACCCATCACACACTGATTGCTTCTAGACTAAAAGGGCCACAGGGCCCACAACCTCCCCAACACCTTAATATCTAGTTATCTGGCTTGCAGTCACTGCTATGTATCCCCTTTTATTTCTTTCTGCTTCATACACAATTAGGAATGACAGCTGAATGGTGCGCCCCCTCCTACACTGCGCCCTGAGGCTGGAGCCTCTCCAGCCTATGCCTCGGCCCAGCCCTGATGAGCTATCATAATATATTATATAATGGACTTAAAGAGCAGTAGCGCTAGGTAGTGTTGTTTTTTCTATTTATAATACTATGGATGAAATATGGTCAAAGCTTTTTCCCTTTTCTCATAGAAAGCCAAGATGGAAAAGTTTTAGGGCAGTACTTATTCCACAATTTTAAAAGTGCAAACTCCTAACTTTTGCAGAACCATATGGCTGCCTGCAAACAAGACACTTTTTAGCAACCTTGAATACAGGCTTGTGGTGCACTGATGTAAATGTGTAGCGATTGGAATGACAAGCATGCGCAGCCAGAGCTGTACTAGAATCTGTGGCGTTCCTCCTCGCACTGCATAGAACACATGGCATGTGTCGTCCTGCACTAGCGATAAGCCTCCATAGCTACCAGCTAGTAATAGCGGAGCCCAGTCCCACCGCTTATCTCCGCGCCTCAGAGCTTAGGTAAAGCCATCATTTCTCAGCTATAGACATGTCCCGGTATGAATGGAGCTGCCGCACCTCGCACCATGTGGGTCCTGCTCCTGTCACACCTGACAGCTCAGGCAGGACGGGCTCCCGCACACATGAATGACATGGCCGGGCTGCCCACCATTGTCATGCTATTTACTCTGTGCGCTCGCAGCGTGCCCGCAGAGCGGGGATTGTGTCCGAAAAGGCGCCTGTCCCCCGGCGCTCGGGCGCTGCCCTCCTATCACTGCTGCTGCCCCGGGGCCAGAGCGCGTGCGCAGGGCGCCAGATTTGGCGGGAGGGGAGTGTCCCAATGTGCTTTTGTTTGAGGGGAATCTCTGTTTACAGTGTGTTTCTTATTAACCTGTTCCCTCCTACAGTCTCCTCCCCGCCCGCAGCAGCCTCCCCCCCCTTCTGCAACTCTGCTGAGACTTTAGAGAGCGCTGTCTCCTGATAGCAGCACACTCACCTTCCTGCACAGCTTGCCCTGACCTTCATGTGAGGATGGCCAGGAGACTCAGCAACAGGTAACTCATCCCAAGGCTTTCTCTGGACTCACACAAGCTGGACTTACTCTCTGCTGCCTTGCCATTGCTCTGCATACAGGTGCACACATCTGCTGGAACATTCCCCACAGGAGGCAATGGGAGCCTACAGATGTCACCCCTGCGGGACAGGACCCTGGCTCTGCTGGCTGCTGATCCAGGATGACCTCCTCCTCATTGCCAGTATAGAGTGTGCAGCATATGGCAGGTGGAGGAGAAGCGCTATGTCATTCATCCTTGTGCTGTGTGTCACTTCAGCAGCCGCTCGCAGGTGTTCTCTGGCATGCCGGGCAGCTTGTAGTGCAAGCAGCAAGTAGTGCACCGGACTGACCCTGCAGCAAGTAGTGCACCTGCAGCAAGTAGTGCACCAGGCTGCTTGAAGTGCATCGGGCTGCACCTGCAGCAAGTAGTGCTGCAGACTGCTTGTAGTGCACCACTAGCAGGTGTCAGTATGGTCACAGACTCAGTCACTGCTGTCCCCGCCAGTAGGGATGACTGCGAGCATATGGTCCCGGTGGCTTCTTTTTCATTAGGGGACTTTCCTTCTTAAAAATAAGCGGTGGTGTGATTATCCTGTGTGTGTGTCGGGCATCAGATCCCGGCCATCAGCTCGGGCTGTCACTTGTCGGCTCAACTATGCGGATGCTAAAACTAGGCAGGACTCCTACTGGAAGCGCTGCCCGGGGAAACCCATTGCTTGTGCGAGGACAATCGCAGCTGCTGCACCAGGTCTTCAGCAGCACATGACTGACTATCGCAACTTTTCTTCTAAAGAATTAATAAATAAATAACAAATACACTTCTGTAGGGTTTGTATAGAATAGATAATCTCCAATTTATGCTCTTTGCATTAGTGAGTGAGGGCTGCTGTAGAGCATCTCTGGGTGAGGCACTTGTCCTGTGCTAGAAGGTCCAAGTTGTAGAATTGGCTGATGCAGAACATACAGGCATCTACAGTCATGTGGCTCTAGTTTTGTCTTTTGCAGCAAGCTTGCACTGTTTTTTTTTTGTTTGTTTTTTTACATTATGTGTGGCTGTTGCACTGCTAGAAAGTTTTATATATCAGTTATCTGCTTACCCCATGGGTGTACTCATACATTGAAAGTAGTTGGTGGACTTCTAAGGAGGAAGATCAAGGTGAAGTGCTTTGAACTTGGTTCTACTGTTTTTATTACTTCAGTTACAACCACTTGTCTTCAATGGTCAGCATGACTCAAAGTTCATTCTGGATGTGAGTTGTGCCTGTGAGTTTGATGCATTTTGTGGTTGTCATTTAGTCTGGTAGAATGCAATGGACAGCTAGGTGGAAGGGGTTATTTACTTGTGTATTAGCTGGGTATCCACAG
Organism: Hyperolius riggenbachi; assembly: GCF_040937935.1. Taxonomy (NCBI): domain Eukaryota; kingdom Metazoa; phylum Chordata; class Amphibia; order Anura; family Hyperoliidae; genus Hyperolius; species Hyperolius riggenbachi. Next base: position 306,411,617 of record NC_090649.1, read on the forward strand.
CTTGGCCTATTTGTAAAAGTGACAAAACAACTGCCCCCACCCATCTCCCCATCTATCTTCCCTCTTCACCTCTTGGGCCATTGCATAACTAAGTTCCTTCAAAACTCATAACTTGCAGCCTACCTTACTCTAACCACACACTCTTATGAAAGTGGTCAAAATAATTAACCCATGCCTAGGATGGCAGCTGGAGAAGTGAGACTTGGAGAAGTGCAGCTGTCTACAGCAGTCTTTAGGCTGCATCTCTCTTTTGTTTTAAATAAAGTCTGCACTATCAAGACAGATGATCTCTCTCATAGCAGTTTCATTTGACATCATCTCTTTCCATAGAGACCCATCTGTTTTAAAACTTCATTTTTTTAACTACATGTTGTACCAGGGTATCTTTGAAACACCTGAAAGGAGTTTCCTGTTTGAAAATATGCCTTCCTATTTAATGAAACTTGTTTAACATCTGATTACAGGTCATTTTATCCACTTTTATGCACTTTTTTTTTGACCGGCACGATAACATTCTGTGAGAACATTTAGCATTCTCACTTGCAAGTGGGGAAGTCCCATAGGCATAAATGAGTCTGACCTAGTAATTCTAAAACAGCCTAAGCTATTTTGGCTAGTGGTCTTAAAAAGATCAGGCCAGATGCAGACAGAAAAAAAATACAATACAAATTATCCAGTATGGTGCCTATTGACTTTAAACTTGATAGCTCTGCAGCACTCTGGTAAAACAACTTTTGCCTTCTTTGACCATGAACTGTGGGTGTGTTTGCAAGTGTGTTTGTTTACAAAACAATGTGATAGCTGTGGCATCTGGCCAAACATTTCAAAAAGACATCTTAAAGATGTATATGATTTTATTTCTGGGTCAGCTTCAGCCTATTTTACGTAAGCATTTCATTTTTGTTGTTACTCAGCTAATACTGGACTGATAAGGTGCCCTCAGTCTCAGTTTTTTTTTCCCCCTTAAAGTGTAGAATTGGCAGTGATGCAGAGCAAGGCTGGCCATACACATGTCAATCACCTTAATGAAATAGAATGATGACATGTTGCTCCCTACAACATGCCCAGTTGATCAGCTATGGAGTAATGGGGCACATACAATGGCTGCATAGTGTTGTACTGATCCAAGCAGGCAAAGCTAGCAGTGTGATTGGTTCTCTCTTCATCTTCTACTGAAATATAATTGAAAGCGAGTGGATAAGGTGGTAAAATAGATCATTGGTATTTAAACAGTGGTTCAAATGGGCAGCAATTGTTCACTTGCCATATTGGGCCATTATGAACCCATGTTGGGTGACATAACTTTAGAAAATCAGCCTCCTTTCACCCTTCTTTTAGCTTGGAGTAAACTGTTATCGAAGTTGCATGCTAGTGCATACCATCAAGCAAAGAAGCAAGGAATGTGGCACATTTTTTTTTTCAACTGGGTTTGTGCATGGTATATATATATATATATATATATATATATATATATATATATATATATATATATATTATATATATATATATCTGTTATGCATGGGCCTGTCAAAACTTTCCAGTGGTACAGGCCCTTGTTTTGTATAGATTTCCTGAAGCCATGGAGAAGGTCATAGTGAGTCAAAGTGATGCTTAAGTTCAAGCAGTAGTGGTCACATTTCATGACCTATTATTCTTATAGATCTACTTGCCAGCAGCCAATTTACCCCCTTAGTTTGCAGCATTGTCATAAGAAATATAGGAAATGATGTACTGGTGTCCTTCGTGCAGATGTATTCTTCTACAGAAAGGTCAAAGCTTCTCCCATCTGAAATTCACAAGAGCACTAAGACAAAACTTTGGGTTGTCTCCAAAGAGTCGCAAATGTTTAAGGATTTCATAAAGCAGATAAAGAATCTCAGGGTTGGCTTGAGTAAATGACACACAATATCAGGTTCTTTTTACTATCCTTTAGACATTCAAGTTTATTTTGACTTTATTAGAGGAAAGGTTGCCAAATGTGCAATTTGCCACTCATCTGACAGCACAAGCAGGTCTGAACATGCAGAGCACTGAGCAGGCTGCCAGGACCTTTCTCTTGTATCTGTGGAGACCAAAAACAGTAGAACCTGTTCAGAGGATCAGCTCAGCAAAGGAACCAGCTACAAAACCTTCTTGTGCAAGATTTTCAGGAAGAACTCTCAATAGTTTTAATATAAATTTGTGGCAGAATCATTTAGAAAACTTGGCTAAAAATTATCTGATGTCATGTCTGTGTGTGTCTACAGCATATACAGCTCGGAAGAGGACGATGATGACATAGAAATGTATGAACATGATTATGATGGCATGCTGTCAAAGGGAAAACGGCACTTAGGAAAAACGCGGTGGACACGTGAAGAGGTAACTTCATACTTTATCATAGGTGATCTCTAAAGTTCCTTTGTTTCCTGTGCAATTCATATCATGGACTATAAGTGCAGTGACTTAATCGCTCATCTCTGCTCTAGGTTTGTTGTAGAGAGGTTGCTTAGAGAGTGAAAGGGAGTGACAGATTTTATGTCAACTGGCAACCAGTCCTCTGAGCTGTTTGTTTACTGATGTAATGTCATCTTTAGTTATACTGAAGTGGAGCAATCATAGCTGTACACTACTTTTAATAAATGCAAGCGTTAGCCAAACCTTTTATTGTTTGCACACTTTAGAGAAAGCAGTGAATACAGTAAAACCAGAACTCCCAAGCAACCAGGAAAAATATACCAGCCTTGCAGGATGCATTCATTTCTTTTACAATACATTAAATACAGTACAGTATACATTTAATTATTGCTAAAACCCAGGCACAGATATTGTTACATATATTTGACAGAATTCTATTTTGAATAAACTATGCATAAAGCTTTTATGAAAAAAAAAGAAAAAACATTGCAGCATGTTTACAAGTTCATAGATCCATAGTGAATAACATCTGCCTGCTCAGTCACCCTGAAGCACTCTCCCTACTTTAACAACAAAGCGGTGTTACATTAACCACTTCACCCCAAGGCGGTTTTTACCCTAACGGACCAGAGCGATTTTCACCTTTCCGTGCTCATCCCTTTCATTTGCCATTAGTTTAATCACAATGAAAGGATCTGTATCTTGTTTTTCTTTTCCCCACAAATTGGGCTTTTTGGGGTTGATATTCGTTTTCAGTAATTACTTTATTTTCTATGCATTTTAAAGGGAAATACAAGGAAATAATGAAAAAATACACTATTTCTCCAATTTCATCCCCTATGGTTTTAATATAAACACTGCTACTGTACATAAAACCCACACATTGTATCTGCCCATTTGTCCTGGTTATCACAAGATTTTAATTATGTCCCTAGTACAAAGTATGGTGACAATATATCGTTTGGAAATAAAGGTGTATTTTTTTGGGGGTGGGTTTTTTTTTCACGTGCAAGCGCGGGAGCGTGCACGCGCACAGCAGCAGCAGCACTGTCTGACTTATAAAAACGTCCTGGAGCCATTAAGAGGCTCTAGCAGGATTTTCTTATAAATCAACATGTCGTTAAGTGGTTAAGCTTGTCTTAATTTGTTTTCAATTACGGTATCTTATACAATAAAACACGAGTGTCCCTGCGTCTGTCCCTGTGTCAGTGCTTTGCGCTACTGTGCATGTCAAGCACTGACAGCCGTTGGGACAGGACGCAGGGCGGGCAGACGTGTGCGTGCGCACTGACTGGCGGCATGAAGAGACCTAGAGCCCGTTTTTAAACGGGCATAGGTCAACTAGTTTTTAACATAAATACAGAATTCTTGGTGTGGCTTAGTAATAATATTAGTCAGGCCTATTTTTAATAGTAACTTTCAAGCATCCAGAAACGACACTTATTCAGCATCAGCCAATCTCTGTCCATGCTGCATAACAGAGTTTACTGTAATTTATTTCACCTTAAAGCTCAAATTCCAGCACACTTATATTTGTAGTTAGTCAAGCAAAGCCCCCCTCCTCTTTCAAAAAAGTAAATACTCTTTCTCATCTATCTCCCAGCTGCCTGCCTCTTCCAGTCAGTCTGAAGTTATGACAGGCTGTCAAATGTATGGAGTCATGGCTTCAGCGTACAGAGCAATCACTGTCATTCCACCCCCTATATGCCCATCTTTTGGAAGGGAGGGTTATCTAGTGTGAGTGAGCAGTCAGGTGTCAGTTACCAAGGATCTAGAAACTGTTGAAGCAGGTTTCCAGTTTTATTTTGCAAACACTACTACAATGTTTTATGCATAGTTCAGTCAAATTAACGTTCTGTCAAATGTATATTACAATATCTGTGCCTGCACTGGGGTTTTAACAATAAATACATTCATCGCTAAATATTGTCAGAGTATCCTTGGAGTGCTAGACCGGATTTGATGAGGAATGTTGTTACTGCTAATTTTTTTATTATTATTTTAATTAATAAAGATGAAAACTTGGCTTTGCAAGCAACAATAACTTCATTTGTAACCTTATTCTGGGGTATAATTTCCAATTTAGCATGGTGAAACACTAGCCATTTCAGACCCATTAAAGTATATTGGCAGTTTGTTCCTTCACAATGTTATGAAAATGTATCCCCCTATAAGAATCTTCACTTGCCAGGTGTTATTTCCCTTCCTTCTGCCTTTACAACTTTTCTCTCTTCTTTAATGCTAATACTTCCTTACCTGTAGATGTCTTGTTATCTTCTTAGATTTGCATTATAGTGACACCGTACTATTACTTACTATTGCTTGTCCTTGCTGTATTCCAGGATGAGAAGCTAAAGAAACTGGTAGAACAGAATGGCACAGAAGATTGGAAGGTTATTGCTAGTTTCCTTCCTGTAAGTCATGCAACTTGTCTGTATGTGTAAAGCAGGCTGCTGTATTCATATAGTTGAAACAGTCCTGATACAGTAGTATGGGATTTTCTACAAAACATGTACCTGTAACAATAAATGTCACCGCCATGGATGTACTGGAAGTCCATGGCAAACAAAACATTTGAAATGTATTTTGATTTTGCTATTCTTTTAGATATTCTCCAGGTAGCAAGCCAGACACATAAAAAAAGTCTCTGTATAAATAATTTAGACAATCAAAATATTATAATAATCTTGGCAAGAACTTTAATTTGCCTAACAGGTCACATGATCCTTCGTTACTGATTCTTGAAGAGGCATGTTCATTTTTGAGGGAGAGTAAAAAATTATGGTGGGGAGGAGGGGGGGTGGTAACTGTTGATTTCTCATGGAGAGGTACATGTATACACAAATGGCTATATATTAAAACATAAAAACAAATTTAATAGTTTGCAAAATGAAATTCTATCAAAAAGGAATACGGTAACTCACTTATATTTTTCCCTTTCAAAGAACCGAACTGATGTTCAGTGCCAGCATCGATGGCAGAAAGTGTTAAACCCTGAACTTATTAAGGGGCCGTGGACCAAAGAAGAGGACCAGCGGGTAAGCCTACTGTTTGGGGGGGGGGGGGGGGGGGGGAGTTATGTTCCCGATGAAGACAGGTGTGTAAATACTTTAATTGTATTGACTTACACCCTGGTCACGTGACAGCAGTTGCTGCATTTATCTCCCTCTGCCAGAGTTCTAGTGGAGGAGTGCAGACTTTTGGGAGAAGAGGTGTGGCCAGACTGCCATGTACCACCTCACACAATCAGGATGTGGTAGGGGTATGGCAAAGACACCACTCAATCCCCTCTGACAGGATTTAATAGAGGGGGTGTTTCTGGCTGCAGACAGGGGCACAGTTTCAACTGGCAGGCTTCAGGGGAAAGTCATAGAGCCAGACAGACTTCTGGAGAAAGCATTGTGACAATAGTGGTCACATGAACATGTTGCAAGTCTTAAAATTAAGGAACATGTAGACTTTTTAAAACTGCTATTGTTATGTTACATGAGTGCTGGAAGGGCAAGGAGGGAGTTCACAAATTAAAATTTAGGCTGGACAGGGTTTTTGAAACGTGATGCCATACACAGCATCCAGTTTTATTTCACAAAGCAGAAAAAGTTAAACGTCCTTCTGTTTCATTGGCATGAGGAATATCTTTCTAGAAGGAACTTCGATGCCATGTTTTATGCTATACGCGTTGTGTTGCACACAGCGGTGGTGAAAAGTAGCATCGCAGATTAGAACTGCGATGCATACAGTGCATTGAAAATACCTGTATGCTTCATTTCTACTTTAAAAGCTCATGTCCAGTAAACTAAGGACATGTTGTACGTTACTCCAACTAAACCCACTGAACCCGATGTGAACATACCATATTCAATATAATTGCTTTACAGTGAAATACCATTATATTGTACGTTGCAACTGACACAGAGTGAAAGGACCCTAAAAGCTTCTTATCCTTCCTCACTATTTCCAAAAAAGACCTTCTTTAAATATAACATAGTAAAACATGTACAGACTATAGATGCCAGAATGCTTTATTTCCCAACCCTTGAACTTACGATAAACTAGAGTGGATTTGTCGATAATTATATTGTTGCTTAAGAAAGTGAAGATGCACTGTAAAGTTAGATTGAAATGCAAAGTGCATTCAAAGAGAGATTTCAGGACATTTCTATAAGAAATAAAAATTTTAATCTGCTATCTACTCTATTTAAAGGTGATAGAACTGGTACAAAAATATGGCCCCAAGCGTTGGTCGGTGATTGCCAAGCACTTGAAAGGGAGAATTGGCAAGCAGTGCAGAGAGAGATGGCACAACCACCTGAATCCTGAAGTGAAGAAGACCTCCTGGACAGAAGAGGAGGACAGGATAATATATGAAGCACACAAACGTCTTGGGAATAGATGGGCAGAAATTGCCAAGCTTCTTCCCGGGAGGTAACCATAAAATAGTATTGTTGGCAGATTATGCAGGGCTTTCTTTTGTTTGTTACTCATATTTCTTTATGAGCATGCACAATTGCTTTCCAAGCCTTTTATTCACTTTTCCAAAAATGTTTTCTGCTGTAAACTTGATCTGCTAGAACCCAATAAAATGTCTTTTTGCGTAAAATATTCACTGAGGTAGTACAGAGAGCTTTCGTTAAAACTATGCTTATTACAATGTCATCTGTTTTCAGAACTGCTTTGGAAGAGGCAAGGTCTGCATTGTCTCCTCAGCTAGAGGCCGCATTTTATCTACTCACACTCAGATTAACTTTATGTAATGAACATGCACTTTGCCTATTTTTCAGTTTCGTCTTTAGTTCACACTTTTTTTTTTTTTTTTTTTTTTTTATGTAAGCATTTATATGAATTGCCTTTTCATGTGCAGGACGGATAATGCTATCAAGAACCACTGGAACTCTACAATGAGACGCAAGGTTGAACAGGAAGGTTATCTGCAGGAATCATCCAAAACCAACCAGCTTTCTGTAGCCACAAGCTTTACAAAAAACAACCACTTACTGGGCTTTACAGCTCACGCCCCTTCTGCACAGCTCACTCCGAATACCCAAGTCCCAATAGACCATTTCTACTACCACTTGCCTGAGCCACAGAATCTAAGCACAGTACGTATAACAACCTACAGACCTATGCGTGCCACACTAATTAAACTCTACATTATTGTTGCTTAGCTTTTCACGACAAGTTTCTTCACAGGCTTGTGAAGGTGTATAATTGTAATTATTTAGTGTTTGTGTGTCAGTGAGTTGCAAATAATTCTGAGTTGATGCAGGATTAAGCAAACTTTGCTGCAAGAATTTGCATACAACATTTGCTTAGTTCTGCATCACCATATAGAGAGCTAATGTCCTTTTAAGATTGCTGTCATACAGATGTGATCTGATCTGCAACTGTAATTAATCTAGATTCACTTGGATGGAGCCTCAAATTGGAAGTGACGAACATCCATTCACCAAAACAGGAGGCTTCCATTCTGGACTTGCAATCCATGGGAAATATGGCAAATGAGTGTTTAAAAACATCCAATGCTATTTGGGGATCACACTTTTATAAAGGTGGTGATCAGGTGTTTGGCATCTAAAGTGGCATAATTTCTGCAAAAATAATGCCAGTCTCCTGGTGATCTATCACCATTGTAGATGGGTCTCTATGAGTTAAATTTGCAAATCGTTTCTACTTGTAATATGCTGATTTCCTGAGGGTGAAGGGAAGCTGTGTTCACTTCAAGCATCCACTAACATGGAGAGAAATTACTGAAGGTGTAACAAACATGCAAAATTCAAGAACTAAAGCCTGGTACACACATGCAATTTTGACTGGCCATTTTTACCACCTCCATGTAGCATGGCGGCCAACAGCACTATAAACAGATTGTAGAGGCAAGCTCTCATACTATGTGTAAGTGGTAAAATTGGCAAATCAAAATTTGATGTGTGTACCAGGCTTAACATAATTGCCCTGACTGCCCTGTGCTCCTCCTTTAGTAAATTGCCCCAGTCCTCTATTTATCGAAGCACTAAATACAAAAGTAAACTAAGAAATGCAAAATGCCATTACATAATTGTATGTTTGCTTTGAGTCCCTTTCTTTTGGTTCTCCCAAATGATCATAGTTTTCTAGGTTATTACAAAATATTTGAGTTTTATTACAAAGTAGGCTAGGTTTACAGTAGGAACTGATATGTTCCCTGTAAAAACAGGAACACAATGGAAAAGTTGTGTGTTATGTGGTGACACACTGTATGTACTGCATGAGGGTTCCGGACGTCTGTTTTACTGCATTGCACTGGATGCATTCTGAACGTCCCATAGACTACCTATTAATGCGACTTTCTTCCTTAAAATGCCTGAATGTGAACTTAGCCCTGCTTTTATACAGTTCTATTGTTCGCTGGACCACAGCTGTTAAGCTTCCTTTTGATTTGCAGTCTGAAAGGATATAAGAAGCATATATGTGTTCTAAGTAATGAAATGAGAAGTTAAATGCGAAGGATGCAAATCCTGTTTAGGGTATTTTGTGATGGTGGCAGAAGTGCTTCATCAAAATCAGAAAAGCTCTTTCATGAGGCTCAGGACACATTCCACCTCATTTGAATATGTGGAGAAGTGATGCAAACATTCATGCAAACCTTTTATTCCTGAAATAGGGAGAGGTTTTCACTTACTTAGGAGTCCAGCCATAACTATTGTATAGTAACAATGGGTGCTGTTTACAGTTTATCTGTAGGCTTATATGTGTAGCAGGAGAGAAAAGCAGGATTCAGCTTAAGCATGCAAATGACAGAGGTGTAACCAGCAATGTATACATAACCTACTACCCTACAGGAGATGATTTGTAAATTGTAGGAGACTGCAGCTTTATTTTCTCAAATAATAACAATGGATGTTTGTTTTCTTACAGGCACCTTACCCTGTAGCACTTCATGTAAATATTGTCAATGTCCCTCAACCAGCCACTGCTGTTGTCCAGGTACTTTTACTGCAATCTATTTATTTTGAATCGTACTTATTAGCTAGCCATCTTTCTCATTTGGTAGATTTCTATTTTTAAGCAATCTGTGCCAATATAATCACAAATTAGGCCGTTAAAATCACACTATTCTTACAAACTGACAGTCATGATATGTACTGTATATCTTCCAAAAGCACATGAGTGCTCCAGACAAATAGTTCATTTCTGCACTCTATCAACCCACAGTCAGCTATAGGCGGTATAGTCACCTTTTTATTCTGACCTCTCCTATGAAGAGAAGGTCAGGCAGGTTTTTATATGGTACTTGATTATGTCCAAATGTGTTCAGTGTTCCAAGGTTGGGATTGCCATTTACAATACTAAAGTAGAGGTGTGTGTGTGTGGTGGGAATAGGAAGGGCTCTATTTTGAACGTGCAGTTATTCTTTTAAGACTGAAGTTCTGCTTTAATCTCTGTGATCTTTCTTTTTTACATGTCAAAGAGACTCCATACATTGCTTATTTGTGGTCAGTGTGAAAACATACACGGTGGAAGGAAAAGCTAGGGAAAGGGGAAGTAATGACTAAGCAAGATTAGTGGAGTCACTGCTAGCGTGAGCTATTGTTATCACATATTTTAGATTTGGAGATAATCATTTTATGATGGGGAATTATTGGAACACAGACTTTTTTTTTTAGGCATTTTGAGTACAGTCTAGAATTTTATTGTTCTCTTGATTTGTTGATTGACTTTTATTTTTATCTTCAGAGACACTATAATGATGAAGATCCAGAAAAAGAGAAGAGGATAAAAGAATTAGAGCTTCTACTTATGTCAACAGAAAATGAGCTAAAGGGGCATCGCGCAATACCAGTAAGCTACAGAGCCATGCTGGCTCCTAATTGCATGTGTATTCTGCCCTGCATCAGTAGTTTGTATTGTCATTTGCTCTTTTCCATGTGATGATGTAGACCTCAACATGTGGTCATCATGTCTACAATATCAAAAGTTGTCAAAGGATCAACAACCTTAGCTGCAGTCTAACCCCTAGATGCGTCGTACAACAGTGCTTCATTAAACCTTAATATTTTTATAGGCTTTGCTTTTTTATAATTAAACTGTAAACAAATGCATGTGAACATCACGAAGATAAGAATCCTATTTTTAAAGGTGACTAAACATCTCCTTGTTATGTATTCACGAGATCTGAAGCCTACTTTAAACAATAATACCCCACAATCGTGAATGCTTAACCCAATAAAGAGATTTGTCTCTAAACATACTTATTGCTTTTTGCACATAAGGGCATCTTGCCTTTTGAGGGCATATCTGCAATAAGAACTTGTAATTTCATGATGACACAACACATAGCAGCATATTTCTGTCTGGCATTGATGAAAGGAAACATCTTGACAACTGTTTCAGAAGTGCAAGTGCTTTAGGTGATGCAAGAGATTTTATCTGGGCCATAGCTGTGTGTCAGACTACTTTCATTGTAAGTTCCTTCTTTTTTTCTTTCTTCTGTAAAATACAGAATCAAGCAGAAGACTATCCCGTATGGCAGAGCACAACCATTGCTGACAACTCTAGGCCCCATGGGGACAGTGCTTCTGCTTCCTATCTTGGGGACCCCCATAACTGTACGCCTTCTCCACCAATGGACCATGGGTGCCTGCCTGAAGAAAGTGCTTCCCCAGCCCGCTGCTTCGGTGTAAATTTGCTTATTCAGATGAAAAATATGCCAGAGTACTCAGAAGCGATGCAGTATATAGATTCCGTAAGTATAATTTATGTCTTAAGTGAAACTTTAAAAAAAAAAACTATGTTCTAAGCTAGAGTAAAGTCTATAGAAGATTATGTTCATTTGTTACTGTTTTAGATGGTTTACATTTCAGCCTGTTTAGTTAAGCCGGAGTTGTATTGTTTTTGTATTACCTAAGCTGTGGTAGAACCATTTAGCAACTGATTTGCATTCTTGTTTTTAGAATATAAGGACATTGTATATGACCGTGCATATGCTTATTTTGTTAACAACATGCTTGCTTTTCTTTTCCAAGCTTAAAACTTGCATGTTTTACGTTGGTTAATACTTTGGTACTTATTACAGACTTACTGTAACTCCATTCTATGAAGCATTACTAAATATTCAGCTTTATGAATGAAATGGATGTTGGAGAGCAGAAATGACAAGTCTTACTACTCAAGACCGCGAACAAAGATACATATTATGTACCCATTAGCAAAAACATGTGGCCATTGCTACAGGTCATCTGTTCTCAACCATTGCTTGTCCTACAATATTTTATAGCCTCTACTCCCTAACTGCCGCTTTAACATTTTCAGAGCGTAGCTCGTGCTTCTAGCTTCTAGGTCACTAAAATTCTAGTTTAGTTGTATACATGCATTTTTATTTACTGGTACATAACGCATGCAGGTTTTCTGCATTATTTTTTTCTTTATTTACTGCTTATGTTTTTTTGTGGAACCACATATGGTGGCACCTTGCATTATGTTAAAGTTGCGTGCCTCCTGCGTTGTTTCAGGATTCTTCTTCATGGAGTGAAGTCAGCAGTTATGAATCCAATGAGAAGGCAGACTGCTCACCCTGCAGTTCTCCCTCATGCCAAGACTCTGAGCCTCCGGAGGAGGCGGGCAGCCTGTGCAGCCCAGAGGTTATACACATTGCAGACAAATGTATGCTGTATATGGGTACATCCACTTCACCCCGTTCCCTAGATTCCTCAAAGTGCACCTTGTCGTCGCAGATCGTCCTGTGCAAAAAGAGAGGGCGCCTCAGTTGCCTGGCCAGTGGAGAGTGTGGTCTCTCCCCTATCAAAAGCCTGCCCTTCTCTCCATCTCAGGTAGATGAAGACTTCTGTAAAGCTCTCACTAATTCTTATAAGTCACAAAAGAATTAACAATATAGAAACTAAATGTTTGGAAACAATGACTAATTCCTCTCACACCCATCGATTTCACATTGTGATTCAATCACTCTTGAATATGGAAGTCTGAAATTAGTTTGCCGGTAACTAACTGGTGTTTTTGTTTTGCAATCTGGGGGAGGTTTAAATTGCTGGTGCTTTCACTCCGTTAGCTTTTGCACCTTATAACTTTGGTAATGGATTTCTATAACACTCTCTGCAACTGTTTTTCTTTTTTTCCACACTGCAATACTGCAATAACCAGTGCTATGATAAATGTGATGTCCCATTATTTCTGTGAGGAAAATAACCATTTACACATTTAACTTCCTTTTGCAGTTCTTGAACCCAGGCTCAGCACATGAGGGTTTGGGCATGGAGCAGCCACTTAGTTCCACGCCACTGTGTGCCTCTCACAAGGCTACAATCAATACGCCGCTCCACCGGGACCACACGCCACGACTTCATAAAGAAAATCACATGTAAGTGTTCCTACACTTTTATATGATCTCCTTATTCCTTCTGTCCATGTTGACTACAAGGAAAGCAACGGGGAACTTAAAGGGACCAGCATTTCTACAAACTTTTTCCTTTGAGATTTGGTGGGTAGAGTTGTCTGGTGGTATATACATGGGGGTATAAGGGTTAGCACTCTCACATTGCAACAATTGTCTCAGGTTCAGTTCCTGGCCTGGACACTGTCTGCAAGGAGAATGTATGTTCTTCCCGTTCTTGCACTCTACTTCCCAAAAATATGCTGATAAGTTAATGGGATACCCTCCAAACTGGCTTTAAATTATGGTAGGAATATTAAACTATGACTATTATGGATTCGATTGTGTGCTTCTATGAGGGACAGTTGGTGATGCGACTTTATTCTGTAAAGCAGTACTTTACTGTATCTAATAATTATAAAAACTACAATAAAAATCCACTACACTGTAATGCATTGCACATTGCCAAAAGTGGTTTTAGATTTAGTATATCTTTTTCTCCTGGGATGTATGCTCTGGGTTCAAGCCTATTCTGAAAACCTTTAAGTGAAACCTAAGTTGAGAGGGGAATAAAATACATTGCTAAATCCCTTGTATAAACATTAGTTGTTTGTCTGTCATGGTGATTCTTTGCCTTCAATACTTAAAAAAAATGACAGACCCAGAATAGGTATGCAGATCAGATGAGATCAACGGGTATCATACTTGTTCCAGGAGTGTGACTGAGGCACTACTAAAGCCAAAAGATCAGAATTAGAGACTGGCATTGATTAAAAGGAAATGAAAATGGCAGCCTCCATATTCCACTCAGTACATTTTTGTTTTATGTAGACTGTTTACTCTTGGGTTTGTGCGGCCATTCAGGAATGACATACTTTTATTTTCCGATAATTATAGGCTTAGAACACCGGCCATAAAACGATCAATTATGGACAGCACTCCAAGAACGCCTACTCCTTTTAAAAATGCATTAGCAGCTCAGGAATTCAAATACGGGCCACTGAAACTTTCGGTAAGAGGAATGACAGTGCTGATTTCAACAGATACAGTAAGTAGGCGGAATGTGCCTCATCACTCAACATTCTTTGACATTCTTTCAGCATCACACCCCCTCACACCTTGCAGAGGACCTTCAGGAAGTCATTAAACAGGAGACTGACGAGTCTGGCATTGTACCTGACTTCCACGAGACAGAGGAACCACTATTAAAGAAAATTAAACAAGAGGTAAGTGAGCCAATCTTCGCACAAGTTTTCCAAGATTATATATCTTTTATAATTTGTTCCTAGAAGGCTGTAAAACATTCTCGTGACTTTCTAACGTTTTCCTTGTGTTTAAACTGGGAGGAAAATGCATTTCTTCCATAAAATAGAATCCTCACAACTGCAAGGTAGTATGTTGTATAGGTTGTTACAGGGATATAAAATCAGACAGCAATATACACAGATCTAACGCTAAGACCACTTTCACCGATCTAACACTAAGACCATGTCAGTTGCTCATATCTCACAGAGTAAAATGCACTATAAATGTCTTTTTTTTCCCATGTAGCTGTTACTCATAGTTGGTAGTAAAAATCTGACAACTTTGACAGGTTTGGGAATTTCCCCCATGGATCCCACAAAATCTGTGTGTCATTCCATTGAATACTTTTGTAGATAATAACTATCTGTCCATCACAGTTTGGCCCAAGTCCAATTCTTATGCTTGCTCATTTTTCCTGCTTCTAACACATTACCATCAAGAACAGGTTGCTTATTTGCTACTTAATCTATCCAAACCCTTCATTGGTGACGTAATGATAAAATGAACTGGTTTCAGTGTTGAGGATGATTAGTGTAGCCTTGCATTTTTTTATTTTTTTTTAAGGGTGGCTTCCCTCAAGCTGTAAGCCTGCAACCTATTCCCACTATCATCAGGGTATTGATGGAAATCCCCGTTAGCAAGTTAATCCTATAAAAACATGCAAGGATTTTTTTTCTCGGGCACAGCAATTTTTTTAGTTTCAGCCCCAGTATAAAGTGCTGTGAACAGCATATAAATTGTCATTAAAATCCATTGGTATACTTTTCAGGTGGATTCACCGACTCATAAGACTGGCAGCTTCTACTGGGAACACGACAACTTAATGGCTCAGCTGTTTACACAACATAATGTTCTGGAAGATACTCCAGTAAGTCACTTCATGTTTACCAATAAAGATTTCTCTTTACATTGTGTGGAATTATGTAAATATTAACAGGACTCACAACCCAGTTGGAGTTCCTCTTAAGTGTTAACTGCTTCAGAATACTGCATTATTTTTGAACATTGAATGGTTAGAGGCCAAAGTGTATAGCATTTGATTAATATGATTAAAACTGCTGTCCTGGTAAAGTACACCTAATCTGAGAGGGATATGTATTTCCTTTTGAACAATACCAGTGGCCTGTTAGTCCTCCTGATCTTTAATGCATCAGTAGTGTCTGAATCACACGCCTGAAACAAGCATGTAGCTAATCAGACTCAGTCAAACGCCTGATCTGCATGCTTGTTTAGGGCCTAGGGCAAAAAGTAGTAGAGGTAGAGGATCATCAGGACAGCCAGGCAATCTGCATTGTTTAAAGGAAATAATTGTCCGCCTCTATATCTTTCTCTGTTCACGTGTGCTTTAACCTCTCTGCCATTCATTACCCCAGGATTTCTGTACAAAAAGTGATCCAATTAATTTTCATAACTTTTTTCCTGTAACTTGCCAAAATGTGTCAAACAAGGGTCTAGTATACAGTGCAGGAGAGTATTAACATGTATGCAAATCAGTACTGTTTACAGCATGTTTTGTATTGACGTGCATAATTGTTAATACCGCTAGGAAGGATAAACCTCACCCCCTCCAGAAAAAAAAAAAACAGTTGACTGAGCATATACACTTAAGTTATTCCTAATAAAAATCATGTATGTGTGATTCCCGTGGCACATTATTTGCAGCTTGTGGTCACATGACCACTACAAGGATACCATCTCTGTTTAGCATTAAGTCACACTTTGGAAAGCCTGACTTTATGTAGTCAACAAAAGGTAAACATACCAAAGCTGTTATTCCCTAATAAATGTGTCTCTGCTCCAGTTTACATGTCCACTAGCCTAAGTTATAGTCTGGATCCAAATATGCTATTAGAAGATGAGCTCCCGGCTAAACTTTTTGGGGAACACGGTCTTGATTTTACAAAAAGCTTTCAGGGTTAAATGCTGTCTTTGCTCCTTTGTTGGTATGACAGATATTCCCTGGGCTTAGAAACAGAAGGCTTATGGTGGCCACTAAGGATCCATTTTTTTTTTAATGTCCAATATTTCCAAATCTATGTACAATGGTAAACTAAGTGAATGTATTGAATGGATTCTTACGGCAGTCTCTTCCATTACATAGAAATGGTAAGATTAGACAAAAAAGATTGGATCATAATTGGGCACCTTTTAAAATGGACCTATAAGTCCAAAGTGAAGCGTAGGCTGTCACTGTTGCACCTTTTTAGATGCCCACTTTCACCTCCCGACCATGGACTTTAAAGGCTGGGATTTGGCTATGACCTGTCTTTTGGGGGTTTTGTTAATGTTTAGAGACATGGGCCCTTATTCAATTTACTTTTTCTTGTAGGAGATCATTTTTTTTATCGTCTATTTAAAATTACGTTTCAGAACTTTGCAATTAAAGTACCAAAAATAGGTGAAAAAGTACTGTCAATAATTTTTTTTCCTTGCTGGTGGCTTTAAAAGCATATGTGAAAATATCACCTAGGAGAAGACATAGGAGACAAAGTGAATTGAATAGGGGCCAAGTTCTCTCTTTCCATGGCCATGTGAGAGTTTTTCTGTTATATTCAACCTACAGAAATGCATAAACTTGTAATAGTGTGGCAGGTGGTGAGAGATTGGAACTGTATCTCACTGCTGGAGGTTCACTGGGAAATGAAAGCAAATTATGTGATTTAGCTTCTACCAGATAACCACTTCTAAGTAGACTTGGGCATTGTATTCAATGCAGATTATATTGTAACTATACCAGGATTTCTTTATATCATCATTTTTTGTATCAATTTTGTTTTAGAATCTTCTTACCAGCTCGTTGCTGATGAAACCCATGTCAGAAAAAGATGATAACAGACTGAAATCTTTGACTGCTCAAAGACACAGATCACTTCCAAGCCCATTACAGGTAATTAGTTACAATAACAAACGGCTCAGACAGGGAGTCATCCATTCATATTTTTCCCTGTTTGGATGCATTATTGATCAGGGATTGGTAAATTTTTGCTAAGGGAAGGCATTAACAATCCTATGAAGTTTGAACATAGTAACTGAAGAAACAAAGTGCCAATTATGAAAGTATCTCAGTACTGTGAAATGTATTGGGCGCACTGAAGCTCATTTACAAAGGGAGATTTCCAATAATATCCTTTAGAGACAATTCAACTACTGTTTAGCTCAGAGTTCCCCCAACCCTGTCCTCGAGGCCCACTAACAGTACATTTTGCAGGAAACTACAAACATTCACAGGTGAGGTAATCCTCAGCAGAGCTGATCACCACTGTGTAATTTCACAAAACATGCACTTCTGGTGGTAGTTGAGGACACGGCTGGGGCACACTGGTTTAGCTGGTTATCAGTTTACAGCCATCCTGTAGTTTGATCACATGACTAATCGGCTGGGGCTATCACAATGGAAATTGACATTTTAATCTATTATTGGGTGTTTAGAATAAAATGTTTTTTAGTTGTATCCAACTTTTGAATAATGTAGATATGTTTGCATATTATCATTGTGATTGAAATGTAAGGCCCGGTTCACACTTGCGGTTCTCTGCCAAACGGACCGGATGACCTGACCGGATCGGAACCGTACGGTTCTGATCCGATCCGGATCCGGTCAGTTTGCATCAGGTGTTCATCAGGATGCGATCCGGAGCCGTTTGGCAAAAGATAGTAGAAAAGGAATAAAAATGTTGGGGTCTGGGAGGTCAGCAGAAGGTGGACCTGTGGAATCAGGCCCTCCGCTGTTTAGCACTCACCTCCACCTCCGACATACTGCCAACATCTCCAGCACGTTTAAAATCACTGCTGCTCCACTCCAAAATGCTTGCCCATGTGTCCCCATCCAAAATCGCCGCTTCAATACGCATAGGAAGTGGGGTAGAACATCCGGATTTTTAGCCAGTGTGTTGTGCGCTCTCCGGTTCTCATAGCTTTGTATTGGCCGGATGGTGCAGTCCGGCTCCGCCCCGGATACGGCTGCCGGAGGAGCCAGACCAAAAAATAGTGCATGTTGGAACGGACGCCGGAGTCCGGTCCGGCTCCGGTCCGGCAGAACGGACGCATGTGAACGGACGCATAGGCTTTCATTGCTATGCCGTGCGTCCGTTCCGTCCGTTCTGCAAGCGGTCCGGCTCCGGCACGGCGATTCCGGACGGCCACCGCTAATGTGAACCGGGCCTAAGTATTGAGAAGTGGGATGAGTAATTTAGGAAGGATTTATGTCTGGAAGCATTTAGTACTCTGTTTAAAAGGAACCTGAAGCGAGAAGTATATGGAGGCCGCCATATTTATTTCCCTTTAAAGAATACTAGTTTTCTGGTAGCCCTGCTGATCTATTTGGCTGCAGTTGTGTCTGAATCACACCAGAATTGACCATACAGTGAATATTGTCAGACTTGACAAGTGTCAGACCTGATCTGCTGCATGCTTGTTCAGTGTCTACGGCTAAAAGTATTAGAGGCAGATGATCAACAGGATAGCCAGGCAACTGGTATTGCTAAGAAGGAAATATGGCAGCCTCCTTATCATTCTCACTTCAGGTGTCCTTCAATGCTGTATGATAGATATACATTATGCAGTCTAATTGTCCTGTTCACACATCAGATAAAGGTTGTTCCACATCTTAGAGAAATATTGTGTTGTACAGCAATTGGTTAAAAAATTGTAACACAATGTCTTAAAATGTGAACGATAACCAACCAATATTGTGTGTTTAGGCTGATCCCTCCAGTGGATTAATTATTACTGCGCAGATATTGTGTAGTCTGATGTATACTAATGCTGTTCAAACCATATTTAGTCATACTAGTTCCAGAGCACATGCAATCAAAATGTTAGTTTAGTCATATTTTTCCTTCAGTTAAACTCCATAGACATTTATCTTTCTTTCAGCTTTACTCGGTAAATAGTAACATCCTAGAAAACTAGTAGAAAACGTTCCGGTCACAGATGTATTTGCTTTATTCTAAAACACCATTGCATGACGTCAGTAAAAGTGAAGTATTTGACTTTACAAAAAGACACAATAGTTTTCCCGGGAGCAGTCTACTGTGTGTTTTATCCATGTGGGGAAAGAGAAAGTGAAAAGCAGTTTACCTTACTTTTACTCCAGATCTGATTAGGAAGAAAATCTCTGATTTTCTCACACTTTACGTGGAGTGGGTGTTTGCTTAATATTTCAGAAATGAATATTAATAAATCATTTTCTGCAGCGGGGAGGCTAGGCGAGGTTATTGGGAACAGGATGTAGGAAGGTTCTCAGACCTTTTATCAAGGAGTATAGGTGATATGACAAACAATGATATATAGATGTGGGAAGCTGAGAGGATAGTGAGGTCTAAAGTACTGTAAATGTAGACAAGCTGGACATTAAGTAGTTAGAGAATTATTTAATTATTTGGTATACTGTATATCTTACACCCTTTTCTGATATCTTTACCACACCCTGAAAACCACTGTTGATTAGAGAAGAAATCTGGACAAACTATTTTGCCTAGTCACTGAAACTGTCTTTCCTACCCAACTAATTTAATGAATGTAACAAATGAGCCAAGACTTAATATAGAGCTCCTTAGCAGACTACGGTATTTCTCTGTGGCTCCGAACCTCGCCTGAGTGGTCTGCAGATCATGCTTTATTCCTGGGCTATGGGAGGTTGCAGTTCCTCAGGGGTGTAATGTGAGCCTGAAAGCCCCCCCCCCCCCAGCAAAATACAGCCAGCAGGGCCCTCTCTGTTTAGTCTGTTTAGCATGACACCCCCCCCCCCCCCCCCCCGCCCCCCAAAGATTGCAGTGTGTACAGGAATGGAGGCACTAGGGGCCCAGTCCTGTGCAATGTGAAAAGCAGTGACTGCATCATACATTCATGTCCTTACTGCTGTCTTTACTGTGCAGCCAATCTCCGTGTGGCTTCTGATGCATGTCACATGATGAGAGCTGCAAGGAACTAGGCTGCTACAGTTAAGAGAGAACGGACTTGACACTCTGTCGGAATAAGGTAATGTATGATGCAACCGCTGCTCTGCACCCTCACAGGACCCCCAATAGTGATAGTAAGAACTATTGTTATGCCCCTGCGTGATAGTACTGAAAGTTTCAAGGAGCGTGTTTGTGATGCTCAATTTCAGATGTTTGTATTGTTCCTCTATAATAAATTCTGTTTTGATAAGTGTAGCTGTGGGAGACTAAATGGAGTCCTGCATTAAAGGGTGTGTACTTGTAAAATAAATATAGTAAATGTAGTTGTTTCCTAATCAAGTAATTGTAAGGCATTGAGCTAGATTTATGGCAGACAGCACTCGGCTCAGGCGGCCATTAACCCTTTAGCAGCCAAAAAAGACTTTTTTCCTGCCGCTGGGGAAGTGTGCCTTCCCCAGCCTGGCAGGTTCGGCAGGGTAGGGGTGGCAACAGGGAGAGCTGATACATACCTAGCTGGATCGTCTTCTTTTTCCTCCCCCACCGCGTCGATGAACTCCCAGCAGCTATTCTTGGTTCCAATCACATGATATTACATGTGATCGGGATCCTGGAGACCATGTCAGCTGTACAGCGCCACCCAGTGATGGAAATGTCTCTTCCATCAGCCCTCTTCTACCACGGGGTGACACTGTAACGCTGAGACAAGAGCTGCGGAGAGTTCAGAGCCACAGGTGGAGGAAGAGAAGAAGCCATCCAGAGCAGGTAAATATAACACCTCGCGTTTGGCTGCACTAGGCAGAGGCCTCACACATTTTTGTTTCAGCTCAAACTGATTGATGAGACTTAATCAGGAAAGGCGTGGTTCATCAGGTAGAACACATTTCTTTATATCTCAGTCCATCCTTAACACTGGCATGGATTTGGTCCTCGAGGGCTGAGTTTGACACCTGTGCTCTAGCGTGTGTATAGGTGTCCCCTGTGATTGCCTAAACATCTGGCATGCAGAATCTTTAAGGAAAACAGTACTTGATGAACCCCCCTCCCCAGCATACTGTTCTCCTCGTTTTGCTCACCAGAAGCCACTTTGTCATGGGCTATGTGTAGTCCCTCATACTCTCTCCATAGCAAAATCATTATTTTATCAATGTGGAGCAGATTTAATATATTTATATACTTTTACCTTTAAGTTTGCTAGTTTTAAGCCAGGGCTGTGGAGTTGGTACAAAAATCCACCGACTCAGACTCCGACTCCTCAGTTTAGGATTCCTCTGACTCCAACTCCTCGACTCCGACTCCTCTAATTTGCATATTACAATCTTGTTGATTGAAAGTATGTAACATGAAATTTGTCTCTTAACTGCCAATGCTTAGGAATTTTAAAAGACAACTGAAGTGAGAAGGATATGGAGACTGCCATATTTATTCCCTTTAGTCATAGACTAAAACTAGTCCTTGGTAAGAGTACTTGTAAAAGGTACAGGCCGGAACAAAGAACATCTATCAGGCCCTAGGCAATGTAACTGGGTACATGTAAGAGTGATGTGCAGGTGCTCTGCAGGGGAATAAGGAGATTCTTCCTCTATTACACATTCTTCATGCACAATTTGAACCAGGTTTATGGGTGATAGACAACACCTCTGTGTTCAATGTGCACAACATTCTCAGTGGATTCCCTGCAGCTCTGTGGAGTGTGCATATGTAGAGTATAGTACTACTGTGTAACAAAGTAAACCTGAGACAGATGAAATTAAAGTTTTATACATACCTGGGGCTTCCTCCAGCCCCCTTCAGGCTAATCAGTCCCTCGCTGACCTCCTCCGCCACCTGGATCTTCTGCTATGAGTCCAGGTACTTGAGCCAGTCTGGCGTAGTGCGCATGCACACACACTCCGCCGCTGGGAGCGTACTACACCTGCGCAGCATTGTTGCGCAGGTGCAGAACGCTCATGGCTGTGGAAGCGGCATGTGGCCGGACTGCGCTGACTGGCTGAATTACAAGGACTCATAGCAGAAGATCCAGATGGTGGAGGTGGACAGTGAGGGACTGATTAGCCTGAAGGGGGCTGGAGGAAGCCCCAGGTATGTATAAAACTTTTCTTTTCATCAGTCTCAGGTACCCTTTAATTTGTAGTCACCAAACCAAATTTTAACAATATATCAAATAATTTGATTTCATGAGGAGTCCTGGGGCACCCCATACATACATTTGCATAAATCAGAATCAATGCAGAATTATTTCCATCTCATTGACCATCTCTATTAGTGACACGGCTACACATCAGGCTTTATACTTACAGCATAGATGTTGTTTAGTATATATAAGAGATTCCTGTGTACACATCAGATGTGTATATCTGACTTTAAAAATACGGGGACTGCTTTATTGAAGCAGCACAAGTAACTAATTTTGATTGGTTTATTTCATTTTTGTGGACTAAGCACAGCTATTACTGTATATATAAATTATTTATGATGACTATTATCTGAGAAATAGAACATTTAATCATATTTTCTATTTTAATTACAGTTTAAAGGGAACCAGAGAGGATGCAATATACATACCTGGGGCTTCCTCCAGCCCCATACACACGGATCGCTCCCACGCCGCACTCCTCCGCTGCCTGGATCAGCCGCCACCGGGTCCCGTCATTGCCGCAAGTCGGCCAGCGGACGCGGCCAATTCTCCGCATCACAGGGTGCTCTCCCCATACAGATACGCATGTGGCTGTTAACTGCGCAGCCGCATGCGTACATGTATGGAGGGAGCCCCTGTGATGCGGACAATTGGCCGCGTCCGCCGGAAGTGACGGGTCCGGTACCGGCGGATCCAGGAAGCTGAGGACGGCGGCATGGGAGCGATTCAGGCTTATGGGGCTGGAAGAAGCCCCAGGTATGTATAAAATCTTTTTCTTTTTTCACCCCCCCCCCCCCCCCGTTCCTCTCTGGTTCCCTTTAAATTCATTAGGAGTCGGAGTCTGAGTCGGTGCATTTATTTTCCGACTCCAGGCACCCAAAATTGCTTCGACTCCACGGCCCTGTTTTAAACTATGGCTAACAGGCTAAAATACCCTTAAGAGTTCTCCGATTTTGCTATGGTTATATTTTTGGCAGGCATATGAAAATCCAGTTTCACTTATATTAAACACTGATTACCATTCAAAATATCATAGTTGTGTTGCAGGGGTTTATTCTTGCCCCTACTACTTTTTTCTGAAGGTGAACAAAAAAATGGTAATATCAACACGATCTGAACACTGAAATATATCCTCTTTAACCACTTTGAATCCCTTGCTACGCTTATCTACTGCCCACAAAACTTCATCTGAAGCTCAGGGGAGTAGATATGCGTACTTGTGGTAAACCGTGTGCTGTATGCCCAATAAGCTATCTGATTATGTATATAGGGTATCATTTTACCGTGACAAGTGAGAGAATAGATTTTGTGTTTGACAACTGAGGGCTAAGTCATGTGATTTTTTTTTTTTTTTTTTTTACCGGAAAACTGAATGAAAAGCAATAAAACTGTTATTTTCATGTACTCTATACCCCTAAATAAATACTTGTAAAAAAAAAACAAAAGTGACAGCATTGAAAAGAGAATACATAGTTACCCTAGGGACTTAGCTTTTAAAATATGTATGCCATGAGAGTGTATTACTGTTAATCATGAAGATAAGGGCTTTTAATTACTGATAGAGTACAATGAGAAAACAAAAACCACAAACCAGAAACTAATATATTATCGCCATACATTGTACTAGGAACATTATTTAAATGTTGAGATAACCAGGACAAATTAGCAAATACAATGTGTGAGTTTTACCTATGGTAACATTGTTTATTTGAA
Organism: Hyperolius riggenbachi; assembly: GCF_040937935.1. Taxonomy (NCBI): domain Eukaryota; kingdom Metazoa; phylum Chordata; class Amphibia; order Anura; family Hyperoliidae; genus Hyperolius; species Hyperolius riggenbachi. Next base: position 306,435,429 of record NC_090649.1, read on the forward strand.
AACTATAGTGGATGGAAATGGAGAAATAGTGTATTTTTTCTTTTTTTTTTTCTAATTTTTCCCTTTAAAATGCACAGATAATAACATAATTACTAAAAGCAAATATCACCCTCACAAAGCATAATTTGTGGCAAAAAAAACAAGATATAGATCATTTACATCTGATGAGTAGCAATAAAGTTATTGGTGAATGAATGGGAGGAACGCTGAAATGTGAAAATTGCTCTGGTTTTTAAGCAAAAAACCCTGTGGTTAAACTGATATGAGTGAAAATGCAATGTGCAGACAAATACTATACATTAGAATCTCTTTATAGTAAACTCCAAGGGACCAGGCGATATTACTATATCAGAAATTGTAATACTCAAGCTCATAAAGAATACTATAGTACTGTATCTTAATTCAGTGAATAATTGGGAGCCTTTTTTTTTTTTTTTTTTTTTTTTTTTTTTTTTTTTTAACGCTTCAGCAAGTAAGCAAAGACAGCGTCTAAGCTAAATCAAAATACAGTGTTCAATAAGCAGGGATTTGCATGCAATAATCATGCAGCAGCTTGCACCAGAAGCATAGGTGTCACCAGTTAATGCAGGTACAGTACTTATAGTGTGCTCCTCAGTGCAGATTTCTGAGCAGCCCGAATTATGCTGTAGCGTAGCCAACGCACCAGAAAGCACAGGTCTCACCAGCTGGTGCTTTTGAGGTAATCCTAGCAGGGCCAGGGTAGCGTGCAGATAAGCAAGCTTTGCAGAATATAGGGCACATAATATATGTTGTACAGCATCCTCATGTATTTCCACAGAATACCTGAAGAAATATTCTGTAGAAATTAACAAAGCTACCGTGTGTAGCCTAGTCCTTTCTACACAAAACACTGCTCCATACTCCTAATTGTTTCTATACACCAGCTCTCCACATAAGTCTTTCACCACTGTTAGCATGTAAAGCGTGAGGCTAGGGTCACAGTGGTTAGCTGCATAACGTATGCATTATGTGTGTGTGAACTGCAATAGATAATAGACTTTAATGCAAAGCCTGCATTCAGCGAGTTACAATAACGTGATCAGTTGCAATGTAGTACTGTGAAAAGGCCTATAGAATTGCATGGGCAGTGAGATGATATGCAGAATTATTATGCAACACAACTGAGCACTGTGAACTGGGCCTAATAAACACTACAATTGATTTTACTTCCACCTTTTTTCCAATATGACTGAAGTGCAGATCACATTTTTCTTTTTCAAGAAACGCATGTCAAATAAGAACCTCCCACAATTCAGTTTTGTATGGTCTCTGAAGCTGAATCACATGCTTGTTGCCTGTAGCCGAAATTGACTCCAGTGGTGCTAACCACCAAGAATGAATAGTTCAGCCATTCACTGTACTATACAATAATAAATGATATTCCTCCTTCTACAGAAGGATGACTTCATTGTGGACACAAACTACTGTGAGCGCCCTTTACCACTAAAGTCCAAGCTGAATGTTACAAGCCAATACTGTGGGCATTTTATCTAGTGATGAACTCCATCAAAAAACGATTTAGTTTATTGTTGGGTGAGCCGTGTTTAGGATTAGTGATGGTCATGTCTGGGGGAACTCATGGAGAAGCATGTAATTTGTTTTATCACATCCTGCTTTAGCACATGATCATAACTAGCCAATCGAGGACTTGCATATCCATCACCTGACCAAAATGATCACATGCTTAGACTTGTCCATCACTGTTTAGGACAGATAATACATGCAGTGCTTATAATACATTTGTATTTTTTAAAACATCTCTTGATGTTTAAACAGGCTTTACTTGCTTAATTTTATCAAAATGTCTGACACTTCAGGCACTGATGATTCAAATGGTTTCCAGCATGCATAAAAATAAATTGTATTGTATGCCATGTTTTCAACTTAATGAATTTGTCTTCCAACAGCATCTGGGCAGTACGTTGGAAGCGGTGTCTTGTGGGAAGATAGAAGAACACACGCTGTATGCAGAGATGTACCATAAAAGTATGAAAACTGTATCCACTCTTGTCATGTGATGGCTTGGTGGACCTAAACGAGCATTATCATTCTGGAAACACTTCAAGATTATCTGGAATTCTGTTAATTCCTTTACATTAAACTTTGGGAGTTTTTAATTGGGAGACTTTTGTTGTGGTACAACAGTTGGGAGAAGCACCAAGTGCATTTTGACCTAATATCTGAGCTATTTGTTTTTGTTTTGTTTTTTGTCGGACTTTTATCCTTCCAGTACAATTAACTGGAGGATGCCTGTGTTTGTTGCATTGTAACTTCCTGCATCTACAAAGTCTGAACAGTTGTCAAAGAACAAGTAAATATAATACCAGTATTGTGTTTTATATACGTGTGCATACACACCGTTTTTGTTTCTTCATTGAGATTGGGAGCGCTACTATTTTACGTCTGATCACTATTGACAAAATGCATTGATACACAAAACTGTAGCAAGCATTACTACATCATTCACAAATGTTCACAAGCACAAATGTCTCAATTCTGTGAATGCTGAGAATTATATTTTATACATATTTGTAAGGAAAAAACATTTGTATGAGTACTGATTTTTTTTATTTGTTTTTTATTATTTTTATTTCTTACAATTTTATAAAAAAAATATCTTGCTTTAAAGGCTACTGACTGGAATTTTTTTTTTTATTAAAAAAAGCAAATTATATTTTTATTCACTAATTTAAAAATTTGTTTTAATATACATAATGCCAAGAACATCCTTGGATTGTTTTTATATATTTTCTGACCCCTTATCCCTGCTGCTATGACTGTAGCATGTAGACATGCTGGCATTGTAAAACCATCACTGGAATAAGGACAATAGACTGCTGTGTTGTCTGCTTTATTATGCACTAGCATTTCACAACATTTATTGTTTTCTAAAGATCCTTTTTGTACATTTTCTGGGAGATTGTTTTGAAAATTGCACCTTCAGTTTTGGAGAAGACTGTTTTCATATGTCCATATTTTATATCTTTGTTTTTTGTTCCACCTGAGATTTTGAAATCTTAGGGTTTTTTTATGCTTTTCTGTTTTGTACAGTTACTGCCTTCTGCCTAAACTTTAACAAACTGAACACTGTTTTGCTTGGAGTTCATAACTGTGTACCTTTTTTATATTTGCTGCCTTAAAGCATTTGGTGCAGCATTTCTGCACTTATTTTGTACTGCCTTTTTTAAAAAATAAAACGTTTTATAAATATGCCCAGTGTTGTTTTTGTTTCTGCATTATATCATAGGGCAAATAAATCTGTACCCCCAAAGCTGGGTTCTGTATGGGCAGGGGTGCCACCAGAAATTTTGGGGCCCCTCAAACATCATCAGGCCTGGACCCCCCCCCCTCCCTGGGCCCACCTACTGGTTGCTGTTCCTGCCCACTAGCCACCCACATGTCCGTGCACAAAGTGTGCTGCAGCGAAAAATGTGCATGGCTCCGACACTGAAGAAAGCATGCACAGCGTGATGCAGCAAAAAAAGTGGGTGTGGCCATGGCATGTTGTGGGTGGAGCCAAATACCAGCAAAATACAGGTAGTCCCTGGTTAACAAATGAAATAGGGACTTGTAGGTCCATTCTTATCCTTTATCCGTTCTTTTGTCCTCCTCTTTTCTTCCTGTGCCTCTTTTGTCCCTCTCTGTCTCACCTCAGTTTGTGCCTCTTTTGTGTCCCTCTGTGTGACCTCATGTTCCCATCTCACCTCTTTTCTCCCTGTGCCTCTTTTGTCCACCTCTGTTCCCCTGTGCCTCCTTTTTCCTCTGTTACCTCTTGTCCCCTTCTGTCTCAGTGCGTCCCCCTGCCCTATCCAGGTATAGGTAGCCAGGTATAGGTATCCCCACTATAAGTAGCCAACTATAGGTGGTGCCCCATTATAGGTAGCCTGGTGTAGATACCCCCAGTATAGGTATCCTGGTGCCCCAGTATAGGCCAGCAAGATACAGGTGCCTCAGTATAGATATTCAACTATAGGTGGTGCTTATAGGTAGCCAGGTATAGTTGCCCCCAGTATAGGTAGCCTTGTATGGTGCACCAGTATAGGTGTGGTACACCAGTATAGGTAGCAAGGTATAGGTGCTCCAGTATAAGTAGCCAATCATAGGTGGTGTCCCAGTATAGGTAGCCAGGTATAGGTGGTGGCCCAGTATAGGTAGCCTGTAGCCAGATATAGGTGGTGCCCCAGTATAGAAAGTCCGCTGTAGCGGGCTCACTCATCTGCTCCTCACGTTCAAGTGCTGATGTCACTCTTCACTCAGTACCGGAATGCGGTGTGCTGGATAGTGAGCCACAGGCCAGCACATGTGGCCCTTCCAGCGATTTGGGGGGGCCCAGGGCCCCCAGCAGCCCTGGGCCCCTCACTGCAGTGTCACTTGTCCCCCCTGATGGCTGCCCTGAGTATGGGGTATTGGTATAAGCCATAATGAATTAAGCATTGTTTGTTTTTATAGTAAAATTGCTACAAATATAAAATCTCAAATCTTTTTTTTTTTTTTTTTTTAAAGTAAAAAAGTCAGTTTTGTTTAAAGAGACCCAGAAACGAACTAACTAACAGTTTTTTATACATACCTGGGGCTTCCTTCAGCCCCATCAGCCTGGATCGCTCCCACGCCGGCGTCCACTGCCTCTATCCACCGGTACCGGGTCCCATCATTTCGGCCAGTCGACGCAAGCGCAGTGCGCACCCTACGTACTGCGCAGGTGCATGCGTAAAGATACGGAGGGAGTGCCTGCGCTTGCGTATAATTGGCTGCGTCCGGCGGAAGTGACGGGACCCGGTACCGGCGATAGAGGCAGCGGAGGACGTCGGTGTGGGAGCGATCCAGGCTTATGGGGCTGGAGGAAGCCCCAGGTATGTATAAAATCTTTTCCTATTTTTTAAGTAGCTTCGTCTCTGGTTCCCTTTAAATATGGCCACTCAAAACTATTAACATGAGCTCAAAGTAGGCTATGCCAGCCAGGGCCAGTTTCTTTCATGAAGCAATGTGAAACATTTGCATCAGGCTCAGAGATTTCAGGGATAGCATTTTTGTACTGTGTGTACCTTCCTGAGGAGCAATGGAGTGGCTGAGGGTGAGCAGTTTGTTTTGTCACAGACTCACAGCCAGCCAATGAGCGATTATGTTGAGCTGCAGCATGTCATGTGAGAACATTAAATGAAGCAGAGTAAATTGTCGGGTGCTGAAAAATCATTCTAAATCGGAGTGGGGGGCGCATCCCTACAAGTTTGCATCAGGCAGCATAAAGTCTAGAACTGGCCCTGATGCCAACAGTGGCGTAGCTAAGGAGCCATCAGCCCTGGTGCAATTTTTACATTAGGGCCGACCCCCTCCCCCAGCGCTCTATACATAAAAATTTATACGGCGTATCATAACCTGCCAAGGACAACCACACTGCCAGATGTGCAAGAAGGGAATGGGGAATAGCTTGTTAATGTTTACCAATATTCAAAGCATCTATAGAGATGATTATTACCAGCACAGGAGCAATAAAGAGATAATACTACAGGGAGGGCCCCTCTGGCTAAAGAGCCCCGGTGCAGTCGTAACCTCTGCACCCCCTATTGCTACGTCACTGTATGCCAGACAGTTGCTAAGGTATTTACGGCTGTTTCCCCACACTAGTCATATATTATTTGATGTAATTAGGCTGTTATGCAGGCTTGCCTCAGCCTTTCATATTAGTCCTAAACAAAACTGCTATACTGTCCAACCCAATGGTCTACAATAAGCTGGCCACAAAGGAATTCCCCATAATGATTTATTCTAAATCCTATCTCCAATTCAGAACTAAATGGATCTTAAATATAGAACTAAGCCCTCCCTCTCTGCACCTACATTCCTTCAAGATGAAAATTTAGACTACATATTCCATTATATATCACAGCCCCAACTACATACATACAAACATTGAAATCAAAGCTTTGTTTAGGACACCTGGGCACGAGGTCCCCAAATTTAGATCTTTTGCGCTTCCCTCTTAATAAGGTCTTTTTAGCAGTCTCCTCTTCAACCTACGAGGGTATAATTAATCATCTGGACTCTAATCTGGCTACTGTTTTCTAAATTGTAACATCACAACTTTGTTCTCATTATCCATATTACCCATCCTAATCACAGACTTATGGGAGACCATGGGTGATGGCTAACCTTGGCACTCCAGCTGTAACAAAACTACAAATCCCATCGTGCCTCTGCCTCCCTGAGTTATGCTTAGAGCTGTCAGAGTATTGCAATGCCTCATGGGACTTGTAGTTCCACCACAGCTGGAGTGCCAAGGTTAGCTATCACTGCCATAGGGTCTTTCAGCCCAATTTTGCTTGGGAACCACTAGATGCTGGGGACGAATAAGCTACAAAACACAGTAGCATCTGTATAGGAAGCCGCAGTATACCATGCAAATTCACTCTAGAGGGATATACCAGACTAGAAATTTGAGGACATATGCAGCATTCCACAATGGGTATGTGGATGCTTTAGGAGACTGGTGCACATGTAGCAGCACCCAGTTGCCAGCTTCATTGGGTGGGATGTGATCACAATTTGCAGGTACAGCTCTTGGGCAGGTGGCCTCATACAAGAGGTTTTATCATTGAAACAACATAAGTGCATATACATTGAGTGTAACAGAATAAATAAAGAAGGTAATGCACGAATGGAGTGCTTTCTCCCCTTTCCATTTACTGCTAGCGCTTCCTGGAACCACCCAGATGGGAAGCAGCACCAAAGTGATAAAGACTACAACAACAAGACAAAAGTCAACTATTACATCCTTTTTATTTGCTGTTAGTAGCCAGAATGGTATATTTTGATGTTTCTGACAATCAGACAGTGATGCTATGGCATGCTCATATCTAAGTCTATCGCAGTGAGGAAGTGAGTGCCACAGAATCTGAACCAAGATGAGGTTATATGAGAAAGGAGGTCATTAATAGGTCACAATAGGATCAGAAAGAGAGGTTTTAGGAGCATTTTCTATACTAGTTTAAATACAGGTCATGAGTTTATCAAAAATCTCACAGACATGAGCTGAGGCAGACAGCTGTGATTGGCAGGGAGGATACACACATCGGGGTGAGTATATCATGAAGATATTTGTCTTTATTTTAGAAACCGTACAAAACAAAATTACGTTTCCAACTTTCCCTCAAAGCAGGCAGAAGCAGTGCTGACAAAGAACTGATTAAAAAAAAAAAAGAAGTTGGTTACCTCAGTATTTTCAAGCCTCTGGATGATCCAGAGGCTTACCCAAATACTGGTAGATCCCATCATTCCAGTGCAATGCCCTTTTTTATCTTCTGGCTCCACCCATGGATGGAGGACTGGTAGTAAGGTCTGTGCAATCCCAGTAGATCAAAGCTGCTTGAGCCCTCTTTTTATACGTATGTACATGTGTGCTTCATTCTACTGGGCATGTGCAGACCACACTCATGCATGCCCAGATGCGCTCTGTCAGGAGCCTGGCAAGAAGAAAGCTATTCCACTGGCATGAGTAGAATGGGTATAAGGGGACCCTTTTCAGGAACAGTGGGCTGTAGGAGGACATGGGAACCCCTGGGCCATCCAGAGGATTCCCACCACTGAGAAATCTAGCTTTTTTTTTATTGAAATCACTTCAGTTCTGCTTCTTGCTTCACACTGCCAGTGGGGTCAGTTCAATGCTGAGAGACATTTCTGTTAACTTTTCCTTATTATACTATTTTTGACCTAAACTAATTTCTTTTAAATTAGTGTTAACCATATGAAAACATAGAGCAATTGAACAAAATGGAAATGCCTATGTTTTTGTCATGGTGGCTCTTCTAGAATCTACTGTAAAGGTTTGAATAGGAACATGAGAATATGAATGCTAACTTGGGAGGCTTTCTTTTCCTTTAAAAAGTTTGTGTCTTGGCTTTTGTTTAAATAACTTAACAGTCTATGTTCCTATTCTGCTTGCTGTGTGAACAATGATAATCAAGCTGTTCCAGGCAATATATTGTTCCACAGGTTGACTTCACTACGTTTAAAGCTACATACACACACTGGAATGAACTCGGATGTAGTGGAAGGGGAGAATAAAGGCCACCGTGGCCTACAATCTTCAGTGAATCCAACGTGTGTACAGCGGCCACCTGACCTCTGCTAAATATCCGCCATGCATGATTTTTAGCTATTCCCAACGCACGAGTGAGCAATGATCACATTGTTCTCCCCACTTACTCTGCCACAGTACACTGCTCTGTCATGTGCCACTTGTTCTCTCCCCCCCCACATAGCATCAGACACCTCGCTAGCCTGGAGGCTAGTTATGCACCAATACAGCATTATCTACAGTATATGCAAAGGATGACGTCCCAATCACTGCTGGGCAACAGCAATTCCTTCCTGAGTACAAGGCTTTACTCAACAATAACTCATTCTCTAATTGGCACTTTAACTAAACCTACATATGTTTTAAACATTTCTCTGCACTGTGCTTTTTATATACTGTATGTTTGGATATGGTTAGCCTTCTATAATTATTTGGGCTCTGGGATTTTAAGTATATTGTCTAGTCAGTTTAGCAGGCGAATCATTGTTTTTAAGCATTTTATACTCTTAGGGCTCATTTCCACTATCACGAATTCACATGCGTTTTTCGCATGCAAATTCGCATAGCAATACAAGTGAATGGGACTGTTTCCACTTGTCAAGATTCCTTTGCGTTTTTCTGTGCAGAAAAAATTCGCATGGCAGAGCCATCAGAATTCGCATACCGCTATGCGAATCGCATACAATGTATTTAATAGGAAATTCGCATGAGGTTTGGGTATGCGAATTTTCATGCGAATTTTTATGCGAATTCGCATAGAAACAATGGAAAAGCACACCGGCACAGCCATGGTTAAATTCGCATACATCGTCATCCATGCGAATTCGCGTGCGAATACGCATGAAAATTCGCATGGACCCGCATGCGAATTTCGCATCCGCATGCGAATTTTTACCACGGCGATTCGCACCGCACAAGTGGAAATGCAGCCTAAAAGGAATCGTCAGGCAAAATAAAAGAAAAAAAATGAGTTTCACTTACCTGGGGCTTCTACCAGCCCCATGCAGCCATCCTGTGCCCTCGTAGTCACTCACTGCTGCTCCAGTCCCCCGCCGCCGCGTAGCACCACTAACGCATACAAATGTATGTGTTAATGTTCCTGCACCAGCAGGAATGCGTAAAAATGTACACAATGTGGCCCGCTGACCCCGAGGTCGGCAAAAACAAAACTAGCTGGCGGCGGGGACTGGAGCAGCAGTGAGTGACTACGAGGGCACAGGATGGCTGCATGGGGCTGGTAGAAGCCCCAGGTAAGTGAAACTAATTTTTTTTTTTTTTTGCCTGACAATTCCTTTAAAGGTTGAAGTGTTCCTTTTGAAGATTGTGTTTACAACTGTTTTCTAATATAAATTATGACAAGATTGTTATGTGGTGAGATTATATTGTGTTGTTTCCAAGCTGGCAGACCTTTTAGGAGTGGTGTCTTTATAACGGTTTATGTGTTGATACCTTTTGAAGGACCCAAAAAAGGATTAGGCCTCAACCACAAAGGCTGGTTCTATTTAATTGTCAGTTCTATGACACTCCTTTACAATGTCACTTGATGAGGCAGTGAGTGCTGCAAGATATAGAGCTGAAGAACATGTAGCCTACATGCTGCAGTAAGTGCTTTACCTGCATAAGGGATAATAGTGTAAGGTTTTACTTGGTTGCTTTTCAGCACTACGGTAATTCAAAGTAATTCTAACTCACTTCCGATAGATCTGCATTTGTATATGTAACAAGGACATTCCAGCAGTAGAGCTCAAGACACTACAGAGAGCAATGATGTGCAAAGGCAATAATCCATAGCAACCCTTCACAAATCCTCATTCATTTATCTGAATACAGAAAGCTGAAATCTGATGGGTATGGATTACCGTGCTTTGCACAAAACTATTCCTTATCCGCTCTACCTAACAACCACGGAAAAGCCAGTAAGTGTATCTACTTGGTATTTCTATGTTGTACCTGTAGTAAAAGGGATATGGAGACTGCTATGCTTATTTTGCTTTAAGACCTGTCCTCTTGAGTTTGCATAAAATCAGCAGGTGTTTTCTATGTGATCCAGGATGTCAAGGATTTATTCAAGAAGTCCTTGCTAAACTTTTTAAAGGTCAACTGTAGCGAGAGGTCTGTGGAGGCTGCCATATTTATTTCCTTTTAAGCAATACCAGTTGCCTGGCGGTCCTGCTGATCCTCTGCCTCTAATCCTTTTTTCCATAGCCCCTGAACAAGCATGCAGCAAATCAGGCGTTTTTGGCATTATTGTCAGATGTGGCAAGATTTGCTGCATGCTTGTTTCAGGAATGTGATTCAGATACTACCGCAGCCAAAAAGATCAACAGATGGGATGGGTGTAAAGCCTAAACTAGCTCAAGGCTGGTGTCTGTCTCCAATTTTCTTGGGACATACCTACCCGCTTTTCCACTTTGACAGCCTCTTGAATCTTAGATCTGGGAAAGTAAGCTTTTTGATGGACTTTGACTATATTTGATGGTTATCTAATTGCTGTGGATCTCTTCTGGTCCTGTCACAATTTTACTATTTTGTATGTTAAGATTTTGAATAAAGAAAGTCTATTTTTAAAAAAAAAAAAAAGACTTTGTGCAGAGTGCTGGTCCTTACATACCAGCACTCACTACTTATGTGAACAGAAATCTTGAAATATCTTCTGTTTCTATGCATTGACCTAAGACTATCAATTTTCAATTTGTAATTTGGATAACATAAGGTGCTTAGTTGGTCCTTGTTCTCCGTCTGTGGCCAAGCCCTCATTGCCTTAGGGGCCTTAGTGTATGGTCAAGAAAACAGCTGATTTTGAATATGGCAACACAGTTTACAGTACTATAGAGATAGTGTTTGTCTAACTTTATTGTTGCATTCATCTATTTTGTTTAAATACTTAAAACAAAATACAATAAAAATGCATAGTTAAAAAGGCAAAGCTGTGCTTTCTAATGGATTCAAGTAGCATGAGTTAGGCACCTGGTCTGCTTGGGACAGAGTTTAAAGTGATACTTAAAGGACAACTGTAACAAGAGGGATATGGAGGCTGCCACATTTATATATTTTCTTTTAAACAATACCAGTTGCCTGGCTAGCCTGCTGATCCTCTGCCACTAATACGTTAAATGTTCATACACACCTACCAACTATCTGCCAAACGTGTCTGTTAAGCCCCATTCACACACTCAACAGCGGTCTTTTATGCAGCACAATTGTTAAACAGCTTTTGTTGTGAAAGAACTAAAAAAAGTATTTTGCTATTGTTCCAAAATCTGATAAGACTGATAAGAAGTCAATCCAACTGTTGGATGGACTTCTTATCAGTCTTATCAGCTTTTTGAACAATGGCAAAAGACTTAGTTGTTTCAACTTGTTTCACAACAAACGTAGTATGGGGCTTAACAGACAAGTTTGGTAGATAGTTGGACATATAGTTGGTAGGGGTGTATGAACCTTTAGCCATAGACCCTAAACAAGCATGCAGCATATCAGGTGTTTCTGATATTATTGTCAGATATGACAACATTATCTGAATGCTTGTTTCTGGTGTTATTCAGAGACTACTGCCAGATGGCCAGATGACTATTAGATATGTCATGGTTTTATGTTTTGTTTAACCACTTGCCGACCGCACGCTTATACCGTGCGTCGGCAAAGTGGCAGCTGCAGGACCAGCGACGCAGTACTGCGTCGCCAGCTGCAGGCTGATTAATCAGGAAGCAGCCGCTCGCGCGAGCGGCTGCTTCCTGTCAAATCACGGCGGGGAGCTCCGTGAATAGCCTGCGGGCCGCCGATGGCGGCTCGCAGGCTAAATGTAAACACAAGCGGAAATAATCCGCTTTGTTTACATTGTACGGCGCTGCTGCGCAGCAGCGCCGTAAGGCAGATCGGCGATCCCCGGCCAATCAGCGGCCGGGGATCGCCGCCATGTGACAGGGGACGTCCTGTCACAGGCTGCACAGGACGGATAGCGTCCTGTGCAGCCCCGATCACCGGGGGGACAGGTAGGAGAGGGAGGGGGGTGAATGTCGCCGCGGACGGGGGCTTTGAGGTGCCCCCCCCCCCCCCCCGCCAGCCACACGCAGGCAGAAGAGATCGGACTCCCCCAGCACATCATCCCCTAGTGGGGAAAAAAGGGGGGTGATCTGATCTCTCTGCCTGCACCCTGATCTGTGCTGGGGGCTGTAGAGCCCACCCAGCACAGATCACATAATTCAATGCTGGTCCTTAAGGGGGGGGTAAAGGGTGGGTCCTCAAGTGGTTAAAAAAAAAAAAATAGATTTATTGTTTTGTCTCAGTTAATTGAAACAGTCTGTACCTTATCTCTGAGTGCTAAAATATATGAACTGTTTACCTTTTTATCTTTCCCCTCTCTCAGAAGCTCAGGTCTCTGCCAGGAAATCTATAATTCCTTATCAGTGAGGGGTGTTATATTCTGACTGGAGAAAAATTGTCAGTTGCATACCTAAATATTAACACTTTTATGCAGAGAAAAAAAGAAACGCAATGCAGCATATTTATTTGTGTTATCTTGGCACTGTACATACGCATGTCTATCTCATCTTGCCACATGTCACTTAAGCTTAAAGGGACACTTAAGTCAATAAAAAAATTAGTTTTACTCACCTAGGGCTTCCAATAGCCTCCTGCAGCTGTCCGATGCCCTCGCCGTCTCCCTCCGATCCTCCTGGCCCCGCCGGCAGCCACTTCCTGTCTCCGTGACAGGAGCTGACAGGCTGGGGACGCGAGTGATTCTTCGCGTTCCCAGACACATTAGCACCCTCTATGCTGCTATATGGTATATGATATATGCTATAGCAGCATAGATGGCGCTATTGTGGCCAGGAACACAAAGAATCATTCTCGTCCCCAGCCTGTCAGCTCCTGTCACCGAAACAGGAAGTGGCTGCCGGCGGGGCCAGGAGGATCGGAGGGAGACGGCAAGGGCACCGGACAGCTGCAGGGGGCTATTGGAAGCCGCAGGTGAGTAAAACTAATTTTTTGTTGTTGACTTAAGTGTCCCTTTAAGAAGAGACAGGTACACCTTGCGTGTGTGCATTATCTCAGTTATTCTACTCAGCATAATAGCATATTATTCTCTTCTATATACACGTATGTTCATGTAAAGCAAATGCTTTTCCGCTATTATATATCAAGCTTGACAACATATATTGTTGTAGAGCTATTGAATTTTTCCAAGTTTGCACATCTCTAGATTATCTCCATGGTACCTCGAGTGAAGTAACACAACTTCTATCATAGGCTGGTCATTCACCCAAGTAGGAAGACTTTATCAGTAGAAGAGGAATCAGTTTCAGAGCGGCAGCAGCTGGATGTTATAAAATAATTGATTTATTTTCAGTAGGTGATTATTTTATGACAATATGGTTCCTCATTCTTCATCTGGAGGCATGCATGTCACTAGTAATCACCCTGACATGCAGTGCACAGCAATTTACTAAGCAAACATCCTACAGGCGTAATTAAAGAGATATCTTGTTAGGGGGGGGGGAACTTTTTTTTCCTCCCAAATGGAGTAGGAAGCATGGGGAAACTAAGGCCAATGCTAAGACAATAAATACATCAGTGAAAAATATTTATGAAGGGGAACACCACAAAGTGATGGCCAATACAGTGTCTGCTAAATGAGTCACCATAGTAGTAAATGTAACTGAAATTTCCTGCAAAGAAGATTTTCCAGGATATTGCATGTATGTTCTATACTACATGTGCACTGTAGGGATATAATCTTCACATAGTGCCACTCCTTACAGCTAATGGACCCCATTGCAAATGCCTTGTCTAGCTTATGGTTCAGTCTAGGTTCACAGTGAGATGTTATGGTCGCGCATTATAAAGTTTTATAACACTGCTTACCACACTGCAATGATAAGTGTATGCGACATTCAAAGTGTATGCAATGTTCACAGTACGATCTTAGCGTTGCGGTGTAAATGTTGACCTATGGTAACACACTGCTGCAGTGCGTTACCTCTAAATGCACACGTTAACAGATACAGGGAAGGATACTTTTCATTGCCTGTATGCTTCTCTGTACCTACTGTATGTAACGTTAACACGGCGATTATGTGCGTTAAGACATTTTTGTTGCGTTGTAATTTTGCAAACTTAGCCTCAGAGACATCACTATCTCAGGTAAGGGATAAGCGGACAATTTCAAATACACCTCAGTACCAGTCAACTGTCTATTGGCCTCTTCCATATTAAGTTGTTCCCCCATAGCACCAGTTACCACCCTTGTCACTTGGGCCTAACACTGCACCCTCCATATCTATTAATTGTTTAAGGGTTTCTTGCTCTTCAAAGGGAAAATTATCTTTTATCTGAGGGTGCCAGTTGACGGACTTTAAATCACGTTAGACAGTTTCACAAAACGTGCGAATATAAGGGTTGAGAGAAAGGGAAGGGAAGTATCTAGATGGTTTCTCGAGGCTAGTGAAATGAATTGGAAGTTCACTATCCGTGCTTTTGTTGACACTGCTTTGGTTTATTTTTAAGGAGGGGAAGAGGAGTAAGGTGTTTTTACACTTATGTGCCATCAAAATCATTATTTTATCTAAGAAGACACCCGTGATACTGGTTTGTACGATTTCATTTAGTCACAAATACGTTTTCACTCTGAGGGCCTGTTCAGACTATGCGCGTTCCTAGACGTTTTCAGGGAACACGTACGGGTACCAAAAACGCATAGAAACGGCTCCTAATGCTTTTGAATGGGCTAGTTCACATGTATGCGTATGAGACGCATACGTTTCTCATCCGTATTGCTGCACGCAGTTCTGTGCGTCACGCATAGAAACGGACGCAATGAAAGTCTATGGACGCGTATCAAAAACGCGTACTATTGCGTTTTTAGCGTACGTTTTCCTCTGCGGTTCTTATAATTTTTTTTTCCCCTGGGTCACGTGTGTGTGCAAAACGCAATAGAATACGCATTAGAACGCAAGAAAAACGCATGCGTTTTTCAACTTGCGTTTCTTTGATTTTAAACGCATTCTTCATACGCAGATAGTCTGAACAGGAGTCAGAATACTGTATGTTATTTACTAAGGTATATAGAAGCCTGAGATCATTGGAAGCACTCTAGTACATTTTGGGTAGCTACTACTACAGAGCTGAGGAAGCAGGAAGCAAACTAATTTTTCTAAAGTGCAATTAACACCATTATTTTTTAAAGCGGTTAAAACCATTTATTCTTTATTGGGCACTAGTGATGGTCAGTGAGATGTGAATATTTAAAGCTTGCTTGTAGATTTGCTATGCAGATTGAATGCAGCTTAAAATTGGGACAATCAAATTAGTCATGAAGTGCATTTAATTGGTCTAGTTTTAAGCTGCATGTAGAAAACAAGGCCAGAAAGAGAGGGGAGCAAACTGAGTGTAGAGAATAGGTAGAAGGTATTCAAGGTCGAATCAGGAAAAAAGGGTGCACAGGAGCCCTTATGGCAAAAATGGCACTGCCATAGGAGCCTACTGTAAAAGCTGCAATTTTTTGTCAAAGAACAGAAATCTGGGCAGGCAGCGCCATCCGCAATTGGGCACTCAAATTTACCTTCTTTGCCGCGAATCACGTCTTTTATAATGGCTGCGAGATGCGGTAAAGAAGATAAATTTCAGCACCTAGAGTTACACAATTTGCGACAAAGAAACTAAATTATATATACAGTATATAGGAATAGGAAACCAGATATTCCCTGTGGTAGGCAGCCCTCTCCCTAGTACAGATATAGTATACAATAGGCACAGTCATATGTGCCTCCAGCATGAGGTAGCCCCCAATATGCAGAGTCGCAAGGGGAGTGTGCTACAGAATTAATTCACATCTTGGTGCCAGGATCTCTCTTTAGCCCCTCTCTCTGGCTCCTGCAGTGGCCTTGCATAAGGACAAAGAGGGGACAATAAAGGACTTTCAAAACCCTCTGGATACACAAATAACGGTGCAGGAAATAAGAGAGAGAATAAAGCTGATAAAAGGTAAGAAGGCCAGTGGTACTGATGGCATCCTGCCAGAAATGATCAAATACAGCCCCCCAGACATACATGAGGCACTCACAAGATTATTCAACCTCATCCTGAGTGCTGGCTCCTTTCTTCAGGCCTGGATTGAAGGCCTCATAACACCCATTCACAAGAATGGGGACCGATATAATCCAACAAACTGCAGAGGAATCTGTGTCAGCAGCACACCGGGGAAACTGTTCAACAGCATCAGCAATAAAATGATCCTCTCCCTCCTCACACAGCAGGTTGCACTCAACAGAAGCCAAGCCGGGTTCATGCCAAACCACTGCAACTCTAACCGTATCTACACACTGCACAGATTCATCAAGTCCACAGCTCATGACAAAATACATGCTTGCTTTGCAGATTGTAAAAAGGTGTTTGACTCAGTGTGGCCCCCTTGCCTTTTCCGAAAACTAGACAGGGGGATAGGAGGAAGAACCTATGATGTCATCAAGAGTTCACATATTGGGAACCAATGTAGTATGAAAGTGAACAGGAAGAGAAGCGCATTCTTCAAGCCTGGTAGTGGCATCAGGCAGGGCTGCGGTCTGAGCCCAACGCTCTTTAACATATACATTAACCAACTGGCTGTAGTCCTGGAATCCTCCCCAGGACCAGGCCTCACCCTGCATGACCACTAGGTGAAGTTCCTGCTGTATGTAGATGACCTCCTGCTGCTCTCCCCAACAGAGAGCGGCTTACAAGATAGCCTGGCAGTACTGGAGAATTTCTGCAACACATGGACACTGCCTATCAACCCAAAGAAGACAAAAGAGGTGGTGTTCCAGAAGAAAAATCTAAATAAAAACTCCACCTCCTTTAAATCACATTAAAAGGCTCAATTACCATGTTTTTTGGACTATAAGACACTCCTGACCACAAGACGCACATATGTTTAGAGGACAAAAACCAGGGGAAAAAAAATACTAAACCTGGTGCATCCATGGTGAAGGGACATCTTGTGGATTATGCCCCCTTTGTACCTCATGCCCCCTTGTACCTTGTGTCTCCCTGTGTCATCCTCTGTCCCCCTTGTGTCCTCCTCTATGCCCCTTTGTGTACCCCTGTGTCCTCCGTTAGTCTTCCTGTGTCCTCCTCTGCATGGGCACAATACAGGGAGTCCCTGACATTGTAGTGCAGTGCTGTCCAACTTTATGGGCATGGAGGGCCATTTTTTTTTCAGACCCCATGGTGGAGGGCCGAAGGTTCATGGTGGAGAGCTCTAACAGGTTCCCCCCCAGGTTAGAGTGACAGGTGCCCCCCAAGTTAGAGTGACAGGTGCCCCCCCAGTTAGAGTGACAGGTTCCCCCCCCAGTTAGAGTGACAGGTGCCCCCCCCAGTTAGAGTGACAGGTTCCCCCCCCCCCCCAGTTAGATAGTGACAGGTGCCCCCCAGTAAGTGACAGGTGCCCCCCCAGTCAGCGTCCACTGCCTCGCTCCTGTGATCCGCTGCAGCTCAGACCTCACAGATTGCGGCGACTAAAACAAGCAGAGCGCGCGCATAACACTCGCGCGGCAGAACGTCACATGCGGAAGTGATTGATTTCACTTCCGCATGTGACGTACTCTGTGCGGGTGTTATGCGCGCGCTCTGTCTGCCTCCTGTCGCCGCGATCTGTGAGGTCTGAGCTGAGCTGTGAGGCAGCGGGGACACAGGAGAGGCCACACAAGAGGGAGCAGGCATGGCGCCCATAGCGCACGCCATGCCTGCATCTCGGGGAGAGGAGCGGGCCGCAACAGGAGGCCTGGCGGGCCGGATGCGGCCCGCGGGTCGCCAGTTGGACAGGGCTGCTGTAGCGGGTTGGAAGTTCGTATTGGCAGGTGTTCACTAGTCAGGAACTCCCTGCATTTGGACTATAATAGGCAGTGACTTTTTTACCCCCACTTTTGGGGGAGAAAAAGTGAGTCTTATAGTCCAAAATATACAGTGCATTAAATGGCTCCACACTGGTGACCACCAACAGTTACACCTACCTGGGGCTGGAGATTAACCAGTCAGACAGCTTTAAGCCAGCAGTAGAGGCCCTGCAGAACCTTTTATGCCATCAGAAGGCAACTGTACCACTTAAAACCACCGGTGAGAGTCTGGATAAAGATATTCAATAGCATCATCACCCCAATCCTGCTCTATGGCATTGAGGCGTGAGGCCCAGTCACCTACCCTGATCAATAAAAATGGGACTCCAGCTCAACAGAAGTCTTCCATCTAGAGTTCTTCAAGTATCTTCTCTTAAGTCCATTGCAGAACGTTGAACTCAGCCTGCAAGGGCAGAGCTAGGCAGATTCCCACTATGGTTAACTATCCAGCAGAGGGCTCTCTCATGCTGGGTGCAAATACAGAGCAGCAGCCCTGACACTTACCACCATAAAGCCTCACTGAGCTATGGGGCCGAGGCCATACCACACGCTCTGAAGCAAAGCGTCTGCATCCAGCCAAGCCAAGACCACCAACACAGCCTGACAAAAGCCCGAAAAAAGGACTATAGAAAGCTGCAAGGAATCATACCTAGAGGAATGGAGAACTGCCATAATGATCTCCCATAAACTCACCGTCTACCAATCTCTGTAGAGGGAGTACACAATGGCCCCGTATTTGGAGAGCCTACACCACCCCCAAATACAGAAAGACCCTGAGCCTGTGCCATCTAAGCGCCCACAGCCTGGAGATAGAGACAAGGCAGCACAGACAGACATGAACGCACCGGGAGGAGAGTCTGTGCAGACAATGTGACCGGGGGTCCTGGAGGATGAGACCCACTTCCTGCTACACTGAAGCAAATATGCACCTGTGAGGACTGCCCAATTCCAGAGACTCTCCGACCACATCCAGGATTTTACCTCCACAGATGAGGAGAGGAAACTTTACATCCTACTGGGGGAAGAGGAAACAACCGTGCTAATAGCTGCCCGATATGTCTGCCACAACTGAGAAGAACATGATACCCCCACAGACTGTATGGACTGTATACCCCTTATACTGCCCTCTATACCTGCCTCACCCATCCCCCTATACTGTCTCTTATATCCTCCACACCCTTATGGACTCATATACCCCAACCCCCATATGCTTTCCTTATCCCCACAACCAACCCCCCCACATTCTAATGCTAATGTTGTGCTTTGCCAATGCTAAATGTATTTGGTCCTGCCAATAATGCTTATTTGGGATTGAAATGAGAGATGGCACTGGAGGAATCATAGAGAGGGACATCCTGATACTGCTAGACCTTTCTGCAGCCTTTGATACAGTTGACCATGACATGTTGATAAACAGACTACAGGAATACTGTGGCATTGATGGCATAGTTCTTCAGTGGTTCCAATCCTTCTTGAGGGGCAGAACCCAAAAAGGGTCTATGGGGCCCTTCCTGTCCACCTCTGCAACAACTTAAGTATGGAGTGCCCCAGGGCTCATTTCTTTCTCCTCTACTTTTCATAATTTACATGTTACCGCTTGGAAAACTAATCCAAAAACATGGCCTGACATACCACTGCTATGCGGATGACACCCAACTATATATTTCCTTCAAGCCTGGTGTGACAGACCCAACTCTAACTATAAACGCCTGCTTACGCGAACTACAGCAATGGATGAGTGACAACTGGCTGAAACTAAATCCAGACAAAACTGAAGTCCTTCTGATCGGAGGGCAGAGCATGATAACAAAACAACTTAACTTGCAGTCTTCACCACTGGGAATTGGAGGCACAGATCTACACAGTTCGGAGCATGTGCGTAGCCTGGGAGTTCTAATTGATGAGGATTTAACCTCCTGGGAGATAATCCCGAGCTGAGCTCGGGGTAAGCCGCCGCGGAGGATTTCTCAGGCCCTAGTGTGCCGATTTGCATATTTTTTTAGTTACACGCAGCTAGCACTTTGCTAGCTGCGTGTACATGCCGATCGCCTCCGCGCCGATTCGCCGCTACCCGCCGCGTTAGAGGGCGCCCCCCCCCCCCCGATACCCCATGCGCAGCCTGGCCAATAACCGCCAGGCAGCACTAAGGGGTGGATCGGGATTCCCTCCAACGCCATGACGTCGATGAAGTCATCCAGATTGTCGCCATGGCGATGGGGGAAGCCAAACAGGAAATCCCGTTCTGAACGGGATTTCCTGTTTGCTCTGATTTCCGGAGGCAATCGGAAGGGGTGGGGGGATGCCGCTGCACAGCGGCTATCATGTAGCTAGCGCTAGGCTAGCTACAGCCTCTGTGCAGCGGCATCCCCCCACCCCTAGCTAGCGCTAGGCTAGCTACATGATTAAAAAAAAAAAGATTTAAAAAAAAAGTGCTGCGGCGCCCCCTGCCGATATTATTGTATCGCCCAGGAGGTTAAATTTCAGAACTCACATCTCTGCTGTGGTGAAATCATCCTATTTTCACCTGAAGAACATCGCAAAAATCAAGCACCTCATCCCCCCAGAAGATCTACCAACCTTAGTTCATGCCTTCATTACCTCCCGACTGGACTACTGTAATGCTCTCTACACTGGCCTTCCAAAAAAAGGTCTTGTACCGCCTACAGCTGATACAGAATACTGCTGCCAGACTGTTAACCAACCAACCAACCCCGTCACTGCCACATAACGCCAGTCCTGCACTCCCTTCACTGGCTACCTATAGATTGGAGGGTCCTATTCAAGATTGGCCTACTGACATTTAAATCACTAAATAATCTGGGCCCTGGATACATGAAAGAAATGTTGCAGCTGCGTATCAATCCCCGCAATCTCAGATCCACAGGTTCTAATAATCTAGTCATACCCAGAGTCCACATGGAAACTTTTGGTCCCAGAGCCTTCTGTCATGCTGCTCCTACGTTTTGGAACTCCTTACCTCAACAGATCAGGACAGCTCCATCTCTGGAGGAGTTTAAATCGAGACTGAAAACCCACTTGTTCAGTTTGGCATTTGCAGAAATATAACTTTTGTTGTGTGAAGACTTCATCCTACTACCAACTAATGAATCAGAGAGCCTAAGCGCTTTGAGTCCCATGGGAGAAAAGCGCTATAGAAATGTTATTGTATTGTATAAAGGCAAATGCATTGTGGGACTTGTAGTTCCTTAACAGCTGGAGGGCCAAGTTTGCCCAAGCCTGTACTAGATGTATGTAAAATAAATGTTATGTTTTCAATGAATTAACATCACCTTCCAAGTCCAAATGTGTTGATGCAAAGTAATGCTGGTTATTAGAAATGTCATAATTAGCTGCAATGCCAACTGGAAAACACAAACAAACACAATAGCCATCCTCTGTATTTCTGCTTATTGCCTGCTGAGCTGACAAGTCAGAGAGATAATCACAGCTTCAGCTGTCTAAACAATTTCTTCCTCCACACACCTTATCTGTGGCATGAACAAACAGAAGCGTGTGAAACAATAATAATGAATAATGGTTTCTGATATTGCTTGATACTCAAGTACTAATTACTGGGAGGAAGTCAATAAAACAGCCACAGACAGAAGTCAATAGGTAAGGAGGTGCCCTTTAGGAATAAAAAGTTTAACATAAGTTTACACTGGGATGACAAGTAGAGATGGCCCGAACGGATCGACCGCAAACTTATTCGCGCAAACTTCGGTGGTTCGCGTTCGCGGTGAACCGCAAACTATATGCGAGTTCGACCTGCCCCCCTATAATACATCATGACCCTCTACATCACAGTCAGCAGACACAGGGTAGCCAATCAGGCTGCACTCCCTCCTGGAGCCCCCTCCCCCTTATAAAACGCAGGGAGTGTAAGCCTTTTCACTCACTCTTGTGGCTGCAGTAATTAGAGAAGGGAGAGAACCTGCTGACATAGGGAAAGCTTAGTAAGGCTCTTGTGTTAGGCTTGTTAGCTTGCTCCTTGCTGATACTTATTGCTAAAAAGCACTTCTCATCCTCAACACCTCTTTTGAGAGCTAATGTTGTTCTTGTAATCTATTTTTTGTGTGTGTGTGTCCCACAGACACTTGTGCTGCATATACAGCCCTGTCAGTAAGTCGCAGCTGCTGGACCTTGGCCCCTTGGTAATTCCTACTGTGCCATTGCCAGGCCCAGCACATTCAGTGACTACCTGTGTGTGTGACAGCTGCACATTTGTCGTACCAATCCCTGCATACCTGTTCAGTAGTTTTATATTATATACCAGTCAGTCACTGCACCTGTGTGTGTGACAGCTGCACATTTGTAATACCAATCACTGCATACCTACCTGTTCAGTGCATCTACCTACGTGAGTGCACGCAGTGTTATATACCACCAGTCACTGCACCTGTTCACAGTACCTGTGTGTGTGTGTGACAGCTGCCCATTTGTAATACCAATCACTGCATACCTACCTGTTTAGTGCACCTACCTACGTGAGTGCACGCAGTGTTATATTATATACTAGTCACTGCACCTGTTCACGGTACCTGTATGTGTGACAGCTGCACGTTTGTAATACTAGTCATTGCATAATTGTTCACAGTACCTGTGTGACCGCACGCTGTGTAATATACCAGTCCATGCATACCTGTTAACTGCACCTGTGTGACAGCTGCACGTGAGTGCATGCAGTGTTATATACCACCAGTCACTGCACCTGTTCACAGTACCTGTGTGTGTGTGTGACAGCTGCACATTTGTAATACCAATCACTGCATACCTACCTGTTCAGTGCACCTACCTACGTGAGTGGACGCAGTGTTATATTATATACCAGTCACTGCACCTGTTCACGGTACCTGTGTGTGTGACAGCTGCACGTTTGTAATACTAGTCATTGCATAATTGTTCACAGTACCTGTGTGACCAGTGTGACCGCACGCTGTGTAATATACCGGTCCGTGCATACCTGTTAACTGCACCTGTGTGACAGCTGCTCATTGTATTATAATACCAGTCACTGCATAACTTTCACTGCACCTGTGTGACTGCACATTGTATTAGTCAAGTCAGTGTGCATACCTTTCACTTCATTACCCCCCCCCCCCCCCCCCCCGATATGGACAGAACAACAGGCAGAGGCAGAGCCAGAGGCAGGCCACCCGGCAGGTCTGTACGAGGTCGTGCTGACGTGATTTCGTGCGGCCCTGGCCCAAAGTATAGTGCTCTGAAGAAGGCACGTCCCATCAACCCCCAAGATTGTCAGGATGTGGTTGACTATTTAACACAGAACACCTCATCTTCCGCAGCCACCAGCGCTACTACAAGCACCACATCAGCTGCATTTGACACTTCACAGGAGCCATTATTCTTACAAGATGAAGGCGCTGAGCAAGTTACACCACCTCATATGTCTGAGTTAGGCGACACTTTGGACGTAAGGTGTGAGGAGGAGGATGATGAAGTACATGCTGTTGGTGCAGTTTATGAGGTGTCTGAGGCAAGCGAAGCTGGGGAGGATGATGATGATGATGATACTGCCATGGTTGCCACGTGGGATCCTAATAGACAAAATGACCAAGGGAACCGTTCAGAGGGGAAGTCAGAGAGGAGTAGGAGGAGACGAGTTGCTGAAAGAAGCAGGGGGAACTCGTCATCAGAAACAGCTGGTGGCAGTGTCCGGCGCCATGTATCTCCACCTATGGGCAGCAAGCCAACATGCCCTTCAACATCAGCTGCTGATGCCACCATAGTGCCCACACCCCTGGGCTCAGCGGTGTGGACATTTTTGTGTGTGTGTGGCTCAGATCCAAGCAATGCCATCTGTTCTCTCTGCCACCAAAAATTGAGCCGTGGAAAGGCCAACAGCCACGTAGGGACAACTGCCTTACGAAGGCACATGGAGAAATGGCACAAACTGCAATGGGAAGACCACCTGAGGAAAAGCAGCACACAAAAGCAAAGCCACCCTCCTTCTCCTCTTCCTCCTTCAGGTGCATCATCTTCAGCCCCTTTCTCTCTTGCACCTTCACAATCACAGCCACCCTCCTCCACTCCACCTCTCACCTTGAGCGGTTCCTGCTCCTCTGCACACAGCAGCAGCCAGGTGTCTGTGATGGAAATCTTTGAGCGGAAGAAGACAATGTCTGCTAGTCACCCCCTTGCTCGGCGTCTGACAGCTGGCTTGGCGGAACTGTTAGCTCGCCAGCTGTTACCATACCAGCTGGTGGACTCTGAGACCTTCCGAAAATTTGTGGCCATTGGGATACTGCAGTGGAAGATACCAGGCTGCAATTTTTTCTCAAAAAAGGCGATACCCAAACTGTACCATGAAGTTGAAAGGCAAGTGGTGTCATCTGTAGCACACAGCGTTGGGTCAAGGGTCCATCTGACCACGGATGCCGGGTCTACCAAGCACGGTCAGGGCAGGTACATTACTTACACAGCCCATTGGGTCAACCTGGTGACCGCTGGCAAGCAGGGAGTACGTGGCTGTGCAGCGGACCTAGTTGTGACACCTCCACGGCTTGCAGGCAGGCCTGCTGCCACCTCCTCTCCTTCTCCTCCTATTCCTCCTGCTACATCCTCTTCACTGTCGTCCTCCTCCTCCTCCTCCTCCTTGGCTGAGTGGCAGTTCAACTCTACTGGTGCTGCGATCTCTTCTCCAGCTACACAGCCCAAGCTCCCCAGGGCCTATGCTGCATGCCAGGTACCACTGTGTTACGCCATCTTAGACATGTCTTGCCTCAAAGCGGAGAGTCACACTGGAGCAGCTGTCCTGGCTGCTCTGAACAAACAGGTGGATCAGTGGCTGACCCTACACCAACTGGAGATCGGCAACGACAGCAATCTCGTTTCGGCTTTGAATTTTGGAAAGTTGACACATGTACCCTGCATGGCACATGTGCTGAATCTAATAATTCAGAGATTTGTGTCTAAGTACCCAGGCTTACAGGACGTCCTGAAGCAGTCCAGGAAGGTGTGTGGGCATTTCAGGTCTTACATGGCCATGGCACGCATTGCTGATATTCAGCGGAGAAACAAATTGCCTGTGAGACGCTTGATTTGCGATAGACTCGCTATAATTCAACGCTCCTGATGTTCAACCGCCTGCTACAACAGGAGAAAGTTATCAAACATATCTCTACAACTACAGTCAAAGGACATGCTCTGGGGAGATGGGGATGTTCTGGCCGAAGTACTGGACACTCCTGCGAAATGCCTGCAGGCTCATGCGGCCGTTTGAGGAGGTGACAAACATGGTGAGTCGCAGTGAAGGCGCCATCATCGACTTGATCCCATATGCTTTCTTCCTGGAGCGTGCCGTGTGTAGAGTGGTGGATCAAGCTGTGGAGGAGCGTGAACAGGAACAGGAGGAAGAGTTGTGGGATCAATTATCAGCAGAAGCAGATCATTCCTCAACACCTGCGGCAGCACAGAGGGGGGAGGAGGAGGAGGAAGAGTCGTGTGGGGAAGAGGCGTCAGATGATGAGGAAGGTGGGGTTTTTTTGGAGGAGGAGGTGGAAGAACAACCGCGGCAGGTGTCGCAGGGGGCTTGTGCTGCTCAACTTTCCCGTGGTGTTGTTCGTGGCTGGGGGGAGGAGGAGAACTTACCTGACATCACTGAGGAAGAGCAAGAGGAGATGGATAATACGTCTGCATCCAAATTTGTGCAGATGGCGTCTTTCATGCTGTTCAGCCTGTTGAGGGACCCCCGTATAAAAACACTCAAGGGGAATGAGCTGTACTGGGTGGCCACACTACTAGACCCTCTGTATAAGCACAAAGTGGCGGAGAGGTTTCCAAATCACCAGAAGGCAGAAAGGATGCAGCACTTGCAGAACAAGCTGGCAACTATGCTTTACAGTGCGTTTAAGGGTGATGTCACATCACAACGGAATAAAGGTACCACTGCCAGTAATCCTTCTCCACGCAGGCAAGGACAGGACGCTCTAGCGATCTCATGGTGATGTCGGACATGCGGACATTCTTTAGTCCAAGGTCTCGCCTTAGCCCTTCCGGATCCACCCACCACCAACGCCTCTACCGGCATGTAGCAGACTACCTGGCCTTAAGTGTGGATGTATACACTGTGAGCAGCGATGAACCCCTTGACTACTAGGTGCGCAGGCTTGACCTGTGACCAGAGCTGTCACAATTTGCCATCTAACTTCTGTCTTGCCCTGCCTCAAGCGTCCTGTCAGAAAGGACCTTCAGCTGGAGGCATTGTCACTGAGAAGAGAAGTCACTAAAGTGTTCAGTACCTCACCTTTATCAAAATGAATGAGGCATGGATCCCGGAGGGCTACTGTCTGCCCAAAGACTTAGTCAGTCCCCACACACAGCATCTCTGCCTGCACGTCGTGTGACGGCCTGCCCCATAACTAAGTCGGTCCCCACACAGCATCTATGCCTGCAGGCCGCTTGACTGCCTTCTCCGCCACCATCAACAGGGTCCAGGACTCCTGTTAGGCTTGGTGGTGTATTCTCCACAGTCAGCACGCGATGCATAAGCTGACGTGAAGGAGGTACACACACCAGCACAAGGAATCAGGATATCCCCAGTTTAGTGGAGGAGAGGACTGACTCCAATAGGAGATTGTGGCGCACAGAGCCGGTGCAGATCCGAACAGCCACAAACAATACTTTCGTGATAACGTCTCAGCGCAAAGTAGCGCTGAGCACATAACCAGAACTGAGGAGATCAGGACAGGTAGACAGAATGAATGCTTGCTTAACTAGCCACTACTTAGTGACAGCAAGCGTCCACAATAAAACAGACTGGAATGAGGCAGCCAATGCGTTGCGGCGATGGCGTGCCTCACAAAGACAGGACAGGATAGTCAGGAAATAGCAGGATCAAGATAGATGAACGTAACACAGATAAATATACAATAAGTATGATTTCCTAGCGTATTACAATTACAGCTATCAATTAAACTATTTGTAACGTCTGACTAACATATGTATATATCGGCAATGAACCGATATATGACATAAGCAGGAACACTGACTTAGGACTGGAACGATACAGGGAACAGGACTCAGAAGGATTTGCTATCTCTTCGCAGAGATGAACGCAATCCACAAACGGTAACAGGACAGGATTCAGAAGGATTCGTTATCTCTTCGCAGAGATGAACGCAATCCACAAACGGTAACAGGACAGGATTCAGAAGGATTCGTTATCTCCTCGCAGAGATGAACGCAATCCACAAACAGGACCAGGAACAGGAAAACTAGCTCAGCACGGGTGATCACGATACGCGCAACCACCAAAACGTGCTGGAACTGACTAACTGAACACAGGATATAAACAGTTCGTGTACGTATATATCAGCGTCACTGATGTATCAATGTAACACGAATACAAGAAAAATAATAAACGTGCTGGTATGCATATATATGGGCAATGAACCAATATATGATGCAAAACCAGCAAAGTATCTTTAGAACAAGAAACACGGTCTGGGGCTGAGCAACAGCAAGACTAGCTTACACTGAAACTATGATAGCCCAAGGAAACCCTGCAGGAAGCAGATCTTTATACTGAGGTCATCCAATGGGAGCAGACATGCAGATTCCCACACAGGTGAATGATAATCAGTCACAAGCTGACAGCAGGGAAAGGCAGACAAAGCTATGCAGCTTGCATGGAAAGAGATCAGAACTGCCTCAGCAGCACTACTACTGCCAGCAATACCTGCTGCAGCAGCGATCATAACAGTACCCCCCCCCTTAAAAGCGGATTCTAGACGCTTTTCAAAACTGAAATTCCCAACAAAACAGTCTGATTGATAATTCATGATGACCGGGACAGCCCGGCAAGACCAAATTCCAGAATCAGGCCCCACAAGACTGGACCCATCAGAACCAGAACCTACAGAACCATGCCCATCAGTACTACAAGCCCCAGTGTGACACCCATCAGAACCATGATTTCCAGAAGAAAGCCCTCCGAAACTCCCTGAGCGATACCCACCGCCTTCCAGGAACCGTTCAAAAACGCCAAAGCCTTTGCAATGCCCACCGGGACTGTCTTTACCAACACAAAACCCACTGTTGAACCAGTCCAAGGCACCAGGACAAGTTTTCTCAGAGACCTCCCAGAACACCTTGAAGCTCCAAAGAGATCCCCATAGGTCAGAACGCCCCTTAGGCTCACATGGAGAACTATCAAGAACCCCTATGGAACCTAGGGCAATTCCCGAGTCAGGGCCACAAGGACAAACATCAAGATCAGGGCTTTCAGGGACCAGAACCATCTCTGGGCATGCAGGCAGACTGGCAACATCAGAACATGTTCCCACTAAGGAAGCATCAGAGCACGCTAACACCTTAGACACACTTGGGCATTCTGGCACACAAAGAACATCTGGGCACACCGGCACAAGAGAAACCTCTGGGCATGTCAAGGAACTGTGAGCCTCAGGGTCAGCCAAGACAGGACCAAAACCAGGACTGGCCAAAAAAAAATCATCATGACTAGACTTCGCAACTACTGGACTTTTACACGAGAATGCAGAATCAGACTTAGATGTCGCTGATTCCAGCAAAGTCAGTAACAAATCAGATTCAGGGGCACTAACAAGACAGGACAAATCTTCTGATGTATGCACTGAACCAGATAGGGACTCCACAACTACCTCTGGACTGGACAGAGACTCATCTAATACACTGGATTGGAGCTCATGAGGCGCTGCAGAACAAGTCAGTATTGCAGCAGCCCCCACTGGACTAGGCAAAACTGAGGAATTCCCTGGACAGGAAGGGGACTCTGGAACCTCTGCCACAGCGGCCAGAGAACCAGAATCTTTCAGGATACAGGGCTGGGTTTCAGGAACACTCATTAGACCGGACTGAAATTCTGAGATTTCTATTATTTTGACCAGAGAATCAGAATTATCCATGTTACAGGGCAAGACTTTTGAAACATTCAGAGGACAGGGCTGGAGTTCCTCGGCTGTTACAACACTGGAGAGGGACTCAACAACATTGGTTAAATCAGACTGTGTACAGGGCAAGGTATCTAACACACTTGCTGACGAGGACAATATTTCAATGGCTTCTGCTTTGCTGGGCAGAAATTTATCAAGTTTTATTAGAGCAGACTGTAATTCCAAAACAGCTGCTAGACAAGTGAATATTACTGCAACACCAACTGAGGTAAGCAGTGCCTCAGACTCCTCTGCTAGAGGGTTTGAAGTATCCAAAGTACTGGGTGAAGCATAAGACTCTGCGACCACAGCTTCACTGGACAGGATCACTGAACAGTCCATATTGCAGGGCAAAACCATGGAAGCACCTGCTGGACAGCATAATGATTCTGTGACCTGAGTTTCATTGGAGAGATCTACTGCACAATTCATGGTACAGGGCAAATTTACTGGAACATTTTCTGAACACGGTAATAATTCTGCGATTTCGGATTCACATAGCAGACGCTCTGAGTTATTCACGAAACTAGAGTGAGGTGTAGAAACAGGAAGATCAAAACACAATGTTTGCGCATCTGAATCACCATTCAATTGTAAAATTGGAAAATTCAGATGCTGGGGTTCTGAGGTTTCTGGACAGGATTGCTGGGACTCGGAAACTGATGTAGTGCATCTATTGGCATCTGCTGGATCAGACAGGAGTTGAACTTTATTAACACAGGTAATTTCTGCAGAAGTGTTTGCAGAGACAGGCAAGATTTTTCTGGTGTCTGTTTCACTGAACAAAGACTCATGAGTACTGGCTAGGCTGGACTCAGAAGTCAGCAGGACCTCTGGATTCTCTGCTGAGAAATTTGTGCAGGGCAAAGTTAAGAAAGTATCAGTGGCTTCTGTTTTACTGGGAAGTAACACTGAGTTATCCATGGTACAGGGTGGAGTTACAGGAACATTCACAAGACATGGCAGGGACTCAGTAACTGGAGAAGTGGGACAGTCTCCAATTGACAGTGTGTCTTCCCTGGTATCAACTGATTGAATCGCATAAAAATCGTCCAAAATCATTTTCCACACATCGATCAATGGAGCCACAAAGTCATACCCACACACACCAGTTTTTATTAGGTTATAGGCAGACTTAATGCATGCATTCAATACTAATTCACTTTTTGCACTGTAAAATTGACAAAATGAACTTGAATCATTCTTCCATTCATTGACCAGAGCTTCCATCTCTCCTTTCTCAAATGGAGGATTCCAAGCATACTTAACAGGCAGATCACAGTTTGCAAATGTGGTTATGGCAGAAACATGCATTGGATTATTTAGCAGGCGATTGGCAGATTTCTTATTCCTAAGGATCTCCAATACCTGTAGCAAGTGTTGGACTGTAGTGTATGCAATTTTTTCTTGCTGCACGAATAGATTGATTTGTTCAATACTCTGTAATATATCCTCATAATCATACTCAGATAATTCTTTTAAACAAAAATCTTTATTTTCCCTAGCCAGTGATGAAAGTTCATTAGTAGTTTCATAAGTCCATTTAACTCCCCTGAAAGACAATTGCATTTCATTATCTGTTAATGGCAGAATCTCATTGCAGGTCTGATGCGCAGTCGCTAAAGATAACGATTCTGCAGATTGGACACGTTTCTTAGAACGTTTGCGTTTTGCCTTAGACCCTGCTGTTTTTGGTGATTTATTCAAAGCTGCAGGAAAATTATCAGTAACACTTTCTGCTTGCTGATCATTTTTGCAAGCAATTGAAGGAGCAGCTGATTGGCCTGCTTCCAGGAGTTCATTAAGAGGAAAAGGCAATGGATCTATGCACAACCAATTGTGAATTACAAAAGCTATAAATTGCAAAGGACTTTGTCTAAACTGAGTGTGATCTAAGACATCGATTGCCCAATCAAAAAGTTTGCCCTTAAAAAGAGCACAAACGATCCAATCAGACCAGGTAGAAATTGCAGAAGCCCGAAAGTCGGGATTGGCCAGAACTTTAACCAATTCTGATATAAATTTGTCTGTAACTTCAGGACCAAGCTTTTCAAATTTTTTAAAGGAGCAGGACCCCTGACAAACAGTGTCAGAATTTCTGGAAATCTCCCCCACAATAGGGATTGGTAATGGGGCTATCATAATGTTAGGCTTGGTGGTGTATTCTCCACGGTCAGCACGCGATGCATAAGCTGACGTGAAGGAGGTACACACACCAGCACAAGGAATCAGGATATCCCCAGTTTAGTGGAGGAGAGGACTGACTCCAATAGGAGATTGTGGCGCACAGAGCCGGTGCAGATCCAAACAGCCACAAACAATACTTTCGTGATAACGTCTCAGCGCAAAGTAGCGCTGAGCGCATAACCAGAACTGAGGAGATCAGGACAGGTAGACAGAATGAACGCTTGCTTAACTAGCCACTACTTAGTGACAGCAAGCGTCCACAATAAAACAGACTGGAATGAGGCAGCCAATGCGTTGCGGCGATGGCGTGCCTCACAAAGACAGGACAGGATAGTCAGGAAATAGCAGGATCAAGATAGATGAACGTAACACAGATAAATATACAATAAGTATGATTTCCTAGCGTATTACAATTACAGCTATCAATTAAACTATTTGTAACGTCTGACTAACATATATATATATCGGCAATGAACCGATATATGACATAAGCAGGAACACTGACTTAGGACTGGAACGATACAGGGAACAGGACTCAGAAGGATTCGCTATCTCTTCGCAGAGAGAACGCAATCCACAAACGGTAACAGGACAGGATTCAGAAGGATTCGTTATCTCTTCGCAGAGATGAACGCAATCCACAAACGATAACAGGACAGGATTCAGAAGGATTCGTTATCTCCTCGCAGAGATGAACGCAATCCACAAACAGGACCAGGAACAGGATAACTAGCTCAGCACGGGTGATCACGATACGCGCAACCACCAAAACGTGCTGGAACTGACTAACTGAACACAGGATATAAACAGTTCGTGTACGTATATATCAGCGTCACTGATGTATCAACGTAACACGAATACAAGAAAAATAATAAACGTGCTGGTATGCATATATATGGGCAATGAACCAATATATGATGCAAAACCAGCAAAGTATCTTTAGAACAAGAAACACGGTCTGGGGCTGAGCAACAGCAAGACTAGCTTACACTGAAACTATGATAGCCCAAGGAAACCCTGCAGGAAGCAGATCTTTATACTGAGGTCATCCAATGGGAGCAGACATGCAGATTCCCACACAGGTGAATGATAATCAGTCACAAGCTGACAGCAGGGAAAGGCAGACAAAGCTATGCAGCTTGCATGGAAAGAGATCAGAACTGCCTCAGCAGCACTACTACTGCCAGCAATACCTGCTGCAGCAGCGATCATAACAACTCCAGGCAGATTCCTGAATTTTTAAGGCCGCTGCTAGCAGCAGCCACTATAATAATTTTTCTGGTGCATGTACATGCCTGCCTAATTTTTCTGGCTGCACTGCAGCTACAACAACAAAACAAAAGGCATGTACATGTGTGATTTCCCCTTCGTGATTGTTACCTTGCTGCGGTGAAGGGGCTTCCGTACCACAATGAAGCAATGACTGATGGCTATATGAGTGTCTCGGAGGGGGGGTGCACATCCAAGATAATAAGGTCGTTGCTTCATTGTGGACAGACCAAATTCGATCAGCTGAACAGTCACTGTTCTGTCATTGAGCTACCTCAGCCCGGCGACCATATGGGCTGGAAAGCCGCCATCACCTGCACTCTCATCATGGTGCGCACCAGTCCAGCACGGCCGTGACTACACAAACAGCGGTGTGCGGTGCGTTACACATTGAGTTTGGTCTGTCAGTGTGAAGCAGTACACTAATTACACTCCCTGATTGATGTATACACATGCAAAATGTTTTAAAGCACTTTAGGCCTCCAATTTAGCATGCAATGTTATTTCTGCCCTTAAAACACTGCTGTGCGTCAAATCCAGATTTTTCCCCGGGACTTTTGGCGTGTATCCCACTCCGCCATTCAAAAACTCAGATGTTAGACCCCTTCCATCACTTGTGTGGCCAGCATAAATGTTTCTAGTTTTCAAAGTTCGCCTCCCCATTGAAGTCTATTGCGGTTCGAAAAGTTTGCGCGAACCGAACTTTTTGCGGAAATTCGCGTTCGAGGTTCGCGAACCGAAAATCGGAGGTTCGAGCCATCTCTAATGACAAGAGGCTCTTTTCTCTTAATATATGGCAACATAATTTGTACCACTGAGATTCTGTACCACTGGCTCTTGATTTTAAAGAGAAACTATGGCCAAGAATTGAACTTCATCCCAATCAGTAGCTGATACCCTCTTTTACATGAGAAATCTATTTCTTTTCACAAAAGGATCATTGGGGGCTCTGTATGGCTGATATTGTGGTGAAGCCCCTCCCACAAGAAACTCTGAGGACCATGGTCCTGGCAGTTCACTGTCAGTGAACCTTGTTGCTGTAATGCTGGGGGGTCACACTTTCTGACCACCCAGCACAACAAGGCTAAGAGCTGGATAATGGAAGAGGTTACACAGGCTGCCCAGAGCAACTGCAGCTCTGGGCTTCTGATATTGCTACCAATAAAACACAATGGCAGCACAGTGCGATGTTGCGCTGCCTTAGTTCGCACTGTGCTGCCTTAGCGATAGCAAGTATTCAGACAAGTACAAGACAGGACTATAGATTGGAGCGTAACTAGTAGCAACCGCAGCTCACAGATACGTCCACAGAAGCAGAGGAAGCAGGCTAACAACAGTCACCAGCAAGCATCCACCCAGGCAAGACTACAGGATAGAACGTAACTAATAGCAGCAACTGCAGCCTATAGTTACGTCTCCAGAAACTAGAATAGCAGGAATACTACCAGTCATCAACGTGGTGATGGCAGAATCCAAGCTATCTGGATAATGGACTTCACTGATCCACCGCGGATGCAGCGAACGTCCATCAAGCATGGAACTAGGCAATACACAATGATAAGAAAAATAACAAACAGCTCAACTAACGGATAAATATATATTAGCAAGTCTGCATATATATTTATCAAGAACCAGCTAAAGCACAAGTAATAAGGTTGCATAGAACTACAATAACAGAACTATACAGAGTAACAAGGTGTCCAGTAAATCAGCGTAGTGACCACTATGACCGGCGGGGTAAGAAATGGGACGCATACTTTTATACTGGCATCAGCCAATGGATGCAGGTATGCAAATCTCCACACAGCTGAATGGTAATCACTCAATCTTGAGCTGGCTTGATTACCATTTGCTAGCTGGCTGTGAATGCAAAGGACCCCCATAAGAAATACATGCAGAATTATGTAACAACAAGCATGCAGGAAATCCAGGGCTATCTGGCCGCAGCTCAGCTGCAACAAGCAATTGGTGGAATGATGACAGCATCCTGAGCTGACAAACACAATGGGGGTTGTCCACAGACCTCAGGTATCACCAGGGGCGTAGCAATAGGGGTTGCAGAGGTAGCGACCGCATCGGGGCCCTTGGGTCAGAGGGGCCCCGAGGGGCCCTCCCTCAAGCACAATATTAGCTCTCTATTGGCCCTGTGCTGGTAATAACCACTTGTACAGATGCTTTGTATAGTAGTAATCACTGTTTTCCATCCCCTACTTGCACCTCTGACACCGTGAAAATCCTTGGCAGGTTTTGGTGCGCCGTATCTATTGTTATAGATAGAGTGCTTGGGGGGGCCCATGTAAAACTTGCACCGGGGCCCATAGCTTCTTAGCTACGCCACTGGGTATCACTCTGTTAATCTCGGGGAGTCACAGATCATCGTAGGAGGTCCATCAAGCCTCCAATCATAATCCAGTCCATACACAATCAATCGATTCTGGACTCAACCCTTGCACGAATAATCTTCAGAATTTATTGTAATAATGTATGCGGTTATACAGCAGACAAAAAAAGCACAACGTTTCGGGCTACATGCCCTTTCTCAAGTGCTTAACCATCTGAACAAACTTAGACCTTCATATAGACACACACATATTGACACACCCCTCCAAAGCATTAAGGGGCGGGCACAAAACTTTTCCAGAACATTAACCTTTACTCCTTAAAGGACAACCAATTATCATAAGAAGCACTTTAAACTGAAGTCCTCGTTAAGGCCACTGGGGGACTGCAGCCCCAACCTGTCCATCCACCAAGCCTCACGCCGCAAAAGCGCACTCCTAAATTCTCTACCTTCTTGGCACTGAACCACTTCGAGTACCTGCCATCAAAGCTGGCTCACACCATGATTAAATTCTGTGAAATGGGTGCGAGGGGATATTCCCGTTTTTTCTCCTCATCCTTTTTCTTTTTACACGCTTCGGGGTGGCGAATGTTGCTCTTATGCTCGTTGAGTCTAGTTTTAATGTCCCTTGAGGTCTGGCCAACATAGGACAGACCGCAAGGGCATTTGATTAAGTACACAACACCCGTCGAATCGCAAGTAGCGAAATCTCTAATACCGTAGGAACCGGCTTAACCGATCTAGTACTTTGTACGTTGGGCCCCCTTATGATGCCATTGCAATGCTGGCAATTGAGACATGGAAAGGTCCCTTTCCTAGGGGTGCCCAAAAACACCTGGCGGGGTAATTTAGATCTCCCAATGTCCGCCCTAACCAATTGGTCTTTAATGGACTTACCCTTAAGGTAAACGAACCTAGGAGGTGCTCTGCAGATCTGGGCAAGCTGAGGATCCGCATCCTGAGCTGCCCAGAACTGCAGAGCGATTGCAAATGACAATGAGACCCATTGCAAATGCACAACCGAATGCAAGCAGATAAGCCAGAACTGTCCGTTTGCAGCTCCACTGCAACGGACAGAATACGCTACAGGAGGGATTCTTACAGTTGCATTGTGGGAAATAGCTGTTTACAGCTGTTTCCAACTGCCAAAAAAGCAAGCAGCAGCTACATCACCTGCCAGCAGTAAAAATGTCACCATGTGATAAATGTCACAATGTAAATCAGGGATTTAAAAGGTTTTACAATGGGCAAACACTGACTAAATCATTTATACATAATTATTGTAAAAATTAAGTACTTTTTTTATTACATTATGTTCACTGGAGTTCCTCTTTAAGGTCCTTGATTTTCTCTACATATCTTTTTGATATAAGCCTGTTGGCTAAATTGGCTTTGGATCTGTTTTGCTAACTACTGCCCTACAAGCTACATAAAACAGAGGAAAACAGTAGACCACCCGACTATTTCCCTGTAGACTTCAGCAAATTGAGACCTTCTGATTCTCATCAACAGGGATAGTTGGGGCTGCATTTTAACAACATGCACTGTACAGACCTGCTGCTGTGATCCTGGAATGTTCTATGAAGAAAAGGGGGGGGGGGGGGTAGGACAAGAGAGGAGCACCCAGCCACATCAGAAGAGATTCCCACAGGAACCGTAGACACAAAGGTACAGCAATCTGTCTGCCTGGATCACTGGAGAGAGGAGGCCTGTGACATTGGGGACACCTGTACACACTTTAGATTTTTGGCTGAGACATTAAGGATTTCAGCTGTGGATCATGTAAAATGTATACATAGCTTATTCTAGAAAATCAGCATAACATACTTGCAGCTTACATTTTACATTAAGGAATATAGATGGCACCCTCTATGTCTCTGCTAAATCAAGTTCTTGACAGTAGTTGTATTCCTCAGACAAGGCTTTAAACAATGACCTGGCATGGCAATTATTTCCCATAAATCATTCATATTGAATGGTGTGCCTGATATGCACACAAGCTGTCACACAAACAGCTACGGTATAGAAAGTTGTCATAGAAATACTGAACAATGTTATTAAAGCCCATCAACTGTGTTTTTAATCCTCTTCCCCGTGTCATATGAATAGAGCCCTGAGGCAGACCATTACCTCACAGAAACCAGCTCTGCAACCTTTTGAATAATTGCTAACTCGCTTTCAATATTCTTAGACTATATTGCTTCTAGTAACTAATTCTTTGTTTATAAAATGTACAATTGACAATGACAGGGTATGTAATGATTACAGTATCTGGCCTCAGTAAAGCAGAGCTACAAATAAAAGGCACCGTGGATGGTGCTGGATGTTCTGTTTCACTAGGCAATTCATTCTATCCCACTACTGAAGCTGCCCTTCTCCAAATACATGAGATGCAGCTGCCCAATCTATCCATTCTGTGATGGGTCAGCTGATGGGCTCATGTTTATGAAGTCATCAGGCTATTGTTGGATAACTGCTGCTGGGGAAATTATGCTAGCCAGATCTACGGTCTGCTCAGCGAATCAGCTAATTTCAGCGCAGCGTTTTGGGCGCCGCCATAGGCCATAATGAGAGTTGCGGCTATAGCAGCACTTAGTGACTAATTTGAATTAGAAAAAAAAGAAGAGTTAATTCAGCCGCCGGCAATAGCTGGTGCCCAAAATATGTATTCCCCCAAGTTGCAACAAATTGGAGGAGGAGTAGCATTAACACTACCCAGGAGTTTGCCTGTAACAGGGTGAGCCGTCTTTCGGCTCCACCCTGCGCTGAACGATTTCAGTGCGATTTTAAAAAGTCCTGCATGCTGTGTTTTTTCTCTTTGTGTTCCTAGCGTCCAGTGAAAGTCGCATCAAAATTGGAATTGCATTGCGATTAGCAGTGTAAAAGAAGCCTCAAAAGATTGCTGCACCTGATTAATTTATTAGGGATTGAGTGGTTAAATCATCATCATCAATCGTGACTTATGGGTTCAGTCATAATAACGCAGGTAAATGGTACGCTACAAGACAACATGCATGTTCCCCCCATATTACAAAGGAATGGCAATGAGGTGCCAGTAGATGTGAATTCTGAAATGTGCAAGGACATTGCAATATATTCAGTGCAAACTTATCCTTACAAATGAGTCAGTGAGGACATCTGAAAAGTTGCGATCACAGTCGCAGAACCACTTTACTACTTTTTAATAGACTCATTGAAAAGCTTTAATATAATATCAGTGCATTTACATTCTTATTAAACACGCATTGCTTAACATCATGTTCAGCCCTTTGTTATACTGGTGTGAGGCTGTAATGGAGGGAAAAGAAATGTCATAGATTGAATAGACCATTGTCACTCGGTGTTGCTGACAAACAAGGCTGCACCTGTAAGTTGGCAGTCGCACTCGCAGATAGTCCCTCGAGTGCTTTGTTCAGCCAGCTGTCACAGTGCTTTGGATACAGGTGGAGGAATGGACTTTGCCATCTATAAAAGAAAGAGTAAGAGCAGAGAACAGCTTCCTCTTTAATTCTCTGGGGATGAGAGTTATTGTATTGTTAAATAATAGACCATAATAAATCAAGACATGGGAGGGAGAGGGGACAAGGATGCAAAGCGAAAGATGCCCAATTACTAGACAGTTCTCAAAGCCCAGATACTGTATGTAAGAGCTGGTATGCACCTCAAATTAATGATCAATTTACTACCACATCTGGAGCACTGTAGTTTTAAAAGGATAATTGCACAACTGAAATTGTGAAAAATCTTTATTGAATATCATTACTTTAAAAAAGGACCTATACTGGTCGAATAAGAAAAATATATAACAGAGAAAGTGCAACGGTGACTAAACATACAACCATAATTTTTGTATCGTCCTAAAAGAGCAACCCCTAATTGATAAGACTATTTAGGAAGGATATAGAGACAAATGTCTTGCTGCATGCTAGATGCTTCTGATCTGATTCTGTATCATGCTCTATAGAAGAAACAAAGTTTTGTTTTGAAAGCTTGCAATAAAACTATGTACAGTTAGTTATTAAAGTTGTTAACTATATCAGTTTTTGTTGTTTGATAAACAGTATGATTTCAGTTCTTTTTGGCTACCTCCAGCACACACTTTACTTGCGGTGTCATGCAAATCTGGCACCACCATAGACTTTAATTGACGATATCAGCAAGCCAGCGGCAAAAGGGAAATTATAATTATCTATTTTGGTGGGGGTTTTCTCTTTTTTTGAAGCCGGTGACAAAGGGGAGATGCAGATGCCAGGTGACACCCAGTAATTATTATTATTTTTTTTTTACCACCAAGGGAGTCTTTGGTTTAGGCAACACCGGGGGGGGGGGGGGGGGGGGGGTTTAGGGGTAGGCACCACCAGGGGGGGTTTAGGGTTAAGCACCACCAGGGGGGTTTAGGGTCAGGCACCACCAGGGGGGTTTAGGGTTAGGCATAGGTAGTGGGGGGTTCTGTGTGAGAGTAGGGTTAGGTTTACCGGGGTCCGTTAAAAATGGCGCCAGTTATCGTAGTTAAAAAACGGCGCCCCATAGAGAACCACTATCGCTAGTTATTTTTCGTTTTTGACAGCTAAAAAATGGCGCCGGCTTTAAAAACGATATTTATCGTTTATATTTATATTTGTATTGCTCCCAAACGATATTTATCGTTTTAACCCTTGCTTTGCTGCCGTTTGGAAAATATCTGCCCGCCGGCTTTAATGTTTAATAGCAAAGCCCCCTTAAAAGCTAAAAACACCAAATTTGCAGGGAATGTTAAGAAGAAAATTGTGAACAAGAGGAAAAAAAAAATTTCAAAAAGACCTTATAGTTTTTGAGAAAATAGATTTTGAATATTCTTCTTCTGACCGTGGGAAAATTAAACGCCCGCCGACTTTAGCGGTTAATAGCAAAGCCCCTTTAAATGCCAGAAACACCAAATGTGTAGGGAATGTTAAGAAGAATAGTGGGAACACGAAGAAAAAAAAATTGTTCAAAAAGACCTTATAGTTTTTGAGAAAATCGATTTTAAATCTTCAAAGAGGAAATGTATCTATTTAAATCGCATACTGACATTTCCGTGGAAACTTTTTCAGCCGACTTTAGCAGTTAATAGCAAAGTTCCCTTAAATCCTAGCAACACCAAATTTGCAGGATATGTTAAAAAGATACTGGGAAACAATATTTAAAAAAAAAATGAAAAATTTTATTTATTTATTTTTTTTAAATTAAAATTTGTGTGTTATGTTCAGAGTGTGGGAAATTTTTAGAAAAAAATGACGTGGGGTCCCCCCTCCCGAGCCTCTGTAACCCCTTGTCTCCCATGCAGGCTGGGATAGCCAGAATGCGGAGCCCCGGCCGACTGGAGCTTCGCACCCTGAGCTATACCAGCCCGCATGGTCCATGGTATGAGGGGGCTTCGGGGGGGAGGGGCGGGCAAGCCTTCCCCTCCCCCCCGGAGCCCTTGTCCAATCCATGGACAAGGGGCTCTTCCCCACCTCCGGTGCCCCAGGAGGAGGTGGGGGCGACGACTCCCTGGGGGGGGGGTTCATGGTGGCATCTGGGAGTCCCCTTTAAGAAGGGGACCCCCAGATGCCCACCCCCCTCCCAGGAGAAATGAGTATAGGGCTACTTTGTACCCCTTACCCATTTCCACAAAGGGTTAAATGAAATAAAAACACAACAACGAGAAAAGTCCTTTAATGTTCTAAATCAGGTATGTCAAACTGGTCCTACGAGGGCCGAGATCCTCACACATTTTTGGTTCAGCTCAAATGCATTGATGTCCATCCTAAACACTGGCATGGATCTGGCCCTCCAGGCCTGGAGTTCGACACCTGTGTTCTAAATTAACCAGAAATACTTACCTGTACCTTTAAGAAAAAAATCCCACGTCAATTAGGTCCCACGACAGTATCCTCTATCTTGCGACCTTCTGTTACATCTTGATTGAAGATCTCCGCCGCCCCGACGCCACACGCGCCGCCTCCGCTGCACTGCTCTTAGCTATACTTAGTATAGCTAAGAGCAAAAAGCATCTTTAAATTTTAGCTCCAATGGTCCCCATTGGTTCCTTAACAGACCAATGGGGATCAGGAGGATCCCCATTGGTCGATAAGGAACCAATGGGGAGCCTTGGAGCCAAAATTTAAAGATGCTTTTTGTTCTCAGCTATACTTAGTATAGCTGAGAGTTGCGTCTATGCATCTATATAGACGCATTAGCGCTAGATCCCGCTGCCCTCCCTGCCTCCCCCCACCTGTCACCCTCACCCATGCTGGCACCCATGGGTGCATTGGGTGCCAGCATGGGTGAGGGTGACAGGTGGGGGGAGGCAGGGAGGGCAGCGGCAGCTAGCGCTAATGCGTCTATATAAACGCTTAGAAGCAACTCTCAGCTATACTAAGTATAGCTGAGAGCAGTGCGGCGGAGGCGGCGTGTGTGGCGTCGGGGCGGCGGAGATCTTCAATCAAGATGTATCAGAAGATCGCAAGATGGAGGATACTGTCGTGGGACCTGATTGGCGTGGGATTTTTTCTTAAAGGTACAGGTAAGTATTTGTGGTAATTTAGAACATTAAAGGACTTTTCTCGTGGTTGTGTTTTTATTTCATTTAACCCTTTGTGGAAATGGGTAAGGGGCACTTTGTACCTCTATACTCATTTCTTCTGGGAGGGGGGTGGGCATTTGGGGGT
Organism: Hyperolius riggenbachi; assembly: GCF_040937935.1. Classification (NCBI taxonomy): domain Eukaryota; kingdom Metazoa; phylum Chordata; class Amphibia; order Anura; family Hyperoliidae; genus Hyperolius; species Hyperolius riggenbachi. The sequence goes on from NC_090649.1 coordinate 306,476,789, forward strand.
CCTCTTCTTAAAGGGGACTCCCAGATGCCACCATGAACCCCTTCCAGGGAGTCGTCGCCCCCCACCTCCACCTGGGGCAAGGGAGGCGGGGAAGAGCCCCTTGTCCATAGATTGGACAAGGGGCTCCGGGGGGGAGGGGGAGGCTTGGCCGCCCCTCCCCCCGGAGCCCCCCCACACCATGGACCATGCGGGCTGGTATAGCTCAGGGTGCGAAGCCCCAGTCGGCCGGGGCTCCGCATTCTGGCTATCCCAGCCTGCCTGGGGGACAAGGGGTTACAGAGGCTCGGGAGGGGGGACCCCACGTTGTTTTTTTAAAAAAATTTGGTATCAATTTTTATTTTTTTAATGTTCTGAGTGTGGGAAATAAATTTAAAAAAAAACGACGTGGGGTCCCCCCTCCCGAGCCTCTGTAACCCCTTGTCTCCCATGTAGGCTGGGATAGCCAGAATGCGGAGCCCCGGCCGACTGGAGCTTCGCACCCTGAGCTATACCAGCCTGCATGGTCCATGGTATGGGGGGGCTTCGGGGGGGAGGGGCGGGCAAGCCTTCCCCCCCCCCCCCGGAGCCCTTGTCCAATCAATGGACAAGGGGCTCTTCCCCACCTCCGGTGCCCCAAGAGGAGGTGGGGGCGACGACTCCCTGGGGGGGGGGTTCATGGTGGCATCCGGGAGTCCTCTTCAAGAAGGGGACCCCCAGATGCCCACCCCCCTCCCAGGAGAAATGAGTATAGGACTACTTTGTACCCCTTACCCATTTCCACAAAGGGTTAAATGAAATAAAAACACAACAACGAGAAAAGTCCTTTAATGTTCTAAATCAGGTATGTCAAACTGGTGCTACGAGGGCCGAGATCCTCACACATTTTTGGTTCAGCTCAAATGCATTGATGGGTCTGAATCAGGAAAGGTGTGGTCCATCAGGTAGGACACATTTCTCTCTTTCTCAGTCCATCCTAAACACTGGCATGGATCTGGCCCTCCAGGCCTGGAGTTCGACACCTGTGTTCTAAATTAACCAGAAATACTTACCTGTACCTTTAAGAAAAAAATCCCACGTCAATTAGGTCCCACGACAGTATCCTCTATCTTGCGACCTTCTGTTACATCTTGATTGAAGATCTCTGCCGCCCCGACGCCACACGCGCCGCCTCCGCTGCACTGCTCTTAGCTATACTTAGTATAGCTAAGAGCAAAAAGCATCTTTAAATTTTAGCTCCAATGGTCCCCATTGGTTCCTTAACAGACCAATGGGGATCAGGAGGATCCCCATTGGTCGATAAGGAACCAATGGGGAGCCTTGGAGCCAAAATTTAAAGATGCTTTTTGTTCTCAGCTATACTTAGTATAGCTGAGAGTTGCGTCTATGCATCTATATAGACGCATTAGCGCTAGATCCCGCTGCCTTCCCTGCCTCCCCCCACCTGTCACCCTCACCCATGCTGGCACCCATGGGTGCATTGGGTGCCAGCATGGGTGAGGGTGACAGGTGGGGGGAGGCAGGGAGGGCAACGGCAGCTAGCGCTAATGCGTCTATATAAACGCTTAGACGCAACTCTCAGCTATACTAAGTATAGCTGAGAGCAGTGCGGCGGAGGCGGCGTGTGTGGCGTCGGGGCGGCGGAGATCTTCAATCAAGATGTATCAGAAGATCGCAAGATGGAGAATACTGTCGTGGGACCTGATTGGCGTGGGATTTTTTTCTTAAAAGGTACAGGTAAGTATTTGTGGTAATTTAGAACATTAAAGGACTTTTCTTGTGGTTGTGTTTTTATTTCATTTAACCCTTTGTTGAAATGGGGAAGGGGTACTTTGTACCTCTATACTCATTTCTCCTGGGAGGGGGGTGGGCATCTGGGGGTCCCCTTCTTAAAGGGGACTCCCAGATGCCACCATGAACCCCTTCCAGGGAGTCGTCGCCCCCCGCCTCCACCTGGGGCAAGGGAGGCGGGGAAGAGCCCCTTGTCCATGGATTGGACAAGGGGCTCCGGGGGGGAGGGGGAGGCTTGGCCGCCCCTCCCCCCTGGAGCCCCCCCACACCATGGACCATGCGGGCTGGTATAGCTCAGGGTGCGAAGCCCCAGTCGGCCGGGGCTCCGCATTCTGGCTATCCCAGCCTGCATGGGGGACAAGGGGTTACAGAGGCTCGGGAGGGGGGACCCCACGTAGTTTTTTTTTTAAATTTATTTCCCACACTCAGAACATTAAAAAAATGAAAAATTGATACCAAATTTAAAAAAAAAACGACGTGGGGTCCTCCCTCCCGAGCCTCTGTAACCCCTTGTCCCCCATGCAGGCTGGGATAGCCAGAATGCGAAGCCCCGGCCGACTGGAGCTTCGCACCCTGAGCTATACCAGCCCGCATGGTCCATGGTGTGGGGGGGCTCCGGGGGGGAGGGGCGGCTAAGTCCAATCCATGGACAAGGGGCTCTTCCCCGCCTCCCTTGCCCCAGGTGGAGGCGGGGGGTGACAACTCCCTGGGGGGGGTTCATGGTGGCATCTGGGAGTCCCCTTTAAGAAGGGGACCCCCAGATGCCCACCCCCCTCCCAGGAGAAATGAGGATAGAGGTACAAAGTGCCCCTTACCCATTTCCACAAAGGGTTAAATGAAATAAAAACACAACCACGAGAAAAGTCCTTTAATGTTTTAAATTAACCACAAATACTTACCTGTACCTTTAAGAAAAAAATCCCACGCCAATCAGGTCCCACGACAGTATCCTCCATCTTGCGATCTTCTGATACATCTTGATTGAAGATCTCCGCCGCCCCGACGCCACACACGCAGCCTCCGCCCCACTGCTCTCAGTTATACTTAGTATAGCTGAGAGTTGCGTCTATGCGTCTATATAGGCGCATTAGCGCTAGCTGCCGCTGCCCTCCCTGCCTCCCCCCACCTGTCACCCTCACCCATGCTGGCACCCAATGCACCCATGGGTGCCAGCATGGGTGAGGGTGGCAGGTGGGGGGAGGCAGGGAGGGCAGCGGCATCTAGCGCTAATGCGTCTATATAGATGCATAGACGCAACTCTCAGCTATACTAAGTATAGCTGAGAACAAAAAGCATCTTTAAATGTTGGCTCCAAGGCTCCCCATTGGTTCCTTATCAACCAATGGGGATCCTCCTGATCCCCATTGGTCTGTTAACCACCCTGGCGTTCTATTAAGATCGCCAGGGCGGCTGCATGAGGGTTTTTTGTAAATAAAAAAAAAACTATTTCATGCAGCCAACTGAAAGTTGGCTGCATGAAAGCCCACTAGATGGCGCTCCGGAGGCGTTCTTCCGATCGCCTCCGGCGGCCAAAATTAACACGGAAGGCCGCAATGAGCAGCCTTCCATGTTTGGCTTCTCCTGTCGCCATGGCGATGAGCGGAGTGACGTCATGGACGTCAGCCGACGTCCTGACGTCCGCCGCCTCCGATCCAGCCCTCAGCGCTGGCCGGAACAATTTGTTCCGGCTGCGCAGGGCTCAGGCGGCTGGGGGGACCCTCTTTCGCCGCTGCTCGCGGCGGATCGCCGCAGAGCGGCGGCGATCGGGCAGCACACGCGGCTGGCAAAGTGCCGGCTGCGTGTGCTGCTCTTTATTTCGTCAAAATCGGCCCAGCAGGGCCTGAGCGGCAGCCATCGGCGGTGATGGACGAGCTGAGCTCGTCCATACCGCTAAGATGGTTAAGGAACCAATGGGGACCATTGGAGCTAAAATTTAAAGATGCTTTTTGCTCTTAGCTATACTAAGTATAGCTAAGAGCAGTGCGGCGGAGGTGGCGCGTGTGGGGTCGGGGCGGCGGAGATCTTCAATCAAGATGTAACAGAAGGTCGCAAGATAGAGGATACTGTCGTGGGACCTAATTGATGTGGGATTTTTTTCTTAAAGGTACAGGTAAGTATTTCTGGTTAATTTAGAACATTAAAGGACTTTTCTCGTTGTTGTGTTTTTATTTCATTTAACCCTTTGTGGAAATGGGTAAGGGGTACAAAGTAGCCCTATACTCATTTCTCCTGGGAGGGGGGTGGGCATCTGGGGGTCCCCTTCTTAAAGGGGACTCCCAGATGCCACCATGAACCCCCCCCCCCCAGGGAGTCGTCGCCCCCACCTCCTCCTGGGGCACCGGAGGTGGGGAAGAGCCCCTTGTCCATGGATTGGACAAGGGCTCCGGGGGGGAGGGGAAGGCTTGGCCGCCCCTCCCCCCGAAGCCCCCCCATACCATGGACCGTGCGGGCTGGTATAGCTCAGGGTGCGAAGCCCCAGTCGGCCGGGGCTCCGCATCCTGGCTATCCCAGCCTGCATGGGAGACAAGGGGTTACAGAGGCTCGGGAGGGGGGACCCCACGTCATTTTTTTCAAAAAATTTCCCACACTCTGAACATAACCCACAAATTTTAATTTAAAAAAATAAATAAATAAAATTTTTCAATTTTTTTTTTAAATATTGTTTCCCAGTATCTTTTTAACATATCCTGCAAATTTGGTGTTGCTAGGATTTAAGGGGACTTTGCTATTAACTGCTAAAGTCGGCGGAAAAAGTTTCCACGGAAATGTCAGTACGCGATTTAAATAAATACATTTCCTCTTTGAAGATTTAAAATCGATTTTCTCAAAAACTATAAGGTCTTTTTGAACAATTTTTTTTCTTCGTGTTCCCACTGTGCAAATTTGGACAGAGGCGCCAGGCAGGTTAAAATGATCTAAAAACAACTAAAAAGGAGGAGTACAGGTGGACTTACCTCCTGAAATGATGGACAATCGAGATTGTTCAAATCGCAAATAACAATTTATTTTGGCACTCCGCAACGCGTTTCGCAGGTATAACCCGCTTCATCAGGCATGGAGTGCAAGCTCAAAAAGGTCCAATAGTGGCAATGCGACAGAGGCACAGTATATAGTCCACCTTGGGTGGAGGGGACTGTCCCCTTCTTTCTATCTACAGAGAGCGACTTCTTAAACCTGAGTGGGGTCAGGTTCTAATACTCCCCACCTGCATTTCAAGTGGTTGCCTATGTGGTAACCCGTGTTTGTGAGTATATCCACATCTGTTAATTATTTCGCCAACAATTGTTAGACTTACTGCACTATATTGGGCTCTCGGTTTCTCTTTTTGTTTCAAGTGCTTCGTGTTCCCACTATTCTTCTTAACATTCCCTACACATTTGGTGGTTCTGGCATTTAAAGGGGCTTTGCTATTAACCGCTAAAGTCGGCGGGCGTTTAATTTTCCCACGGTCAGAAGAAGAATATTCAAAATTGATTTTCTCAAAAACTATAAGGTCTTTTTGGAAAAAAAAATTTTCCTCTTGTTCACAATTTTCTTCTTAACATTCCCTGCAAATTTGGTGTTTGTAGCTTTTAAGGGGGCTTTGCTATTAAACATTAAAGCCGGCGGGCAGATATTTTCCAAACGGCAGCAAAGCAAGGGTTAAAACGATAAATATCGTTCAGGCAGGACAAAAAAAAAAGTTTTAAAACGATAAATTTCGTTCAAAAGGTCTGCACTATTTTAACCTTTAAAACGATAAATATCGTTTTAAACATATCGGGCAGAAGGGGGCGCCATTTTTTGCCGGCGCCATTTTTAACTAGACGCAGGTTTACCTATAGTAAAATATCGGTAACAGTTACCAATATTTTACTAACAAAAATTAACACTTTAAATAGTAGAGTATCAGTAAATTTACCAATATTCTACTGTATTGATTCCTGTGGTTGATTTTCCATGGCACCAGAAATTTACATACGCTCACTTGCACATCCAGAACATATCTTCCCATTGTAAACGTATTGATAAGGAAGCATCCAAAATCTTTGTCGATATAAATAAGCATGTCAACATGCAAAATGATCACTCCCAACTTTTTTTGGGGGGGGAGGGAGGGGGGGGGGGGGATTGACTGCTTTGATCAATCAGTAGTACGGTCACGGAGATCAGGTTGACATGATCAGTACACTGTACTTTCTCTGGGTTAGAAAATAAGCTGCCTTCTGGTAGGACTTTTTTTTTAAATCTAGCCTACTATGTCAACAAGAATGGTATAATGTTATTGTTTTTATTTACCGGTAATTTTTTATGAATTTATCAATATGAGCAATGGGGTAAAACAGAACATACACCACAAAAAAAACTACAGAACAGTGGTTGTGTGTCTCCTAGCATCATTATTGCAATCAAATCCATCAAAAGTGCAAACAGCTACTAGCTGAGATAGACTGTACAAGTCCAAAATACATTGATACCAACATTCAGAATAGATTAGACCAACCATCTCAGGGGAGAATTCAGAAATTAATCTAAGATACATTGATATTGATATCAAGGTAAAGAAAATGTAACCCAAACACCCCGAACCTTACTAAATTTAGTAGGATGGCTATTTACTTGGTTTGTGAGTTTGTTCATAGGGAGACAGTGATTAATTGTCAATTCTCAGTCACTAATTGGGGTAAGGCGATTAGACATTTTTTAGCATAACACAGCATTTAAATAAGTAACTTTTTTTCTGTTTATCACAGGTTCAATCATCAATAATCCCTAGTATGCCTGCCTTGAAGTAGTCTGGTGAGGGCAGGGCCGGCGCTACCATAGATGCAAAGGAGGCAATTGCCCCAGGGCCCCAGAGCCTGTAGGGGCCCCCAGTGGCTACAAGAGGAATTTTTTTTTTTCAAAAAGACCTTATAGTTTTTGCGAAAATCGATTTTAAAGTTTCAAAGGAAAAAAAATACACATTTAAAAACCCGCTGACTTTAACGGTTAATAGCAAATCCACCTTAAATGCTAGAAACCCTAAATTTGCAGCATATGTTAAAGGGAACCAGAGAGGAACGAGGGGTGAAAAAAGGCAAAGATTTTATACATACCTGGGGCTTCTTCCAGCCCCATAAGCCTGAATCGCTCCCACGCCGCAGTCCTCAGCTTCCTGGATCCGCCGGTACCGGGCCCGTCACTTCCGGCGGATGCGGCCAATTGTCCGCATCACAGGGGCTCCCTCCATACATGTACGCATGCGGCTGCGTAGTAGGCAGCCACATGCGTATCTGTATGGGGAGATCACCCTGTGATGCGGAGAATTGGCCGCGTCCACCGGCCGACTTGCCGACTCGCGGCAATGACGTGACCCGGTGGCGGCGGATCCGGGCAGTGGAGGACGGCGGCGTGGGAGCGATCCGTGCCTATGGGGCTGGAGGAAGCCCCAGGTATGTATAGTTCATCCTCTCTGGTTCCCTTTAAGGAAATCATTGGGAATAAGAGGAAAATTTTTTTCAAAAAGACCTTATAGTTTTTGAGAAAATCGATTTTAAAGTTTCGAAGGAAAAAAGTATACTTTTAAATGCTGTAAATGTCACTTTTAGTAGCAAACCTAACGGTAGTGTAATTTTACATGTATCAAAAGAAAGAGCAATACATTTCCTGATGGGGTTTCCAGGTAGTTCATACGCAGCCGCAGCGCTTTGGCCAGGGATCGCTATACAGCCGCAATATGGCTGTATAAAGATCCCTGGCATTTTTCCTATTTTCCTAAAAAATTTTTGATGTTTAGAGTGTGGGAATTAAAAAAAAAATTATGTGGGGTCCCCCCTCTTGAAACTTTTTAACCCCTTGTCCCCCATGCAAGCTGGGATAGCCAGAATGTGCAGCTCCAACCGATTGGGGCTTCACACCCTGACTATACCAGCTGCATTTTTGTTCCGGGGTATCTATTGGGGGGGGCCCCCCAGGTTTATTTTGCCCTGGGGCCCCATTGTTGCTTAAACCGACCCTGGGTGAGGGAATACAGAAGTGGTTACCAACATTTTTGGATTTCAGAGTAGAACCAGACACAACGTATGAAGTCTACTTCAAAAGAAGTCTCTTGCTGTGGTTCTTGCCCATTTTAGCTAGCATCACTGGGGAATGGTCACGACTGGCTGAAGTTACGGGACCCCATCCCGAAGAGGGAGAAGACTGAAAACGGTGGCATGGGAGCGATCTGTGCGCACGGAGCTGGAGGAAGCCCCAGGTATATATAACACTTTAAGTTTATCTCACCTCTGGTTTCCTTTAATTGTGTGAATGGTGGCAGCAAAGAGTGAAGGCTTATGAACTACTTTATGAGCCTTGAAAAAGCTGCTTACAGACCTAGGATTGTTACATTTCCCAACAGTGGATGTTCTGTGCTGACCGTACACAGTACAGTAATTTAGTCTGGCAGGCATGGATACAAGAGGACACCCTTGTATCAAGTTCTTCTCCCCCACAGCGTGGACATTTTTAGGCACAGGCAAACTAAGCACCACTGGAGAAGGCACCAGAAAGCCATACCAAGCACATTATTTTTATGGAATTATTAATAACAGCCATTAGTCACATGCTAGGAAAGACAGAGTGGAAATATGGTGTAAGTATTAAGTAAAAAAATACACAGGATATGCTATAATAGATTAGCCCAGGGCCGTTTTGGGGAGCATGAGGGGTCGCAGTGCATAAGGGGAGAGCATTGGCCACCCACATCGTCGGGGAGGGGGGCCATTCCCCCCTCCCTCACCTTGGGCTCTCCCCTCAGCGCTTCCCTCTCCAGCATTATTCATTGCAGCAGAGTCGGGCAGGAACACTGACATACTTCCATGGGTTCCACCGCAGAGGTGCCTCTCTCTAAGCGTCCGATGCTACTTCCTGTTTATCAGGAAGTAGCATGAGGCATTTACCAAGACCGAACCTCTGCGGTGGAACGCATAGAGGTATGTCTGTGTTTTTGCTTGCCGCTGCTGCCTCTGAGTAATGCTGGAGGGGGAAGCGCTGAGGGGAGAGTCCAAGGTGAGGGAGGACGGGAGTGGCCCCCCTCCTCACCGATGTGGGTGGCCAATGCTCTCCCCTCATGCGCTGCGATCCTGGGGCACCAAGGCCTGGCTATACTTTGGGCACCCATGCTTGGCTATACTGGGTGCACTTATATCTGACTATACTGGGGGCACCTATACCTGGCTATACTGTGGGCACCCATGCCTAGCTATACTGTGGGCACCTATACCTGGCAATACTGGGGGCACCTAAACCTAGCTATACTGGGGGCGGCTATGAGGGCACCTATATCCTGCTATACTGGAGGCACTTATACCTAGCTATACTAGGGGCACCTATACATGGCTATACTGAGGGCACCTTTACCTGACTAATGACAAAATCATTCACAAGCTAAAGCTGGGACCACACAATGCAATTTACCGTCTGATCGACGGGTCATCGGACAGAAAGTTGCATTGTTGTGTACATGTATAAACTGCCCCCGATCGATAAAAGGATACATTTTCCGATGATAACTTAGCAAAATTGATCCCTTTCTCGATCGGAAACAGATCGTACATGTCGGAAATAATCGCCCGATTCCCATCGATCAGGTTGGAAATTGTATTGTGTATTCCTAGAAGAAGTATTCTTGGCCAATAGCAACCCACATGGTAAATAAAGGGATAATAAAAATTTTTATGATGGGGACAATACCATTTTCCAATTTTTTTTAATATTTAAAAATGTTAAACATCATAAATATCACTAGATTAGGGTTAGTAAAGACACACAACAGGTGATGTGTTCTGCTAAATCTAGACTACCAAAATCCCCCAGAAATGCTCCTAAAAGCAGTGTCCTAAGATGCATGGCAATTTTTTTTGTAAATATTGTAAATATTTTTTTTTTCAACCAAAGTGTATTAAGATAATACAACATGGTACACAATTGCATTGTAAATATTTTTTAAGCATTAAATCTGGTAATGCAGGCTGATTGTCACAAGGCAATTTTCACTTGGAACTGAATAAAGCCCATAGAGTCAATATTCTTAAGGTTTTACACTGCATGTTCATACTGTGTCATGGGCTGAGGAGAATGTTTGGCAGCTAACTTATTTCGGAGTGTGATTTTATTTACATGACGTTAATCTGAAGGTATGCAGATCATGTCGTAAACAATTTGCACTTGTTAAAGTGTTGCAAGAATCAGGTTAAAGAGAAGCGGTGCTCATTACCAAACAACCGAACAATCAATACAGTGTAAGGATTTAATTGCTGAACTTCTGCATACCATCCGGTCTGGAACAGCTGCCAGATCCATATTAGCGCACTTCAGTGCATTTGACATGGAATATTAGCTACTCTAAATAACCGCAGATGACACAGTCCTGTGAAAAAATTAGTTCTTGCCTTGTGTTTCTTGATGTTCTGAGAATCTGCAACCTCCTAAGTTAAACAGCACTTAACTTTACTTTGATTTTACATTGACTATGTACAGTATAACTTGTAATTATGTAAAATAGTGGGTTAACTAAGGGCTGGTTCAGACGGACGCTTGTGGAGCGTTTACCGCCAGCGTTCAGGGCTTGGCGTTAAACGCTCCCATTGAAGTGAATGGGAGCGTTTGTACCAAGCTTTCACGTGCGTTTACACGAACGCGGCGTTCGGGTCCCGATTTTCCCTGGCGTTCAAGGAGCCCCTGGAAGCTACATGTAGCTTCCAGAGGAGGTTAACTGCGACAGGTAATGTCCCCCTAGAGGAAGAAAAAAACGTGACCGCACCCGAACGCAACGTGAACGCTGCTGAAAGCCCGAACGCATCGCCGCCGCGACGCCAACGAACGCGACGCCTCTGAACGTCCATCTGAACCAGCCTTTATTCAATATGTTTTACTTTGCTGTAGGTGGTACAGTGTGGCAGAGTTTGTGTAGATGACTTTTTTTTCATAAGCACTGCAAAAGTGAGGAATGATTCCTGAATAAGGAAGACTGTATATATGTGAAAACTATATCAACATGTTTACATAAGTAGCAGTTTAAATATATTCATACACATAGTAAGAAACAATCACTGAGAAAATGGCTGGGGTACCTGCTATTAATTTCCAGAACTGCAGAAATTCATACTTGTAATCTATGCATATTCAAGGATCTGCCAGTCAAGACATCATTACTGAAGGTGTGATGGGGTCATGGCTGGAGGTGTGATAGGGTCATGGCTAGAGATGTGATGGGGTCATGGCTGGAAAAGTGGTGGGGTGATGGCTGAAGGTGTGGTGGGGCCATGGTTGGAGGCGTGATGGGGCCATGGTTGGAGGCGTGATGGGACCATTTTCTGGGGGCATGGTGAGTGCATGTTTGGAGGCGTTATGGTATTATGACCGGAGGTGTGATGGGGTGATGGCTGGAGGAGTGGTGGGGTGATGGCTGAAGACGCGGTGGGGCCATGGTTGGAGGCGTGATGGGGCCATTTGCTGGAGACATGGTGGGTTCATGACTGGAAGCATGGTTTGGTCATAGCTGGAGGTGTGGTGGATGCATGGCTGGAGGTGTGGTGGGTGCATGGCTGTTGGGGAGGTAGTGTCATGGCTGAAGACATGGTGGGTGCATGGCTGGAGACATGGTTTGGTCATGGCTGGAGGAGTGGTGGGGTCATGGCTGGTGGAGTGGTGGGGTCATGGCTGGAGGAGTTATGGGGACATGGTTGGTGGAGTGGTTGGGTTAGTCTTAAATGTGTCCCTCTTCTTATCTCAGAAATTTGGGAGGCAAGAAATACAACAGACTATATTTAAGCAGCATGTTTAGTTTAGTTTTTATAGCTTGTTCTGTTTCGGTGACTATAGATTGTTCTTTTTCACTGACTAGTATCCAGAGTGCAACAGAATATGATTTCTACAAAACCTTAGCTTTTTGATTTAACATGAACCGTAAGGGAAAATAAACTGATGCGATAAACAATTGGATCTATCCTCCTCACCCTAAAATGATTTTTAGATATCCCACAGTTTTATGTTATGATTATAAATAAAAAAAAATGTAGATTTTTTTTTAGTTTGTCTCAGCTCTTCTTTGCAAAACCACTCCAGCTCGGTCAGATTAGATGGACAGCGTTTGTGAACAGCAGTTTTCAGATCTTGCCACAGATTCTCGATCAGATTTAGATCTGGACTTTGACTGGGCCATTCTAACACATGGATATGTTTTGTTGTAAACCATTCAATTGTTGCCCTGGCTTTATGTTTAGGGTCATGGCCTCAATTCACTAAGATCATGCTGGAGATGATAAGGCAAGTAAGAGAGTTATCTTATCTCTTCATTCCTTACGTTACCTCTTCTGTAGTTAATTTACCTCCTCGGTAGTTAAGTTACCTCCTCTGTAGTTAATTTACCTCCTCTGTAGTTATTTTCACACGCAGTTAATGAACAGCCTGTCTTTAACTCGAGTTATTTTAAGGATTAAATAGTTAACTTAAAGACAGAAGAGTTAACTTTAGGTTTGCCTGAGGTAAAATGTTTCCTGAATACTACATGCCTTATCACCATGGTAACAACTCTAGAAGAGTTATTAAAGACAGGAGATAAACTTAGCGAATTGAGGCCATTGTCCTGCTGGAAGGTGAATCTCCACCCCAGTCTCAAGTCTTTTGCAGACTCCAAGAGGTTTTCTTCCAAGATTGCCCTGTATTTGGCTCCATCCATCTTCCCATCAACTCTGAACAGATTCCCTGTCCCTGCTGAAGAGAAGCACCCCCAGAGCATGATGCTGCCACCGCCATATTTGAAAGTGAGGATGGTGTGTTCAGAGTGATGTTGTAACGTTTGCGGAATCGTTTTCATGGTCAGCGCACAAGATGCGCACTGACACAACGAAAACCCTCCACACGTGTATAATTAGGTGAACCCAGGCTAGGTGCAATGCACCAGCAGAGGGCAATTCCCACCGGCAGATGGCGCTGTGGAGTTCAGACGAGCATGGCCTCTGCACGGCCACAAATGCCAGATGGGAATTGTACAGATCTAAGACAATGCGGGGCTGAACAGCCCTTAAAGAGAAGAGCACAGAGATAGACTAAATGTGGGTTCCCCAAACTATTCGCCACCCAGCGACGGTGAACACACATTCGCAGAAACAAAGTATGAACGCGATCGTGAGAGAGGTGATCGCCAGAAGTGACACAAGACTGATCAGAACAGAACACAAGAGTAGCAAAGGCACAGCAAACGACAATGAGAAAATACCAAAAATAACAAACGCTAACTAAACGCGAACACCGCACTCATTCGCAACAGCGAAGGCGTTTAAAGCGCGATCTCCGCACGTTAAGCGCAACACAGACAAGCAAGCCTAACTAACCACCGACAGACAAACATGAAACAGAGGACGTGAGCGCTTGCTTAACGGTTACCTCACCGAGCCTACAGCAAGCGTTCGTATCAGACAAGACAGACAAACGGACGGGAAACAGAATAGGAAAGATCCACTGCTCTTTCCGCCAGAGCAAGTGCGATCCAAGTTCAGGAACAGGATAGGGAAGATCCACTGCTCTTTCCGCCAGAGCGAGTGCAATCCGGGTACAGGAACAGGTTAGCAGATCAGAAGGATCCACAGCCACTACCGCTAGGGGCCAGTGCGATCCAAACACGACAGACAGATGAGGTAGCCGGTAGCAACCGCTGCTCCAGCTTACACTCCAAGAACATAGATCAGAAGGATCCACAGCCGCTACCGCTAGAGGCTAGTGCGATGGAAACAAGACAGACAGATGAACAGAAGGGGCTACCAGTAGCAACCGCTGCTCTAGTTAGCACCCCAGACAGACAGAACGATTTCCTGACAACCACCGTTGGTGACAGGACAATCGCAACAGAGAGGCAATACAGACAAAACAGATAGCAACCTAACTGCACTAGGGAAGCTACCTAGTGCAGTCCCAAGAATTACTCTAAGATAACTTTAACAAGCAATAGCACGGCTGACACTCAAGGAGTGTTTCAACAAACCATGAAGGGATGACCAGCAAAGGACTCTGGGAAAACATGGCTTTTATACTGCCAGCCTACAAAGGAGGCAGCTAGGTGATTTGCATAACCAATGTATGCATATTCCTCAGCAGCAGAGCAGATCAGAAACTTGCAAAGGAAAGACAGGTCTCTCTTCCAGAGACCTGCAGCCCACAGACTAGAGGAATGGTCAAACAGCTGTCTGCCTGTGCAGCCAGCTGAGCGGATCATTACAGATGTGCAGTGTTAGTTTTCCGCCACACATAGCGTTTTGCATTTTGGCCAAAAAGTTCCATTTTGGTCTCATCTGACCAGAGCACCTTCTTCCACATGTTTACTGTGTCCCCCACATGGCTTGTGGCAAACTGCAAATGGGACTTCTTATGCTTTTCTGTTAACAATGGCTTTCTTCTTGCCACTCTTCCATTAAGGCCAACTTTGTGCAGTGCACGACTAATAGTTGTCCTATGGACAGATTCCCCCACCTGAGCTGTAGATCTCTGCAGCTCGTCCAGAGTCACCATGGGCCTCTTGACTGCATTTCTGATCAGTGTTCTCCTTGTTCAGCCTGTGAGTTTAGGTGGACGGCCTTGTCTTGGTAGGTTTACAGTTGTGCCATAATCCTTCCATTTATGAATGATCGCTTGAACAGTGCTCCGTGGGATGTTCAAGGCTTTGGAGATCTTTTTGTAGCCTAAGCCTGCTTCTAAATTTCTCAATAACTTTATCCCTGACCTGTCTGGTGTCTTCTTTGGACCTTATGGTGTTGTTGCTCCCAATATTCTCTTGGACAACCTCTGAGGCCTTCACAGAGCAGCTGTATTTGTGCTGACATTAGATTACACACAGGTCATTAGCACTCATCAGGCAATGTCTATGGGCAACTGACTGCACTCAGACCAAAGGGGGCTGAATAATTATGCACACCCCACTTTGCAGTTATTTATTTATAAAAAATGTTTGGAATCATGTATGATTTTCGTTCCACTTCTCACGTGTACACCACTTTGTATTGGTCTTTCATGTGGAATTCCAATAAAATTGATTCATGTTTGTGGCAGTAATATGACAAAATGTGGAAAACTTCAAGGGGCCCGAATACTTTTGCAAGCCACTGTATATATGAACTATTACAATTTTTATCTATGCCCTGCTCTCAAAAGCCCAGTTCTCTGTCAGAGTTCTATGACTGTAATTCCTTATCAGTGATGGTTGCTATAGTCCAATTGCATCCCAACTGGAGAGATACTGTCACTAGCAGAGCTGAATGTTAACTCTTTCAGGCAGAAAAAGAAGGAAAGAAACACAACATAGCTCTTTGTATGCTTGTCAATGTACATACAGTACACATATTTATCACATGAGATCACATGTCACATAAGGTTCCCTTTAAGCTTACTAATGCTACATTAAGTTTTGCATACCTAATCACTAATAGTACCAACAGTTTCTCTCAACAAAGATACATTTGCCTTTAAATAATATAGCAGTGTCAAAAGTGCTGTCACTTTCTTATTTCTTCCCATTTGCTTGTGTTTAATCAATTATGCATATGTTTAGAATACATCTACAGCCATAGGAGCAATTGGCATGTGTGTCAGACACCATCATCATCATCATCTATAGAGCTTGATTAAACTGTTATGCTGTGACATACTTTGATGCTGTCTGGTGGTCCTAATCTTCTTGTAGTTGTACATACACAGCAGGTTAACACTGTGGCTTAGTTATTATTATTGTTGATTTATATAGCGCCAACATCTTCCGTGGCGCTGAGTTCAGCAAGCACAAAAAGTCACCTTCCAACAGTTGTGATTAGCCAAAATACAATTGTATAATCAGGTCCGGTTCTAGACATTTTGCTGCCTCCAGCCTGCTGATCACCTGGCACCTAACTGCTAAACAGTAACCAGCACAACTGTCATCTTTGTGTTTACTGTTTACCTACATCAGTGTTTTACTTCAGCTTACATCTGGAAATATGCCTGAAGAAGGGGACTAGATCCTAGAATGATTGCATAATTTAACTTTATTAGTTAGCCATTAAAAGGTATTACTTTTACAAGACTTTGTTTTTTTTCTACCTACATAATTTGTTTGGCTAACACGGTACAGAAACATTTTTACTACTATCATGCTGCCTGAGGCAAACTCATGAGGATTCTTCCTCCCCCCCCCCCTTCCCGATTTGGAATGATTGCACAGCACTCAAAAAATGTCACCCTCAGTATAGGTAGGTAGGTAGCCAGCCAGGTATAGGTGCCCCCTGTATATGGTAGCCAGGTATAGTTGCCCCAGTATAGGTAGCTAGTATAGCTGCCCCCAGTGTAGGTAGCCAATATTGTTGTCCCCTGTATAGGTAGCCAGTATAATTGCCCCAGTATAGGTAGCTAGTATAGTTGACGCAGTATAGGTAGCTAGTATAGTTGCTCTCAGTATAGGTAATATTGTTGACAAAAACACAAAATCCTTGCGCTCACAATGTAGATGTACAGTCAGTTCAAATACTAGTCTTCTTTCCACAAAGTAACACCCACTATGCTGCTCCGGTTTGGGATGGCAACAAATCTAAACGAAAAAGGAGCACTCCATGGTGTATTACTTAAAACACTTCACTTTATTAGCAAGAGGGAAACATACTCACAAGATGAATAGATAATTTCGCTTATCATTGGTGGGCTAGTCCGCTTAACACCCAGCCGGCAATGACACCCGCGCTGTGGCCAGCAGAGCGGACTCCATTCTCCAACGTCATTATGCGTTTCGGCGCGCTGTGCCTTCATCAGATAACGACATCCACACTCTGCGCGCCGTATATGCGTTCGTGAGGTTGCGTAGTCATGCCGACTAAAACAACGCATTCAACAAACTTTAGTAAAAGGAAGCACAGTCTCGATGGACAGTATAGAAAAGTCTTGCATCCATTGAGTCCTGCTTGTGGATCTAGATTCTGTCTCCCGACTTGTGGTCATAGCAACCAGATCCACGCATATGGGAGCTTTTAGTTCACATAGTAACCTATGAACACAGTAGGTGGGAACTATTAACACAGTAGGTGAGAACTATTAGTATGCCTCGCAGTTACGTCAGCTCTGGGTGGCATTGTACCGCAACGCAGTGTGTCATTGTTACTGACAATTTTGACATCATATATTAAAACCTGTATTTAACCACTTCCCCCCCCCCCCCCCCCCCCCAGTGCTAAATTTCTGCGTCCCTCTGCGCACCGCTTCACCCCCAGGGACGGAGAAAGGCGCACTTGATTGTTTACTGGCTGGGAGTGGGCGGGGAACTCGCGCGCACACTCCAGCCAGCCCGCACAGCAGGTGACTAATTGGACGTCAGGAACAAGCGTTCCTAAATCTAATTAGCCTCGCCGATTGCGAGTAGAATGAAGACGGCTTCAAACAGAAGCCGTCTTCATTGAAAACAATGTAAGATAAACAAACGTGCAGCGCGCGTTTATTGGACAGACTATTGGACAGACTGCTATGGATAAGTGCAAAGGTGGGGGTGCTGTAAAAAGAAAACAACACATTGAATAAATTAATACGTGCACTTTGCAGCTACAAAAACCAACACTATAATAGGTAGAGATTTCTAGGCCTTTATTGAGACCAACTGGATTCAGTGCATTCATCTTAAATATCCAAAAGGTCTCCCTCTCACATAACATTTTGAACCTCTCCCCTTGCTGTAGGTTTTTAGGGATGACCTCTAGTCCCATGATCCTGAGGGTTTCCACACTACTATCGTGGCATTCTTTAAAATGGCGCAGAACACTGTTTTTCTAACCCGTCTAAAATGTTCCTCTTATGTTCTCCTAGTCTCTGTCTTAAGGTGGCCACACGCGATACAATAAAATGATCCGATTTTACAGAAATTCGATAAAAACGATCGGATCTCCCGAAAAAATCGAAAGCTTTTTTTCATTAGACAGAAAAATCCGATCGGATTTCCTATTTTTTTCGATTTGTATCTATCCGGAATGCCAGATATATTTTTCTTCAATTTCTCTAAAGATTGTATGGCATGTGTTAGATTGTCAGTTTATTAATATACACACCCAAGCAATTTTCTCAGAGTTTCCAATCAGTTTTATCATAATTGGGGAAAAATTTAACATAGGTGTGTGGTACATTGGTCATATTTTTTGAAATGTTACAATCAGTCAGAAAAATTGATTGCAATTCTTAAATTGAACAGATATTTAAAAAAATTGTATGGTGTGTGGCCACCTTAAGAGGTCAGGTAGTTCTGCCTACATAAGCTTTAAGGTGGCCCCACACGATACAATAAAATGATCCGATTTTACAGTAATTTGATAAAAACGATCGGATCTCCCGAAAAAATCGAAAGCTTTTTTTTTCATTCGACTGAAAAATCTGATCTGATTCCTCGTTTTTTTCGATTTTGATCGATCCGGAATGCCAGATATTTTTCTTCAATCTTTCAAAAGATTGTATGGTGTGTGTTGGATTGTCAATTTATTAATATACACACCCTAGCACTTTTTTCAGAGTTTCCAATCATTTTTATCATAATTGGGGGAAAAATTGAACATATGTGTGTGGTACATTGGTCATATTTTTGAAATGTTACAATCAGTCAGAAATTTGATTTCAATTCTTAAATTGAACAGATATTTTAAAAATTGTATGGTATGTGGCCACCTTTAGGGCAGCAACACGTCAAGAGATATACCACATAATCGCTTCCGCAATTGATGAAATCCTTGATGGCAATAGTGTGTAGGTTTCCATCAATTACCTCTCTCGCCCCCTGTGTTTAAAAAAAGGACAACACCCACATCGTTAAACATGACATCTAAAGTTCCCCTTTACTGTGGGGAACATGCTCCTTTGTTTAGGGGCAATGTTTTTTATATTGCTGGGAGCTATGAAATCTTTTATCTATTTCGCTTTCTTAAAAATGACCCTAGGTGGATCTGGTATGATATTTCTCAGCAACGGATCTTGCCTTAGGATCGGCCAGTTTTGTGTTATTATTTTACTTATTTCCCTTGATTCCTCATTAAAAGGAGTGATGAACAACAAATCAGAGGATGGAAGCCGCCCATCATATTGCTTTTTGGGGGCGATTGACTTCATTCGAAATTCATGGAACACTGACTGTATAGGATTGTGTTTGTAGACTTTTTCTAAAAACTAATTGGAAAGAACCTCTCCCTGTGCTTGATAGTCACTGTCAGACGTACAGTTCCGCGCCAGTCTGCAGAACTGACCTCTGGGGATGTTCTGTATCCTCTTACGATTATGGCAGCTGGAGGCATGCAAATAAGAATTCCCCGCTGTCGGTTTAAAATGGGTTTTTGAACAAACATTACCATCATCATTAGCAAACAGCTCCAGATCCAAAAATACTATACTCTCCCCTGATATCACATGAGTAAAAGACAATCCAAAATTATTATTATTACAATAGGAAACAAATTGTTCAAATGTATTAGTGTCACCTTGCCAAATAATCAAAATGTCATCTATAAATCTAGTGTAAAAAAAAAGTCAATTTTTTTGCAAAGGGATTTGACGACCAAATGTGCTGGCTCTCCCAGTATGCCATATAGAGATTGGCGAAGCTGAGGCCAAACCCAGCTCCCATAGAAGTCCCTATATTACGCAGCGCTGCACAATAGATATATGGGTTAATATACAAGGTAGGACATACAGGAAACTCACAACAAAACAAGATCATGCAAATGATTTGATAACAGTACGGTGTCATATGTCAAAATAGAGACTGTTCTAGTCCACAAAAGGGGTGATTGTCAGTGAGGCCCAGTACACACCAAAACCGCTAGCAGATCCACAAAACGCTAGCGGTTTTTGGTGCGGATTGCAGAGATTTGGTCCAGTGCACACCAAGCGGATTTGGATGCGATCCGCTGGCCGCATCCGCCTGTAAATCCGCTTGGCTATTGTATTTCAATGGGCTGGTGCACACCGGTGGTTTGAGGTTTTTAGCAAACCGCAAACATGCAGCAGGAGGAATGTTTACGGTTTGCTACAAACCTCAAACTGCCGGTGTGCACCAGCCCATTGAAATACATTAGCCAAGCGGATTTACAGGTGAATGCGGTCGGCGGATCGCATCCAAATCCGCTCGGTGTGCAAAGGGCCTAAGATTGCATAACCAAGCTGGAAACACTAGGGAGGAGGGCCCTGCCAGAGGCTTACAATCTAAAGGGTTGGGGTGGAGACAATAGGTGCATCTGTTGAGAGGGTGTCCAACAGAACGTATTATGGTGCTGGTGTAGGGGGGTATGCGAGCATGAAAAGATGAGTCTTGAGAGCTTGTTTGAAGGTATTAAAGTTGGGGGCGAGTCTGATGGCTGGTGGGAGCGAGTTCCAGAGAGTAGGGGCAGCCCTGGTGAAGTCCTGCAATCGTGCATGCGACTGAGATATGCGTGGTGCGACTAGGCACAGGTCATTGGTGGATCGGAGGGGCGGACTGGTATGTGCCTGTGGACCAGATCAGAGATGTAGGTCGGGCAAGTCTTGTGCACTGATTTGTAGACCAAGCACAGGATTTTGAAATTGATCCTAAATCTGATGGGGAGCCAGTGTAGGGCTTTACAGAGTGGAGTTGTAGAAGCGCTGCGAAGAGAAGAATGTATCAGTCTGGCTGCCGCATTCATTACCAATTGAAGTGGGGCAGTACGGTTAGAGGGGAGGCCAGACAAAAGAGAATTGCAGTAGTCTAGGCGGGAGATGACAAGGGCGTGGATAAGGAGTTTAGTGGTGTCAGGGGACAGGTAGGAGCGGATCTTGGAGATGTTGCGGAGGTGGAAGTTGCAGGATCGGGCAATACCTTGGATGTGGGGTGTAAAGGAAAGTTCAGAGTCCAGGATAACGCCTAGACAGCGGGCTTGGGAGGTAGGGCGGATGGTAGTATTTTCGATAGTGATGTGCAGATGTGAGAGGGGTGCAGCTGTGCGAGGTGGGAATATTAGAAGCTCAGTCTTGTCCAAATTAAGCTTCAGGTACCTGGCGGCCATCCAGGAGGAAATGGATGTGAGGCAGGCGGAGACTTTGTCCATGGTAGAGGAGGAGAGATCTGGGGTGTGGAGGTATATCTGGGTGTCATTGGCATACAGGTGGTAATTGAGTGGAGGAGATGATTTTGCCAATTGAGGCAGTATAGAGTGAGAACAGTAGTGGTCCTAGGACGGAACCTTGAGGAACACCAACTGAGAGGGGTGTAGGAGTGGATGAGGAGCCATTGAAAAATGTTGTGAAGGAGTGGTTGGAGAGGTAGGAGGAAATCCAGGCTAAGGCTAGGTCCTGAATGCCCATTAAATGCAGGGAGTGGAGGAGGATGGAGTGGTCAACAGTGTCAAATGCAGAGGAGAGGTCCAGGAGGAGCAGGATGGAGTATTTACCTTCGGCTTTGGCAAGGGCAAGGTCATTGACCACTTTGGTGAGGGCTGTTTCTGTGGAATGGGCTGTACAAAAACCAGCATAGCCCTGGTCTTTTTGTTACATCCTTTATAAATAGAGATGGCCACAGATTCAGATTTGTCACCACAGGAAGAATTATTTGCCTGGGCCGAGTAGGAACTTTGCAGGGGGCTAATCAGATTTGGATGGTTTATGTTGCAGTAGCATCACACTCTTCACCTATAGGTTGATGGGATTGGGGATGGATGGGCGGGGGGTTATGTCAGTGCCCCTGTACAAACAGTTACTGGTGTTCTGTAGTAACAAGAAAAGCGGTGTAGGGAGAGAGGTCAGCCTAACAGATGCAAGTTCAATTACTCAGAAAGAATACCTTGCAAGGCAGAAGAAGAAAATTGGCGTTACTGGTCTAGATGACTCTTGTAGAATTGTATGTTCCAACATAGCCCTGGATTTTTTGTTACATCCTTTATAGAGTTGGCCACATATTCAGATTTTTTCACCACAGGAAGAGGTATTTCCCTAGGCTGAGCAGGAACTTTGCATGGGGCTAATCAGGCGTGGATGGCGGATGATTATGGTAATTACCTGTTGGCTGATAAATCCCGTCAGGCATCAATCATTACCCTTCAGATTCTGATAAGTCCCATGTAAAGTTTTGGTTCGGCCCAGAGGAGATATTGCTCACTACAATGCAAAAGTAACTGCCAACTTGGATTTGGGATGACATCTCAAATTATGAATTCATTGTATTGTCTCACAGCAATTGATTTGTTTATTCTACAAGAACAGGGGAGGAGCTGCGGGTTTAGAGCAATTAAACCTGAACCTGAACTGCAAGTTTCCTTAAAGGGATGCTAAGAAAGCTGTGTGTGGCTGTAGTTAGTACCATTTATTTCTTTGTTTAAGCAAACATTAATTTATTCTAGTTTTACTGGAATGTGCACAAGTAAATAGAAGAAGTTTAAATACAGAATGAAATTAAAATGTAATTGGCATTTTATGCACTAATATAGTATTTTTCACTAAAAGCACATCCTTCACTAGAACAAATCTTTTTAAAATGAAACTGCCAACGGAATACAAAAATGTCTTGTTTATCTATGCTGAAAACTATGTGTAGAAAAAATACTGTCTACAGTAGCTTCATTGTTTTCTCAACAGATAATCGAGTGCCTCTAAAACCTTGATTACACCTTACGCAGAAAATGACTGAAGCAACCTCTCAGGACTGTCTTGGGCAAGAATCTAGTGTGTGTACAGGTTTCCCACGAGGTCACTTCATGTTCATGAGATCTCAAAGTGACACTGATGGACCAGCGCATTGTTACCTTCCTTTCCCCACCCCTTGGAAGCCAGACCATAGTGTCCCTTGTATCGTCAGTACGCATCAATCGACATGTCTGTATGAGTTCCTGCCCAGCGCTGGCGGCCTGGGGATCTAGTCCCAACCCCTATGGCTACAGTTATAGTATGATGTGTGTGCACCTTAAAGAAAACCTGTAACTAAAAAAAGTTCCCCTGGGGGGTACTCACCTTGGGTGGAGGAAGCCTCCGGATCCTATCGAGGCTTCCCCCGTCCTCCTGTGTCCTACAGCGGTCTCACTGTGCCCCTCCAAACAGCGGGGATGTAAATATTTACCTTCCCAGAGGTGCAAGTCTCCTGCGCCTGCGTAGTAGAGTGGACCCGACAGAGATAGGCTATTTACCTCTATTTCCCTGCTGAGAGCCGCAACAGCGGCACCCGCTGGAGCCAGGGAAGGTAAATATATCAAGCCTTGTCAGGCTTGATGAGCGAGTATTGCTGGACGCTTCGAGGGAGCTAGCGCTGGATTGCCTGCAGCTACAGGGATGGAGGAAGCCTCATTGGCACACTCCCAATGGTAAGTAACCCTCAGGGGACTTTATTTTAGTAGAGAGTCTCTTTAAGGATTACTTTAAAATATGCGGAGAAGCAGAGAAGTTGCATAGGATTTCACCATGCTGCCATGCACAGTAATCATATCACAAGTACAGGTGGACAGACCCATGTATGCAAAAGCCAGGCAGAAGAAATCATCCACAGGAAAAATCAACGACCCAAAACAATGCCAAGACATTGGGCTCTATTTACAAAACTTCTCATAAATGACTTATTTATCAGCTAACTGATAAAAATAACCTTT
This sequence comes from Hyperolius riggenbachi, assembly GCF_040937935.1. NCBI lineage: Eukaryota > Metazoa > Chordata > Amphibia > Anura > Hyperoliidae > Hyperolius > Hyperolius riggenbachi. The sequence continues at coordinate 306,500,122 of NC_090649.1, forward strand.
CAGCACATTTACAAGCAAAATAATCACACAAGTTGCCCCTGATTGACGTAATTTCAATATTACTTTTCTTACCGTAATTATATTTTTGCTCTTTGGAAGCTTAAAAATGTAACAGAGATAAGGTGAAAAAAAAAGGAAAAAATGCTTTGTGAATCATGCCCACTGTGCAAAATGTAAATAAAAATAGATAGCGATAATATGCAAATTATGTTACTCCTGTGTTCAGTTGGAAATAGTACAAGTACAACAATAAATGTTGAAATTGAGAATGGTTTTTGTTTTTTAGAAAATGTATGTTGATTTTGAATTTGGTACCATCAACACATTTCACAAAAGTTAGGACAGAAGCAATGCTGGAGAAAATACAGTATGCAAAGCTAAAAAAGAACAAATAACCTAGTCAAACATTTAAAAACTAATTAGGTTAACTGGCAACAAGTCAGCATCATTATCCCTGAAATGACGAGTCACTAATAAGTAAACGAGGAGAGTAGCACACCATAGTGGCTGCCTATCTGTCGACTACATTTTCCGCCCAGATAGCACTGCTGGGCAAATCTGGATGGCATGCAGCAGATTTCTGCAGCACACACCCAAATCACTATAGCCATGCACGGCTTAGTGATTCGGGCTGCGTCTTTGCAACACAACAGGAGCCGTGGCCGAATCAGAGAAGTCCGTGGCTCCCAGTGCAAACCGGCCCACAGTCAAAATAATGTCAAAATAATGTTTTTCAGTGTGAATTTGTAAAATATTTAGGAATTTCATCATCTTAAAAAGATTCAGAAAATATTTGTGTACCAGGGACAAGGCCAAAAGCCAACATTGGCTAGCTGTGATCATCAGGCATCATTCCTTTGAAAAAAAAATCTGTGGTTGAAAGCACTGCATGATCTCAGGAAAACTTTTGAAAACTGTTGTCTGTTAACATATTACCACTCATTCAAATGATTGAGTAGAAACAACTGCTTATTTAACTGATACAATCAAATGATTCTGATCAGCCATTCTACATCATTTTGTACTGTTCAGTGCAGTACAAAACAATTTATTTGAGCCTAATTTAACAGAAATTTTCTAACCTACCCATTTGCATTTTTAAATGATCAAACCCTGAAAAGTGATCAGCAATTACCGATTAGTCCTCACAGCTGCAGCAGTTTTCAAAAGACTTGATCAACTTTTTTTAGAAGATAAATATAAGACTAAAGCTGGCCATACACTGGTCGGTGTGGCCATCAGATAGATCCCTCTTATATCATTATCTGATCAGAGAGGGATCTATCTGATCGAATCCTTCCACACACTGTACACAGATCTTCAATTGATTTGATTGAAAATCTGTGCGTATTGCCTGATGGGTCCCCAGGTCTCCCAGTCCCTCCTCCCTGGGCTGTGCAAAGTGTAGGGACAGCTTGCTCTCACCTGTACATAGCGTGGTTCTGGTGTCTGCACTCCCCACCAGCTGCTCCTTCCTGTCTCACCACTCCTTAACAAATGCTATACAGGGCAAACACTGGGGGGCACCGTTGCATGGTACATGCAACGGTGCCCCCCAGTGTTTGCCCTGTATAGCATTTTAGGTGACCTCAAGAAAAAGAAAGGAGCAGCTGGTGGGGAGAGACCACACTTAAAACAGGGGTGGAGGTGCCCAATGCATAAACAATAGGCTAATAAAGCTGTTGATCTTATAAACAGAGAGGTAATCTTACCTCTCTGGGAGAATTTGGACCAGCCTATTAAAAAAAAGGTCTTATTTGGGTACATAAAATTGACAATGCGTTTTACGGGTGCTTGCCCGCTTTCCATGGTGAGTGAGAAAAAAAAACAGGTGCCTACAATAAATTGTATACATATTCTAACAATTATTATATAAAAACAGCCATACAGGGAGTGCAGAATTATTAGGCAAATGAGTATTTTGACCACATCATCCTCTTTATGCATGTTGTCTTACTTCAAGCTGTATAGGCTCGAAAGCCTACTACCAATTAAGCATATTAGGTGATGTGCATCTCTGTAATGAGAAGGGGTGTGGTCTAATGACATCAACACCCTATATCAGGTGTGCATAATTATTAGGCAACTTCCTTTCCTTTGACTTGACAGGCTCAAAAAAGTCAAAAATAGTGAGATATCTTGCAAAGGGATGCAGCACTCTTAAAATTGCAAAGCTTCTGAAGCGTGATCATCGAACAATCAAGCGTTTCATTCAAAATAGTCGACAAGGTCGCAAGAAGCGTGTGGAAAAGCCAAGGCGCAAAATAACTGCCCATGAACTGAGAAAGTCAAGCGTGCAGCTGCCAAGATGCCACTTGCCACCAGTTTGGCCATATTTCAGAGCTGCAACATCACTGGAGTATCCAAAAGCACAAGGTGCGCAATACTCAGTGACATGGCCAAGGTAAGAAAGGCTGAAAGACGACCACCACTGAACAAGACACACAAGCTGAAACGTGAAGACTGGGCCAAGAAATATCTCATTTTTGTAAGGTTTTATGGACTGATGAAATGAGAGTGAGTCTTGATGGGCCAGATGGATGGGCCCATGGCTGGATTGGTAAAGGGCAGAGAGCTCCAGTTCGACTCAGACGCCAGCAAGGTGGAGGTGGAGTACTGGTTTGGGCTAGTATCATCAAAGATGAGCTTGTGGGGCCTTTTCGGGTTGAGGATGGAGTCAAGCTCAACTCCCAGTCCTACTGCCAGTTTCTGGAAGACACCTTCTTCAAGCTGTGGTACAGGAAGAAGTCTGCATCCTTCAAGAAAAACATGATTTTCATGCAGGACAATGCTCCATCACACGCGTCCAAGTACTCCACAGCGTGGCTGGCAAGAAAGGGTATAAAAGAAGAAAAACTAATGACATGGCCTCCTTGTTCACCTGATCTGAACCCCATTGAGAACCTGTGGTCCATCATAAAATGTGAGATTTACAAGGAGGGAAAACAGTACACCTCTCTGAACAGTGTCTGGGAGGCTGTGGTTGCTGCTGCACGCAATGTTGATGGTGAACAGATCAAAACACTGACAGAATCCATGGATGGCAGGCTTTTGAGTGTCCTTGCAAAGAAAGGTGGCTATATTGGTCACTGATTTGTTTTTGTTTTGTTTTTGAATGTCAGAAATGTATATTTGTGAATGTTGAGATGTTATATTGGTTTTACTGGTAAAAATAAATAGTTGAAATGGGTATATATTTGCTTTTTGTTAAGATGCCTAATAATTATGCACAGTAATAGTCACCTGCACACACAGATATCCCCCTAAAATAGCTAAAACTAAAAACAAACTAAAAACTACTTTCAAAAATATTCAGCTTTGATACTAATGAGTTTTTTGGGTTCATTGAGAACATGGTTGTTGTTCAATAATAAAATTATTCCTCAAAAATACAACTTGCCTAATAATTCTGCACTCCCTGTAAGGGCCCGTTCACACTTATAATCGCAAAACGCGATTAACGCAGAAAAATCACTGGACACTGCGGCGGTTTTGGAGTGATCGCGATTAGCGCTAATCACGATCGCTAAACGCTCGTCGCCGGCAAACCGCTGCATGCAGCGCGGTTATCACTAACCGCAACCGCAGCAGTGAGAACACTGCCACTTGCTACATTGTGTAGCGGTTTTTGCAAAACCGCTAGCGGTTTGCCATGAGCGGGAATCGCGCGATTCCCGCTAAGGTGAGAACGGGCCCTTACAGTTTACAAAAACCTTTATCATATACCTCTGTAATGATAGTAAATATTCATAACATTCTGCAGTCACAACTATTTATTGGTATAATCAATTCAGTATTTTTAGGGTTACTTATACCAGTTTTGTGTAAATATGATGCATATGACATATATCAAAAGAATATATATGTGTAACAATCGGTGTAACACAGAGAGGGTCTGATTACCAGGGAACTGCAATCATACTTCTCCTCCCTCATATCCTCCCACTTGCACAATCCAAAGCGCCTGTTCAGTACTTTCAACTCCCTTCTCTGTCCACCCCCTCCTCCTCCTTCTTCATGCTTATCAGCTGAAGAATTTGCAACATACTTTACAGATAAAATTGCAAAAATCCGTAGTGTGTTTTCCACGCAGACATCAAACTCCATCTCCACTCCTCTTGTTGACTGCTCTCTTTCCAGTTTCTCTCCACTCTCTGAACATTTGCTCTCTTCCCTTATCTCCAAATCCCATCTAACCACCTGTTCTTTGGATCCTATCCCATCACATCTCATTCCACAGCTATCCACATCCCTCATCCCTGCCCTAACATCGCTGTTTAACCTATCCCTCTCCACCGGAATTTTTCCATCCTCACTCAAGAGGGCTGTTGTAACACCACTACTTAAAGGGGAACTGAAGAGAGAGGTATATGGAGGCTGTCATGTTTATTTCCTTTTAGACAATACCAGTTGCCTGGCAGCCCTGCTGATCCTCTGCCTCTAATACTATTAGCCATAGCCCCTGAACAAGCATGCAGCAGATCAGGTGTTTCAGTGGTTCAGACTTAGAAGTCTGATCTGACAAGACTAGCTGCATGCTTGTTTCTGGTTTTAATCAGATACTACTGCAGAGAAATAGACCAGCAGGGCTGCCAGGCAACTGGTATTGATTAAAAGGAAATAAACATGACAGCCTCCATATACCTCTCTCTTCAGTTCCCCTTTAAAAAACCATCTCTAGACCCCACCGAACTTGCTAACTACCGCCCAGTGTCACTTCTTCCATTTGCATCTAAATTACTTGAACGCCACATCCATGCAGAACTAAGTCAGTATTTATCTGCAAATTCCTTGCTCGATCAGTTCCAATCTGGCTTCCGACCAAACCACTCCACAGAAACAGCCCTCACCAAAGTAGCTAATGATCTCCTCACAGCTAAATCCAAAGGCTATTATTCCATACTCATCCTTCTAGATCTGTCATCAGCATTCGACACTGTCGACCACACTCTACTCCTACAGATCCTTCATCTATAGGAATAAAGGACCTCTCTCTCTCCTGGATATCTTCCTACCTCTCTGGAAGGTCTTTCACTGTTTCTTATTCAGATCAGGCCTCCTCTTCACATCCTCTGTCTGTAGGGGTACCTCAAGGCTCTGTCCTCGGTCCCCTCCTCTTCTCCATCTACATGCACGGTCTTGGTAACTTAATCAGCTCATTTGGTTTCCAATACCACCTATATGCAGACGATACACAACTGTACCTCTCGGCCCCAGACCTTAAAGGATTTACGAGGCGAATTGCTTAAAAAAAGTTATGTACCTCATTGCTAAAGCAGACCTCAGGGCAGACGAACAGCACCTTCCTTTTCACTATCAGGTGCTTTATCCTTCTAATCCAGGTTACATTGCAGCTCCCGACCCTCCTCAGGGTCGCCCGAGCAGAATCGCCGCTTTAAAAATCTAACTCCTACGCAGCTTGCATAGCCGTGGCTGCTCAGGACTACAGCCCCGCTCGTGTCCGTCCTCACTCCGTGCGCTCTATTATACGTCATGTGGGCGGCTCCACATGACCACCCACATGACGAACTACACTGCCAGCCAGCCGCGCCCCCTCCGCAGAGAATACAAGCGCTGAGCGAGTGAGTACCTGCTCGCTCAGCGCTTGTATTCTCTGTCGAGGGGGCGCGGCTGGCTGGCAGTGTAGTTCGTCATGTGGGTGGTCATGTGGAGCCGCCCACATGACGTATAATAGAGCGCACGGAGTGAGGGCGGACACGAGCGGGGCTGTAATCCTGAGCAGCCACGGCTATGCAAGCTGCGCAGGAGTTAGATTTTTAAAGCGGCGATTCTGCTCGGGCGACCCTGAGGAGGGTCGGGAGCTGCAATGTAACCTGGATTAGAAGGATAAAGCACCTGATAGTGAAAAGGAAGGTGCTGTTCGTCTGCCCTGAGGTCTGCTTTAGCAATGAGGTACATAACTTTTTTTAAGCAATTCGCCTCGTAAGTCCTTTAACTCCCTCCTCACCCGGGTTCCCGACTGCCTGTCCGCTATCTCCTCTTTCATGTCCTCTCGTTTCTTAAAACTTAATATGAATAAAACTGAACTAATAGTCTTTCCACCATCCCTGTCCACCCCTTTGCCTGATATTACAATAAATGTTAACAACACGTCTATAACATCAGTTCCCAAAGCACGGTGCTTGGGGGTAATATTTGATTCCTCTCTCTCTCATTTACTCCTCACATTAACTCCCTAACCAGCTCCTGCCATTTCCAACTGAAAAACATAGCACGTATCCGACCTTTTCTCTCCCATGACACAACCAAAATGTTAGTACATGCTCTTATTATATCTCGATTGGACTATTGCAATATATTGCTTGGTGGACTTCCAACTAACCGACTAACACCGCTCAATTCTGTACTGAACTCTGCTGCTCGACTCATTCATCTCTCCTCTCGCTCTTCCTCTGCTGACCCTCTCTGTCAAGCTCTTCACTGGCTACCAATTAATGAGAGGATTCAGTTCAAACTCTTAACCATAACCTACAAAGCTCTCCACAATCTCTCTCCCCTGTACATCTCCTCACTAGTCTCCAGATACCAACCCAACCGCAATCTCAGATCTGCACACGAGCTTCTTCTATCCTCTTCTACAATTACCTCCTCACATTCACGTGTACAAGACTTCTCACGTGCCTCACCCCTCCTCTGGAATGCCCTTCCACAACACATCCGCCACTCTTCCACCTTCGAAATCTTTAAACGCTCCCTCAAAACCCACCTTTTCCGACAAGCATATTCTCTAGCTTAGGCCATGCACCCACTAAATAACCTAATTACGCACTGCCTGTACATATACTGTATACTTCGCCCACCTCTTGTTTCCACCCCATTCCTTTAGATTGTAAGCTCGCAAGGGCAGGGCTCTCACCCTTTTGTGTCATGGAATGTTATTAATTCAATTGCTTGCACACTGTTAGAAATTTATACATTTTAGTCATCCTGTTAAATTAAGTTGTAATCAGCAGTGCTGTATCTTGTATCAGTGTTCATATTTCATGTATATCATTGTCTGTATCATTATGTATCCCTTGTTTGTTTTCTTACATTGTACAGCGCCACGGAATATGTTGGCGCTTTATAAATAAATAAATAATAATAATACCCGATTATCGATGATCTGCAGTATCACCGATAATCAGATATATCTACTAACCTCTGGACACCTGAGATAACGAGTGAGTGTTAAGTGCAACAGCAATACTTTGAGTACTGCACAGAAGTATGTTCCTTCCGATGGCCTAGACTCTCCCGGGGGAGGAGCTAGGCTGAGAGGAGGAAGGACAGAGCGTGAGTGACACCAGTAAGAGGATGTCACTAACAGGTCTGGGAACTGCCTCTAACAGTAAGGCCAGTTCTCGAGGTCGGCAAGCCAGGTCGTTAACACACAGACTGATAAGGTACAGATTCAGGAGACAGATACGGAATCCAATAAACAGGCAGGGTTTGGCAACGGAGTATCAGAATAGCAAGGTACAGAATCAGGAGGCCAATACAGAGTCCAGGAACGAGCAGAGTTTGGCAACAGGATATCAGAAATAACAAGGTACAGAATCAGAGTTCAGAGGGATAGTCAGGCAGGCAGAAGGTCATAACAAATAATACAGTTCAATATTCCTGACGCTAAGGTGTGAGTTCCTTGATCGTCAACACCTTTGGAAACTATGCTAGAACACAGATACAGACAAGGTCTGAGTGCTACCACGTAGTGATTGCAACGCCAGACACCAGAGAAATGACCAGCACCCAGTATATATACCACAGCGCTCTCCAGCGCCACCCCTAAGTGCTGGACCAATGGGGAATGGTGAAAATGTCAGCTGACCAGCTTGGTCAGCTGACTCTTCTCTGGCTGTCATATAAGCTCTGCCTCTCAACGCGCGCGCGCGTCCTTCTGAACCTGTGTGGACTAGCAGTCCCAGCCACACTAGACATGTTTTGCAAAGTATCAGCTGATTCGGGCGCGGGAGCCGTCGCACCACTTTCCAAGCAATCGGCGGACTCCCCGCGTCCAACCACCATGTCAGGGGTATCGCTATGCGTACAAACCGCCGCGTCCAACGCGGACTCCACCGCTCTGCCTGTGCGGCATGCGGCGGTTTCTTCGCGTTGTGCCGCCATGTTGGACGCGGAAACAGCCGCCTCACCCTGAACACTTGCGGCGGCTTTTCCGCATTTCTTCACAGTACCCCCCTGAGGAGTGGACTCCGGACAGCTCCTACCAGGTTTCTCAGGATGCAACTCGTGGAACTCCCTTCTCAATTTATCCGCATGCATGCGACATTCAGGTACCCATGATCTCTCCTCAATACCATACCCTTTCCAATGCACCAGATACTGTACTGAGTTCTGAACTATCCATGAGTCTAAAATTTTCTCTACTTCGTACTCAGGTTGGTCATCTATCATCACGGGAGGAGGAGGAGTGGGACCCACATGGACTGCTGGTTTAAGCAAGGACACGTGAAAGGATCTTACACCCCGCATGCTGGCAGGGAGATCAATGGCATAAGTAACATTGTTGATCTTTCTAGTTACTGGAAATGGACCCACAAACCTGGGCCCCAACTTGGCTGAGGGCTGTTTCAAAGTCAAGTGACGCGTGGATACCCAGACTAAGTCTCCTGGTTGAAACCTCCACTCTAAGGAACGTCTTTTGTCAGCTTGACTTTTCTGACTTTGAAATGCCTTCTCCAAATTATTTTTCACGATCCACCACATGTCTTTAAATGACCTTTGCTAGGCCTCCAGAGCTGGAAACGGAGTGGAGGCGACTGGCAATGGGGAGAATTTGGGCAACTTCCCGGTCACTATCTGAAATGGACAAAATCCCGAGGAGGAACTTTTCAAATTATTGTGCGCAAATCAGTGGTGCTCTCACGAATGGCCGTGATCACGGGTACGCGTGATTCACGGCCATTTTTCCGCATCACGAAGACCGTGATCTGGATGCCGTGATCCGCATGGATCACGACATCGCGTCAAATCCGGATCATGGCATGCGTACAAAAAGACGGGTCACGACCCATAATCACGGCCTTGATGCGCCCGTGATACGGATTTTTCCCATTACATGTCACTGGGCCAATCAGAGGCCCCTGACGCAGGCTAGAGCGACCAATCACAGGAGGGGAGGCTACATGCGGATTTTTATGTCCGCATTGCCTACTGATACGCATGCGCAGTTAGTCAGTACGGGTACCCACTGATACGCATTGAACAATACGACACGTACATACATGCAGATTTTTATGTCCGCATTGACTACTGATACGCTTGCGCATGCGCAAACTCAGCTATTCAACACGTACATTTGTACGCATGGCGGCATGGCGATACGCATGAAGCATTACGGGTTACGACTGCCCACGACACGACATTGCGGATTTCTACAATGCTGAACACGGGTCGAGCCGGTTGCGGAAAAAAATACGTCACGCAATCACGGGTAGATACGGATGCGGCTCCAATAATCACGGCCGCATGCGGATCCGTGATTGGGGGGTATCCGAGCATCACTGGCGCGAATTCCGCGAAGGGCAAAAACTTGACCAAATCATTCTGTGCTTCTGCAACGTAACACCTCAAAAACTGCTCCAATGATTGATTGACCCTTTCGGTCTGACCATTGGTCTGTGGGTGGTAGCCCGACGAAAATGACAGTTCCATGCCCATTTGGTGACAAAATGCCCTCCAAAATCTCGAAACAAATTGGACTCCCCGATCTGACACTATGTTTTCCGGGATGCCATGCAATCGGAAAACGTGGCTCATGAACAAATCGGCCAACTCCTGGGCCGAAGGGAGTCCTTTCAAGGGCACAAAATGGGCCATTTTACTAAAGCGGTCGACTACCACCCAAATGACCGACATGCCCTCAGACCTGGGAAGCTCACCCACAAAATCCATAGACAAGTGGGTCCACGGTTCACTCGGGGTGGGCAAGGGCTGCAACGTTCCCACAGGTGCCAGCCGGGAGGGCTTACTTTTCGCACACACGCCACATTCCCTAACATACTCCTTACAGTCTGTTGCCACAGATGGCCACCAAGCACACCTGGCAACCAAATCCTGTGTTCTGGAGGCCCCAGGGTGTCCCGCGTTCTTGTGTGAGTGGAACATTTGCAATATCTGAAGACGGAATGGTAGTGGTATAAACATAACTCCCTCGGGCTTCCCCTCCGGGACGTCCTGCTGGAAAGGGCTTAAAGTCACTATCCAGTCTTCCCAAGTCTCAGTTGTTGCCAGTACTAGTTTCTGTGGGACAATGGTCTCTGGGGCGGAGGGCTGTGCTGTCTCCGGTTCAAAGCATTTGGACAGGGCATCTGCCTTAATGTTTTTGCTACCCGGAGTATACGTAATTACAAATCTGAACCTCGAGAAGAACAATGACCATCGAGCCTGACGGGGGCTTAATCTCTTGGCTCCCTCGATGTATTCTAAATTTTTGTGATCAGTGTAAACTGTAATCGTGTGTTCTGCTCCTTCCAACCAATGACGCCATTCTTCAAAGGCCAATTTGATGGCCAGGAGCTCCCTGTTGCCTATATCGTAGTTCCTCTCTGCTGGAGAGAACCTACGAGAAAAATAGGCACATGGGTGCAATCTACCCTGCAACCCTGACCGCTGGGACAGCACAGCCCCTACCCCGACCTCCGAGGCGTCTACCTCAACAATAAAGGGATAGGAGGTGTCAACGTGTCTTAAGATGGGTGCAGAGCAAAACAAGTCTTTCAAGGTGGAGAATGCATGCAGAGCTTCTGGAGACCAGTGGGTAGTATCTGCCCCTTTTTTAGTGAGACTGGTGAGGGGTGCAATGACAGTGGAGTACCCCTTTATGAACCTTCTATAGTAATTGGCAAAGCCTAAAAATCTCTGAAGAGATTTTAACCCCACTGGTTGAGGCCATTCCAACACGGCCGCGACTTTGGCAGGATCCATAGACAAGCCTGAGGTGGAAATTATTTACCCTAAAAAGGCGACAGACGTTACCTCGAAGATGCACTTCTCCAATTTAGCGTAAAGCATGTTCTGCCTTAGTTTGTCCAATACAAATCTGACGTGTGTCCTGTGCTCAGAGAGGTTGTTTGAAAAAATAAGTATATCATCTAGGTATACTAACACGAATTTGCCCAACACCTCCCTGAATACCTCATTAATTAGTTCTTGGAAGACGGCCGGGGCGTTACACAGCCCGAAGGCATTGCCTCTGAAGACGCTCAGGAGAGCGAAACAGTCGTAAGGCGGCCCCCACTGCTCCCACCTCACCCCACAGCCATTTGAAGTATCGGGTAGGACCTATCTCATTTTAAATTGTTTTGCAATCTGCATGAAGCCGAAAAATAAAGCTTTTTTATGCTGCTTAAGCCTGCATGTGCCGACTATCCCTCTACCTACTGCTACAGCCCGAAGGGCATCACCAGGTACTCGTAATGCCCGTCGGGCGTGTTAAAGGCCGTCTTCCATTCATCGCCCTTTCTAATCCGCACCAGGTTGTATGCACCCCGTAAATCCAACTTTGAAAAGATCTTAGCGTCTGTAACCTGTGTAAACAAGTCATCTATCAGGGGCAAAGGGTAGCGATTCTTCACTGTGATTTTATTCAGGTCCCGGTAATCAATACATGGCCGCAGGCCTCCGTCTTTTTTCTTAAAAAAAAAAAACCCTGCGCCAGCGGGCGACCGGGAAGGACGAATGAATACCTTGGCTAAGTTTTCACAAATGTACTCCTGCATGGCCACTTTCTCTGGCCCAGAGAAATTGTAGAGGTGACCCCTCGGGGGCATACAACCAGATCGGAGATCGATGGGGCAATCAAACGGGCGATGTGGAGGTAATTTATCAGCAGCCTTGGGACAGAACACATCAGAATATTCAGCATATTGTACTGGTACCCCCTCCAAATGAATCTTGGCCTGGCCCAGTGTCACCCTCCCCAAACACTGCTGAAAACAATGATTAGACCAGCTAGTTAGCTGACCAGTAGCCCAATTGATCTGTGGGGAGTGAAGGTGCAACCATGGCATGCCAAGGATGACTGTGGAGGTGTTCATGTGTAACACAAAAAACTGCAGTCTCTCTGTATGCAACACCCCTATAGTAACCTCCACCTCGGGTGTCTGAGACAGTGGATGATCACTTTGCAGGGGGTAGTCATCTACTGCCGTAACCTGAATGGGTGGTTTCACCGGGTGAGCGGAATACCCAATCTCTTAGCAAATTCTAAATCCATAAAATTAGCTGCTTTGCCTGAATCAACAAAAGCCTCAGAAACCTCAGTTCTATCTTCCCATGTAACTGTACAAGGAAGAAGTAATCGTTTATCTTCCAGGGGTAAAAGTCGCGTGCCTAGGGTGTTACCCCCTACAACTCCTAGGCGGTAGCGTTTCCCGACTTATTAGGGCAATTACGTACTCTATGACCCCCCTCTGCGCAGTAAAGGCACAGCTGCTCAGACATCCTACGTCTTCGCTCCACTTGAGATAGTTTCGACCGACCAATTTGCATTGGTTCCGATGGAGGCGAGACGGGAGGAGGTGGAGTTGCTGGAGGTGCAGCGTAGGACACCATTCTTACACGGTTACTACCCCAGGTCTGTTTCTGGTAACGCAGCCTGCGGTCGACTCGAATGGCCGATGAAATGGCCTCATCGACTGTTTTAGGTTCAGGCAGACCTAACATGAGATCTGAGACCTCATCTGACAACCCTGATAAGAAACAATCTAAGAGGGCATAGGTGTCCCACCTGGCTGAAACTGACCACCTCCTAAATTCGGCTGCGTAATCCTCGACCGGACCCTTGCCTTGACGCAAAAGCTTGAGCTTCCGCTCAGAAGTCGCAGCAAGGTCTGGGTCGTCGTAAATTACTGCCATAGCTTTAAAAAATTCATCCACTGATGTGAGGGCTAAGTCTCTGGTGGGCAAACTGTACGCCCACATCTGAGAATCGCCTGATAACAAAGTCTTAATGAATGTGACCCTTTGGGCCACAGTTCCCGAAGATCGGGGTTTCAACTCAAAGTAAGATAACACTCTACTTCTAAAATTTCGGAAGTCTGATCTGTGACCAGAAAATTTCTCAGGTACAGGCAAACGCATGTCAGAGCTAGGAGGGGATCGCACCTCATCCACTGCTGTCTGGAGGGTTTGTAAAGAACCAGACAAGGCTTCATTCATAGCCTTGTGACTACCCAGCACTTGATTGATGTTGTCCACCGAAGTGGCAAGTGCGCCCAGACGGTCAGAGTGTGCGTCCATTTATATTTTGGTCTGGCGTTCTGTAACAATCGGTGTAACACAGAGAGGGTCTGATTACCAGGGAACTGCAGTATCACCGAGAATACAGAATATACCCGATTATCGATGATCTGCAGTATCACCGATAATCAGATATATCTACTAACCTCTGGACACCTGAGATAACGAGTGAGTGTTAAGTGCAACAGCAATACTTTGAGTACTGCACAAAAGTATGTTCCTTCCGATGGCCTAGACTCTCCCGGGGGAGGAGCTAGGCTGAGAGTAGGAAGGACAGAGCGTGAGTAACACCAGTGAGAGGATGTCACTAACAGGTCTGGGAACTGCCTCTAACAGTAAGGCCAGTTCTCGAGGTTGGCAACGACGGCAAGGCAGGTCGTTAACACACAGACTGATAAGGTACAGATTCAGGAGACAGATACGGAATCCAATAAACAGGCAGGGTTTGGCAACGGAGTATCAGAATAGCAAGGTACAGAATCAGGAGGCCAATACAGAGTCCAGGAACGAGCAGAGTTTGGCAACAGGATATCAGAAATAACAAGATACAGAATCAGAGTTCAGAGGGATAGTCAGGCAGGCAGAAGGTCATAGCAAATAATACAGTTCAATATTCCTGACGCTAAGGTGTGAGTTCCTTGATCGTCAACACCTTTGGAAACTATGCTAGAACACAGATACAGACAAGGTCTGAGTGCTACCACGTAGTGATTGCAACGCCAGACACCAGAGAAATGACCAGCACCCAGTATATATACCACAGCGCTCTCCAGCGCCACCCCTAAGTGCTGGACCAATGGGGAATGGTGAAAATGTCAGCTGACCAGCTTGGTCAGCTGACTCTTCTCTGGCTGTCATATAAGCTCTGCCTCTCAACGCGCGCGCGTCCTTCTGAACCTGTGTGGACTAGCAGTCCCAGCCACACTAGACATGTTTTGCAAAGTATCAGCTGATTCGGGCGCGGGAGCCGCCGCACCGCTTTCCAAGCAAGCGGCGGACTCCCCGCGTCCAACCACCATGTCAGGGGTATCGCTATGCGTACAAACCGCCGCGTCCAACGCGGACTCCACCGCTCTGCCTATGCGGCATGCGGCGATTTCTTCGCGTTGTGCCGCCATGTTGGACGCAGAAACAGCCGCCTCAGCCTGAACACTTGCTGCGGCTTTTCCGCGTTTCTTCACAATATGTATATATAAACATTTGCATTGCAGTTGAAAAGTGAATGAAAAGTGTGTTTAAAATGCATAAAACATTGTTTTCAAAAGTGCATATTCTTGTGTTATTAATTTGCCTATATTTCTTAATGAGGTACTGAGTGCCTAAACGATTGAGATAAGAAAGGTCTGGAACATAATTGTAAATATGCATAACAATCTGCAGTCAAAAAAATTCATTGGTATAGTCAATTCAGTATTCTTAGGGTTAATCATACCAGCTTTATGAAAATATGATGAATGACATATGTTTATATACATAATATATAGACATTACAGTTGAAAAGTGAATGAAAATTGTATTCAAAAGTGCATATTCTTGTGTTATTAATTTGCCTATATTTCTTAATGAAATGCTGAGTGCTTACAAAATTGGGATAAAAATGTTGGGGGTAAAAGAGGTTTGCATAATAACTGCATTGGAAAATGCATATACCTTGTATTGATTTCCATCATTTGCATATGCTTGGCTCAATTTGTATATATTTTAATATCTTTTGAACGGGTTTAGTGCTTTAAAAGCCCTAACTGGAAAGTGCATATACCTTGTATTAGTTTTCTCATTACATGATAGACTATATTTGCATATATTAAAAATGTGCTTTAAAAAAACTTGATCATTCAAAAGGTGCTGGGTGCTTTAAAAGCTTAATTAGTATTGCTATTGCTTCAGGCTTCTAATGAAGTCAGTTTGATCCTGTGTATAAGTTAAATGTGCAGCATAGTATCAGTGTGTTAGATCATTGACCAGGATTGTGGATATCCAGGCTTACCTTAACTGCTATAGCTGTGTAGCATCTCTATGTGTGCTGCTCGCTCTTGTGCAGCGATTTATTATTTATTTATTATTTAGATTTATAAATCTAAATCTATTTTCAGCATGCCACTCCTGGAGCATCCCACCCATCTATGGGTTGTGACATCATGAAGTGTGATTGGTCTTTCCGCAGCAATTTTGGTAGTGCTTTCTGTCCTCAAATTGAGAAGACAGTGGTCATTTTGTCAAAGGTGGCTATTTTTAGAAGGGAATGTTTTCATTATACTAGGGGAGATGATAGCTTAATTAATGCCACTATTCAAATTTGGCTGGTTGGTTCAGTACTTTTGACTTATTTGGGATGCTGATGGGCTGTAATTAAATAGATTACATAGTTTAAATAAATGAAAAAAAGTGTTAAAATTGATTTTAAAAAATTGTAAAAATACAAAGAAATAAAATCTTTTGGCACTAATAGGATTAAAAAAACAATTACTGTTATTTGTTAATAATAATAATAATAATACTAATGGTAATAATAGTAAAAACATTAATACCAATAATAAATAACAATATAACATGGGGTCTTGAACTGTTCACTTGTTATTACAGTAAGTTATGTTCAATGCATTAATTTAACCAATCAGGGATCAGAGTTCTCAACAAATATCCAGCACATTTCTCTGCCTTGCAGTCTTTCCAATCTACGGTATTTATACTAGCTTCCTCTGTTATATGTTCTATTATGGTTACTGTTATTAGTCCTGCATTTTGGTTATGGTATTCCTTGAAATGCCATGATATATGGACACAAACCTGAACGGAGAAACTGGGATTGATCACAGTTTGAAGCAACACAGACACTGAGACAGGGCAATACTGTGCAAAAATGTTTATTTACAGTTGTGCATACAATATTATGCAAATTCAATGCAACCGCATGCATAACAAACTGTGTACAACAGTCAGGAAATGCGGTGACAGCTATACACAATGAGGCAACCACCACATACATACACACCATACAAACAAGGCAAGGTGCAAACCCCCAAAACCCTATCTATCAATCTACCTAAATATATTGAGGATATATACACAGGACAAATATATACAATATATATGTTACGGCCAGAACCCGAAGTTTGGCCAGAACTAGAAGTGGCCGGCCACTTCGGGTTCTGGCCGGCCAATGTGCGAACTGGCCGCTGCGCTGCGGCCAATGTGAGAAATGCAACAATTCCTGTAAAGTTAATGGGATGTTGTGGCCGCAGCGCAGCGGGCAAATGTATCACACATCTTTACTTTATTCAATGACATTAAGCCGACCGGCTTTTTCCCCGCTTTCTCTCTTCCCCTCGCCTCTCTCTCCTCCCCTCGCCTCTCTCTCTTCCTTCTCTTATGGGCAGCCGGGCGGGGGACACGCGTGTCCAGGAGAGTCGTTCGTCGCGGCAGGAGAGCAGAGCGGGGAGGCTGCAGACATCGCTTCTGCCAGCACCCGCTCTGCAAGAACGGCAGGATTCCCCTGCCGCGACGAACGACTCCGGAGGGACACGCGTGTCCCCCGCCCGGCTGCCCATAAGAGAAGAAGAGAGAGAGGCGGGGGGAGGAGGAGAGAGAGGCGGGGGGGGGGGGGGGAGGAGAGAGGCAGAGAAAAAGCCGGGCGGCTTAATGTCATTGAACAAAGTAAAGATGTGTGATACATTTGCCCGCTGCGCTGCGGCCACAACATCCCATTAACCTTACAGGAATTGTTGCATTTCTCACATTGGCCGCAGCGCAGCGGCCAGTTCGCACATTGGCCGGCCAGAACCCGAAGTGGCCGGCCACTTCTAGTTCTGGCCAAACTTCGGGTTCTGGCCGTAACATATACACCAATCGCAGTACAAGGAGGCAGGCAGAAAATCACAGTCAGAACAAAGCATAAAGTAGGCAACAATCGAGCAATCACAGTAGAAAAGGAGCAGGCAGGAATCGAGGTCAGACAGAAAATAGGTTCAGTAACAGAGTAGCAGACACAGGAATATGAGATACCATGAAACCAGGGTTGTCCAGATACTCAAGCTGGTGAGCGCAAAGTTCTGGCACAGGTTGCTCCTTGCAGGGCTCTTATATAAAGAGGACATGCATGATTGAAGCAAAGTCCATAGAGAGCAACCCTTGCATTGGCAGAGCTGTCTCCAGACAGCATAGAGCCCCTAGTGGTGGAACAATGAAAGTTCAGGTCATGCAAAGTCCCCAGAGCCACCTGCTGGTGGAATAAAGGAAGTTCATCAGCGTTCAACATAATGCTGCCACCAGCAGGCAGGAAGTGGCATGACCAGATTCCTAACATATACTGTGTATCTGATATCCTTTTTCTATATTTTGGCAAAAAAGTAAAAAAAAAAACAGCATTTTTGGATTGTTAATGACAATGTAGTCTCTTTTATCCTTGTATAGGGTGTCTTCCATGTGAGCTTCTTATGTTAGAATTTTCAGTAATTTTTGATAGTTTATTGATGGACATTACGTTAGGGTCTCATAATACTCTGTGTTCTGTAGCATGTTCTTTGCTTCTCTCATATATTGCTTCTGATTCATAACCACAATTCCTGCTTTGTCCACAAGTGGGGAGAGATGACGCTGGAATCGCCCTGTGGACAGAGGAGAGTAGCTTCGTCACTCGCTGCAAAATCGAACATCCCTAGTGATGTGCACCCGGCCCGCTGCCGATCTAGCACAATTTTCCATATGGCGAGATTGACCAAATCAACCAATAATCTGTAGATCGGGAATCATTTGTGGCATCGATTTCTCGCAGATTCAATCAAATGATCGAATCGGCCAGATATTGATGCAAAAAAGTGTGTATGGTCACTCTAAGGGTTCACATACACATGCAAATTTGATAGGTCAATCACTGGCCAGTATTACCACTTTGATGAAGTATGAGAGCTTACCTATATAATCATTTTATACTATTCAAAAACTGTTAGCCATCATACAACATGGAAGTGGTAAAATTGGCCAGTCATTGACCAATCAAAATTGCATGTGTGTATGCACCCTTAGGATACTCATACACTGCATCTATTGCCATGCAGTGCAATGGACGATATGATGCAATTACCTATTCCAATGGTACGTTCACATCTATGTTAGTACCGTGTTGCAGCAGATTACATTGGAATGACGCACAGCATGCTATAAGTATAATGGATGATGTGCCAGATTACAGTTGCGGTGAAGCACACTTCCATGCACTGTATGCTTCACTGTATGCATCACATCACATTCGTGGCACGCGATTGCAACTTTTCAATACTGCTGTGTTGCGATCCTATTTCTCTAGAAGCACAGCACAATATGCATAGTGTGAATGTACTGTACAATTAGTAGTCTGGCTATAAACAATCTGTTAGTATGAGTTGTTGATGAAATAATCCTCTTGTGTGTTGATCCATCTGCCTTGTCTGTAAACTTCTCTACTACAAGTGTAAGTTGAAGAGTAGTATTTCCACAGAACTATAACATAACTGTCTGTCGCAAGCAAATTGGGTGTTTCAGTTTGTCAGACCTGTCATAATAAATTAATTACAGGATGTTGCTTAAATGGCAGCAGCCTCTTGCACAGTTTAATATAGCTCAGTTTCCCCACTTCTATGCATTTGTGGTTAGATAAATCCTCAGAAAATGTACAGCTGCTACATACTAGTTCATATATATACTGTCTGTCACACTGCCATGATCTGCTTAGATGTTGCTGATACACCTTATTGGAGAGGAAATGTCTACAATGATATGTATGTGCTACTTTTATTTCTTGGTCAAAAGGGACACGCTTTTCTGGGTTTATATGTTCGTATGATAAATAACATAAAAGTTTAAAATTACTTTAAGTGGAATTAAACCTCAATTGTTTCACCAAGACATCTTTTCCGCAGGCAGCTGCAGGCGGTGAATTTACCGCCTGTAAGCTGTTCCTGTTCACCAGCATAGTGCTCGGCATGGGCGGTGTGGAAAGGAAACCCCCAATAGAGTTGCATCTGAGAACGGCGGTTGCTGTCCTCAGACGGGACAAGAGACTTTTTTTTGCCGACAGGTCATAGAGATGGCGCGAACAGCTTGCCGGCGAGCAGTATTCTGCAAACATCGGCTGTTCGCATACGCGGCGAACAGCAAACATTTGGCGTATTTGATTTGCCCCCTATACATTATTGAGCTAAACTCTGACCCCTTACCTCACAGTCAGCAGACACTTGGCAGCCAATCAGCTAGCATCCCTTCCTGGACCCCCACCCCCCTATCAAAAAGCAGTTGCGGTGGCCATATTAGATCAATTCTCTGCTGGCTGCTGACTGTTGTTGAGAGCAGGGACAGACTTGCTGCAGATAGGTAGGGAAAGTATTAGCTAGACCTGTGTTATTGTTCCTCACTTGCTGTGAAAGCACTCCAAACAGCCTGTTTGAGGGCTAGCACATCGGACTCCTGTGTTTTTTTTTGTGTGTGACACTCCACAGCCCACTGACACCCAGAGCTGTGTGCACTCTACTGCTGTTGCCTCATTAAGTTGCAGACACAGAACCACTCCAATGCATTGTTTCACTGTATTCTGATAGTACCATTGCATTTCCCTGTGTGAGACACTCCACAGCCCACTGACACCCAGAGCTGTGCATAATGATTTCTGCCCATTAGGGTTTAAAACCCAACTTTGCGTTAACTCTGCAATTTTTGGTGAGACTTTTGGCATGGATTCCCCTCTGGCATGCCCCTGTCCAGGTGTTAGACCCCTTGAAACTTTTCCATCACTTTTATGCCCAGAAAAAGTCTTTGTAGATTTTAAAATTCGCCTGTTCATTGAAGTCTATGGCGGTTCACCAGAATCGCCTGTTCGTGAACATTTTACGGAAGTTCGCGTTCACAGAAAATTCAATGTTCATGACATCTCTACCGGGTAATGTCACTGCCTGCAAATGTGACACATGTGGTTTCCAAATGTTGCCATTCAGCTGCATGTCATTGTAGCCAAAATGAGCAGTGCAGCTGCCAGGGGGAAAAAGACCTTAGTTGTATCTAGCAGCAGAAAAGTTCCCCACCCGCTTCCGCAAGTTGTTACTGCTGTCTTTGTCACTTTCTAGCTTAAACATGTAAAACATTGTGCAGCAATGTATGCTTTTCTCCTTGTATTGGAGTAAACACTGCTGTTTATTACCCAAGCTTCAGAACTGATCTGTTTCAGACAGCTGAATTCTGATTAGTTACAGTGACCAGATTTTTGTGGCCTCAACCTGGGACGGGTGGGGGGGGGGGGGCAAAAATGGGCGCGCCATGACATTCTATGGGTGGAGCTAACGTAGTGATGTAACAGCAAGGCATAAGAAAGCCATGATGTGGTCAAACGAGGATTCGCATCATGGGTGTGCAGAAACTGTGTGATGCTATTTAATAGTATACCGTAACCCCAAAGCAGCAAACATAGCCAACTATGACCATTACATAATAAATGCAGCAACAGTTACCCCAGACACCACAAAATAAACGCAATGGGCAACATGTCAGCAGAAAATAAACGTATTGCGGGCAACATGTCAGCACAAAATAAACGCATTGCGAGCAACATGCCAGCACAAAATAAACGTATTGCGGGCAACATGTCAGCACAAAATAAACGCAATGGGGCAAAAAATGTCAGCACAAAATAAATAAACGCATTGCGGGCAACATTTCAGCACAAAATAAACGAAATGGGGGCAAACATGTCAGCACAAAATAAACACAATGGGGGACATATGTCGGCACAAAATAAACACATTGCGGGCAACATGTCAGCACAAAATAAACACATTGCGGGCAACATGTCTGCACAAAATAAACGCATGGCGGGCAACATGTCAGCACAAAATAAACGCATTGCGGGCAAAATTTCAGCACAAAATAAATGCATTGCGGGCAACATTTCAGCACAAAATAAACGCAATGGGGGCAAACATGTCAGCACAAAATAAACGCAGTGCGGGCAACATTTCAGCACAAAATAAACGCAATGAGGGCAAACATGTCAGTACAAAATAAACGCAATAGGGCAAACATGTCAGCACAAAATAAACGCATTGCGGGCAACATGTCAGCACAAAATAAATGCACATTTCACCTGGAAAAAAAGTATGTACTCACCAGACAGAAGTCCCCTCATGCAGCCGGCCTCTGGTGTGTGTGTGCAGCTCCCCCGGACGATCCTCCTCCAATCTCCCACGCTCACAGGCAGAGCAGGGCTACGGCAAGATGGTGCCCGAAGCCCTGTACTCGAGACACACAGTCTCCAGTACAAGGCTCCGCCTCCGGACGCCATCTTCCCGTAGCCCTGCTCTGCCTGTGCCTGCCGGAGGACAATGCAGGCTGCTGGAGCGGGGCTCCGGGGAATGTATTAGCACAGCGTCTATGAGACGCTGCGGCTAGTTCATTCAGTACGGTGGCCAGAGTCCCGAGGCCGGGACGTCCCGCTCAGTGTTGCCAACTCATCCCTTTAATTACTGACACATCTAAGTTATACAGGTTCTGGGGCTACTTACACATAATCAGTGCCTTCCCTGCATCTACCTAGCCACGAAACCTGTATAATTCATATGTGTCAGTAATTAAAGGGATGAGTTGGCAACACTGGTCCCGCTGCTAAAAGCAGGACGTCTCCCGGGACCTCATGCAGCCTGGGACAGCGCCCCCCGAAGTTGGGACACGTCCCGGGTAAAGCGGGACGTATAGTCACCGTAGATTAGTTCAAAAACTTATTGGACTATCTTTTCTACTAATATGAGTGGGAAGGAGAGTGGGAAGTGTAGCAAAATTGTGACATCAAATTAATGGGGCTGCAGGCAGGGAACACACTGTTTTCGTGCGCGTTTTCTGCACAGAAAAACTGAGAACTCATGTTGGGCTAGTTCACACTTGATGTTGTTCGCGTGCAGAAAAGAAAAAAAAACTGACATTCTGCATGATGACTATGCACATTCTGTCAGTTTTCTCTATCAATTACATTAGCTGCAGTGAAAAAAATACGTGTTGTCCTGCATAGAAACACACTTGGTGCAGGCTCGTACTGAGCCGCTGTGAGCTCGGGAGTTCGCCCGGGAGGCCCCGCCTCCACGTCTCCGGTGGGCCCCGGGCAGTGTGGCCAACAGTCAGAATACACTAGACCTATGCACTTGCCGGGGGCGGGCTGTTGCAGAGAATTACGCCCGCCCCTCGGCTCACTGCAGCAGCCAGTAAAAGGCATTTCTGTCCACACAGGACGCACATCCCCTCCCCTTTCTTTCCCCAGCCAACTCCACCCCCACCTCCGTCACTAAGCCCGGGAAACGCGTGCTGATGACTGTGCGAGTCGGAGCCTGTAATTCCCCTGACAGTGATTGTGGCTGGGGAGGGTAACGAGCAGCCGGAGGTATTCAGGAGCCAGCAAGCAGGGCCAGGGAGACAGACAGAGATCGTGACATTACCAGAGAGGAGTGACTGGTCAGAAGACTCTGACTAAACAAAAAAAACTGTGTAATGTGCTCTAAGGGCTGCTGGAGGAGTGCGCTAGGCATCGGATGTCTGCCCTGGTCATGTTCTGCAGGGCACTGTGCAGGGCTGTCCAGGCCTGTCCATGATCTGCATAGAGCACAGTGATGTGATCAGCCTGTACAGGCGGTGTGGCAATGGTTCCCTAATGCAAACTTTCCAATAACTACCACATACCTCCCAACTTTTTGAGATGAGAAAGTGGGACACTTAAGCCACACCCATGACACCCCCAACCACACACCCTGACACACCCCTAGTCAATCATACAATATACAGTGAATAAATGATCGAGGCCCCAGCCGGCGGATGCGGTGTGTGAGATAATATTGAGATAATATTGTCCCTCCCTCCCTCCAAATGTGCCCCCCCAGTGTCCCCCTGTATGCAGAGTTTAAGAGCGCAGCGTAGCGGGCACTCTTACCATTCCTCCTCGCGTACCGGGCTCTGGCTTCCATCTACTTCCTGTGACATCACAGGAAGCAGGAAGCGGAGAAGAGCCAGAGATGCCCGTACGTGCGGAGGAATGGTAAGACTGCCCGCTCCGCTGCGCTCTTAAACTCTGCATACAGGGGGACACTGGGGGGCACATTCGGAGGGAGGGACAATATTATCTCACGCACCGCATCCGCCGGCTGGGGCGTCGATCATTTCTTCATCTCCTCTGCCTGCCGGGACACAAGGGGGTGTATCCCGGGACAGCGGGACCCCTCCCCCAACCCGTGACCATCCCGACGAATCCGGGACGGTTGGGGCCCCTGCTACCACACAGCCTGTACAAACTGATCACATTACTGTACACTATGCAGATCATCACTTGTGCTCGGACTGGAGTTCTGGGCAGTAAAGGAAATATGAGAGGGTCAGAAGTTTATCTGATCTGAAGTTTTTGAAGTGGACCTTTTTTATATTTGTACATGTGGCAGCTACAACCTCATTCACAGCACAGCTTTGGCTTTTGTGGAGGCTTCTTTATCATATGGTAGAATGTAAGATGTAGTTATATCTGATTTGTATAACCTAAGCCCCATCTACACAATACAATTCTAAATGCGATCGATCGAATTTCGATTGGATCAAATTCGATTGATCGATTAAATCCGACATGTCCGATTGGGATTCGATTGGTAGTGTGATCGATTTGGCATTGTTTTGCATTGATATTCGACCACACCACCATTCGAATCTCGATCATGACCTGTCACAAGTTAGCGGAAAATGACACTTTGTGAAAAAAAACAATAAAAATCAATTTCCGCTAACTTGTGACAAAAAATAAAATCTTCTATGAACTCACCGTACTACTAACAGAATACCTTGGGGTGTCTTCTTTCTAAAATGGAGTCATTTGTGGGGTTCCTATACTGTCCTGGCATTTTAGGGGCCCTAAACCGTGAGGAGTAGTCTTCTTTTCAAAATGACCTGTGAAATCCTAAAGGTACTCATTGGACTTTGGGCCCCTTAGCGCAGTTAGGGTGCAAAAAAGTGCCACACGTGGTATCGCAGTACTCGGGAGAAGTAGTACAATGTGTTTTGGGGTGTATTTTTACACATACCCATGCTGGGTGGGAGAAATAACTCTGTAAATGGACAATTGTGTGTAAAAAAATCAAAAGATTGTCATTTACAGAGGTATTTCTTCCACCCAGCATGGGTATGTGTAAAAATACACCCCAAAACACATTATACTACTTCTCCCGAGTACGGCGATACCACATGATTGGCACTTTTTTGCAGCCTAACTGCGCTAAGGGGCCCAAAGTCCAATGAGTACCTTTAGGATTTCACAGGTCATTTTTGTTTCAAGACTACTCCTCATGGTTTAGGGCCCCTAAAATGCCAGGGCAGTATAGGAACCCCACTAATGACCCCATTTTAGAAAGAAGACACCCCAAGGTATTCCGTTAGGAGTATGGTGAGTTCATAGAAGTTTTATTTTTTTGTCACAAGTTAGAGGAAATTGATTTTAATTGTTTTTTTTCACAAAGTGTCATTTTCCGCTAACTTGTGACAAAAAATAAAATCTTCTATGAACTCACCATACTCCTAACGGAATACGTTTGGGTGTCTTCTTTCTAGAATGGGGTCATTTGTGGGGTTCCTATACTGCCCTGGCATTTTAGGGGCCCTAAACCGTGAGGAGTAGTCTTGAAACCAAATGTCGCAAAATGACCTGTGAAATCCTAAAGGTACTCATTGGACTTTGGGCCCCTTAGTGTACTTAGGGTATAAAAAAGTGCCACATATGTGGTACCGCCGTACTCAGGAGAAGTAGTATAATGTGTTTTGGGGTGTATTTTTACACATACCCATGCTGGGTGGGAGAAATATCTCTGTAAATGACAATTGTTTGATTTTTTTACACACAATTGTCCATTTACAGAGAGATTTCTCCCACCCAGCATGGGTATGTGTAAAAATACACCCCAAAACACATTATACTACTTCTCCTGAGTACGGCGATACCACATGTGTGACACTTTTTTGCAGCCTAGGTGCGCTAAGGGGCCCAACGTCCTAATCACAGGTCATTTTGAGGCATTTGTTTTCTAGACTACTCCTCACGGTTTAGGGCCCCTAAAATGCCAGGGCAGTATAGGAACCCCACAAGTGACCCCATTTTAGAAAGAAGACACCCCAAGGTATTCCGTTAGGTGTATGGCGAGTTAATAGAAGATTTTATTTTTTGTCACAAGTTAGTGAAAAATGACACTTTGTGGAAAAAAAAAATCAATTTCCGCTAACTTTTAACAAAAAATAAAATCTTCTATGAACTCGTCATAAACCTAAGAGAATACATTGGGGTGTCTTTTTTCTAAAATGGGGTCAGTTTGTGGGGTTCCTATACCGCCCTGGCATTTTACGGGCCCAAAACCGTGAGTAGTCTGGAAACCAAATGTCTCAAAATGACTGTTCAGGGGTATAAGCATCTGCAAATTTTGATGACAGGTGGTCTATGAGGGGGCAAATTTTGTGGAACCGGTCATATGCAGGGTGGCCTTTTAGATGACAGGTTGTATTGGGCCTGATCTGATGGATAGGAGTGCTAGGGGGGGTGACAGGAGGTGATTGATGGGTGTCTCAGGGGGTGGTTAGAGGGGAAAATAGATGCAATCAATGCACTGGGGAGGTGATCGGAAGGGGGTCTGAGGGGGATCTGAGGGTTTGGCCGAGTGATCAGGAGCCCACACGGGGCAAATTAGGGCCTGATCTGATGGGTAGGTGTGCTAGGGGGTGACAGGAGGTGATTGATGGGTGTCTCAAGGTGTGATTAGAGGGGGGAATAGATGCAAGCAATGCACTGGCGAGGTGATCAGGGCTGGGGCCTGAGGGCATTCTGAGGGTGTGGGCGGGTGATTGAGTGCCCTAGGGGCAGATAGGGGTCTAATCTGATAGGTAGCAGTGACAGGGGGTGATTGATGGGTAATTAGTGGGTGTTTAGGGTAGAGAACAGATATAAACACTGCACTTGGGAGGTGATCTGACGTCGGATCTGCGGGCGAACTATTGGTGTGGGTGGGTGATCAGATTGCCCGCAAGGGGCAGGTTAGGGGCTGATTGATGAGTGGCAGTGACAGGGGGTGATTGATGGGTGGCAGTGCCAGGGGGTGATTCATGGGTGGCAGTGACAGGGGGTGATTGATGGGTGATTGACAGGTGATTGACAGGTGATCAGTGGGTTATTACAGGGAAGAACAGATGTAACTAATGCACTGGCGAATTGATAAGGGGGGGGGTCTGAGGGCAATCTGAGCGTGTAGGCGGGTGATTGGGTGCCCGCAAGGGGCAGATTAGGGTCTGATCTGATGGGTAACAGTGACAGGTGGTGATAGGGGGTGATTGATGTGTAATTAGTGGGTGTTTAGGGTAGAGAACAGATGTAAACACTGCACTTGGGAGGTGATCTGACGTCAGATCTGCTGGCGATCTATTGGTGTGGGTGGGAGATCAGATTGCCCGCAAGGGGCAGGTTAGGGGCAGATTGATGGGTGGAAGTGCCAGGGGGTGATTGATGGGTGGCAGTGACAGGGGGTGATTGATGGGTGATTGACAGGTGATCAGTGGGTTATTACAGGAAAGAGCAGATGTAACTAATGCACTGGCGAATTGATAAGGGGGGGGGGGGGTCTGAGGGCAATCTGAGCGTGTAGGCGGTTGATTGGGTGCCCGCAAGGGGCAGATTAGGGTCTGATCTGATGGGTAACAGTGACAGGTGGTGATAGGGGGTGATTGATGGGTAATTAGTGGGTGTTTAGGGTAGATAACAGATGTAAACACTGCACTTGGGAGGTGATCTGACGTCGGATCTGCGGGCGATCTATTGGTGTGGGTGGGTGATCAGATTGCCCGCAAGGGGCAGGTTAGGGGCTGATTGATGGGTGGCAGTGACAGGGGGTGATTGATGGGTGGCAGTAACAGGGGGTGATTGATGGGTGATTGACAGGTGATCAATGGGCTATTACAGGGAAGCACAGATGTAAATATTGCACTGGCGAATTGATAAGGGGGGTCTGAGGGCAATCTGAGCATGTAGGCGGGTGATTGGGTGCCTGCAAGGGGCAGGTTAGGGTCTGATCTGATGGGCAACAGTGACAGGTGGTGATAGGGGGTGATTGATGGGTGATTGATGGGTAATTAGTGGGTGTTTAGGGTAGATAACAGATGTAAACACTGCACTTGGGAGGTGATCTGACGTCAGATCTGCGGGCGATCTATTGGTGTGGGTGGGTGATCAGATTGCCCGCAAGGGGCAGGTTAGGGGCTGATTGATGGGTGGCAGTGACTGGGGGTTATTGATGGGTGATTGATGGGTGATTGACAGGTGATTGACAGGTTATCAGGGGGATAGATGCATACAGTACACAGGGGGGGGGGGGTCTGGGGTGAATCTGAGGGGTGATCAGGAGGGGGCAGGGGGGGGGGGATAAAAAAAAATAGTGTTTACAGATAGTGACAGGGAGTGATTGATGGGTGATTAGGGGGGTGATTGGGTGCAAACAGGGGTCTGGGGGGTGGGCAGGGGGGGGGGGGTCTGAGGGGTGCTGTGGGTGATCTGGGGCAGGGGGGGGGAGAAATCAGTGTGCTTGGGTGCGACATAGGGTGGCTGCAGCCCGTCCTGGTGGTCCCTCGGACATTGGGACCACCAGGGCAGGAGGCAGCCTGTATAATACACTTTGTAAACATTACAAAGTGTATTATACACTTTGTATGCGCGATCGCGGGGTTAACATCCCGCCGGCGCTTCCGTATGGCCGGCGGGATGTTGCGGCGGATGAGCGGTGACAGGCGCCGGCGGAGGATCGCGTCACGGATGACGCAATCGCTCCGCCCATGCCCTTACAAGGACCGCCGCCTCTGTGGGTGAGCTGGTGCTCGACTTCCCGGCCGCCCCTGTGCGTTAGGCGGTCGGGAAGTGGTTAAGGGAATAGCTCCCATGAAGGTCACTATTGTACTTTATAGCCATCACACAGACATCATCATTTGAAGAGTGTACAGTTAAAGCGGATCCGAGATGAAAAACTAACTATAACAAGTAACTTGTCTATATATCTTATCTAAAGTGTAGATGGTTTACACAGCAAATCTAGCTGCAAACAGCTTTAATAGAATATGATTATTTCTTCCTGTGATACAATGACAGCAGCCATGTTGTTTGTACACATTACACACGCTTATCTGCATCTTCAGCACTCAGCCTGTGAAAAAAAACTATCCCCCCTTCCTCCTCCCTCCTCCCCTCTGCCTCTGAAATCTCTGGCTAGTAATACCTCCCCCTCCTCCTGCCCAGACGGAGCTCCCATAAGCCCTTGCTACTGCTTCCTGTGATACAATGACAGCAGCCATGTTGTTTGTAAACATTACACAGAGGCAGGCTTATCTGTATCTTGATCACTAAGCCTGTGAAAAAACCTAATCCCTCTCCTCCCTCCTCCAACCTACCTCTGAAATCAATGGCTAGTAACACCTCCTCCTCCTCCTCCTGCCCAGACTGAGCTCCCATGAGCACTTGCTACTGCCAAAACTCTCTGAAAACCTGTGGGCGTGGTTTATTTAGTTTATAGGGAATTAGAGTATTAAAACAAAAGCAAAAAAGTATTTGGCTTGAGGAATGCCCTATAAACAATAGGAAAGGAACACAACTATGCAATGAGTAAAAGTTCACCTCGGATCCACTTTAAGTATGTGGGTGGAGGGGGGTTATGCTTATGTGTGCTGTTGAGAAGGGACTAGAAGTCAGTGGTAGTATAAGGTTAAAGTTAGCCATAGCAGAAAAAAGAAAGTAAGGGACAGGGTAGCATGTAACAACCCATTAGAAGGTACTAGTAAAACCCTTGCTATTCATAATTGTTAATGCGTTTTGTTAAGAAGGCTGACGACCCATGCTACTGGTGGTACTATGTGTTACTATACGTTACATGTAAACACACAGAGTATTTGCTAATTAGGTTCTAATTGGATTTCAACCAAAGATCAAATTTAGACAGAATGAATTATTCATGAGGTTGTTGGTATCTCAAAGACTCAATATACCATTGTACCAGGGCCTTTTTTAGATATTGGAAGAACTAGGCAGTTGCCTAGGGCACAATTTGCTAAAGGCCAAGTACAGTATTTTGTTCTTTATGGTAGGACTAAACCCAGCTGCTGGCTACATGATGTAAGGGATAGAATTGAACTCTGGTGTAGGTACTGGGCTAAGAATCCAGAAAACTGCTTCTCAGCTTTATTACCTATGTCCATTGGTCTTCTAAGAAATAAATAATATAACATGTACAAGTATACTGTATTTTAAAATGGCACAGTTGGTGGTGTCTTGCCTAGGCACCATGATGGCGAGAATCTGCCCTGCCTGTGTAATCAGGCTTCTACACAAATTCATATTGCAGTCTGCTATTTGCAGTGTGATTACTTTCCCTCATGATCTCACTGTACATTCTCTCTAGATAGCAAATATCAACTAGTATCTCCTAAAGAACAGAAGAGAACTGCTGTGCTGCTACCTGTCAGTCACTTCCTTCCCCTCGTTTCATGTCCTGTAACCAGGGAACAGCAGCTTGCAAGCTACACCTGTGTACTTCCAGAGGGGTCAGATGCCTTAATTAAATCATGCCATAGAGGCTTGAATTGTTCTTCTTGAAATCCTCACATATTTTGTCAAGTAGCTAACGGACAACTCTGAGAATTCTACAATTTCACAATGCCTCTTGTTTTGTTTCCGGCTCGTACTGGGTTTGCATATATCACCCCTATTAAACAGTAACTCCACATTTGTTGAGAGAAGAAAGCCTCTAGAAAAGCTATTTACTCTGCAAGAATAATACCAAATGTTATTGTGTATCCTAGAGGGGAGCATAGACATAAGATAACCTTACTGCATATACCATTGGTGGGCATCGACATAGAATAACATTACTGTGTATCCTACAGGTGAGCATAGACAAAAGATAACATTACTGCATATACCATTGGTGGGCATTGACATAGGATAACGTTACTGTGTATCCTAAAGGTGAGCATAGACAATAATGTTACTACCTATCCTAAATGTGAGCAAATACATACTTTGTATCCTAAAGGGAAGCCTATGCTCACCATTATGATACATGGTATGTCTCTGCTCACAAAAGATAATGTTACTGTGTATTCTAAAGATAAGCATAGAGATTGGATAATGTTACTGCGTATCCTAAAGGTGAGCATAGACTTACTGCAAAGCTTAAAGATGAGCATAGACATTGGATAATGTTACAGTGTATCCTAAAGGTGTGCATGGACATAGGATAACATTACTCCATATCCTAAAGGTGAGCATAGACATAGGACAGCATTACTCCATATCCTAAAGGTGAGCATAGACATAGGATAGCATTACTCCATATCCTAAAGGTGTGCATAGACATAGAATAACATTACTCCATATCCTAAAGGTGAGCATAGACATTGGGTAACATTACTCCATATCCTAAAGGTGAGCATAGACATAGGATAACATTACTCCATATCCTAAAGGGGGGCATAGACATTGGGTAACATTACTACATATCCTAAAGGTGAGCATAGACATAGGATAACATTACTCCATATCCTAAAGGTGGGCATAGACATTGGGTAACATTACTACATATCCTAAAGGTGTGCATAGACATTGGGTAACATTACTCCATATCCTAAAGGTGAGCATAGACATTGGGTAACATTACTACATATCCTAAAGGTGTGCATAGACATTGGGTAACATTACTCTATATCCTAAAGGTGAGCATAGACATTGGGTAACATTACTACATATCCTAAAGGTGAGCATAGACATTGGGTAACATTACTCCATATCCTAAAGGTGGGCATAGACATTGGGTAACATTACTCCATATCCTAAAGGTGTGCATAGACATTGGGTAACATTACTCCATATCCTAAAGGTGAGCATAGACATTGGGTAACATTACTCCATATCCTAAAGGTAAGCATAGACATTGGGTAACATTACTCCATATCCTAAAGGTGAGCATAGACATTGGGTAACATTACTCCATATCCTAAAGGTGAGCATAAACATAGGGTAACGTTATTGCGTATCCTAAAGGTCTTTGCTAATCTTGTGGGCAACTCCTCAAATGAAACATTTTTAATTTGAAATATCAACTATAAACAATGATGGTCTAATTCTACCACAAAAATAATCACACATTCAGAAAGAACACATAGTAGATAACATCAAAGCAATACAGAAAAAGGAAATGAGCAAGTCTGTCCGATACGATTGATTGTCTGAAGATGCTGTTCTGGTTCTGCATCTCTCTCACAAACTCTCCAGATGATGGGTGCATTTACTGTGCCAGAAAAGCATATTACATAACAAATGAGCAGAAATGTGTGATAAATGACAGCAGAATAGACATTTCCTAGAAACCAGTATGGATAAAGTGAGAGAAAATGTGATTCTGGCAGGATTACACTGGTGTCAGAGAATCCCAGGGTTTAGGAGGTTACAGATGCCTATACTGCTATACCCAGTGTACCAGAACGCTTTATGACACAGGGCGCAGTTCCCAGTCAAGTCAGACTGGGATTAGTGCTTTGTACAGGATTTATGACATACACCTAAGGAAGGGACTTTTGTGGCCTGGAGAGCACATGTGCACACAATTAGCATGAAAACAATAGTCTTCACTCTGGCCCTTTCCCGCTTCTGACAAAGTATCTCCTATTCACCTTAACAATTAGAGCAGAAGGATGCAGTGAATGGAATGCCTCATTATGAACTGTGCATCTCATGCCGGCTAGTTTTTCTTATATAGCTGTCTACTTTTGCTTGTGTTGGCCCATTGTTAAACTTAAATGGTCATGACATTCATTTCTCTAATGGACAATTGGAGCCAGGCAGCAGATATAGTCTGCTGGTCAACAGGAGCTTTCGATTGTCATGTCTTTCTGGTGTTTCCTCATTAGTCCCAGTATGACTCTGATCCTCCCCTCTTTGTCATCATAATTAACCCATTGGATGCTTACAAAGAAGATGCCATGATGCTTTGGCAACATGAGATTTATCCCACTGTGTCCTTTTTTACCCCTTTCCAAATAACGCGTGCAATGATATTTGTGAGAGCAGTCGCGGGCAAGTCCATGCCACTTAAGTGTGCATTCCTGTCATTCATTGTTATGCTAATAAAGCACTTTAACATAGTTTCTTCAATTCCATTTCTGCATAGGTAAATACAATTCTTCTATAGAAGAAGCAATTATATTATGTCTAATATTCTTACCCATTTAATTGTGCAATGTTTATTTACAATATTTACCAATGAACAGTTTTACTTGTTACATTACATATTTTTGTACTTTAGTAGCTATTGTTGTACTTTGGTAAATTATAGAGATACAAAACTGCAGTGCTGATTATTATATATTTAAAACAGTGTATGCTTAGCCCATAGTATATAAAAAAATTCCTTGGTCCAATGTTAATCTTATCCGTACCTATTGGCAGGGTAAGAATTTTAGGTTCTGAGGATCCAAAGTAAAGACCATCTTTAGTCTCAATCTTTCATTTTGTACCCAATTATAAAGGATAAGTAAACAGTATATTATCAATATGCCAAGGCAGATAGCCTTATTAGGTGTTTGCCCTTACAGTGCATAAGCATCTGCTGCATACCATGGAAGCCATTACAGCCAGAGTGCTCAGGCTGCTAGGACAACACTGTATAATGTGTCCCAAAACATCAAATGTAGTCACCTTTCAACTGAAAAATGTTAAAACTTAAAGACAGGCATTTTGTGATCATATGAGCAGTTTGGTGGCATTAAAATTTAGGACATCTGTCATCAAGATTAGCTCCTGGGCTGCTACACACAGTCACATTACAGCAGATGAAATGGCACAGAATTAACTACACCTCATCCTGCACAAGGATTTCCTGGTCAGGGCAGAAACTAAGCGCTGGTTCACAATGCAACCGCTTTTCAGTGCTTTTCAAATCCCATTGCTAATGTAATCCTACCCCCAGCTCTTTGAGTATTGAGGTGTGGATGTATCCCTTGTTGTTAACGTGGACAAGGGGGTTTTGCAGGTGAGGGGAGTGCAGCCATCCTGGCAATACCAGCAAGCATGAGGAAGAAGGGTATAAAGAAGCTGGGGGGGGGGGGGGGTTTACATAATTTTGTTTAATATTAATAATAAAAAAACAACAACAACAACAAAAACTCAGAGACCAGAAGGGTTGTATAGTCCTGAAAACAACTCCAAACAGAATCTACCTTAGAAATCTGACTTCATCTTGGTTAAAGTCCTCCTGTATCTCTCGAGGAGACTTAATTAATGTGCCATGCAAGGATATCCTTTCACGGACATTGGTTACATTATATTTAAAATTAAACCGGTAGTAAGGAGTTTGCGCACTTTTTGAGACTAAGTCCTGGAGCTGGCCAGACTAAGGCAGCTCACCAAAGACAGTTTTCTGTCCACGGCTGCATGCCTTTACAAAGGGGACTTAGAGGAGTAAGTATTACCACAGTGCTGCATCAGTTGGTCGCTGGGATAAGCCGCTATTAGTAAAATATCTGCCTACCCGGCACTTATACTAACCTTAACCCTCCTGTTAAAGTGCCTAACCTTAACCCCTCCTAGTAATGCCTAACCCTAACACCACCCTCCCTAAATTTGCCTAACACAAATTTAATTTGGGCGCCCAAACTACATTTGATTAACACAAATTTAATTGGGGCACCCATACTACAGCTAGTTGTAGCCGATCGGCTACAACTATTAAATTCTACGTAGTAGCCGATCGGCTTCTGCTCTCATCGGGCACCCAAGTGCCAATATTTAACACGGGCATCTATGAGATGCCTGCCGGTCGCAGCACCAAAACAGCTTAGTCTTTTTTCTCATTTGAAATCAAGTCTCTGAATTTTGAACACGCCTGTGTGCCGGTCTTATTATAGAAATGTAAAATTCAATCACACACTTATGCGTCACATCAGGAGGTAAAAAACATGCATGCAGACACTTTTATGTCTTGGAATTGGATCAGGCTCAAAATATACAGTACCTTGTTGTTTGCTAGGATGTGGTTGGAGACTTACTGCACTGTATGGTAGCATAGGTAGTTATGCTAGGACTGGAAACTGATATAATGAGTTGTATGAAGAAAGTAGCCAGCTGTGTATTCTATGCCACAAATAATTAAAAGGTTATGTATGTCTCTTGCTTTAACAATGAATAAACACATTTTAAGCTAAAGATATGTTTTAAGTCCCTGTTCAGTCAAACAATACCCCCTCCCTTACACTGATAGGATAACATATAAATCAATACCTAACAATTATTTCATATACTTTGTTTTTTGAGTGTTGACCACTGTTGTACCTTCTACTGTGCAAATGACAGTGCAGCTCTCATCACATTTTTAGGTCTTAGTTGTGGTGTGCAATTTCTGCTTCTCCCACCTCCCCCCAGCCTTGCCAATTGTCTTTTTCTATTTATAAAGCCAGCTATTAGTTTTCCAAACCAGCCATAAACACACAATGCACTTTATTTTCTAGTCTGAAATCTCTATTTTGGGACAGTTAACCCAAGTATTTCCTCTACCTGTATGAGTAATCAGCTGTACAATACATAGGTTCTTGCGAGTTATTTGCCACACAAATGGCAATAACAGAGACTCTCCGAAGTTTTTTAGATTTTCTTATGATTATGGTGAAGGGTCTGGATAATTGTGTACTTAGAGTGTAAATTCAAAGTTTGAAGTAACGTGGCATTTGCAGAGCTGAACTGAAGTGATTGCTTATTTCTCAAAATAAAAAAGAAACATTGAATTTCACTGTAGGTTCTGGATAGGACAGGATTGGTTTGTGCCACATTTTCTTTTTTTTTTGCAGTAAAATATTTATCCTATTCCATATTCAGTAACATGAGTTCATGTAACCAAGGTAGAGAGAGAGGAAAAAATGTGGAACAGTGACACAGAGAGCTATACTGTAATAGTCCAACAGGTTCCAACTACTGTACACTTTACTAGCATAAAGTCTATTTTAAGTGAATTTCCCACTTCCTTTCCTTGTAACCAACGGCAGTAAAAACCTGGTCGCCTTTTAGCCCCTACTCAGGGTTTTGTCTGGAATTTCACTTTAAAAAAAGTGCAATGTATACAACTTATAATTTGTATAACATGCATCCATATTACCTCAACAGAGCCTTGAAAAGGCAGGAAAATGCAATATAGTTTACACTGTAGTCCATTATATATATATATATATATATATATATATATATATATATATATATATATGTATATGTGTGTGTGTGTACCTGTTGTATAATGCATTCAGAAAAGCATACTCTGTTGTAGCTTTTCTACCCCTAAGGATGTGTCAAGATAAATTCTGTTTTGCTTACCATGCCCAGCTGGTTCTACCAAAAACATGCTGTGGTGTGGGGGATGCAGCTGATGCCCCTGACAAACACATTCACAGCTGCTCTGTACAGTCACGGGTTAGTGACTAGTTAGAATGGCTTGCAAACATTAAACTGTGCATACCTTTTACTTTCTCCTATTGAGCCCAAACAAGTCAACAATTAGACTGAGATGAGATATTTACCAATATGGCCAAGGCCTCCTCAAATATTATTATTAACCTCCCTGGCGTTCAGTTTCTGCTGGATTTCTGAGCAAAAAGTGACCCAATTAATTTTCATAACCTTTTTTCCTGTAACCTAACAAAATGTGTCAAGCAGGGGTCTAGTGTACATTTTGAGACCAATAAAAGCTTGAAACACAAAATCTAAACTACATTTCAAAATGACTCCCCAAAATATCTGATCATTTATACTTCCAAGCTGCAGCTGCTCAACCTGCACTAATACAATAGAGATGATGGGCAGATTCGAACAAGAGACAGATCTTTATCTAATCAAATCTGATTAGAGAGAGATCGGTCAGCTGCCAATACTCTGCAGGTTGATTCCCGATCAAGACCTGCCCAACCTACATCTTTGAGCTCACCAACAGATATATACCTGCTCACCCCCTCTGGTCCTCCAATGATCTCCGCCTGACCTCCCCACGCATTTCTCATTCCCATGCATGCTTACAAGACTTCTCAAGAGCTGCCCCTACCCTATGGAACTCCATTTCACTCCCCCTCAGACTCGCTCCTTCCTTCAACACCTTCAAGCATGACCTCAAAACAAATTTCTTTAAAATGGCCTAGTGGCCTACCCCACATCTACCACATGCTAACTCTCTCAGTCAACCACCTTTTTCTACAGTCCTACCTTATGTGCCCCTCCCCCACCCTTTAGATTGTAAGCCTTTGGCAGGGCTTCCTCCCTCCCTTAGGGTTTCCTTCTTAAATTTACTACCCCAGCAATGACACCCTTCTCATGGACTAACATGGACTTGATTTGTCGGGTCTCTGTAAAACGCATGTTATACCCTGATTGCATGTATAACCTTGTGCTATGTTATATAACCATTGGTTACCTCTCTGTCACCCCTTGTTGCAATGTATGTATCCCTATTTATTGTCATGCGCTGCGTAATATGCTGGCGCTTCATAAATACAATTAATAATAATAATATACGAGTGTTAACTTATCCCTGTGAAACTGTCTAAACTTAAAGCTCTACCCTCTTTGAGCTGTTTTTACCTGTCCGTCCGATTTGGCAGATATGCATCACTTTGTTGCAATGTGGTATATGCCCACCTCACAAGAGCCTTAAAGGATACCCGAGGTGACGTGACATGATGAGATAGACATGGGTATGTACAGTGCCTAGCACACAAATAACTATGCTGTGTTCCTTTTTGTCTTTCTCTGCCTGAAAGAGTTAAATATCAGGTATGTAAGTGGCTGACTCAGTCCTGACTCAGACAGGAAGTGCCTACAGTGTGACCCTCACTGATAAGAAATTCCCCTTTTTATCTCTTTCTTGCTCTTAGAAGCCATTTTCTGCTAGGAAAGTGTTTTATAGTTGGAATTTCTTATCAGTGAGGGTCACACTGTAGTCACTTCCTGTTTGAGTCAGGACTGAGTCAGCCACTTATATACCTGATATTTAACTCTTTCAGGCAGAGAAAGAAAAAAAGGAACACAGCTTCGCTAAAGAGGGAGGAAAGTGCTGTGATTTATATTATCATAGCACAGCTAATAAAAAGCCATTAGAAGTATGTTATTTCCATCTGAGGTTAGTGGTACTTTAAGGGTTAGGCATCATTACAGCGAGGGTTCTGTGTGAGAGTAGGGTTAGGTTAGGTCATAGTACAATATTGGTTTAGGTTACTGGTAATTTACTGGTAATTTTTGGTATTTTATTTTACTATTTCCGGCACCATTTTTACATGAGTTATGCTAGCAATCAGGATTTGAAATCTATGATGTCAGTCTTCCCTGTCTGCTGATTAACGTCTGAATATTCCATAAAAGATTATGGAATATTGCAACAACTACCATTTGAAAATGTAGAGGCAGGAAGTTTATCAGCAGTCTCAACACCATGGATTCCATGTCCCAGTCACTAGCAGACACAGTCATGGAGGTTTCTATGACTTACATAAAAAATACTAACATTTGTATAGCACTTTTCTCCTGTTGGACTTAAAGCACTCAAGAGCTGCAGCCACCAAGGGCATGCTCAAGGATTTGAACCCTGGTCGCCCATGTCAAAGGCAGAGCCATTAACCACTTCTCGACCGCCGTATAGACAATTGGCGGCCGGGAAGAGGACCCCGCAAGGACCGCCGTTTTGACAAATGTCGGCGGTCCTTGTAGGGGCATGGGCGGAGCGATCGCGTCATCCGTGACGTGATGCTCCACCGGCGCCTGACTCCGCTCATCCGCCGCAACATCCCGCCGGCCATACGGAAGCGCCGGCGGGATGTTAACCCTACGATCGCCGCATACAAAGTGTATAATACACTTTGTAATGTTTACAAAGTGTATTATACAGGCTGCCTCCTGCCCTGGTGGTCCCAGTGTCCAAGGGACCACCCGGGCAGGCTGCAGCCACCCTAGTCTGCACCCAAGCACACTGATCTCCCGACCCCCCTGCCCCCTGATCGCCCACAGCACCCCTCAGACCCCCCCCTGCCCACCCCCCAGACCCCTGTTTACACCCAATCACCCCCCTAATCACCCATCAATCACTCCCTGTCACTATCTGTCAACGCTATTTTTTTTAACCCTAAACTGCCCCCTGGGGACTCCTGATCACCCCCCCACCCCTCAGATTCTCCCCAGACCCCCCCCCCCCCCCCCGTGTACTGTATACCTCTATCCCCCTGATCACCTGTCAATCACCCGTCAATTACCCATCAATCACCCCCTGTCACTGCCACCCATCAATCAGCCCCTAACCTGCCCCTTGCGGGCAATCTGATCACCCACCCACACCAATAGATCGCCCGCAGATCCGACGTCAGATCACCTCCCAAGTACAGTGTTTACATCTGTTCTCTACCCTAAACACCCACTAATTACCCATCAATCACCCATCAATTACCCCCTATCACCACTTGTCACTGTTACCCATCAGATCAGACCCTAATCTGCCCCTTGCGGGCACCCAATCACCCGCCTACACGCTCAGATTGCCCTCAGACCCCCCCTTATCAATTCGCCAGTGCATTAGTTACATCTGTTCTTCCCTGTAATAACCCACTGATCACCTGTCAATCACCCATCAATCACCCCCTGTCACTGCCACCCATCAATCACCCCCTGGCACTGCCACCCATCAATCAGCCCCTAACCTGCCCCTTGCGGGCAATCTGATCACCCACCCACACCAATAGATCGCCCGCAGATCCGACGTCAGATCACCTCCCAAGTGCAGTGTTTACATCTGTTCTCTACCCTAAACACCCACTAATTACCCATCAATCACCCCCTATCACCACCTGTCACTGTTACCCATCAGATCAGACCCTAATCTGCCCCTTGCACCCAATCACCCGCCTACACGCTCAGATTGCCCTCAGACCCCCCCCCCCCCCTTATCAATTCGCCAGTGCATTCGTTACATCTGTTCTTCCCTGTAATAACCCACTGATCACCTGTCAATCACCTGTCAATCACCCATTAATCACCCCCTGTCACTGCCACCCATCAATCACCCCCTGGCACGGAAGCGGGAAAAAAGGGCGCAGGCCACTAGTGGACAAAAAGGGCGCCGCCATTCACTCTCATAATAAATAACGTTTAACCTCCCTGGCGGTAAGCCGGAGCTGAGCTCGGGCTATGCCGCGCAGGGGGAGATCTCAGCCCCTGGTGGGGCGATTTTCATACTGTAAAGTGCTGTACGCGCAGCTAGCACTTTGCTAGCCGCGCGTACAGCTTGATCGCCGCCGCTCTGCGGCGATCGCCCGCACGCAGTGGCGCAAGAGGGCCCCCCCCTCCCCGCCAGAGCCCTGAGCTGCCCGGACCAATGAGTTCCGGGCAGCGCTATGGGCTGGATCAGAGAGGTCTGACGTCAGGACATTGGCTGACGTCCATGACGTCATTCCGATCGTCGCATGGCGACAGGAGAAGCCAAACAGGGGATCGCGTTATATACGCGTTCCCCTGTTTGCTATTGTTGCCGGCGACGATCGAACTAGAGGGACACATGCGCCCTCTAGTGGAGTTTCATGTAGCTACCACTCTGGTAGCTTTACATGAAACATAAAATTTTTTTTTAAAAAAATTGGATTTCTG
The DNA here is from genome assembly GCF_040937935.1 of Hyperolius riggenbachi. NCBI lineage: Eukaryota > Metazoa > Chordata > Amphibia > Anura > Hyperoliidae > Hyperolius > Hyperolius riggenbachi. The sequence goes on from NC_090649.1 coordinate 306,540,089, forward strand.
CAATTTTTGCAGAAACAATTAACCGCCAAGGAGGTTGATGGGCGCCGAGCAGGAAAAAAGGGCGCAGGACATAAATAACGTTTACAAACGGCGCCAGGAGATTTTTAATGATTTATAAATGTGCTTGTGGTGATTTACGTTTATAAAATGCACCCGTGCCGAATAACATTTATAAAAATACTAAACATATTAATCTTATTTAACTAATTAAAACATTATTTAAAGTTTTATCCCTTACTGTTTGTATAACATTATTATTCACAAAATAAAGCGATCAGTACGTAACGTAAATTGCAAAATATTTTTTGCATCCACAATTAGTAAAACATTATTATCCACATAATAAAGGGGGGTCTTAGGTTTAGGCACCACCAGGGGGGTCTTAGGTTTAGGCACCAACAGGGGGGTCTTAGGTTTAGGCACCAACATGGGGGTCTTAGATTTAGGCACCAACAGGGGGGTCTTAGGTTTAGGCACCTACAGGGGGGTCTTAGGTTTAGGCACCAACAGGGGGGTCTTAGGTTTAGGCACCAACAGGGGGGGTCTTAGGTTTAGGCACCAACAGGGGGGTCTTAGGTTTAGGCACCAACAGGGGGGTCTTAGGTTTAGGCACCAACAGGGGGGTCTAGGGGTTAGGTGTAGGTACAGGGAGGGTTACTTAGGCACCAACAGGGGTGGTCTTAGGTTTAGGCACCAACAGGGGGGTCTTAGGTTTAGGCACCAACAGGGGGGTCTTAGGTTTAGGCACAAACAGGGGGGTCTTAGGTTTAGGCACCAACAGGGGGGTCTAGGGGTTAGGGATAGGTACAGGGAGGGTTCTGTGTAAGAGTAGGCTTAGGTATAGTTTTAGTAAAATTTTAGTAATAATTACTAATGTTTTACAACACTTATTACGAACGTAGTTATATTTATATCATCGTTATAAAGAATATTTTCAGATTTTATTATAAGAACAAACCGTAAATGAAGGTTATTCACAATAATATAGAATTATAACAATTAAACATATATTATTGTTTTTTTAATAAACGTAATTATAAGTTTAACTTTAGAAACAGGGAAGATTAACGTTTTCACAATTTCCGATTTCATAAACATTATTTAATGATTTATAATTTTGTTAAACATTATTTGTAAACGAAATATAGCACACTATTTTTATAAACCCTATTAATGATTAATTATTATTTAGAGTTTACACCCCGCGCCCTTTTTGTCCGGGCGCCCTTTTTGTACGTACGCCCCTGTCACTGCCACCCATCAATCAGCCCCTAACCTGCCCCTTGCGGGCAATCTGATCACCCACCCACACCAATAGATCGCCCGCAGATCCGACATCAGATCACCTCCCAAGTGCAGTGTTTACATCTGTTCTCTCCTCCAAACACCCACTAATTACCCATCAATCACCCCCTGTCACTGCTACCCATCAGATTAGACCCCTATCTGCCCCTAGGGCACTCAATCACCCGCCCACACCCTCAGAACGCCCTCAGACCCCAGCCCTGATCACCTCGCCAGTGCATTGCTTGCATCTATTCCCCCCTCTAATCACACCTTGAGACACCCATCAATCACCTCCTGTCACCCCCTAGCACACCTACCCATCAGATCAGGCCCTAATTTGCCCCGTGTGGGCTCCTGATCACTCGGCCAAACCCTCAGATCCCCCTCAGACCCCCTTCCGATCACCTCCCCAGTGCATTGATTGCATCTATTTTTCCCTCTAACCACCCCCTGAGACACCCATCAATCACCTCCTGTCACCCCCCCTAGCACTCCTATCCATCAGATCAGGCCCAATACAACCTGTCATCTAAAAGGCCACCCTGCTTATGACCGGTTCCACAAAATTCGCCCCCTCATACACCACCTGTCATCAAAATTTGCAGATGCTTATACCCCTGAACAGTCATTTTGAGGCATTTGGTTTCCAGACTACTCACAGTTTTGGGCCCGTAAAATGCCAGGGCGGTATAGGAACCCCACAAGTGACCCCATTTTAGAAAAAAGACACCCCAATGTATTCTGTTAGGTGTATGACGAGTTCATAGAAGATTTTATTTTTTGTCAAAAGTTAGCGGAAATTGATTTTTATTGTTTTTTTTTTCACAGTGTCATTTTTCACTAACTTGTGAAAAAAAATAAAATCTTCTATGAACTCGCCATACACCTAACGGAATACCTTGAGGTGTCTTCTTTCTAAAATGGGGTCACTTGTGGGGTTCCTATACTGCCCTGGCATTTTAGGGGCCCTAAACCGTGAGGAGTAGTCTAGAAAACAAATGCCTCAAAATGACCTGTGAATAGGACGTTGGGCCCCTTAGCGCACCTAGGCTGCAAAAAAGTGTCACATGTGGTATCGCGGTACTCAGGAGAAGTAATATAATGTGTTTTGGGGTGTATTTTTACACATACCCATGCTGGGTGGGAGAAATCTCTCTGTAAATGGACAATTGTGTGTAAAAAAATCAAACAATTGTCATTTACAGAGATATTTCTCCCACCCAGCATGGGTATGTGTAAAAATACACCCCAAAACACATTATACTACTTCTCCTGAGTACGTCGGTAACACATGTGTGGCACTTTTTTACACCCTAAGTACGCTAAGGGGCCCAAAGTCCAATGAGTACCTTTAGGATTTCACAGGTCATTTTGCGACATTTGGTTTCAAGACTACTCCTCACAGTTTAGGGCCCCTAAAATGCCAGGGCAGTATAGGAACCCCACAAATTACCCCATTCTAGAAAGAAGACACCCAAAGGTATTCCGTTAGGAGTATGGTGAGTTCATAGAAGATTTTATTTTTTGTCACAAGTTAGTGGAAAAATACACTTTGTGAAAAAAAAACAATTAAAATCAATTTCCGCTAACTTGTGACAAAAAAATAAAATCTTCTATGAATTCACCATACTCCTAACGGAATACCTTGGGGTGTCTTCTTTCTAAAATGGGGTCATTTGTGGGGTTTCTATACTGCCCTGGCATTTTAGGGGCCCTAAACCGTGAGGAGTAGTCTTGAAACAAAAATGACCTGTGAAATCCTAAAGGTACTCATTGGACTTTGGGCCCCTTAGCGCAGTTAGAGTGCAAAAAAGTGCCACACATGTGGTATCACCGTACTCGGGAGAAGTAGTATAATGTGTTTTGGGGTGTATTTTTACACATACCCATGCTGGGTGGGAGAAATACCTCTGTAAATGACAATCTTTTGATTTTTTTACACACAATTGTCCATTTACAGAGTTGTTTCTCCCACCCAGCATGGGTATGTGTAAAAATACACCCCAAAACACATTGTACTACTTCTCCCGAGTACGGTGATACCACATGTGTGGCACTTTTTTGCACCCTAACTGCGCTAAGGGGCCCAAAGTCCAATGAGTACCTTTAGGATTTCACAGGTCATTTTGAGAAATGTTGTTTCAAGACTACTCCTCACGGTTTAGGGCCCCTAAAATGCCAGGACAGTATAGGAACCCCACAAATGACTCCATTTTAGAAAAAGACACCCTAAGGTATTCTGTTAGTAGTATGGTGAGTTCATAGAAGATTTTATTTTTTGTCACAAGTTTGTGGAAAATGACACTTTGTGGAAAAAAAACAATTAAAATCAATTTCCGCTAACTTGTGACAAAAAAATAAAAACTTCTATGAATTCACCATACTCCTAACGGAATACCTTGGGGTGTCTTCTTTCTAAAATGGGGTCATTTGTGGGGTTCCTATACTGTCCTGGCATTTTAGGGGCCCTAAACCGTGAGGAGTAGTCTTGAAACGAAATTTCTCAAAATGACCTGTGAAATCCTAAAGGTACTCATTGGACTTTGGGCCCCTTAGCGCAGTTAGGGTGCAAAAAAGTGCCACACATGTAGTATCGCCGTACTCGGGAGAAGTAGTATAATGTGTTTTGGGGTGTATTTTTACACATACCCATGCTGAGTGGGAGAGAGATCTCTGTAAATGGACAATTGTGTGTAAAAAAAATTAAAAAAATGTCATTTACAGAGATATTTCTCCCACCCAGCATCGGTATGTGTAAAAATACACCCCAAAACACATTATACTACTTCTACTGAGTACGGCAATACCACATGTGTGGCACTTTTTTGCAGCCTAACTGCGCTAAGGGGCCCAAAGTCCAATGAGCACCTTTAGGCTTTACAGGGGTGCTTACAAATTAGCACCCCCCAAAATGCGAGGACAGTAAACACACCCCACAAATGACCCCATTTTGGAAAGTAGACACTTCAAGGTATTCAGAGAGGGGCATGGTGAGTCCGTGGCAGATTTCATTTTTTTTTCGTCGCAAGTTAGAAGAAATGGAAACTTTTTTTTTTTGTCACAAAGTGTCATTTTCCGCTTACTCGTGACAAAAAATAATATCTTCTATGAACTCACATTGCCTCTCAGTGAATACTTTGGGATGTCTTCTTTCCAAAATGGGGTAATTTGGGGGGTATTTATACTATCCTGGAATTCTAGCCCCTCATGAAACATGACAGGGGGTCAGAAAAGTCATAGATGCTTGAAAATGGGAAAATTTACTTTTTGCGCCATAGTTTGTAAACGCTATAACTTTTACCCAAACCAATAAATATACACTGAATGGGTTTTTTTTTTTTATAAAAAACATGTTTGTCCACATTTTTCACGCTGCATGTATACAGAAATGTTACTTTATTTAAAAAATGTCAGCACAGAAAGTTAAAAAAATCATTTTTTTTGACAAAATTCATGTCTTTTTTGATGAATATAATAAAAAGTAAAAATCGCAGCAGCAATCAAATAGCACCAAAAGAAAGCTTTATTAGTGACAAGAAAAGGAGCCAAAATTAATTTAGGTGGTAGGTTGTATGAGCGAGCAATAAACCGTGAAAGCTGCAGTGGTCTGAATGAAAAAAAAGTGCCTGGTCCTTAAGGGGGGTAAAGCCCACGGTCCTCAAGTGGTTAACCTGTACGCTATTCAGCCACCACCTGCACTCATAACCACCTTCCTATGACCTTACTTGGAAGTATTCCTTGATAAAAATGACAGGCTGCTTTCCACAGAATCTGTGCTTCTGACTCATACAGAATCTTTTGTGGTATTGCCCTTTAATGCCATGTGGACATTGTTACTGTACTACTACATCCAGAAATATCAGCATGCCAGCCACAATATTCCTCTCACTACAGGGTAATTTAAATTACCGTAGTTTAGGGTCTTATATGCATGGATACTTTTAAATTATGTTGTAGACTGATGTTAAAACTATTTTTACATTTTGAATGGGATTTTGGGAAGCAGTGTAAACTTGCATTTGGACCACCACTCATATTTGACAATCTTTGCTCTGTGCTGCATATTTGTAATTCCAGCTTGTCAATCACAGTTTCATTAATAAAGTGTTCAAAATGGTCAAAGGTCTATTGGCCAGCTCAACAGACCACTGCCAGAATCCAGGTGATCAAGAAATGTTGATTAAATATAAACCAGTGAATGGGGGTCTTTAGAGGGAGGCAGATGAGTTTATTAGGTGAAGAAGCGGGTAGTGGTCAATATTTGATACTGTTGTACATAATGTAATTTATTTTCTAAAGGAATCTTTATGTAACAATTTGACATCTATTATTATGTATTGAGTATGTGTTAGGGCCCTTTTCCATTGATAAAGTAATGCGAATGCGGCTACCTCGCCGCATCACATCACTTCCGCTCCACATCTCCCGATGCAGAAGTGTATGGAGGGGATGGCGAATGGCCGCGGGTGGAAAATCTGCAGCGGATTGCTCCACACCGCTCTGTACACAATGCACGCAGTGGAAACTGTTCCATTGCCGTGCATTGGTTGCAGGACACCCGCAGTGCGTTGCGGCTATGTTGCCGCATCGCACCACATTTAATGGAAACGATCCCTTAGTGAGACATGCATGCTATGCCTAATTCATTCTTAGGCCAGTGAACACATAAGTAACTTTAGTTCCTAAGCATAAAAAGATGATGAACCCACAACTTATGAGGCCTGGAACCCACTAGGAGCGATTTTCTGAGCGCTTTGTGATTTGAAAAGCTATTGCTAATGTAATGCTATGGGTGTGATACCACGTGAGCAATCTGATTTTATAAAAATCCCCCATAGCATTGCATTAGCAAGAGCTTTTTCAAATCACTAGCAATTAGAAAAGTCTTCTAGTGGGTTTGAGCCCTGAAACAGCCTGTGCTTTGAGTTTAAATCAAGTGTTATTTATTGGAAAATGCAGCCTCTATTCCACCAAATTAGTCCTTCACGCAGGGTTTTGTCTCTTTTCCTGCAATGACAATGCTTTCCTCATGACCTCTTATGTGACATGCAGCTCGAATGATAAAGAATCTGTGTTTCCTCATCCGTGCAGTTTACTGAATTGAATTAACACAGCAATTTCCAAAGAACAAATATTCAACTACTTACATAAACTTAAAGGACACCTAAAGTAAGGAATATGGAGGCTGTCATATTTATTTCCCTTCAAACAATTCAGATTGCCTGGATGTTCTGTTGATCCTCTGCAGCTAATACTTTTAGCGGAACAAGCATGCAGATCAGATTTTTGACTGAAGTTTGATTGGATTTGCATGCTTGATTCAGGTCCATAATTCAGACACTACTGATGCATGAGAAATCAGCAGGATGCCAGGCAACTGGTGTTGTTTAAAAGCAAATACTGTAAATATAGCAGCTTCCATATTCTTCTCACTTCATATGTGCTTTAAATTAAGAAACATTAACCACAAGTTTTCAAAAAAAATGTAATTGTAATTGTAAATGTAATTGTCTGTAAATTATAATGATAGCATTTCAGATGTACTGGGCAGAAATGATCTCCGAGTTATTTCTTCACATGATCTACAGCCGGGGGGGATGAGGATAGGGTCTTTCAAAGGCCCCTTCATTAGGTAACAGTGTAATTTAAAATAAACACACCAAAATTAAATACCGTTAAACTTAAATTGTATTTTGTTTACGATAGAAGTCTTCTGGGTCACATCTTGATCCATCAGCTTGATTGAACTCTCTTGTATTCTTGATTGAAGAGTGACTCCCTTCAGTCTTCTGGAGTTAGTCTTTTCCCAGCTTTCTTGAATAGTCCATTTTGATTGCAGAATAAATACGACTAGAAAAAAAAGATGCAGAAGAAGATGACTTCACAATAAAGAAAACCGTTTTTTCTTTCCGTTGATAGATTTTTTTTTACTACTTCTTGTTAAATAGGTAGGGGGTCACAATTCACCTCCTCCACCTATTTACCTGACTCCGGAACAGACATCTGGGGGTCCCCTTATCATTAAATGGGCTCCCAGATTCCACCACAGGTTAGTTACCCCTTCTTCCCAAGCAAAAAGTAGGGATGAGATCCTTGTCTTGTCTTGGATGGGGGCTTTTCGGGAGACTGATTTCTGCCCCTTTTATACAAAGTCCCCAAATGTCATGGACCATGCAGGTAAGCATACTTAAAGAGAACCTGTACTGAGTAAAAATATTTAAAATAAACACTTGAGGTAACTTCAAATGAACATTACATAGTTACCTTGCCATTTGTTCCTCTCAGAAGCTCACCATTTTCTTCTGGCAATAATCCCTTCCAGTTCTGACAATATTTTGTCAGATCTGAAATGTCAGTTGCTGTCAGTAAAATATCAGTTGCTGTCAGTTATAGCTGAGAGGAAAACTGATGTACCAGGTAATGTCCATGTTTCCCTATGGCTCAAGTAGGCGATGTTACAGTTTAACTGTGTGCTGACCAGAAAGCTGTTATGGGTAATGGCCATTTTCAAAATGGAGGATGGAAAATTCCCTTGATCACAGTGAACAAACAGGATGCGGGACAGGAGAAAGACACTGAGGAGTAGACTACATGGAAGGTAAGTATGACTTGTGTATGCTTATTTTGACTTTTAATTTTCAGTTCAGGTTTTCTTTAAGGACCCGTTTACATTTAATCAGTTGCACTCAGTTATAACTGAAAGGACAACTGATTTTCAAAATAATGCCCATGTTTTCCTGTGACTCAGTTCACACTTAAAGAGAACCTGTACTGAGTAAAATTTATTTAAAATAAGCACATGGGTAACTTCAAATGAACATTACATAGTTACCTTGTCATCAGTTCCTCTCAGAAGCTTACCATTTTCTTCTTACATTGATCCCTTCCAGTTCTGACAACATTTTGTCAGAATTGAAATATCAGTTGCTGTCAGTTATATATCAGTTGCTGTCAGTTACAGCTGAGAGGAGAACTGATGTGTCCATGTTTCCCTATGGCTCAGGTGGGCGATGTTACAGTTTAACAGTGTGCTGACCAGGAAGCGGTTATGGGGCTATGGCCATTTTCAAAATGGAGGACGGAGAATTCCATTGATCACAGTGGACAAACAGGACGCAGGAGAGGAAAAATAGATAAAGGAGTAGACTACACAGGAGGTAAGTATGACCTGTGTATGGTTATTTTGACGTTTTATTTTCAGTTCAGGTTTTCTTTAATGTGTTTTAACTGAAATCTTTTTCAAAATGCACTGCAATGGAGAAGAAAAAAAAACCACGTACCAACTGATTAAGTGTAAACGGGGCCTACGTATGGTGGAGCCCCTCACTGACCAGCTCCCTCCATTCTGCCTGGCATGGGTTTTTTTTTTACTTTAGTTAAACATTTGAAATAAATAAATAATGGTGCAAAAAGCACTATTCTGAAATGAGCAATATGGCTTCTTCTTACTGAAGTATTCTTGTTTTGACAGAAAACATCCCTTCCCAACATCTAACATCTGCAATTGAAAGGACTGAGTTGGGACAAGAAAAAATTGCACAGCTGAGTTTTTTCTCACATTGCTAGGTGAGCTAATATTTGCCCTGTGCAGTGCAGTGTGTGCCAGTTGCAGACAGAATGCGTCTGGGAAAGTTATTAGTGTGGTGTACATATCAGCAACACCACTTCAGGATTCAGTGTTCCCTCTGAGATAGGTGATAGAAGGATTTACTGTTCTTCCTGAGAAATGTGATCAGGTGAGAAATAAAAGGCTAATTAGCTCCGCCTGGGATCAGCTCTCATCTGGAAAGCACATAATTTGTTTCATGGGCTGACAAGCAAGATGATTTCAGATTTTTGCTGCAAAAGTTGTTTTTGATTTGGGACAAATAGTAGATTTGCACTCTATAGAAATATTTCTTATGTTTAAATTGTAGTTAGTAGCCTTTCTAGTGGCAAGGTTTTTGTTTTGTCGACTATTTATCTGTACATTTTGTAAATAGTCTGTATATTGCCTGTACAGCACAAAATAAACACTGATTCTGGTAAATCGTAGGACGGTCCCCAGATGTGTTTTGCATTGTGCCTGTCCAAAAAAAAGCAAAAAGCACCTGTTACCTATTTCCTGTACCACAAGTGAGAGATGAATTAGGAGATTAAAAAAAACAACACCTGGTTTTAATGCTTGTCAGCAATTGGATAAGGTCCTATACATGATCCATTGATCAATCACAGTAATCTATTGGGATATCTCCCATTTCTCTAGATGGACTTCATTTTTATGTCAGTGACATCTTTGGTAGCACAAATGTGTCTGCAACTTGTAAATGTATAACACTGAATGTACCATCTGAATTAAACTGTGGGTGTGCCAATAATGTCTACATATTTATACAGTTCTCTGGAGGAGTTTAAAAAACATTCTCACTTTAATTAAACTTCCCTGTTTGCATTTTAGAAATGCTAAGATTATCTGTGTGGTTTGCATGCCGAATATCCATCTTTACAGGATAAATAGCTGCCTGTACAACTGAATGGATGTTTGAAGTGCTTACATTGTTTATTTATTGCTATTTGATGCACATCCTACAGATTTATAAGTCCAGTCTGAAATTAGTGTCAGCAGTAATAGAATAGAACCACTTGGGGTTACATTAGTGTCTGGGTGTGCATGCCAATAATTCCAGATGCCATTTTTAGTCAGTAAAGAATGATGAAAATATGATCATGGGAGTCGGACCTTGCTAACTGAGGGCCTTAGGCAACCATCCTACGCATTTTGTTCTTAGAACAGGTCTTACCATCGAAGCACATAGTATAGCAAAAGCAGGTTGCCAGGAACAGCATACATTGACCTCTTGGTAGTACTCCTCCCACGTGTCAGTCAGCAACCAGGCCTAGAGGGGGTTTCCATGGAGCCGACGATGCACTTGTTTCACTCTAGTGACAGATGTCAAAGCTGGTTCAGTACACAAGTCTGGAAAAGCAATCCTTCCTATAAATTGTAGCATATGACTTGTAATAGGACTGACTGTGCAGCACCAATCCTTGTGAAAGATATTACAGTGATATAGTATTTTTTAACATTCATGCAGTTTCATGAGTAGGCGGTGAAACTATCCAGCACAAACCTGCACTTTACAAAGATGTACACACCTAAACATACCTGTTACCCGATCCGTCCCTTAGCACATACTTCAACTTATTGAACCTATTAAAGAAAAAAATATTTTGTTAAAACTCTCATAACATGCCCAATTGCTACAAAAGCCAAATTGTAATTTAAAGTGGGATTTCAAGGTTTAAACATTTCTGAACTTTAAACGTGTCAAATAAAATTTGAAAATGAAATATTCATATGTACCTTAAAGGAGCTAACAGCGCAGACAGTTTAAGGCCGAAGTCCACAAGCAGCACTTGCCGATTGGCAAAATGATCCAACAGTGAAAACTTATGGTGTGGTTCCACTGCAGTGCTGTGTTTATAGAGCAATTTCAGATTTGCTGCATGCAGCAAGCAATTTTGGAACAATCCTGGAGCGATTACATTGAAGGAATACAGGTGAAATATCAAATTTCTTCAAAATTGTGCCTAGAGTTGTGCAGAGCATCGCAGTGTTTCAAAATTCTGGAAATCACTAGGGGTTTCCTTTTTGTTTTTGCAAACACTCAGAAATCACATCCTAGTATGCCACACCCGACATATTTAAAGTGGATCTGAGATGAACTTTTACTCATTGCATAATTCTGTTCTTTCCTGTTGTTTATAGGGCATTTCTCAAGCCAAATACTTTTTTATTTTTGTTTTAATACTCTAATTCCCTATAAACTAAACAAGCCTTGCCCACAGCTTCTCCAGAGAGCCTTGGCATTTTCAGACAGTAGCAAGGGCTTATGGGAGCTCAGTCTGGGCAGGAATCCTGGGCATAACACTTAGGGATTATTATAGAGGATTATTGGTGTCAACAGCAAATTATCCTCATAGGCTGAGATTTTGATGTTTTCATCCTCTTCCTTTACTTATTATATGAACTGATAGAATAAAGGCATAAGTTACAGAGTCCTTGTGACAGAGGACAGCCCTGCCTTGCCCCACTACATATGGCAAACCTTTTTGCTATGTAAAAGTTAATAATTACTTGAGCATTTCGATTCCTGTATAGCTTCTTAGTAGTAGCTTTGGCTCCCCATTATAATCTTTCTGTTAAGGTAGTAGAGGAATCAAAAAAAGGTGGCAGCCGGGCTACTTGACACCCATTAGCCCCTGGGCACTTGCCTAGGTTGATTTGTGGATGATCTTGCTCTGCTTCTCCTTGGAAGAACAGAGTTCTGAGTCAGTGATGGAGCTAGTAAATATAATGTTCCACTGAGCTGTTCTCCAAATAGGTCTCCAAAACATAAACTGACATTTTCAGTTGGCTAAAATGATTAAGGGCCTGAGCCCACTGACGCAATTGTGTCCGCTTCTCAGTTAAACATCAATGTTAGAGATGCTGAAAAGCGGACAGAAGCGGATACAACTGCATCAGTGGGCTCAGCCCCTAACAGATCTGTCTGTTTTTGCAATAGAGGGTTCACTAGCAGTATAATGTCTACTCCTTGATGAACTATGTGATCTACCCTAGATCTTTCCACATTAAATTTAAATATATTTTCTTTAGCCCAATCATCCTTATCTCCCCTCGATCTCTCTCTACTTCTTTTTTTCCTTTATTAAATTGTTATTAAACATGTCAGCATTTATGTCCTTAAATGGTTTCTACCTGGAGGCATTCAATTTTTTTCTCAAATTCCAGCGACTGAATTTTCAGCTCCACATTCATTTGCATAATCCTGACCCCATATGCAATACATTTGGTCTTCCAGCCTAGTGGAAAACATTCTGTTAGGAGATGCTGGCCTGGCTCATCTCACTCTCAGTCCTATCTTTTCAGGAAAAATTACAAGGACAAATAATACTACAATCCCATTTCAAGTTCTTTCTAAGATATTATGGTGTCTAACTCAAAATGTATTTAACTCTGCTGAGTTTCTTAACGTAGGTCTTAAAAGTTTAAAAGGCTGCCTGAATCTCCTGCTCTACATTTTCACCCAGCCGGAAGGCCATATTTCTGTGTATTTATCATAATACATGGGCGGTTTTAACATGATCGTAAACAATTTAAATTACAGGATTCAACTGAACTTAATTAATACTTGTTATTACTAAAAAAAAAATCTGAAGTATTTTAATGCTGTAACCTAATACTAAAAAACAGGACCCAGCTTAATATTCAATTGTTTATTAAACAACACAAAGCATATTCCTGGTTCTGACAGCTTACATCTGGTATAAAATGTAATGTTTATTTGCCATCATTAAACTTGTAACAAAAAAAAGAGGGTACTTACCTCGAGAGGGGGAAGGCCCCTGGAAACCTCTGGATCCTAATGAGGCTTCCCCATCCTCCCCTGCTGCCCCGATACATCGCTGTCAGCCCCCTCCCCTCACCCCCAAATTCCACCACCAATTGGGCTCCAGGATTGTAACAATCCTGTGAGAGCCTCGCGCAGGCTCACTTGCGGCTTTCAGTCAGGCTCATGCACAAATAGCCGAACCCGCCCCTTGTTATGACCCTGGAGCCTGCACTGGAGCTTTTAGTTTTTAAACAGGCTAAGGTAACTAGTTTCACTGTAAAGATGCCAGGAGATTGTGGACAGATTTGGAGCTTGCTCAAATTTCAAGGTAAATAAATTGTTTTAGAGCTAGATTAAAACTAAGGGAAAAATTAAACAATTTAACAATTTTAGTTGCAAACAAGTCTTCAAATATTTGGGCATCAGTTTGTCAAGAGACATAATTTATTTTCCTTAAATTTCAAGAATATGATTAAAGAAAGCAGGGCAAAGCTGAGTGGGTGTGACCAGGGGCGGATAGCCCATGATGCCACTGCCAGGTGAAATTAGTTCATCAGGCGGCATGCATGGGCCTTGGAGAGGCATCCTGTCCGCATGGCCTCCGGTCATCTCAAATTTTGAGCTGCGACCACTTCCTTTTAGGATAGTCCCCAGCCGCCCCCCTCGCCTTCGTCATAGATCTCAGATCAGTGCGACTTGCGGCCTCTGTGCAGAGGAAGGAGGACAGCGGCATATATATATCGCCGTTACCAGTCCTGCTTCTACTATACAACTATACTAGCTACCTATACTGGGGACAGCATACTACCTATACTGGGGGCAACTATACTAGCTACCTATACTGGGGGCAACTATATTAGCTACCCATACTGGGGCAACTATACTAGCTACCTATACAGAGGGCAAATATACTAGCTACCTATACTGGGGCAACTATACCTGGCTACCCTCTACAGGGGGCACCTATACCTGGCAACCTACCTACCTATACTGAGGGTGAAAATTTTCGGGTGCTCTGCGATCATTCAAAAAAATGGGGGGGGGGCATCCTCACAAGTTTGCCTCAGGCAGCAAAAAGCCTTGAACCGGCCCTGGATTTGACCGTTCTTACCTAAGCCCTCTGGGCAGGGTGGCAGTTATTAAAATATTAATTCTGCCTAGGATTCTGTTTGTTATGCAGTGCATCCCGATTATCCTCCCCAGCACTTGGTTTAAAGACTCACATAGGCTCTATCAAGAATTTATCTGGGCAAGGTCTAAACGCAGGATCAGTTGCAACGCAATCAGCAGAGACAAGAAAAGGGGAGGTATGTCAGCCCTAGACATTCTGACCTACTACAAAAGCAAGAATTATAGATTGGAAGGTAGAATATCCCCAAAAACAAGAAGTAATGTATGGCCCTCCCTGGAAAGCAATAAAATCAGTTTAAGCGGTCTTCACCTGGCACCCTACAAATATTAATAAATTAAGACTACTACACAGCCCCTTATAAAACTGCTTGAGTTGCGAAATGGACGTTAAGCGGGCCGCCGCTCCCACACTACCCCACAGCCATCTGTCTTAAGGGAACGGGTATGTGCAAAGTATGTGCCATGCTGTGTAGCAACCTGCTTTTTACATATATGTAAGCCCACACAATAAAGCTCTCCGCAGTGCCTGCCACTATTCTCTTATATGATACTAGTTGACCTAAGCCCGTTTAAAAACGGGCTCTAGGTCTTTAACTGCTGCCACATGTCAGCACACATGCGTGCCCGCACACCCGCCCGCTACGAATGCGCACACATGCCTGTCCTGCTCCTGTCCCAACGGCTGTCCGTGTGGCACATGAGCAGTAGCGCAAATGCACGGACTCACACACAGGGGCAGGACACAGAGATACAGGGATTATTATATAGGATACACCCCCTTATAAAGCCTACATTAAAACTCTACATGCCTTGGTAATAAAATGGCAGAAACATACAGGCCTCTACTATTCACTCATTGAGGGATAATCCAGATTTCCCGCTAGCTTCTACCCCTCTTTGCATTGCATCTAATTGCCTTGTTCCAGTCACCTGTTTGATATACCTGCTGGGTAATAAAGATCTACAGATCCCTAGTTTACTGGAAGAATCCAAAAATACAGAATCATGGTGGCAAAGGCAAGTAAACAGTTATTTAAAACAAAGTAAAAGCCCATTAAGAAAGAACCTATTTTAATAGAGAAATTCTCCCCTTAACCACTTGAGGACCCACCCTTTACCCCCCCTTAAGGACCAGCGCTAGTTTGATTGATCTGTGCTGGGTGGGCTCTGCAGCCCCCAGCACAGATCAGGGTGCAGGCAGGGAGATCAGATTGCCCCCCTTTTTTCCCCCCTATGGGGATGATGTGCTGGGGGGGTCTGATCTCTGCTGCCTGCGAGTGGCTGGCGGGGGGGGCACCTCAAAGCCCCCCTCCGCGGCGAAATGCTCCCTCTCCTACCTGGCCCCCTTTGGTAAGCCGGGCTGCACAGGACGCTATCCGTCCTGTGCAGCCAGTGACAGGCTGTCTCCTGTCACATGGCGGCGATCCCCGGCCGCTGATTGGCCGGGGATCGCCGATCTGCCTTACGGCGCTGCTGCGCAGCAGCGCCGTACAAATGTAAACAAAGCGGATTATTTCCGCTTGTGTTTACATCTAGCCTGCGAGCCGCCATCGGCGGCCCGCAGGCTATTCACGGAGCCCCCCGCCGTGATTTGACAGGAAGCAGCCGCTCGTACGAGCGGCTGCTTCCTGATTAATTAGGCTGCAGCTGGCGACGCAGTACTGCGTCGCTGGTCCTGCAGCTGCCACTTTGCCGACGCACGTTATGAGTGTGCGGTCGGCAAGTGGTTAAATAAAAATTCCTCAAAAACAATATCCATAATGCATGACTTTTTAGCACTCACAGCAAGAAGTTTTGAGTCAGGATGATACCACTTATTGGGCTCAATTCACAAAGCTGTGATAAATGCTATCACGGGCGTGATAAGCACGCAGATCAGCACGAGTACAGATTTGTGCGCGTAATAGTAAAGGTTTGCCTGCATTAACCCTTATGTTAGCGCGTTAACGGGAAAGTTAATGCGCACAAACCTGTACGCGCGCTGACCCGCGTGCTAAGCTTATCACGGCCGTGATAGCATTTATCACGGCTTTGTGAATTGAGCCCCTTGTGTGTTACATGAACTCCCGCAATATTGTAATAGATAGGAAACAATGTTAAATACCCCCCTTGAAGAAAAATGGCCTAAAATTTGGGCCAATATTTGTAAGATCCCAGACTGTGACTTACCACGGTTGCAATATAAAATAATATCAAGGTAGTATTTTACACCAGCATGTGAAAGGAAACTATTTCCCTCACCAATATTATATGCTGGAGATGCGGGAGGGAAACTGGCAGGGAGTTTCATGTGGTGGGAATGCCCAATAGCTGAAACCCTATGGAAAGAACTTATCCACTTTGGCTTGCTTGTTACAGCCCATCATTATAATATTTCTGCCATCACCACCATCTTTGGTATTACAGATCAGGAGGAGAGCAGGGGTAACGTGTTTCTAAAGGAAGTGGGCACAGGAACGGTTAATAACAAACAAACACTGGAAGAACTTAGGCCCGGTTCACATTAGCGTTCCCTGTCCGGATTCGCCGGGCCAGATCCGGACCGTATACTGTACAAACGGAACGTACGTTCCGCATAGCAATGCAAAGGCTATGCGGACGTTCACACGCGTCCGTTCCGTACAGTACGGAGCCGGACCGGAGCCGGACTCCGGACGCTTTTCCAACATGCGCTATTTTTCGGGCCGGATCATCCGGCCCACGCACCTGGACCGGAGCCTGACTGCACCATCCGGAAATATGAAAGCAATGGGAAACGGAAGCACAGAACACACTGGAGACAAACACCGGACGTTTTACCCCACTTCCTATGCGTATTTATAGCGGCCATTTCGGATGGGAACACATGGGCCCAGCATATCTGGAGTGGAGCAGCAGTGACACACATGCTGGAGCTGTTTTGGCAGTATGTCGGAGGTGGAGGTGAGGCCTACAGCAGATGACCTGATTCTACAGGTGCATCAGGTGCACCTTCTGCAGACCCCAACAATTTTATGGTAATTTTGTTATTTTTTTACCCCACGAATCCGGATGGCAGCCTGATGCATGCCTGATGCAAACGGACCGGATCCGGATCGGATCCGGATTGGAACCGTACGGTTCAGATCCGGATCAGGTCCTGATCCGATCCGGATCCGGTCCGTTTGCATGCCAAAACGCAAGTGTGAACGGGGCCTACGAATCCCCAGCCTTTACAGAATAGCTAATGAGAATGGAAGACCTGTGTGAAAGCCCTATGATGGGGACAGCCTGGAGGGGGAATAGTAATTAACGCTGCCTGGACTATTGCAGGAGCAGGGTGAGCCTTTTTTTGGTTTCACCCTGTGCCCCAATTTTTCAGTGCCGTTTTTGCATGTATGCACGGATGAGATGTTGTCAACTCAACTTATAGCTATGAGGGAAAATGGAGGGCGCCGAGGAGAGCCAGGAAAGAGGAGGAAGGCTGATGCTTAGCTTTTTCTATGTACGTAGGAGACTGGTAGTTTGTGAGAAACTGTATGAATGAAGTTGTTAGAGAATGCAAGAGAGTGTGTAGGTGGGTATGGATATTTACCTAAATCAATACACTAAGAGGAAATCTTTATATTGATTCATGTTTTTTTTCATTTATTTATCAAATATTAATAAAAAGAACATACGACTCTCAAACTATAATGCAAACTTTAACCAACATGAGGAGCACTGTTGTGAAGCCTTCTTTGAATCAGTTGGGTTATATCCTAAAAGGTGTGATGAGTTTGAAAAAAAAAAAAAAAAACACTCAAGTGGATGTTCTTCTACTACTGTGTGGAATATGTGTACCTCTTATAACTAATTCATCTTTATTCTCGGATACTTGGTGTCCTGTGCTACCAGTATGTTACCAGCAGACCCATTAAAGGGGAACTGAAGAGAGAGGTATATGGAGGCTGCCATGTTTATTTCCTTTTAAGCAATACCAGTTGCCTGGCAGCCCTGCTGGTCTATTTCTCTGCAGTAGTATCTGAATAACACCAGAAACAAGCATGCAGCAAGTCTTGTCAGATCTGACTTTAAAGTCTGAAACACCTGATCTGCTGCATGCTTGTTCAGGGGCTATGGCTAATAGTATTAGAGGCAGAGGATCAGCAGGGCTGCCAGGCAACTGGTATTGCTTAAAAGGAAATAAACATGGCAGCCTCCACATACCTCTCTCTTCAGTTCCCCTTTAAGTTCTGTGCATTGCGTAATGGGGCCACCATGGATAAAAATAGTTTTTTTTCCCAACATATTCCTGAGAGCTCTGATTGAGATCTGTAGAAAGTTAAAGCCAAAAGAATTGTTATGTAGCAAAAAAAGACATCTTCCTCCCTTGGTCCATGGTATGGCGCCAACACTTGCTTGTACATTGTAGTTGCTTTGTGGCAGTAGACCACACAAACTCTTTAAGTAGTCTGTGCCTACAAAGCCCCATTTCCAACAAGATGCAATGCACTGTGTTCCAGCACCCTTTTACAATAGCCAGCATTACGTTTTCAAGCAGTTTGTGCTACAGTAACTCTGTGGAATCAAAACAGATGGGCAAGTTTCCACTCAGCACTGGATGTCAGTGACTGTATTACTGGTTCACAAGTGTTCCTTCCTTTTAACTAGTTTGGTACATACTATGCACTGCACAATGGAAACACCACAGATCATGAAGTTTTGAAGTCTAACCCAGACTTCCAGTCCTCACAAATTAGCCTTTAACACAGTTCACTTCTTCATTCTTCCTCCTTCCAGCAGTTCACCTTCCAGAGCTGAGTGTTAACTTGGTACCCAAGACCCTGTTTCCAAATCCAGAATGCAGGCAACGCAGGTCAGAGGCGTAGCTAGGGTTTTCAGCGCCCGGGGACAAAGACTATTAATGCGCCCCCTAAGGTGAAGGGTCGTGACCAAATGTGGGCGTGGTTATGGGTACTCCACATTTGGTCACGCCCCTTCAAATGTACATGGAGGTTAGCAGGCTCACGCTCACCCACCCTCCCTCAGTATGTACCTTCCAGCATGTTCCAAGACAAATTCAGCAATCATGAGCCCCCCACCCCCATCAAGACAAATTCCGCAATCATGAGCAAACATGAGGCCCCCAACAAGACAAATTTAGCAATCCTGAGGCCCCCAACAAGACAAATTCAGCAATCATGAGGCCCCTAACAAGACAAATTCAGCGATCTTGAGGCCCCCAACAAATCATGAGGCCCCCAACAAGACAAATTCAGTAACCATGAGGCCCCCAACAAGACAAATTCAGCAGTCATGAGGCACATAAATAGACAGCATTTCACATAAATAGGCAGAATGTCCCCTTAATATGGTAGACACCTCTCACCTGGCAGCAGTTCCCCAAAATACACTCAATCTGACAGCAATGCTTGCCCAAAAATAGGTAGCCCCAGGTCTATAGGTGTCCCCAGAATAGGTGGACAGCAGTATAGATGTCCCCAGAACAGGTAGCCAGGGGTAGAGATGTCCACAGAACAGGTAGCCAGGGGTATATGTGCCCAGTATATGTAGGCAGGGGTATATGTCCCCAGTATATGTAGCCAGAGGTATATGTGCCCAGTATATGTAGCCAGGGGTATAAATGCCCAGTATATGTAGCCAGGGGTATATGTACCCAGTATATGTAGTTAGGGGTATATGTGCCCAGTATATGTAGGCAGGGGTATATGTGCCCAGAGTAGGTAGCCAGGGGTATATGTGCCCAGAGTAGGTAGCCAGGGGTATATGTGCCCAGAGTAGGTAGCCAGGGGTATATGCCCAGTATATGTAGGCAGGGGTATATGTGCCCAGAGTAGGTAGCCAGGGGTATATGTGCCCAGAGTAGGTAGCCAGGGGTATATGTGCCCAGAGTAGGTAGCCAGGGGTATATGTGCCCAGAGTAGGTAGCCAGGGGTATATGCCCAGTATATGTAGGCAGGGGTATATGTGCCAAGAGTAGGTAGCCAGGGGTATATGTGCCCAGAGTAGGTAGCCAGGGGTATATGTGCCCAGAGTAGGTAGCCAGGGGTATATGTGCCCAGAGTAGGTAGCCAGGGGTATATGCCCAGTATATGTAGGCAGGGGTATATGTGCCCAGAGTAGGTAGCCAGGGGTATATGTGCCCAGAGTAGGTAGCCAGGGGTATATGTGCCCAGAGTAGGTAGCCAGGGGTATATGTGCCCAGAGTAGGTAGCCAGGGGTATATGCCAGTATATGTAGGCAGGGGTATATGTGCCCAGAGTAGGTAGCCAGGGGTATATGTGCCCAGAGTAGGTAGCCAGGGGTATATGCCCAGTATATGTAGTCAGGGGTATATATGCCCAGAGTAGGTAGCCAGGGGTATATGTGCCCAGAGTAGGTAGGCAGGGGTATATGTGCCCAGAGTAGGTAGCCAGGGGTATATGTGCCCAGAGTAGGTAGCCAGGGATATATGTCCAGTATATGTAGCCAGGGGTATATGTGCCCAGAGTAGGTAGCCAGGTCAGGTGTCCCCCTCCCCAGCAGGAGGGGAGCAGCGCAGAGAAGAGCTGCTCTCCCTTCCTCGCTGTCCCCTCCAATGTCCGGGTGGCTCAGGCTGGCAGCGGCGGGCGGAACTTACCTCCGTCTTGTCGCAGCGCCGGATGGATCTGCCGCTACTCTGGTCTGGTCCAGACCAGAGCAGCGGCTGCGCACTCGAACTTCCGGCCGGCGCTGGAGCGAGACGGAGGTGAGTTCCGCCCGCCGCTGCCAGGCCAGCCACCCGGACATTGGAGGGGACAGCGAGGGAGAGAGAGAGCACCTAAGGTGAGGGAAGGAGGGGGGATATGGCCCCCCTTCCCCACCGTCCGCACAGCTCTCCCTCTTCTCTGCGCTGCTTCCCTCCCCTCCGCCGCAAAAAAAAACAAAAACCCGCAGCTCAGCCAGGCTGAGGGCGCCCTCGGGGACCAGGCGCCCCGGGGCACTTGTCCTACCCCGACCCCCCCTAGCTCCGCGCCTGACGCAGGTAGCCAATCACGACCATTTACCTTGCTTTCTCTTGCCAGATTCCATTATAATGATATGATCAATGTTAATCACTTTATCTGTCAGTGGTTTTAACGTTGTGGTCGATTGGTATAAGGTTGCAAGTATAATTACAATTGGAGAAGGAAAGAAGAAGAAAATGTAGTAGGGTTTAAAAAGAATATGAAATCCCATGTAAAAACAATCCTCATGCTGTGACACACAGGTTATATTTCCAGCACAGTGTAATGTACCTCACGTCCATAGAAATCACTGCCAGCACTGGGCAAGGTTCTCTGCATTTTATGCAAATGACTGGATGAATGTCAGCATTTGGAAAATGTTGCAGACCGAGTCATGTGCAGACATGTCCGCTAATCTTATGTGTGTTTTCCTTTGTCAGGGCGGATTGTGGTCCTATCACCTGGGCTTATTTTAATGCTAGTTTTTCATTGCAGGTTGAAGAGTTTAAGATAAGGTGAGTGTTCCTGTCACAGAAATATTGTGCAATCATTATGAGCAGGTGGAAGCTCAGGTAATATGATAGCAGAACAGAATACACACTATTATGATTTCTTCATAGAAATCGATGTAGGTGTACGCTAGAGTCAACATTCAGCTATGGAACTAAAAATTAAGTACAGTTTGAGGATACTTGCCGCTTTCTGGTTAAAGCGAACCTGAACTCAGAACTTCCTCTCTGCTCTAAAAGATACGCAACAGCATCATAACCTTTAAAGAAAAAAACATTTCTTTGTTACAGCTTACAGAACTCCTGCAATACGCCTGGAGTGTGTCTACTTTCTTCTTTCATGGAAGCAGAGAAAGTGTTAACATCCTGTGTATGTATGTATGTATGTATATACGGTATATACAGTGGGATGCGAAACGAAAGTTTGGGCAACCTTGTTAATCGTCATGATTTTCCTGTATAAATTGTTGGTTGTTACAATAAAAAAATGTTAGTTAAATATATCATATAGGAGACACACAGAGTAAGATTTGAGATGTGAAATTAAGTTTATTGGTTTTACAGAAAGTGTGCAATAATTGTTTAAACAAAATTAGGCAGGTGCACCACAAAAAAGTAATGAAATCAATATTTAGTAGATCCTCCTTTTGCAAAAATTACAGCCTCTAAACGCTTCCTGTAGGTTCCAATCAAAGTCTGTTTCAACAAAGAGTCTTGTTTCTGGTTGAAGGTATTTTGAAGGTATTTTGGACCATTCCTCTTTATAAAACATCTCTAGTTTATTCAGGTTTGATGGCTTCCAAGCATGGACAGCTCTCTTTATCTCACACCGCAGATTCTCAATTATATTCAGGTCTGGGGACTGAGATGGCCATTCCAGAATGTTGTACTTGTTCCTCTGCAAGAATGCCTTAGTGGATTTTGAGCAGTGTTTAGGGTCATTGTCTTGTTGAAAGATCCAGCCCCAGAGCAGCTTCAGCTTCGTCCCTGATTCCTGGAAATTGGTGTCCAAAATCTGCTGATACTGAGTGGAATCCATGGGTCCCTCAACTTTGACAAAATTCCCATTCCCTGCTATGGCCACACAGCATGATGGAACCACCACCATATTTTACTGTAGGTAGCAGGTATTTTTCTTGGAATGCTGTGTTTTTCCTCCATGCATAATGCCCCTTATTATGCCCAAATAACTCAATTTGAGTTTCATCAGTCCACAGCACTTTATTGCAAAATGAAGCTGGCTTGTCCAAATGTGCCTCAAGTGTCTCTGTTTGTGCTGGCTGTGGGTGGAGAAAAGGCTTCCTCTGCATCACTCTCGCATACAGCATCTCCTTGTGTAAAGTGCGCCGAATGGTTGAACGATGCACAGTGACTCCATCGGCAGCAAGATGATGTTGTATGTCTTAGGTGTTGGTCTGTGGGTTGACTGACTGTTCTCACCATTTGTTACTTCTGTTTATCCGAGATTTTTCTTGGTCTACCACTTCAAGCCTTAACTTGAACTGAGTCTGTGGTCTTTCATTTCCTCAATATGTTACTGTGGAAACAGACAACTGAAATCTCTGAGACAGCTTTCTGTATCCTTCCCCTAAACCATGATGGTGAACAATCTTTGTGTTCAGGTCATTTGAGAGTTGTTTTGAGACCCCCATGTTGCTATTCTTCAGAGAAAATTAAAAGAGGAGGGAAACTTACAATTGACCCCCTCTTTATCATAATTGGATTCACTTGTGTATGTAGGTCAGGGGTCACTGAGCTTACCAAACCAATTTGAGTTCCGAAAATTAGTTCTAAAGATTTTGGAATTAATAAAATGACAACAGTGCTCAAATTTATGCACCTGCCTAATTTTAAACAATTATTGCACATTTTCTGTAAATCCAATGATCTTCATTTCACTTCTCAAATATATCACTGTGTGTGTCTCCTATATGATATATTTAACTACCTACTGACCGCGTCACGCCGATGGGCGTGAGCCTGGCAGCAGCCCCAGGATTACCTAACGCCAAACGGCGTCAAGTCCTGGGGCTGCAGTTTCCCAGCGAACAGCCGCGCACATGTGCGATCGTTCCCTGCACGTTCACGTGATTAGCCTGCTAGCAGCTGTTTGTAAACGAAAGGGGAAAGAAATCTCCTTTGTTTACATGCGTACAGCTCTGCGGTCTCCAGCAGTACTGTATGAGATCGGCGATCCCCGGCCTCTGATTGGCCGGGGATCGCCATCCTCTCATAGGCTGATGCCTATGAGAGGTGGAATAGGACGGATTGCCGTCTTGTTCATTACAGGCTCTCGAAGGGGAGGAGGGAGGGAGGGTGAAACAGCCTATACAGGCTGCAAAAAAATAAATAAAACAACAACGGCTGCATCGATTGGACACCTCAGGGCGGCATGTCCCCTAAGGGACAAAAAAAGGAGAGGAGTCAGATCGCTGGGCTCCTTAGCTGGGCTCCTCTCCTTAGCTGGGCTGTGTAGGAGGCTGAAAAGCCTGCACAGCCCAGTTCAACACAAAACAGCCTGGTTGGTAGGGGGGTTTAACACTGCGGTCCTCAAGTGGTTAACTGACATTTTTAATCGTAACAACCAACGATTTATACAGGAAAATCATGACGACTAACAAGGTTGCCCAAACTGTCGCATTCCACTGTGTGTATATATATGTGTATATATATATATATATATATATATATATATATATATATATATATATATATATATATATGCTGTGTAAGCTGAGAATTGCTGAATTTTCGAGCTGACACAGCTGAGAGATCAAATTACACTTGTACACAGGACAGTGAACCCAAACATACCTCAAAAAGCTCCCAGAAATGGATAGTTCTAAAGTGGCCAGTAATGATTTCAGATCTAAATACCATTGAACACCTGTGGAGAGATCTTAAAATTGCTGTTAGGAAATGGTGCCCTCGAATAAGAGAGACCTGAAGCAGTTTGCAAAGGAAGAGTGGTCCAAATTTTTGTGTGAGAGGTGTAAGAAGCTTAATAATGGATATGGAAGCAACGGATTTCATTTTTTTTCCAAAGGGTGTGCAACCAAATATTAAGGGTGCCAATAATTTTGTCCAGCCCATTTTTGGAGTTTTGTGTGACATTATGTCCAATTTGCTTTTTTTTCCCCTCCCTTTTTTGTTTTGTTCCTTTACACACAAAGGAAATAAACGTGTAGTAAAAACTGTGTGTGTTACCGCAATACTTTTCTGTGAGAAATACTTGATTTTCTGGAAAAATGTGCCAACAATTTCAGCCATGACTATCTCAACCAGTTACAGTCACATCTATGATCCACCTAACGAAACAATCATTTAGTTAGGATATGATTGGTAAGATAATCGCTCAGGACTGATTGGGCCCATCAGCTTCCCTGTTTTCATGCAATATGATTTGAACAAACTATCAAAAATATGATAGTTTACTAAAAAAAATGTGCTGCTTATAAGCACCTTAACCGATAGACTTGTACATAGTCCAGGATTATACAAGCATATAGTCCCCCGTGCCCCCCTCCATGGTGCAAGCTATACTGGGCTTGCAGGAAAAACATTATTTAGGCCTCTTTCAGACTGTAACTGACAGGCTTCGAATTCACCACCTGTCAGCTGCCCTGCAGCACTGGCTGGGCGCTAGACAGGCAGCCCTCCCATGGAGTCAGATCTGAGCGCGGCTGCAGCCATGCACAGATTCGATATGTTGTGGTCCTCTGCCTTCAGATGTCACCACCGCATGTAAGCACTTGACAGTGGCGTTACTACCACTGCAATTCAGCTGCATTTAAAGGGGCACTATAGCAAAAATGCTGTTCCATTAACCCCACCATCAGTTATTTAATATGGACAGCATGAATTTCACCATAGAGCTTGTGTGACTCCTAACACCAATTCTGTCTCCTGCACAGCTGAGCTGCATCAATAAATCAGCTGTTCCTGATAAGAAGTGACGGGCTGGGCTGTTCCCTGCTCTCTGCTAAACTGGTAGCAGACACAGTACTACAGCTGATTTATAACGCGGCTCACACACCACAGAGCTGGTGCTTTTCACATGTAGCTAGCTAAGTAAATAAATAAACAGGCTGCTATTTAGTTATTTATCTAGTTACATGTAAAAAGATACAGCATGGCTCTGTAGTGTCTGAGCCATGTTATAAATCAGTTGTAGGAGAGTGACTGCTAGCAGTTTAGCAGAGAGCAAGAAACAGCCCAGCCTGCCGCTTCTTCTCAGGAACAGCTAATTTAATGATGCAGCTCAGCTGTGTAGGAGAGTAGAATTGGTGTTAGGAGCTATTTATTCTTAACACAAGCTCTATGGTGAAATTTATGCTGCTCATATGAAATAACTGATGGTGGGGAAAATGGAAAAACGCTCTAGTGTGAATGGGGCCTTAAATTGCAGCTGAATTGAACTGGTGGGCAGCAGACTGCAAGTGCGCAGTTCAGCCTCTCGTCTGAAAGAGGCCTTGTACAATTCAGTTTCATGGAAACATACTTACGCTTGTGCTGCAAATACACTGCACCAAGCTTTCAGAGCCAAATTACCTTTCTTGTATGACTGCATGCCATGTGACCAGCAACTTGATGCTGCCACTAGTAGTGGCGGGCTTTGAGTTCATGTTTAGGTAGACTGGCATCCAAATAATGTAAATTCCAGTTCAGAAGCTCTGGACTCCTGAGTTGGAGGGTTCTTTTTTGTTTTCTTTTTTATTTCAACAACCCTCTATTTAAATATGTGCATACTAACTCACAACCACTTAATGTGCTCATATTAAGTGTTTGTTAATTATTAGGCACATCTCCAGCACAAACCACTTTAGTGCTTAAACTCATCTAAATCCTCAGGTGATTTTAGAAAAAGAAAAGTTAAAGTAAAGCCTTGTGGATTATTATAAAGCTCATGTATGCGGTTGTGAAAAGAAGGATCAGCTGAAGCTACAAAGTTAAAGGCAAGTCAATCAGCAGTATTTGACAGTGTGCACATTTGGAATTTACACATGCCTGGTCCGCCATATAGTTTATAGATAGTTTTTAGTTCCTAATAAATGATGTAATTAGTTTAGGCAGCAGTCACCTCCTCGAATATGCTAATGCCTTACTTCATATAGGTGTGATGGTTATTTCAGTTATTAAAGAGAAGCTCCAGCCCAAAAAAAGGTTTGAATGGCAATACATACAGTGGGTTGCAAAAGTATTCGGCCCCCTTGAAGTTTTCCACATTTTGTCACATTACTGCCACAAACATGCATCAATTTTATTGGAATTCCACGTGAAAGACCAATACAAAGTGGTGTACACGTGAGAAGTGGATCGAAAATCATACATCATTCCAAACATTTTTTACAAATCAATAACTGCAAAGTGGGGTGTGCGTAATTATTCAGCCCCCTGAGTCAATACTTTGTAGGACCACCTTTTGCTGAAATTACAGCTGCCAGTCTTTTATGGCTCTACCAGCTTTGCACATCTAGAGACTGAAATGCTTGCCCATTCTTCTTTGCAAAACAGCTCCAGCTCAGTCAGATTAAATGGACAGCGTTTGTGAACAGCAGTTTTCAGATCTTGCCACAGATTCTCGAATGGATTTAGATCTGGACTTTGACTGGGCCATTCTAACACATAGATATGTTTTGTTTTAAACCATTACATTGTTGCCCTGGCTTTATGTTTAGGGTCATTGTCCTGCTGGAAGGTGAACCTCCGCCCCAGTCTCAAGTCTTTTGCAGTCTCCGGCCTGGTGCACACCAAAACTCGCTAGCAGATCCGCAAAATGCTAGCAGATTTTGAAACGCTTTTTTCTGTAGCGTTTCAGCTAGCATTTTGCGGTTTTGTGAAGCGTTTTTGGTGTAGTAGATTTCATGTATTGTTACAGTAAAGCTGTTACTGAACAGCTACTGTAACAAAAACGCCTGCAAAACCGCTCTGAACTGGCGTTTTTTAGAGCGGTTTGCGTTTTTCCTATACTTCACATTGAGGCAGAAACGCATCCACAATCCAAAAAATGCCTCACCCCGGGAGGATTTGTTTCTGCAAAGCGCCTCCCACTCTGGTGTGCACCACCCCATTGAGATACATTGACCAAGCGGATCCGCAGCCGCAAGCGGATCTGAAAACGCTGAAAAAGCCGCTCGGTGTGCATCAGCCCTCCAAGAGGTTTTCTTCCAAGTTTGCCCTGTATTTGGCTCCATCAATCTTCCCATCAACTCTGACCACCTTCCCTGTCCCTGCTGAAGAGATGCACCCCCCGAGCATGATGCTGCCACTACCATATTTGACAGTGGGGATGGTGTGTTCAGAGTGATGTGCAGTGTTAGTTTTCCGCCACACATACAATAGTAGAATAATAGAATTTTTGTAGGATATCAGCCTCCAACTATATCCACCGTCTTACCTATTGAAACATATATATAACTTATAGCAAAAGGTCATAGGGAGCCAGGTACTATGAAATTACAATTTATTAGCATATCAATTAAATATTCTACAACATCACACATTAAAATCAATTAAAAATCTTCTATATAGCAACCTACAGTGGGGAAACCTGGATCTATATAGGTGCACCATTAAATGCGTACAGTTCAAACAGCGGCCGGCAGTCCGGTACTCACGCTACCAATATGGGAAGCCCCTTAGCTGTAGGCCATCTGTGGACACACCGCTGATGTCCGCTTGATTTCCGCGCTATACAGCGCCGTCTAGGTGCATCGGCTAACAAGGAAGAGAACGGAGGCACGGGAGGACCAGCGTGGTGACACGCACTCACGTGACGCGTTTCGCCGAATCGGCTTCTTCAGACGTGATGACGTCAGTTTGCCCTACTTCCTGGTTTTATACGGGTACTTGCAACTACGTATATTACGCGTGACGTGTAGTAGTTATGTAGAATTAGTGAGGGCTCCATCTTGTGGACACTTTTCAGAATGCAGGAGAGAAGTTGCTCTATAGGAAAACTTTCAAGTTCATGTCGCTGTTTAAGCCATACGGTTGCATGGAGTTGCATTTATATATCCATAGAGACTCTTTTTTCAGCAACTGTTCGTCAAAGTCCCCACGTCTCGGACTAATATTAAGTTTGTAAATACCCATATAGCACTCAAGTATCTAGGATCCGAGTCATGGGCATCTCTAAAATGCATCGCAACAGGGCTTTTTTCATATTTAGTTTTTATATTGTTGACATGTTCTTGAATTCTGGCCCTTAATGGTCTGTATGTTTCTCCAATATAAATTTTATTGCATGGACATTGTAATTGATAAACTACCTTCTCAGTGGCACAATTTATTTAATCTTCAATTTTAAAGAGAACCCGAGGTGGGTTTGAAGAATATTATCTGCATACAGAGGCTGGATCTGCCTATACAGCCCAGCCTCTGTTGCTATCCCAAACCCCCTTAAGGCCCCCCTGCACTCTGCAATCCCTCATAAATCACAGCCACGCTGCTGACAAACAGCTTGTCAGAGCTGGCTGTGTTTATCTCTATAGTGTCAGTCTGCTGCTCTCCCCGCCTCCTGCAGAACTCCAGTCCCCGCCTGCATCCCTTCCCTCCCTGCTGATTGGAGGGAAGGGACGGGGGCAGGGACCGGAGCTATGCAGGAGGCGGGGGAGCAGCTGAGACTGACACTACAGATGTAAATACAGCCTCACAGCACAGCTGTGATTTATGAGGGTTTACAGAGTGCAGGGGGACCTTGGTGGGGTTTGGGATAGCAACAGAGGCTGGGCTGTACAGGCAGATCCAGCCTCTGTATGCAGATAACATTCTTTAAACACACCTCGGGTTCTCTTTAAAGGATACACTTTTATCCCAATTAAAGAAGGTCTTCTCCCTTGCGCATATAGGGGCACATCAGACAGTCACAACACCGAAACATGCCTTTCCCCCTTCTTTTAGCTATACTTAGGTTATCTTTTGTCACATATTCACTATTCACCAACATATCAGATGGATTTTTACCTCTTCTTGTAGCCATGTGTGAGAAGTCACCCACAATATTTTTAATAACTGGGTCTCTACATAAGAGATGCCAGTGTCTAGCAAGTATGTCACGTACATCATTATAGTGTGAACCATAGGTGGTTACAATGCTCACCACCTCATCATTTTTCTTTTGTGCCTGGCGTTCTGCCCCCCTTGTCAAAAGAGCAGACCTTCCCTTAGAAAGTGCTTTATAGTAGGCTCTGTTGATAATATGTCTGGGGTACCCCCTTGACAACAACCTCTCTCGCAAAGCATCTGCCTCTTTTTTATAATTAGCTATATCACTACAATTTCTTCTTATGCGCATGAACTGTCCTATTGGGACAGCCCATTTTTGAGATGGCAGGTGAGCACTTGTAGCAGATAGGAGAGTGTTTTCTAAAAGTGCTTGTTGTCAAGGTGCACCCCGTTTTCCTCACCAAATCTTACCCAGGGGAATTCGCGAGAGGGTAGCCCCGGCCGAACACCTGCAGACTCTTCGTATGCTCCCTGAATGGGAAACAGAATGCAAATTACATGGGGTGCGGATAATGAAAATATTTGCAAAGAAAGAAAAAATTCAGTTCAAGGATGTAGAGAAAGAATTAGAATCCAGTACCCAAAAACTGAATGAATATCAGAATAATCCCTTTTTTGATGAGCTAAATATAAAATTAAAAAATGAAGTTGAAAAAGAAAATGAGAGGATTAAAAATAATAAAGACATTTACTAGAGATTTGGAGGATTACCAACGAGGTGATATTTTTAACCTTGAAGGAAAAAAATATGGATCAAAAAGAGGAGTCGGCAGGAGGGTCGGTTGGGGAAATGCCTCTGAGGAGTCAGGGGGCGAATCCTCTGGAAAAGATAGTGAGAAATCAGGAAAATCTGGGATACTTAAAAAGTAAAACAATAGAAAAAGGAAACAGAGAAAGAGAAATAGTAGGAAAACAAATAATGAGGATGATTTTTTATGCCTAAAGGCAGAAGAAGAGGAAAACGAGGAAAGAGGCATGGGGAATGGTTACAAGGGGTCAGCAGGCAAGACTGGGATCCAGTCGGTCCCCCTACTAGGGGATCCCGGTAATTTAAATAATGACTTGAATGTCAGACGGAGTCCCGATCCACCCCTCAGCGCTGCCTGGCACTATAGTTCTCACACTATAATGATGTACGTGACATACTTGCTAGACACTGGCATCTCTTATGTAGAGACCCAGTTATTAAAAATATTGTGGGTGACTTCCCACATATGGCTACAAGAAGAGGTAAAAATCTATCGGGTATGTTGGTGAATAGTGAATATGTCACAAAAGATAACCTAGGTATAGCTAAAAGAAGGGGGAAAGGCATGTTTCGGTGTTGTGACTGTCTGATGTGCCCCTATATGCGCAAGGGAGAGACCTTCTTTAATTGGGATAAAAGTGTATCCTTTAAAATTAAAGATTATATAAATTGTGCCACTGAGAAGGTAGTTTATGAATTACAATGTCCATGCAAAAAAATTTATATTGGAAAAACATACAGACCATTAAGAGCCAGAATTCAAGAACATGTCAACAACATAAAAACAAAATATGAAAAAAGCCCTGTTGTGATGCATTTTAGAGATGCCCATGACTCGGATCCTAGATACTTGAGTGCTATGGGTATTTACAAACTTAATATTAGTCCGAGACGTGGGGACTTTGACGAACAGTTGCTGAAAAAAGAGTCTCTATGGATATATAAATGCAACTCCATGCAACCGTATGGCTTAAACAGCGACATGAACTTGAAAGTTTTCCTATAGAGCAACTTCTCTCCTGCATTCTGAAAATTGTCCACAAGATGGAGCCCTCACAAATTCTACACAACTACTACACGTCACGTGTAATATACGTAGTTGCCCGTACCTGTATAAAACCAGGAAGTAGGGCAAACTGACGTCATCACGTCTGAAGTAGCCGATTGGGCGAAACGCGTCACGTGAGTGCGTGTCACCACGCTGGTCCTCCCGTGCCTCCGCTCTCTTCCTTGTTAGCCGATGCACCTAGACGGCGCTATATAGCGCGGAAATCAAGCGGACATCAGCGGTGTGTCCACAGATGGCCTACAGCTAAGGGGCTTCCCATATTGGTAGCGTGAGTACCGGACTGCCGGCCGCTGTTTGAACTGTACGCATTTAATGAGCGGTGCTTGAAATTGTGTTTACAGCGCGGCATGGCGTTTAAGTAATGGGAACACGCAACTTTGTATTCAGTCTGGTTGTTGCTCTGGCTACAGGGTTGTACACTTATGTTATGTGGACGTAATGAGAGCGTATTACTATATAGTAAGAGGCGTGCTGTAGTGGCACACGGAATTGGACAGAAGAGCTTTGCCTTTGGTGACCAATATAGCTAAACCCATTGGGACATCCTGTGCATTCTTAAAGGGGCCTGAAGAGGATTAAATGAATGGTTAAATCCTTAGAAGTAATTACCGGTAATCCCTCATTATAGGTGCACCTATATAGATCCAGGTTTCCCCACTGTAGGTTGCTACATAGAAGATTTTTAATTGATTTTAATGTGTGATGTTGTAGAATATTTAATTGATATGCTAATAAATTGTAATTTCATAGTACCTGGCTCCCTATGACCTTTTGCTTCCGCCACACATAGCGTTTTGGATTTTGGCCAAAAAGTTCCATTTTGGTCTCATCTGACCAGAGCACCTTCTTCCACATGTTTGCTGTGTCCCCCACATGGCTTGTGGCAAACTGCAAACAGGACTTATGCTTTCTGTTAACAATGCCTTTCTTCTTGCCACTCTTCCATAAAGGCCAACTTTGTACAGTGCATGACTAATAGCTGTCCTATGGACAGAGTCTCCCACCTGAGCTGTAGTTCTCTGCAGCCCGTCCAGAGTCACCATGGGCCTCTTGACTGCATTTCTGATCAGCGCTCTCCTTGTTCGGCCTGTGAGTTTAGGTGGATGGCCTTGTCTTGGTAGGTTTACAGTTGTGCCATACTCCTTCCATTTCTGAATGATCGCTTGAACAGTGCTCCGTGGGATGTTCAAGGCTTTTGAAATCTTTTTGTAGCCTAAGCCGGCTTTAAATTTCTCAATAACTTTATCCCTGACCTGTCTTGTGTGTTCTTTGTTCTTCACGGTGTTGTTGCTCCCAATATTCTCTTAGACAACCTCTGAGGCCCTTACAGAGAAGCTGTATTTGTACTGACATTAGATTACACACAGGTGCACTCTATTTAGTCATTAGCATTCATCAGGCAATGTCTATAGGCAACTAACTGCACTCAGATCAAAGGCGGCCGAATAATTATGCACACACCACTTTGCAGTTATTTATTTGTAAAAAATGTTTGGAATTATGTATGATTTTCGTTCCACTTTGTGTTGGTCTTTCATGTGGAATGTGCTATAATTCTTATTTCAGAGGTCTATCTGCCTGCCTGTATTAGATCACATGGACATGGCGGTGGAGTTATGACATAAATCCCCCAGCATCCTTTGCACCTATGGTTTGGAAAGAAAACAATTACCATGGCCCAATTTAACACTGGGACAGGGTGTTCAAGATCATATGTGGAATGCAGATCCTGGAAAGGAGAAAATTACAATTTTTTTGTGTGCAATTTTATGTATCTTGGCAATTTATTAGGTTTAAAGCAAACTGTAATTTATAATGTAGGTACTCTTTAAACAAAGTGAAAAATCAGTACACTACATACAGTACATATGGTGCAGAATACTGTAAGTTCTTTCTACCTCTGCATCCCAAGGATCCTGGAACAAAAGTATTTTAATAAACAAGCATATTATCCCTGAGCCTCAAGACTTGCAACCTATCACAGTAACGGGCCAATTATAATGTTTCAATGCTGCAAGGCTACATTTGATTTTCAGGGCTAAACATGTGCTTTCTCATTAAAAGCTCCCAGATTTTCTGATATACTGTAAGACAGTGTTACTCAACATTATTACAACATGCACCACTTTAAGAAATATGGTGTTATTGTGAATAACTGCATAAATAGCACCATTTCAAGTACCCCTTGACATATACATACTTGCTAGGAGTACTCAGTATGTGCATATAAATGAGTTTCAAAATTTTTTTTCCTGAAAAAATATTTTATTATTATTTCCCAAAAAGTTATCTGACATAAGAGCAGTTAAAGTATTCTGTACAGACAAGTAGATTATCATTATTCTAGGTAAATGGTCTGCTTTCATATATTATGCAATCATAACCCTAACATTTTGAACAGACAACTTATAAACCCTTGTCAACCCATCCCAGAACTATCCCACCCCAGGCCTCATTGCTCCCCCACTTTTGTACTCAGGTTTTCCCTATGCCCGACATAGGTAATGATTGATTTTGTGTAGTCATGTTCAGTAACATTCAGGGACTAATTGGCAGCTTTTCTAGAGTGCCCTGGGGTTCTTCCGTAGTGTACCTGGGAATATGTCGAAATGGTTTCAGACCAATTATTTATATCAACCCTGGTGAAGCTACAGGGTATAAATGGATTTCATTTCTTGAAGAACTTTTTGGAGGTTTTTTTTTATTGCATAAAACATTCTGAGTGGGCAATTTCTGTGCTTGGAGGTTTAGTAGGTTCTTCTGCATTATAGATAAATACAAGCTTTGTTCACTAGTTTTTATAAAGGTACTAAATGGTCCTATGGTGACAAGAACCAAGATGCTTCTTAACTCTGCAGACACAAATTATATATCTGAGTATACATACAGAAACCTGTCTGGGGATAAATTAAGCAGTAAAATCTGACGGAACTGGCATGTTTTGGACTAGTCCATTTTCTTTTTTTTTTCAAAAGCATTTCCAGAATGACAGTTGCCAAGTCTAACTGCCAAAATAGTAAGATACCAGCCAGCCTCCCTGCTCCCTTGCACACTATTCTGGCAGTTATACTTGGCAAATGTCGTTCAGAAAATGCTTTTGAAAATATATATATCCCTGAAAATCTTCCACAAGGAGATGGACTAGTCCAAAACCTGTTGGTTCTGTCAGGTTTTAACTGCTTACTTTTTTCGCTGCAGTGGTCCTTTAACTTGGAAAAGGGCCTCCACTCATATTTTTTTTTAATTAACTAGCTGACCTAGTCTTAATAAGCCCTTACCATACAATTTCAGGAAGATTCCCTGCTGCATGCCAGCCAAGCATTCAGAGCTTCTCCACACACTGTAGCAAAACTCCACCAAATATTATCAACACACACTGTGACAGAAACATCATTTAAGTTTTCTAATAAACAAGAGAAATAGCCAAATAAAATGTGTTTTTTTAATTAACCCTCTGGGCGATATAATTACATTGCCCAGGAGGGGGAGCAGCACTTTTTTTTAAAATTTTTAAATCATGTAGCGAGCCCTGGGCTCGCTACATGATAGCCGCTGCGCAGAAGCATCCCCGCACCCACTCCGATCGCCTTCAGCGATCAGAGTAAGCAGGAAATCCGGTTCAGAACTGGATTTCCTGCTGGGCTTCCCCGGTCGCCATGCCGACGGGGCGGGATGACGTCACCGACGTCAGAGGGAGTCCCGATTCACCCCTCAGCGCTGCCTGGCATTAATTGGCCAGGCTGCGCAAGGGGTCGGTAAGGGGGGGGGCTGCGCGGCACGGCGGGTAGCGGCGGATCGGAAGTTCCACGCAGCTAGCAAAGTGCTAGCTGCGTGTAACAACAAAAAAAATGATGCAAATCAGCCCACCAGGGCCTGAGAAATCCTCCTGCGCGACATACCCCGAGCTCAGCTCGGGATTATCGCCCAGGAGGTGAATGTATTTTATTCTTATGTCTCCCTCTAAAATGCACAGCAAACAGAATTGTTCTTGGGGAAAAAATCCCAATGAAAGTCTAGTTTGTTTTGAAAAAAAAAAAAGGGCTCCGTTGCCGTCCTCCCCAGGTGCTCTGTTGTCCCGGGCCACACTTGTGCAGTGTAGTGCGACTTGCCCAATTTATGGGAGTGGAGAATGGGGCAATGGAGTGACTAGGGAGGATGGTGAGGGAGCTCTTGGCCTGCATGGTGCCTAAGGTAAGCCCCAGGTAAGTATAACTGATCCACTACTTTATATCTCAGGTTTCTTTTAACAGTGTACTATGCGCACAGAGACCTATAAAGTCAGGCATTTGGGATACCATTTTCACTATGTCAAGTGGTAGAAGAGATTTTGGGGTGTTTTTAAGCAGAGGCTGCTGCCATCTAAAAAAAAATAGTGACAAATTAAATATAGAACTGGAAATTTTTAATTTTCTAAATAAGGTTTGGAAAATTTCTGCCAAAAAGGCTGTATATTACCAATTACCCATGATTACTTAAATGTCTACTTTAAAAACGGTGACAGTTGTGGCATTTTTCTTTTCTTTTTTTTTTTTTCCTTTGCACTCTTCTTTTTTTTTTTCAAATATATTTTATTTGATTTTTAAAGCTTTTCAAGGATAAGGATCTTTTACAACCGTAGAAAGTACATAAGACAGGTGACAGCAAGAGGCTGCCCAAATTGGCTACAAAGCAGGGTTATTTGTTAGACAAAAAAGCTATCACATATCTATATAGCAGTTCTAAATGTCCGAATTGGTTTAAGTTACAACTTCAGATTAAATGTCATACTCTCCTTTCCCTTTCTTTTCCCCCCCTCCCCACCTAACTCTCTAACCCTCCCCCCCAGAACAATAAACTAAGCTCTCTCTCTTAGTGATGTAGAGGTCCCATGTCCCCGGCATGGGTTTGCAGAGAGTTTCCGACTGTTGTGATCTGTTCAGGTCTACCTGGCAGCGCCAGTTTGCCCAGAAGATCCTCAGTGGCATACCACGCGGTATACTTAAAGGGCTCCATCAGAGCATTTATTTCCAACCTAGTGAAATTGTAGATGATATACGGTTTCCACCTCTTGAAGAAGCTTTTAGAGCTTTTCTCTTTATGCATTAGTGTATCAATCTTGGCCATAGCGAATAGTTCATTTAATTCCGATTTGAGGTCCCAAATGGAAGGAGTAGATGGATATATCCAGCGGTTAAATATGGATTTTCTTGCGGCTGCAACACATATATGTGCTAGTTCTGATGGAATTTTGGATCGGTCTGCTGGGTCAGGAGTAGAGGAGTTATAGTTGAAGAGGCAGAGCATAGGGTCTAACGTTAATTTCTTATGACACATACTATTGATGTATTTTATAGTCGAGAGACAGAATTTCTGTATGCTGGGGCATGACCAAATGCAGTGGACCAGATTTGCTTGGGGTAATTTGCATTTTGGGCAGTATGGCTGATAGCCGCTTGGAGGAACTTTGTATTTAATGTCGAAAGCATATTTAGCCCGGTGTATAAGGAGCAGGTGGGATTCTCTCCAGGTCTCATTGGTTATAAGTAGGGATGGGACGAATCCACAATTTCTTCGAATCCGAAACCGGATCCGAATCTAAAAAGGTTCTCGAATATCTCGAACCTTTCGAATCCCGAATCTAACGAATCCTGCACATACGAATTGTGCGATCCGTGGTATAGTTGCCCGCAGTATAGGTAGCGAGGTAAAGGTGCCTTCAGTATAGCTAGCTAGGTATGGGTGCCTTCAATATTGGTAGCTTTCAGTATAGGTAGCAAGGTATATGGGCCTTCAGTATAGGTAGAAAGGTATATGGGCCTTCAGTATAGGTAGCAGGGTATATAGGCCTTCAGTATAGGTAGCAGGGTATATGTGCCTTCAGTATAGGTAGCAGGGTATATGTGCCTTCAGTATAGGTAGCAGGGTATATGGGCCTTCAGTATAGGTAGCAGGGTATATGGGCCTTCAGTATAGGTAGCAGGGTATAGGGGCCTTCAGTATAGATAGCAGGGTATAGGGGCCTTCAGTATAGATAGCAGGGTATATGTGCCTTCAGTATAGGTAGCAGGGTATATAGGCCTTCAGTATAGGTAGCAAGGTATATGTGCCTTCAGTATAGGTAGCAGGGTATATGGGCCTTCAGTATAGGTAGCAGGGTATATGGGCCTTCAGTATAGGTAGCAGGGTATATGGACCTTCAGTATAGGTAGCAGGGTATATAGGCCTTCAGTAT
Source organism: Hyperolius riggenbachi (assembly GCF_040937935.1). Classification (NCBI taxonomy): domain Eukaryota; kingdom Metazoa; phylum Chordata; class Amphibia; order Anura; family Hyperoliidae; genus Hyperolius; species Hyperolius riggenbachi. Next base: position 306,577,352 of record NC_090649.1, read on the forward strand.
AGGTAGCAGGGTATAGGGGCCTTCAGTATAGGTAGCAGGGTATAGGGGCCTTCAGTATAGGTAGCAGGGTATATAGAGGCCTTAAGTATAGGTAGGTATGTAGGTAGGTATAGGGGCCTTTAGGTAGGTAAAGGGACCTTCAGTATAGGTAGCAGGGTATAGGGCCTTCAGTATAGGTAACAGGGTATATAGAGGCCTTAAGTATAGGTAGGTATGTAGGTAGGTATAGGGGCCTTTAGGTAGGTAAAGGGACCTTCAGTATAGGTAGCAGGGTATAGGGCCTTAAGTATAGGTAGGTATGTAGGTAGGTAGGTATAGGGGCCTTTAGGTAGGTAGGTATAGGGGCCTTTAGGTAGGTAGGTAGATACGTATAGGGGGCCTTTAGGTAGGTATAGTGGCCTGTAGGTAGGTAGGTAAGTATAGTGGCCGGTAGGTAGGTAGGTATAGTGTCCTGTAGGTAGGTAGGTAGTTAAAGGGACCTTCAGTATATGTAGCAGGGTATAGGGCCTTAAGTATAGGTAGGTATGTAGGTAGGTAGGTATAGGGGCCTTTAGGTAGGTAGGTATAGGGGCCTTTAGGTAGGTAGGCACGTATAGGGGGCCTTTAAGTAGGTAGGTAGGTTTAGAGGCCTGTAGGTAGGTATAGGGGCCTTTAGGTAGGTAGGTAGGTAAGTATAGGGGCCTGTAGGTAGGTAGGTAGGTAGGTATAGGGGCCTTTAGGTAGGTAGGTAGGTACGTATAGGGGGCCTTTAGGTAGGTATAGTGGCCTGTAGGTAGGTAGGTAGGTATAGTGGCCGGTAGGTAGGTAGGTATAGTGTCCTGTAGGTAGGTAGGTAGTTAAAGGGACCTTCAGTATAGGTAGCAGGGTAGAAGGCCTTAAGTATAGGTAGGTATGTAGGTAGGTAGGTATAGGGGCCTTTAGGTAGGTAGGTATAGGGGCCTTTAGGTAGGTAGGCACGTATAGGGGGCCTTTAGGTAGGTAGGTATAGAGGCCTTTAGGTAGGTATAGGGGCCTTTAGGTAGGTAGGTACATATAGGGGGCCTTTAGGTAGGTATAGGGGCCTGTAGGTAGGTAGGTATAGTGGTAGGTAGGTAGTATAGGGGGCCTTTAGGTAGGTATAGGGGCCTGTAGGTAGGTAGGTATAGTGCCCGGTAGGTAGGTAGGTACGTATAGGGGGCCTTTAGGTAGGTATAGTGGCAGGTAGGTAGGTAAAGTGGTAGGTAGGTAGGTGTCGCTCCCCCCCCGTGCCTCCTCCGCTCACCCCCATGGCCTCCTCCGTCCCCCGTGCCTCCTCGCTCACCCCTGCTTAAGTATCAACTCACCTGTCCAGTGGAGCGCAGAGCGGCAGACCTCGTCCTTACTTCTCGGTTCCCTCTAGTGGCCGGACCGGCTTTTACTGATGACGTCATTGTAAAAGCTGTCACTAGAGGGAACCAGGAAGTCAGCGAGAGGTCTGCCGCTCTGTCTGCGCTCCACTGGACAGGTGAGTTGATACAAAGTATGCGGGCGACCGGGCGGAGGAGGCGCGGGGCGGTCGGAGGAGGCGCGGGTCGGAGGAGGACGAGTGCGAGCGGCGGATGCGCGGCGATGCAGCGTCGGGATTCGGCGGATTCGTAAAGTGGAAAATGGCGTCGGGATTCGAATCCACGAATCTCGAATATTTCCCAATATTCGAGGGATTTGTGGATTCGCTGGATTCGTCGTCCCATCTCTAGTTATAAGTGCTCTAATTTTGTTGTAACCTTCAAAGATCTTTTCTTCCAGTTGCGTATCAGGGAAGTGTTTACTCCAAAATTGTAGGTTCTGTTTACTTTGGTGCTTAGTATGTAGAAGAGAGAGTGCACGCTGTGTAGCTGAGAGTGTCATGTCGACTCCCCTTGGTTTGATGAAGGCGTCAAAAGAAGAAATGTTAGCTATGGTGGAAATCCTGGTTATTTGAGATGACACAAAGGACCGGATCTGGGAATACATCAGAAAGTCTGCCTGAGTGATTTGATACGAATTTTTGATTTCTGAAAAAGATCTCCAAGTTTGAGTTTCCAGATTTAGCATTTGTCCCAATCTCAGCAAGCCCTTTTCTTCCCATTTAAGAAAGGCCGTGGCATTTTTCTTGATGGTTAGACAATTAAGGACTTTTCATTATTAATACAGCATAAGGAGAAAAAGTACATGTTAAGGAAAAATACCTTTATTTCAAAATAAAATATCTTTAACATACATTGAACCAGCAACATAATTTAAGTGTTAAAATAAAGGGGCTAAATAGCTTAATAAAATATGAAGTATTTTTCTACAGTGGAACGGTTTATTTTCAACCACTTGAGGACCGCAGTGTTAAACCCCCCTAAAGACCAGGCCATTTTTCAACAAATGGGCCACTGCAGCTTTAACTGCAGGGCTGCACAACTCAGCACACAAGTGATTCCCCCCCTTTTCTCCCCATCAACAGAGCTTTCTGTTGGTGGGGTCTGATCACGCCCAGCATTGTTTATTTATTTTTGTTATAAATATTTATTTTATTTGTTCTTAATAAATTTCCATATTTTCTTATTAATTATTTCCCCAGCCCTCCCTCCCCCCGCCAGCCAATTAGTGCGATCGGCTGTGATAGGCTTCAGCTTATCACAGCGGTTCGCTTTTGTGCCACCAGAGAGGACAGCCGAGTGACACGGCCGTCCCCTGTACATCGCTGCTTTAGATCGCAGCGCTGTACTGAGTAAATAGACGGTGGTTTCGTCGTTTAACAGTCTCCTAGCGGCGATCGCCAATGGGAGACTGAAGGCGTGGAGCAGACGTAAAGTGGTTAAACTGTAATTGGTGAAAACAGAAGATTTTTTTTTCATAGGAAATTCCTAAGGAAATAAAGCACCCAATGAAAGTAGTTTGTCCCCCCCAAAAAACTATGTATAGATCACAGAGGTGTCATAAGTAGTGAACAAACTATTGCTGATTAAATAGGGGCATAGCTAAAATGTCAAAACTGCTCTAGTCCATAAATGGTCTAGGTGCGAAGGGGTTAAAGTACAATTGGAAAACCTGGATGGTGGAAGGAATTAGTTGGAAGACCAACCAGAAAATATAGCAGCAAAAAATATCTGTGGAACTAACTATCAATTGTTTTGATGTGCAGTTTTTACTGCAGGTAACTATTGAATACACAATGTTTCATAATGTGCTCAGTCTGGATTGCTAGAGTTGTGACACATATACTTTCTGTATGAAAACACATGATATAGAATTATTTTGCCAGACTTTAGTGGAAATACAGTAAATGTATTATATATGAAAAAGTTTTAATCTCTATTGAGGAAGAGTGTTTTCATTGTGATCTGTCACTGCTGCAATGTAAACTTTTTTTTTTTTTTGGTCCTGTACACCTACTGAATTCTCTGCTTAAACTCAAGTCCTGACTGCAATGTTTTGGCTTGCAACTCTAAAGCCAATATTTGCATGTTTATTAATGTAAATAGATTGGTTAATATATTGGCCTGTTTAACTACAAGTCCTTTTTGTACAGGTCTGAGGAGTACTTGAGCAGATGCAAATCCGAGTGTTATTAGTTCTTTGCAAGTCTTTGCCAGTTTTGGCATTCCTGAAATTTGCATTTCTGTGGAAAAAAACAGATATACCTGAAATAAAACATTGTGGCATATGTCAGTAACTTTAGTGCATAAGTGTATTTGTAGGGGAAAAGTTCAAAGAATGCAAATTATTCTACAAAACTCAATATGTAGGGAAATGATTTATTAGCAGTGTGAATATTTTTCTCTTATAACACCCTGCTGTTAACCTCACCTTTTACAATGCTTTTAGCGTGACAACAGCAAATATTAACAAACATGTATCACAGAGAGAATGAATATACGTACTGTACATGAATACAATATGGGGATTTACGGAGTAATAATATTTAATGTTTTCTTGACTCCTACACCTCCATTATCAGCAGCCATAAGATTATCATCATGCCCTTGCTGCTTATGTTTACCTCACAGGCTTAAAGCTACAGTTCAGGTACAAATGTTTTCTAGATCAGTGTAGGCATACAGGTGCGGAGCCCATGTATACTTCTATAGAAGTAAATGAATTTGCTATTAGCTATATGTAGCCTTAATGTTAAGCACCAGAAGGCTCTTTCCACACAGCAAAGGTAACATCTGAACACTGACTACTCAGCACAGCAGTTAGATCAGAGGCGTAAAACTCAAATACAAAGTGGGCCGACATTGAACACTGGGACAAGGTTGTTGGCCAATCTCAATGTCTAGTGGCTATTAGACCAGGGCTGTGGAGTTGGTACAAAAATCTTTCTACTCCCACTCCTCAGTTTATGAAACCACTGACTCAAACTCCGACTCAGTGTACCCAAAATGGCTCAGACTCCTCGACTCCGACTTCTTGGTCTAATACTTACCAGGGCTATGGATTTTGTACAAAAATCATCCGACTCCCACTCCTCAGTTTATGAAATCACAGACTCCAACTCGGGTACAAACGGGTACCCAAAATTGCTCCGACTCCTCGACTCCGACTCCACAGCCCTGTATTAGACACCAGGGACCATTATAGCGTTCCCTGGTGTCCAATAAATTACTTCCATCCCCCTATAGCGTTCCCTGGTATCTATGGACCCCCTCTTCTTCCCCTATACAGTACCCTGGTGTTTACTGGTCCACATTCCCATACACAGTTCCCTGGTGTCTAGTGGCTGCCTCCTTCCCCTATATAATTCCCTGGTGCTCCCCATATAGCTTTCCTGGTGGTCTAGGCCCTCACCACTATACTGTAGCTTTTCTGGTGGTCTAAAGTGGGCCAAACATAATGCAAAGTGGGAAAACCACCTGAGGGACAAATTTGATGGCTCTGTGGGAATTCAACATGTGTGAGTTAGAAGCATAAGTATAAACGTTTTTTTCCTGAAAACCACAGGGAGGTATTCCAATCCAGGCATGGTGAACCCTACACACTTAAAGTGTGCCAGAGACGAACTAACATAAAAGTTTTATACATACCTGGGGCTTCCTCCAGCCCCATCCGCAAGGATCACTCCCACGCCGCCGTCCTTAGTCTTCTCCCTCTTCGGTACCAGGTCCCGTAACTTCAGCCAGTCGCGGCCAGTCTGAGCATGCACAGTGGGCTTCCTCCGTCTCTCACCAATAGAGAATAGTACTGTGCAGGTAGTACTATTCAGGTGCAGCACTCTTGTCCGACGGAGAGAGCGCACTGCGCATGCTCAGACTGGCCAAAGTTACAGGACCCGGTACAGAAAACGGAGAAGACTGAGGATGGCAGTGTGGGAGTGATCCATGCGGATGGGGCTGGAGGAAGCCCCAGGTATGTATAAAACTTTTATGTTAGTTTGTCTCTAGTTTCCTTTAAGTCAAACTGAATGTCTTAAGTTTAAACTTGACATGTTTCTTAAAGATAAATTACGATAAATGTTCTAATTATTTACATCTGATTCTTATATTACGTGTTTGGGTGCCAAACATAGGAATAAACATACACAGAGAGGCTAACAAATTAGAGACACCCCTTATAATTAAAGCAGTCGAACAGTAATGTAGTGTGACATAACAATGCAGAGGTGCTTATATAATTTATATTCAGCTTCGGGTGACGTAGTTATCACAGAAGTTAATGTCAAAATGGGTAAAACAAAAGATTTAAGTGACTTTGAACGAGGGATGATCGTCGGTGCAAGAAGAGCTGGTGCCAGGATCTCAAACAACGATGTGGCAAATTCCATCGGAGTAACGTACAGCACGCTCGTTTTCAGTGGCAGCGACTTTTCACCAGTGCTAGTGTGAAAAGATACTATTTGTTGCATTATACCGCCTGTATCTACCAATATTGTTAAAAAGAAGAACATATGTCGGTATACTGAAAAGATGAGAAAACACTGGAATGCGCTTTGTTTTACACAACTGAATTTATATATTTTCAAAATTGTTTTTGTCCTAATTAGTGTATTATTGAATTAGTAGAATACGTAGATATATTTTTACAGTTTGTTTTTTTCCCTTTTTCTAAGCCGGGACCATATGTGGGCAGTGCTGTGGTTTGTGTCTGGGGAATTTTTCACACATGAATGCCCAAATACTGCTAGTCTCACTTCTTCCTTTTTATCAATGGGCTTGAAATGTGCCATGCAGCTTACATGGGATTATCTAATTTTAATTCAGTTGACATCCTCCCTAGAGAGAATGTTAGTCAACCACGATAGAGACAAATGTGCACATCAACACTTTTTTTTCATAACCAATTTAATATACAAAAATTAAAGTGCTTTCAGTACTTCATAAAATAATCTTCATATACTAACAAACACAAACTCATGCAACCCTTATAAATTATGCAAAGAACAGTGTTTCACTTCAGACATTAATTAATAAACAAACTGAATTAAATTTAAACACTAAACTACAACCAAGTTCAATACGCAAAACATTACTTAATTTAAATGATACAAACACCTTTTATAGGAATATATTAGGCATTAAAAGCACACAAAGTGAAATATACAAATTTGATAAATAGACTAAAAATAGTTATCGATTTTCATTTTCAAAGTGCATATTTGTCATCTTCAGTGTAAAAAATATGTTGCATCAAACATGTAATTTTACATACAAAGAATAGAAAAAGTTATTTTATGTGTTGCATAAAATTGTGGCTGTTTGCTACATTGAAGAAAAAATATCTGAATTTCCGCCCTATCCTGTTAAACAAATCGGACACCTTTAATACCCTAGGTACATTTCGTTTTTTTGTGATGTAAATCATATGAAATAAATTGTCAGCAATTCAGGTAATACCACCATGACATAAAAGTGCAGGACATTATACTGAACCTAAAAATCAATGTAGCAATCTTGCACTCAGTACTTATATGTCAGAAGAGATCTAAAGAAGCAGACACTGCGACTGAAAATTCTAGTCATGTAGGTGTAACACAGTTTGTGAAACAGCTTTATGAAGCATTCACCTGGAACAAGTATGCAGGTAAGGATGTTTTGTAGAAACCATTACTGCCAGAGGCACAATAATTACAGCCAGCTCACTAGCATTTTTTTAAAGAGACTCTGAAGTCTCGTAAAAATCATGTTTTTATTTAAAAAATGTGTTTAACATGATTGCCCTACCTAAACTGCCACATTCCCGCCGCTATAATCTAACTAAATCCCCCCTAACTCCCCGGGGGGAAATCTGGGCAGCGCTTCCGTGAGAGGCAGAGCTATGAGCCGCAGCTCTGCCTCTCAGCGCATCTATAAGCCCGGATCGCCGCCTCTCCCCCGCCCCTCTCAGTCTTCCTTCACTGAGTGGGGTGGGGGAGAGGCGGGGATACATGGCTGATAGACGCATAAGGAGACAGCAGCCTATGAGAGCAGATCGCCCTCCTGCGTCCCAGGTGGACAGCCGTGTCACAGCGCTGCCTTAGATCGCAGCGCTGTACTACGCTAATAGACGGCAGTTTTGCCATCTAACAGTCTCCGAGCGGCGATCGCCGCTGGGAGACTGAAGGCAGAGCGAAGATGCGCATGATCGGCGCCGCAATCTGCTGCAAAATCCAGCCCCAGGACTTGACGCCAATTGGCGTTAGGCGGTCCTGGGGCTGCCACCGCGGTCATGCCCATTGGCGTGACGCGGTCGTTAACCTCCTTAGCGGTAACCCCGTGCTGGACACGGGGTAAGCCGCCGGAGGGTGCCGCTCAGGCCCTGCTGGGCCGATTTACATAATTTTTTTTTTTTTGCTGGACGCAGCTAGCACTTTGCTAGCTGCGCCAGCACACTGATCGCCGCCGGTCCGCGCCCGATCGCCGCTATCTGTTGCGGCGTGCGCCCCCCCAGCGGCTATCATGCAATCCACATGACCGCAGTCCCACCATGCAGCAGGAAACGGATTATCTCAGCTCTGCACTTTCTAGCCATGTGATCAAAATTTCAGGGCAGGATTACTACACTATTAGATTGTGTTTTTAGATCTGGTCTTTAATACAGTACATGAAGGCTTGTGGTGCCTCCATTTCAGATTGAATGTACAGAATTTGTCTACTTTCTTTGAAGTCTGGCAAGGAAAGAGCTGAAACCAAGCTGTAAATTCTAACCTCCTCAGGCCAACCACTTCTCTCTATAGTATCTTTATAAGCAATAGAAGCAGCAAAAGGTAAAATGTCATCATGCAATCCGAGAGTGTAAAGCCGAATTAATGTAAATACTTTGTGTTAACCAGGCAAAATTATATTTAGCATAGCTTTTTTTATGTAAGAGGGTTTTGAGGTCTCTTTAAGCCCCTTATACCTTCCTTAGTTGTTCTAGGTCACAATGAGTTACTCTGTAGTACTGGTCCCAAGCCCTATCCCATAGAGTCCATACCAGGCACTGATGAGAAGCAAAATGCCCCTACCCTACTAGAGCCAGGTCCTTTCCAGTCTTCTCTCCAGAAACAGCCTGCTCTGTTTGTCACTGATTAGGTCCAGTGTTCTCCCCAGGCTCTTTTAGCCGGGTGCTCCACCCGGCTAGTTTTGGTGAACACCCGGCTGTCATTGGCTCACCTCCTCCTATGCTGGCCCTGCATTCTCTCATCTCGCCCCACCCGGCAACTCTTTCATGCCACCCGGCTACTTTTTCATGCCACCTGGCTGGAAAAGAGGAGAGAAGACCGAAACAGACCCGGCTCATCGTTAAATTTAAGAAAAAGATAAATGGCAAAACTGTTAACATATGCTTTGTGAATTGAGCCCTAAATGATTTATCAGCATGGTGATAACAGTAAAAACAGCTCAGAATTGTTATTAAGGACTGGAGATAAGCTTAGAGAATTGTGGCCATTCATTTTTAACTGCTCTCTGAACAAGAATGCTGTTATAATGCATTACTGATTTTTCTCCCTTTCTTAGAGACCTGCCTATTGTTTACAAACACTTGTCCTTTACAGGAGCTTCCATGTGGTTTATTAGTTCTAATATACCAACATCCAGTCTCACAGGACTGATGAGGTCTGATCAGTGCTCTGTGTATGTCCTGACTTTCCCTGTGAATGCCCCTACTGGGTGCAGCCAGAGTAGGAGTGGAGCACTGTTCAGACCTGACTACAGAATACATTTAATGTAAGAAGTGGACTGCACTGGGAAATCTGCAGGAGACCAGTAAATAGGAAGCGGGCAGAGTGCAGATATATCAGAGCTGGTGTACCACAATGTACAGGTTTTCTGTGGAGAAGCATTTACAAATGGTAACTGCGGGGAGGGGGCCCCTCATATCTTTTTTGGCCAAAATAAGCAATGTATTGTGTTTGCATTATTGATAAGTAAGCAATATGGTGCTGATTTAATACATTTACAGTTTTTTATTGGTACACTTATCCTTTTGATAAGCAGTAACTGGAATGGCTGTAAAGGTACTAAGGATATTTACTAGAATGCAAGCTATGCATTATGGGCCACAGAGGTACAATGGCTTTCCTGTAAAAGCATTCAGCACTTACATCAATTTAATCTTAAACCATCATAGGCTCTAATATAAGATCCAGCAAGTAGAAGGAAAGGGCTGTGCACATCCCTTGATAAAACATCACTTTTATTTAAATTCTACCAATTAAAAGGCATACTTTACGCATTCCATGTAGCAAAGAGAGAGGTACAAGGCTGGTGGGGAGGTCGACAGCTGTTTCGCGCCGTCACATACTGTGGCGCATCACCAGGTCCTGATGATGCGCCACAGTATGTGACGGCGCGAAACAGCTGTCGACCTCCCCACCAGCCTTGTACCTCTCTCTATGCTACATGGAATGCGTAAAGTATGCCTTTTAATTGGCAGAATTTAAATAAAAGTGATGTTTTATCAAGGGATGTGCACAGCCCTTTCCTTCTACTTGCTGGATCTACAATCAATTTGTTTGGTTTGATGCACTCCCTCAGTGATTAATCCAGTTTGCCTGTGCATGGTTGCTTTTTGATATATTGCCATAGGCTCTAATATAAGTTGGCATTCTAAAACATGTATGATCTCTGTGCTGCCCTAATAAGCAGCAATGTTTGCCAATGCTCAAGAGCCCTCAGTGTTTAATAGTAGTTATGCCCATGCCATAATCAAAATGAGCATCCTACAGAGGTTTTTACTGTTGGAAACCTGAAAGGTTGCACAATTAACGGTTTGATTTTAATGCACAGAAAACCACCAAGGGTTAGGCCTCATTCACACTTCGTGCACTTCTGTCCTCTTTTTTTCAGCACATCAACAAATACATGTTGCTAAAAAAAAAAGCAGATAGAAGCGCATAGAAGCGCACTGGTGTGAATGAGCTACCCTGTTGGAAACTGCAGTACCGTACAGGGCACATCAGCCAGACTATTACACATCGGTTTGGTCTTGATTCTCACTCATCTGAGACAAACGCTGCATTCGTTGCTCCAACTGTAGGAATCTGCTTAAGACTCTTCTTCTTTTTTGATTTAGCGGTGTTGTCGAGCCTTGGTAGATGCCGCTCAGTACCCACAGCAGGTTGTGAACTTGTGTCTGGCGACTCTGGCATCGGCAGTGCTCTCTGTCTCGCTCTTCTAATAAAATGAGGAAGAAAATGTATATTACACTGTGAGAATTTCATACAGCAATGCATAAAAATACAAGCTTAAAGAGAGTCTGAAGCGAGAATAAAACTCGCTTCAGCTCTTATATTCAGCAGGGGCATGTTTGCCCCTGCTAAAACGCTGCTATTCCGCGGCTGAACGGGGTCCCTTACCTCCCAAATCCCCTCCGTGGTGCCAGGGGATCTCTTCCTGGTGAGGCAGGGCTAATGGCCGCAGCCCTGCCTCACACTCGTCTGTCAGCGCGTATCTCAGCCTCTCGCCCGCCTCTCTCAGTCTTCCTTCACTGAGAGGGGCGGGGGAGAGGCGGCGATGCGCCGCTGATAGACGTGCTGTGAGGCAAGGCTGCAGCCGTTAGCCCTGCCTCCAGCAGCAGCAAAATCTACAACCAAGTTGGTCGTAGATTTTGCAAGGGGGAATTTGGGGGGTAAGGGACCCCCGTTCAGCCGTGGGATAGCGGCGGTTTAGCAGAGGCACACATGCCCCTGCTATATATAAGCTCTGAAGTGAGATTTATTCTCGCTTCAGAGTCTCTTTAAAAGAAATTCTTCCCCAAAATAATATAAAGAATATCCCTGTTTAGACAGAAGTTACTCCAAAGGACAGGAGGACAGAAGTCCTCCTGGATACAGTTGCTCTTAAACTACTAATTGTAACTGCTCTAGCTTTGTTCATAGTTATTATATTTCCCTACAACATATATTTTAAACTATTAAACTTGCGATTTTATCATTCAGAAACCCCCTATATATTACATGGTATGATAAACTTATACAAGCCAGTAAAAATAATTAGTTTGTGATTCACTGTAATGGTAATTTTGCTTGCATGTAATGCATGTTAACACAAGTATGAAGATCTTCTACCAGCAGTTTGTGTAGTAAGTCACCATGGGTGAATAAATGGGCTCCTATGTATAAATGCAATGTTTCCTAAGGAAAAATTAACTGTAAAAATGTTTTTAAATCTACTGCTGCACAAGAGACCATTACATTTCCAACTTCATTAAATTGTTCAACATTTGCCAAATGAATGCATAAACAAATACTTAGCACCTACTACACAGTTTTGTTCCATAAACACAAGTTACAGCAAGCATCACAATCAGAAAATGAGAAATCACTCATGCAGGTAAGGCTAGTGTAGCATGAACATGATACTGGTTTCTAAAAGTTTATGTAAAAAAAGGAACCGATAGCATTCTAATAAGCAAGTGCTGTTTCAATAAGGTAAGACCCATCTTCCATTTCCATGACAGACTGAATACATTTTTAGTTGTATTAAAAGTGTTATTTTATGCTTATCAGTTTATCTTTTGTATGTCTACTATTTTTTAGGGAACAGGATTTTTAGTGTCATACGAGAAAATCATTTGTGATCTGATCTGCAAAATAACTTTTTTTTGTGAGTATTAACTTAGCATAGTATAAACTTACTAGGCGACCTAAGCCCGTTTAATAACGGGCTCTAGGTCTGTCACAAACGCCACCGCAGCATTACAGCGTGCATGTGACCCCGTGCACACATGCCCGCCGTGTGCGCACACACATGCCCATCCCCTGGCTTTTCCTGAATCCTGTTTCAATGGCTGTCCTTGCAGGACATGTGCAGTAGCGCAAAAGCACTGACACAGGGGCATGGGATGCAGAGACACTTGGATATTATTATATAGGATTTGAGTATTTTCTTGCTTGCTGGTGGCTTAACCACTCCACCACCGCAAGTGCGTGTATCTACGCCCCTTTTGACAGCCTTTTCCCACCAGGGGCGTAGATACCCCCCCCCCCCCCCCGTGCTCCTGCTTGCTCATGCGCGTGTTTCCGCGCTCGTGCACGCCACCGCCCGCTCGCCCGGAGATCAATGAACGGGAAAAAACGTTCCCGTTCGTTGATCTAAGCCCCCCAGCAATGATCGGCTGCTTCTATGAGAAGCAGCGCAACCATTGTGATTTTCTCAGCCTCATTGCACTACCTGCAAGCGTACTTCCTACGCTTACAGGACGCTTGCACAAAAAATTACTTTGGCCATCTTGTGGCCAAATAGTAAAACTACTCCCAAAAACATTTTTCATATATATATAAATACACAGTGTTACATTATAAATTACTCATTACCTCCCACACTCCCCATTTTTTGTGTGTGCTTGTAATAAAAAGAAAAAAAAAATACAATTAAAAAACCCCAAATAATTACCTTAGGGACTGAACTCTTTAAATATTTATGTCAAGAGGGTATAAAACTGGAAAAAATGCACCTTTATTTCCAAATAAAATATTGGCGCCAAAAATTGTGATAGGGACATAATTTAAACGGTGTAATAACCGGGACAAATGGGCAAATAAATTTCATGGATTTTAATTACAGTAGCATGCAGTATTTAAAAACTATAATGGCCGAAAACTGAAAAATAATGATTTTTTCCCACAGTTTTCCCATTAAAACACATTTAGAATAAAATAATTTTTGGCATAATGTCCCACCTAAAGAAAGCCTAATTGGTGGCGAAAAAAAACAAGATATAGTTCATTTTATTGCGATAAGTAATGGTAAAGTTATAGACGAATGATTGGAAGGAGCACTGAAAGGTGAAAATTGCTCTGGTGCTCAAGGGGTAAAACCCCTCAGTGGTGAAGTGGTTAAAGAGAACCCGAGCCAAAGCTCAGGTTCAGAAATACACGCTTACCTAAGGAAAGGCTTCCCAAGGTGTCCTCTGCCTGTGACCCTCCAACTGAGCGGGACCGTGCTCCATTTTTGGCATGAGCGTAGCCTGTGGAGCGTGGCCCCGATCAGCTGAGAGTCCGCGATAGGCAACGGGGGACCAGAGGACACTGTGTGAAGGCTCATTAGGATAAAGAGCTTTCCCTTTCCTTAGGTGAGTATTTACTTTTTAATACTGAAAATGCCTCAGGTATTTTATAGATACGGTGTGAAAAGAGCTCATGGGAGAAAACACAAGAAAGAAATGAATTAATTATGGGCCATTGTGGTGTATATGTAGGATTACTACCACTGGCAGAAAAATATTGGATTACATTTCTACATTGCATACATTTAGTTGTGTTATTTTGCTAAGCTGATCATTGTTTACATTGTAAACATGTTCTATGTACACTATGAGCTGTATGCACCTAAGGGTAATTCCTGTGCACATTCACATGGAACAGTGAAATGTGCTGTAAACATAAGGAATACATGACATTGGTTCATCAGTGCCATAACTGAATTAAAGTGAAGCTGAACCGAGTAAAATTATTAAAAATAAACACATGATGTACCTGCAAATGAATATTTCATACTTACCTCGCGCATCAGTTCCTCTCAGAAGTTCACCACTTTCTTTAAAGTTCTGACAAGAATTAGTCAGAACTGAAATATATCAATTGCTGTCAGTTATATATCAGTTGCTGTCAGTTAGAACTGAAAGGAGTTATAACTGACAGCTTCAAGACCGGTTGCAATCCTATCTAAAAGCATTTATACTGCAAAGCAGTTTATTTTGGTGCCCCCACACAAGAGTAATTTGGGGTTCCGGTGATTGTCAGACCCCAATTCTTTCTCCGTACAAGTTGCTACAACTCAGAGGGGAAATAGTATTTAAAGCGGATCCGAGGTAAAAAGTAACTATAACAAGTAACTTGTCTATATATCTTATCTAAAGTTTAGATAATTTACACAGCAAATCTAGCTGCAAACAGCTTCAAAAGTTTATGATCATTTATTGCTGTGATACAATGAGGGCAGCCATGTTCTTTTTGTCACATTGTCACAGGCAAGCTGATAGCATCTGCAGCCCTCAGCTCAATCCCCTCTCCTGCTCCCTCCTCCCCTCTGCCATCTCTGGCTAGTAACCTCCTTCTCCTCCTGCCCAGACTGAGCTCCCATGAGCCCTTGCTTCAGTGCCAAGGCTCTCTGAAAAGCTGTGGGCGAGGCTTGTTTAGTTTATAGGGAATTAGAGTATTAAAACAAAACAAAAAAAGTATTTGGCTTGAGGAATGCCCTATAAACTATATGAATGGAACACAATTATGCAATGAGTAAAGGTTTATCTCGGATCCACTTTATAGAGAAACCGTGACCAAGAATTGAGTTTCACAAGAATTAACCATCCCAATCAGTAGCTGATACCCCCTTTCCCATGAGAAATCTATTCCTTTTCACAAATGGATCATCAGGGGGCTCTTTATGGCCGATATTGGGCATGATTCACAAAGCTTTTTCACCCTTTTTCCTCTGTTTTCACCTTATCTATGTTACATGTTTAAGCTCCGAAAGAGCAAAAATGTAATATAATTAAGGTAAGAAAAGTAATATTGAAATCAAGAATAACTTACTTTGAGTGATTATTTTGCTTGAAAATGTGCTGAAAGGTTATTTTTATCAATTAGGTGATAAATAAGTCATTTATGAGAAGTTTTGTGAATAGATCCCATTGTGGTGTAACCCTTCCCACAGTGGTCCTGACAGTTTCCGGTCTGTGAACCTCATTGCATTGTGGGAAATAACAGCTGTTTACAGCTGGGTCCAACTGCCAAAAAAGCAAGCAACATCCCCTTTCACTGACATCACCTGCCAGTAGTAAAAATGTCACAATGTGGTAAATGCCAGAATGTAAATCAGGGAGAGGAAAGATTTTACAATGAGCAAACACTGACTAAATCATTTATACATAATTATTTATTTTTTATTACATTATTTTCACTGGAGTCCCTCTTTAACTCCTTTAGGACCGCGTCACGCCGATGGGCGTGAAGGTTGCGGCAGCCCCAGGACCGCCTAGTGCAGATCGGTGTAAAGTCCTGTTTGCAGTAGGTAGTGTCCCATATACACTGGGCAGTGTATATATAGAAGACTCCTGTATATACAGGGGAGCGTTCTGTAGTGGTGTTGTACAGTGTGTAGGCTGAAGATGAAAATGATGGTGGTGCCGCTCTCTGGAAGCCACTGGATAGTGGTGCAAGTATCTGTATAGACAAGGGGTGGGGGGAATGGGAGGAGAGAGAGGAGAGCGCACTCAGAAGGGTAGCAGTTGTCCCTGGCAAGCCTGCCGGGGAATGATCTCGCCTTTAGGACTGACTGACTAGCCCATATGGGTCTGTCAGCAGTCTAGCGTTGTCCCTCTTTATGCCGGGGACGCAGGCAGCAGAGGTGCTTTCAAACAGGATTGGTCACATCAGCTGATCTCCATAGATGGCCGCTCACTGGGTCTTGCTGGATGTAGTGCCTGGAGGCTATGTGTGCAAGTTTGTTAGCTGCACTCTGAACTCCCACTATGTGTGGGGATAGAGTGTGCTGCTGAAGGTTCCTGGAAGGTGCAGTGCGTGCAGAAAGGATACACGGCAAAGTCCGTGTTTGGTTGAAAAAATAATAAAATGTTTATTATGCAACGCGTTTCTGGAGAGAAGCTTTCTCCTTTCTTCAGGCGAAAAACATTTGTACAAGTGTTCAGTACATTTAAATACAAAAAACAGACTGTGATTGGTTAACAAAGGTAACAAGCTGGCCAATGCATGTAGGTATGCAAATACAAATCCCAAAATCCTTTGCAGTCTTGGAGGGAAAAAAGTCCAAGTTTAACTATGATAAAATCAAGTTAAATAATAAAACTACTGGAGTTAAAAGGTATTGATAAATAATGGGTGGGAATTGTTTTGTATATATAAATATATAAAAAAATGTGATAAAATGTAAGAAATTTTAAAAACGCCATAACTGGCTTCATTGCAGTCTATAAAGGATATAAAAAAATATTGATCAGATTGTTAAGGTGCAATAAGCACACAGGTTCTCTAGGTGACAGCAAAGCACCCAAACAAAAAACCACAAAGGTAAAAACAACCACTGGGACTATTATGGATACTCTGTGGTTGGATTAATGAAAGAAACATTAATGGTAATTATGAATGCATAATGGGAAAAAAATATAAATAAATAAAAATAAAATAAAAATTGCAATATAATCATATATACAGAAAGGCAGGTTATTTCACTGTATTCAACCAGAAAATTATAAAACTATAATACAGATTCTAGTTCACCATATTTTCAATTGCAACATTCAGACCATCTGGTGTTAAAGTTTCTAACTGTAAAATCCAAAAGGTCTCTCTATTACAGGCATTCCTAAAACGGTTGAATTTGTTTCCATCAAAAATTTGTTCTAAGATGGTGATCTTCATTAAAGAGGGGTCTCTATTAAAGGACTTACGAGGCCAAGTTATGGAAAAAAAGTTAATTACCTTCTTCACCTTTTACGGCACGGAGGACGCCGTCCGCGCCCTCCGTGCCGATCCGCCGGGTCCCCCCGCTCGTCAGCCCCCCGGGGATGGCTCCCGACCCTACGGCCGGGTCGGCTCCCCTGCCTCTCCCAAAATGGCCGCTCTCTCTGGCCGCGGCTGCGCAGTCCGCATAGCCGCGAGTGCGGCTGCGCAGCTCTAGGGCCAACCTCCCCGATCCACGCTACGTAGCGGACTGCGCAGCCGCGGCCAGAGCGAGCGGCCATTTTGGGAGAGGCAGGGGAGCCGACCCGGCCGTGGGGTCGGGAGCCATCCCCGGGGGCTGACGAGCAGGGGGGACCCGGCGGATCGGCACGGAGGGCGCGGACGGCGTCCTCCGTGCCGTATAAGGTGAAGCAGTTAATTAACTTTTTTTCCATAACTTGGCCTCGTAAGTCCTTTAAGAAAGTCATCAAAGTGTTTAGAGACACTGTGTTTTGAATAGCCCTTTCTGATGTTTTCCCTATGCGTATTAATACGTTTATGCAATTTTGGTTTGGTGCGGCCTATATATTGTAAATTGCAAGGACATTCCAGCAAATAAATTACATACAGTAGTCTGATTTACAGGTCAGGCGCTGGTTGATCTGCCAGACTTTGTTGTTGATGGATGATTTTTACTCCTTTCGGCCATGTTGCATATTTTTGCAACATAGACATTTGTTTCCTCTGCAGCAGAAAGAGCCGTTCTTTGTTGTATTTGTTAGTGTACAGGTCCTCTTCTCCTGCTTCTCCTTCAGTCTACTAGGTGCCACTATATTTCGTATGGTTTTTGCTCGTCTATAGATGATTTTAGGTTTTGGTGGGAGTATTGTTTTGAGTAAGGGATCATTAAGTAGGAGGCCCCAGTGTTTTTCGAGTATTTCTCTGCATTCTTTATGTTAGCTGGAGAAATTCATAACGATATTCAATTTTCTTTCTATATCGGTATTGTTATGTTGTTTCAATTTTGTTTGTAAGCAATCCTGCTGTGATAGGCTGCCAGCTTTTTTCTGTGCATCACAGACAATCTTAGGTGGATATTGTTTATGTAAAAATCTCTTTTTTATAAGTTCCGATTGTTGATCAAAATCATTTTTTCTGAACAGTTTCTTCTAATGCGCTTAAATTGACAGTACGGGATGTTCTTTAGCCATGGCTTGTAGTGTTCGCTTTTAAAATTAAGATAACCATTACAGTCTGTTTGTTTAAAAAAGGTTTTAGTAAAAATCTTGTCTGACGATGTATCTGTAAAAATCATTAAATGTAAAAAATCAATAGTTGTATGATAGATGTTGGCTGTAAAAGTAAGCCCAAAATTATTCCCAGTTAGATA
Organism: Hyperolius riggenbachi; assembly: GCF_040937935.1. Taxonomy (NCBI): domain Eukaryota; kingdom Metazoa; phylum Chordata; class Amphibia; order Anura; family Hyperoliidae; genus Hyperolius; species Hyperolius riggenbachi. The sequence continues at coordinate 306,595,525 of NC_090649.1, forward strand.
GTGGATGTAATCATTCAGTTTTTCCAAAGGGCCATTCCAGATACATATAATATCGTCGATAAAACGGTTCGACTAGGACTAGGTTCGCGCCGAACGGGTTGCCTGGAGACCAAATGAGTGTGTCCTCCAACCAACCCATATAGAGATTCGCAAAACTCGGCGCGAACCGAGTCCCCCTGACCTGTAGGTATATATCGCCTAAAAAACGAAAATAATTAGATTTCAAAATAAAATCGATAGCTTCAAGGATAAAGTATTTCTGTTTCTCTGGCATAAGAGGGTCACCTTCTAGGAAATATGCAATACCCTGGAGGCCTTTTTCCTGTGGGATGTTGCTATAAAAGGAGCTCACATCCAGGGTGGCCCATATATATTCATGTTTCCATTTGATTTTCTGTAATGTATTGATAGTATGGGTAGTATCTTTCAGATATGACGGTAGTGCTTGTACAAACTTCTGCAGGTGGAGATCTATAAGATGCGATAGGTGAGATGTGATGGAATGTATACCAGAAATAATTGGTCGACCAGGAGGGTTGGTTGGGTCTTTATGAATCTTTGGCAAATGGTAGAAAAAAGGCGTTTGTGGTGTTTGTACAGTCAAAAAGCCAAATTCATTTTTATTCAAAATGTGGTTTTTGTAGGCCCTAGAGATCCTGTCATTATATTTTTCAAGATAGTATTCAGTAGGGTCATTCTTGAGTTTTTTGTAGTATTGGGGGTCATTCAAGATCCGGTACGCTTCCTTGATATATGCTGTTTTGTGGTTTTTTGTTTGGGTGCTTTGCTGTCACCTAGAGAACCTGTGTGCTTATTGCACCTTAACAATCTGATCAATATTTTTTTATATCCTTTATAGACTGCAATGAAGCCAGTTATTGCGTTTTTAAAATTTCTTACATTTTATCACATTTATATATACGGTATATCACAATTCCCACCCATTATTCATCAATACCTTTTAACTCCAGTAGTTTTATTATTTAACTTGATTATATCATAGTTAAACTTGGACTTTTTTCCCTCCAAGACTGCAAAGGATTTTGGGATTTGTATTTGCATACCTACATGCAGGGGTGCCTCTGGCCTTTCTGTCACCCCAGGCAGGAAAATCTGTGGCGCCCCCCCCCCCTTTTTATTTTTGCCAATGAGTGTACTGGGGTGCAAATACTTAAAGGTACCGCTGTTTGGATGGGCTCCCCTCCCTGGCTATGCTGTGCCTTCTGTTCGTGGCTGACTCGTGGCTCCAGAACTGAATCCAGGAGTGTAGCATGCTCCGTACACTCTGCTTTCTTTGTATGATTGTCAGTGCGTCCACCCGGCTGTGCACAGCAGCCACTGCCAGGAGCATTCTGCCACGATTACTTCAGAAGTATCACTGAACGCTCCATGCAGAGGCTTTTGTGCACAGCCAGAGAGAAGAGCTGACCTACAGAGAGCATGGAGACCACAAAGTAACTGCCTCCAGTCATAGCCACAAACAGGAATAAGTGGCACCAGGGAGGGGAGCCTAACCAAACAGGGAACTTAAGGTATTAGGGCCCAAGAGTACATAACTTGATAAATAAAAGGGTTATTGGGCACATTGGCCTAATCCCATGTTACTCCGTCCAGATAGATGATAGATAAAGGCAGAGATAGTTAGACAGACATAGGGAGACAGAGGCAGTGTGTGAGAGAGAGAGAGAGAGAGAGAGGCAGTGTGAGAGAGAGAGAGAGGCAGTGTGAGAGAGAGAGAGAGAGAGAGAGAGAGAGAGATAGGACAGATATAGGGTGAGAGAGAGAGATAGGAGGGCAGCACGGTGGCGTAGTGGTTAGCTCTCTCGCCTTGCAGCGCTGGGTCCCTGGTTCGAGTCCCAGCCAGGGCACTATCTGCGAAGAGTTTGTATGTTCTCTCCGTGTCTGCGTGGGTTTCCTCCAGGCACTCCGGTTTCCTCCCACATTCTAAAAACATACGGATAAGTTAATTGGCTCCCCCTAAAATTGGCCCTAGACTACAGTACTTACACTACATAATATAGACATATGGCAATGGTAGGGATTAGATTGTGAGCGCCTTTGAGGGACAGTTAGTGACAAGACAATATATATACTGTACAGCGCTGCGTAAGATGTCGGCGCTATATAAATACTAAATAATAATAATAAAAATTAATAATAAATAGGACAGATATAGGGTGAGAGAGGGGGGGGGGGGGCAGAGATAGATAGATGGGGCGATAGATAGATAGATAGAGAGATGGGGGGGGGGGGGGGGAGAGATAGGTAGATGGATTGATAGATATATAGGAAGCTAGATAGATAGAATGAATGAGTGTGTGTGAGAGAGAGAGAGAGAGAGAGAGAGAGAGAAATATAGGTAGATATAGGGAAAAGAGGAGAAAGATGGGGGGAGGGAGAGAGAGGGATGGATGGATAGATATAGGGAGGGGAATAGAGATAGAAGAGTGAGTGAGTGAGAGACACAGACAGACAGACAGAGAGACGTACTACCAGTCCATACCTGACCTGTCAGAACACAAAACACTGCAGTGCACAGACAGTAACACACTCTCACTGGGCACACAGATGCCCTTGCTGTGCTTGTTTACACAGCAGCTACAACCCCCCAGTAATAAAAAATCAATGCCTCGCTCTACACACCCAGTCTGCTCTGCCTCTCACATCCTCCCCCACCCGGCCAATAGAAAAACAATTCTGCTGCAACTTTCCTCGCTACAGTCAAAGCTCCCCTCATCCTGCAGCCAGAGCTCAATGTGGCAGAAAGCTGACCTTACATTATTCCCTGGAGACACATGACCCAGCCAGCCCCAGAAGACAGTGACAGTGTGCAGGCAGAGAGAGCAACTGCCTTCCCAAGTCCCCGCAGCCTCACAGTGCTCTCAGGTCACTCACACAGGTCACAGCAACCCACGGAGTTGAGCGATGACTCTTCTCTCTATGGCTACTCCCGGCACATGTTAACCTAACTTCCGTGCGGCGGGGGGCGGAGCTAAAGGTGGAGGCGAGGCAGAGCACATTTGCTCTAATTCTATTGGTCCAGGAGGCGCACGAGGTCGCGGCTATAGCGACTTAGGAAAACACACCAGCAGGGAATGAATGAGTGTGTTCCAGGTGCACTACAAGGTCCAGCTGTCGCCCCCTGATGGCAAACGGCGCTCCAAGCAGCTGCCTGGTGTGCCTGTGCCTTTAGGCGCCCCTGCCTACATGCAATGGCCGGCTTGTTACCTTTGTTAACCAATCACAGTCTGTTTTATTGTATTTAAATGTACTGAACACTTGTACAAATGTTTTTCGCCTGAAGAAAGGAGAAAGCTTCTCTCCAGAAACGCGTTGCATAATAAACATTTTATTATTTTTTCAACCAAACATGGACTTTGCCGTGTATCCTTTCTGCACGCACTGCACCTTCCAGGAACCTTCAGCAGCACACTCTATCTCCACACATAGTGGGAGTTCAGAGTGCAGCTAACAAACTTGCACACATAGCCTTTAGGCACTACATCCAGCAAGACCCAGTGAGCGGCCATCTATGGAGATCAGCTGATGTGACCGATCCTGTTTGAAAGCACCACTGCTGCCTGCATCCCCAGCATAAAGAGGGACAACGCTAGACTGCTGACAGACCCATATGGGCTAGTCAGTCAGTCCTAAAGGTGAGATCATTCCCCGGCAGGCTTGCCAGGGACAACTGCTACCCTTCTGAGTGCGCTCTCCTCTCTCTCCTCCCATTCCCCCCACCCCTTGTCTATACGGTGTAAAGTCCTGGGGCGGGGACTTGCAGGAGATTGCGCACGCCGATGCACACGCATCTCCGCTTGGAGACTGTTAGACGGTGAAACCGCCATCTATTTACGCTCTACAGTGCTGCAATCTTCGGCAGCGCTGTACTGGGGACAGCAGGGAAGCGATCCGCTGTCATAGGCTAAAGCCTATGACAGCCAATCACACTGATTGACTGGTGGGTGGGGAGGGTGGGCTAATTAAATAATAAAAAAGCGAAATTTATTATAAAAACGAACATTAAAATATTTGTAAAAAAATAAACAAACATTGGGGGAGCGATCACAGCCCTCCAACAGAGATCTCTGTTGGTGGGCAGAAAAGGGAGGGGGGAATAACTTGTGTGCTGAGTTGTACGGCCCTGCAGCGAGGCCTTAAAGCTGAAGTGGCCTATTTTGTAAAAAAATGGCCTGGTCACTAGGGGGATTTAAGCCCAGGGGTCCTCAAGTGTTACCGCCGCCAGGAATTTGAGCGGCAGTAGGGTGAGCTGTCATTTGGCTCACTCTGCGCCCAACTCACCAGCCGTGAAATCATACGTACGCTTATACTGTATTGCATTTGCTGGTTATTGCAAATTTATCTTATGCTTTTCACATGGATGTTCTCTGTACTGTATATGTTTTAACTAATAAAATAAATTATTAAAAAAAGGTGCATGTGGCTACATAGGGGGCGATATACAGGCTGGGAACGCGAACAATCACTCGCGTTCCCATGCCTGTCGGCCGGTGACGGCGAAACCGGAAGTCGTCGCCGGCGGGTCCAGAGGCATCGGAGCGGAGCTGCGAGGGCACCGATCGGCTGCAGGGGGCTGAGGGAAGCCCCAGGTGAGTTCATCTCATTTTTTTTTTTTACTTAAGGTTATCGTTAAATCTGGTATCTGGAGGGCGCATGGCTACCCAGTTTACCTGGCCTGCAATGGAAGCAGCTGAAAATAGGGTATTGCCGTTTACTCAGCAATAGTGGAATCACTGCATTTGAAGTTGCTTTTTGCTTTTAGTCCAAGACTAAGAAGGTGCTAACAACAGTTACCCATTATCTTCTGCTCATTATACTGTTCAATAAAGAAGCCTTAAGGTCGTCACACACTTTTCAATATTTGCCGTCGATATCCATCCAATTCTATGGCTCTGATCAAATCGGCTAAAAATTGAGGCAGCAGTCGGCCAGATCAATTGTTTTCTGCCCAAAATTGGTTGAATAGCTCAGTCTGGATGGAAAGTCTAGGTCTATCACCAGCAGGTTGAGAGTGGTGGCAGATCGACAGACCATAGCGTTGCACTGGAACACTCTGGCTCAAAAGATTTTTATTCTGAATCCTATAAAAAAAATCTGTTTCTTGTGTGTGGCACACATCAGATGACCATCAGATTTGATCTGACAGGCATCTATAAGTGAATGGCCAACTTTGCTGAAGACAAATCTTTTGATGGCCTTCCTTTTTTGTATACAGTATTTCACTGCAAGAACAACCGATAAGTGCTTGTATGGATCTGGATTTTTGTCACCTGAGACAATTATCGGTGATGGTTTTGAGTGACAGTCTAGCATTAGTACAGGCATTTCCCAGTGTCAGCTATTTCCCCTACAACGGAAATGGATATGGATGACACAATGAAAGTTCTCGCTGAGAGCTGCAGAGTACATGTGTATGTGGATTAAAGGATACCCGAGGAGAGGAAAAAAAGTTGAAATATATTTACCTGGGTCTTTTTCTAGCCCTCTGCAGTCTATCAGGCCCCTCACTATGGTTTCAATCCCCTCCAGCGAGCCGCTGCCCAAACCAAAAGATCGGCTAGTTGTGGTTAGTCACGGCTTCTGCACATGTGTGGCATGCCTCCTTGATTGTGCTCCTGTTGCCAGGAATGTTGTGCCCATGCGCAGTTTAAAGCTTTACAAACTGTGCATGCACACAATGTTCACGGCAACAGGAGCACAATCCTCCAGTGCATCACTAGCCCCTTCTGAAAGAAACTGGAAGCATAGCAAAGGACCGGGGCTGAAAGAAGCCCCATGTAAGTAAATCTCAACTTTTCTTTTCCTTGCCTCAGTGTTTTAAGATCTTAAAGCAAAATATAAATGTACAATACATTGTAGCATTCATACATCAATAGAGTTGTTGCATCCAAAAATCATCAAATATAAACAAATGAACCTCAAGGGCATTTGTAACTTAAAAGACATACAGTTGCTAAAGCTTAGTTCATGCGCAAAGGAGTGCTGGGGTGAATAGTGAAGGTCTCCAATCACAAAACTAGGGCATTACTGCTTTCCAAGTGGCCAGGCAAAAATTCAACATGCTATTATCATTATAAGTTTGTTTTCATTATATACAAACATATTGATGCACACATTGCTGTACAGGTCTTATCACTCCGATCCTTCAAGCTAGGTACACACTTTCACTAATGGATTTCAAACATTTCCTATACAAATACGCTGCGTTATGTGCCAAGCAGTGTCCTGGACTGTATGGAGGGGAAGGTTGGGGGCTGGGGTGAGCAGGAACTGGTTCCTTGTGCCTCCGGTGGGGAATTTTTGGCTGCCTGAATGCTAACAAGATGTTAGTGGATGCCCTTGGACTCCTTTAAACATTTTGCTAAGGAGACCGCAACAATCAGGAATGATTATTTCACATCACAAAAACTGCCAAATGCACTTACATTTTGAGTTTAGTCTATTTACAGTGCTGCCCATAATTATTCATACCCCTGGCAAATTTTGATTTAAAGTTACTTTTATTGAATCAGCAAGTATTTTTTTGACGGAAATGACAGTCCAGTCCAAAATTATTCATACCCTTCTCAATAATCAATAGAAACGCCTTTATTGGCTATTACAGCAATCAAACGCTTCCTATAATTACAGACCAGCCTTTTGTATGTCTCCACAGGTATTTTTGCCCATTCATCTTTAGCAATGAGCTCCCAATCTTTCAATTTGGAGGGTCTTCTTGCCATCACCCTGATCTTTAGCTCCCTCCACAGATTCTCAATTGGATTCAAGTCAAGACTCCAAAACAATAATGTTGTTGTCTGATAACTATTTCTTCATCACTTTGCTGTGTGTTTTGGGTCCTTGTCATGCTGTAATGTCTACGACCAATTTTCCCTGAAGACTGCCTGATTTTGCCGTTGAGAATCCTCAGGTACTGCTCTATTTTCATAGTGCCGTTTACTGTGATTAGGTTCCCTGGCCCATTGGCTGAAAAATACCCCCAAAGCATAAAGTTTTCACCATCGTTTTTGACAGTGGGGATGGTGTTCTTTGGGTTGAAGGCTTCTCCTTTTCTATGCCAAATGAAGAAATCACCATTGTGACCAAACAATACAATTTTTGTTTCATCTGACCATAACCCAGAAGACCAGAAGTCGTCTTCTTTGTCCACATGAGCATTTGCAAAGGCCAAGCGAGCTTTTGTGTGCCTTATCTGGAGAAGTGGCATCCTCCTTGGTCTGCATCAATGGAATTCAGCAGTGTGCAGTGTATGGTCTGCTTTGAGACAATGGCCTCAATTCACTACGCTTATCTCCTGTCTTTAACCACTTGAGGACCACAGTCTTTTCGCCCCTTAAGGACCAGAGCCTTTTTCTCCATTCAGACCACTGCAGCTTTCACGGTTTATTGCTCGCTCATACAACTTACCACCTAAATGAATTTTACCTCCTTTTCTTGTCACTAATACAGCTTTCTTTTGGTGCTATTTGATTTCTGCTGCGAGTTTTACTTTTTATTATATTCATTAAAAAAAAGACATGAATTTTGTCAAAAAAAATGACTTTTTTACTTTCTGTGCTGACATTTTTCAAATAAAGTAAAATTTCCTATACATTTGAGCGCGAAAGTTATTCTGCTACATGTCTTTGATAAAAAAAAAAAACACCATTCAGTGTATATTTATTGGATTGGGTAAAAGTTATAGCATTTACAAACTATGGTGCCAAAAGTGAATTTTCCCATTTTAAAGCATCTCTGACTTTTCTGAGCACCTGTCAGGTTTCATGAGGTGCTAAAATTCCAGGATAGTATAAATACCCCCCAAAATGACCCCATTTTGGAAAGAAGACATCCCAAAGTATTCACAAAGAGGCATGGTGAGTTCATAGAAGATTTTATTTTTTGTCACAAGTTAGCGGAAAATGACACTTTGTGAAAAAAAAAAACTAAAGAAATTCCATTTCTGCTAACTTGTGACAAAAAAAAATGAAATCTGCCACGGACTCACCATGCCCCTCTCTGAATACCTTGAAGTGTCTACTTTCCAAAATGGGGTCATTTGTGGGGTGTATTTACTGTCCTGGCATTTTGGGGGGTGCTAATTTGTAAGCACCCCTGTAAAGCCTAAAGGTGCTCATTGGACGTTGGGCCCCTTAGCGCACCTAGGCTGCAAAAAGGGGTCACACATATGGTATTGCCGTACTCAGGAGAAGTAGTATAATGTGTTTTGGGGTGTATTTTTACACATACCCATGCTGGGTGGGAGAAATATCTCTGTAAATGACAATCTTTTGATTTTTTTACACACAATTGTCCATTTACAGAGAGATTTCTCCCACCCAACATGGGTATGTGTAAAAATACACCCCAAAACACATTATACTACTTCTCCTGAGCACGGCAATACCACATGTGTGGCACTTTTTTGCACCCTAACTGCGCTGAGGGGCCCAAAGTCCAATGAGTACCTTTAGGATTTCAAGGGTCATTTTGAGACGTTTTCAAGAGTACTCCTCACGGTTTAGGGCCCCTAAAATGCCAGGACAGTATAGGAACCCCACAAATGACCCCATTTTAGAAAGAAGACACCCAAAGGTATTCCGTTAGGAGTACGGTGAGTTCATAGAAGATTTTATTTTTTGTCACAAGTTAGCGGAAATTGATTTTTATTGGTTTTTTTTCACAAAGTGTCATTTTCCGCTAACTTGTGACAAAAATATGGGGTCAAAATGGGGTCATTTGTGGGGTTCCTATACTGTCCTGGCATTTTAGGGGCCCTTAGCGCATTATTTTACACACAATTGTCCATTTACAGAGAGATTTCTCCCACCCAGCATGGGTATGTGTAAAAATACACCCCAAAACACATTATACTACTTCTCCTGAGTACGGCGATACCACATGTGTGGCACTTTTTTGCACCCTAACTGCGCTAAGGGGCCCAAAGTCCAATGAGTACCTTTAGAATTTCACAGGTCATTTTGAGAAATTTCATTTCAAGACTACTCCTCGCGGTTTAGGGCCCCTAAAATGCCAGGACAGTATAGGAACCCCACAAATGACCCCATTTTAGAAAGAAGACACCCAAAGGTATTCCGTTAGGAGTACGGTGAGTTCATAGAAGATTTTATTTTTTGTCACAAGTGAGCGGAAAATGACACTTTGTGAAAAAAACGAATAAAAATCAATTTCCGCTAACTTGTGACAAAAAAAATCTTCTTTGAACTCACCGTACTACTAACGGAATACCTTGGGGTGTCTTCTTTCTAAAATGGGGTCATTTGTGGGGTTCCTATACTGTCCTGGCATTTTAGGGGCCCTAAACCGTGAGGAGTAGTCTTGAAACGAAATTTCTCAAAATGACCTGTGAAATCCTAAAGGTACTCATTGGACTTTGGGCCACTTAGCGCAGTTAGGGTGCAAAAAAGTGCCACACATGTGGTATCGCCGCACTCGGGAGAAGTAGTATAATGTGTTTTGGGGTGTATTTTTACACATACCCATGCTGGGTGGTAGAAAACTCTCTGCAAATGACAATTTTTTTGTTTTTTTTACACACAATTGTCCATTTACAGAGATATTTCTCCCACCCAGCATGGGTATGTGTAAAAATACACCCAAAAACACATTATACTACTTCTCCTGAGTACGGCGATACCACATGTGTGGCACTTTTTTGCACCCTAACTGCGCTAAGGGGCCCAAAGTCCAATGAGTACCTTTAGGATTTCACAGGTAATTTTGAGAAATTTCGTTTCAAGACTACTCCTCACGGTTTAAGGCCCCTAAAATGCCAGGACAGTATAGGAACCCCACAAATGACCCCATTTTAGAAAGAAGACACCCCAAGGTATTCCGTTAGTAGTATGGGGAGTTCATAGAAGATTTTATTTTTTGTCACAAGTTAGCGGAAAATGACACTTTGTGAAAAAAACAATAAAAATCAATTTCCGCTAACTTGTGACAAAAAATAAAATCTTCTATGAACTCACCGTACTACTAATGCTTCTGTCAGGATGCACCATCAGTGCTGCAGCTGATTGGTCGGTCTGGATAGAAAAAAGAGAGAAGAAAAAAGACAAAACAATACAAAAAGGAGGGGAAGGCGTCTGCCAGGACATAGGAGCTGCCGCCCCAAAAATCCAAACCCACCAGCTCGTATGCCCTGGCAAACCTGATTTATCCATTCACACCGATCGATGTGGATGAACAAATCATTGCCAGAGTTCTTTTTTGATACAAAGTGCTTGCCAAAGCGTATGAACCCCAACACCACTCCTCGGCCCATATGCCTCAGCAAACGTATCTTTTTGACTGCGGAGGAGAAATCTCGTCCTGCAGCGCTGCATGCACCGATTTTGTGTAACCTGACAGACGCGCAATGTTCTGTCAGGATGCACCATCAGTGCTGCAGCTGGTTAGTCGTTCGCTCGGTCCACCTGGAAGGTTAATGGATGGAAAAAAAAATACAAAAAAAAACCAAGCAGCAAAGCAATTACTTCATTAACATTAATAAACTTTGAACTTTTTTAATCAAAACCTTAACATTGCGAACCAAACATTAACTTTTTTGCTTACCTGTTTTTTTTTTTTTTTTTTACTTACCTCCCAAGGACAAACCTCTCCTCCCCCATGGGACAATGTGCGAAGTGCAAATCGCACAGAGTTGTGGCGAAGTACATTACGCAATTTGTCCCAAGTGAAAGGAGAGGTTTCTGGCAGCCCTGTGTATTAGGGTCTCTGGAAACCCGATGTTTGGTTTCACACTGCATATTGACATATCCGGTGGGTCGAGCCCGCCGCACCGTATCGTCCAAAACAGACCTTCAGGCAATACCACAAGAGTAGCATTCGGCCTAGTAATGAACTGCGTCGCCATAGACTAACATGACTTCCGGGCCGATCGACATTGCCACAGAAGCCACGCAGTAACATAGGCATGCACTAGCGTTAAGTCAAGCACTTCCGGCGTAGGGGGGGACCGCAAAGTGTGACTTTCGCTAGGCATTTTGCCCTAACGCATCGCAGCAGTGTGAAATAGCACTGAGAGACCCTTGTGTGCCTACCGCTGTGTTTGGAGTTCCCTACTCTCTAATAGTGTACCTGCTCATGGTACCTCTCAAAACACTCCTCTAGGCATAGGCCAGGCTGGTCAGGACAGGTGGGACAATAAACAGTGGTGTCACGCCTTATTCCAGCCCTGCTGCAGACACGACAACGTTTTCTTCGGATTCGGTGACCTGGATAGGCGTAATGTCTTCCATGCAGCTGGCTAGTTGCATCTTGGGGTTGGGCCACGGCACCTCCTGGATACAGGAGTTCCATCACGATCTGTTTATGAAATGGAATAAACGATCCAGTTCTCCCAGCCTTAGGGCCCGTTCACACTGCACGCGTTTCCAGCCGCGTTTTGGAAACGCGTGCAGGTGGCCGATGCGCACGACATCAGACATTACATAGAGTGCAATGTCTGATGTTCACACTGCATGCGTTCCGGACCTGTGCGGTCCGGGAACGCATGCTGCACGCAGATTTTGCTAAAACGCGTGGCTGTCCCATTCACTTTTCAGTGATGGGATCAGCCACGCAACGCACACAAACGCGGATGGCCATGCGTTCGTACGCGTTGCGGTCCGCACGCGTGGCCATCCGCATTTGTGATCTGAACGGGCCCTTACTGTAGAGAACAAAGCTGTTGTAAATTGCCAATTGAATGAGGTAAAAAGACACTTTTTTACACCAGTGTCTTGTTTTTCGGGCAACTAAATAGGGCGCTAACATCTGGTCATTGAAGTCCACCCCTCCCATGTTAGTATTATACTCGTGGACGACAAGGGGTTTTTCAATTACCTCAGTTCGCCGTTGAATTTCAACTGTCGTGTCTGCGTGAATGGTGGACAGGAAGTAAACCTCCCTCTTTTCCTTCCATTTCACCGCGAGCAGGTCGTCAGCAAACAAGGCGGCCCTCTGCCCCCGTTCAAGTCTGGTGGTAATGAGCCGTTGGGGGAAGCCCCGGCGACTAGGCCGCACAGTGCCACAGCATCGGATTTTTTCTATTTTTAAGTGCTGAAAGAGGGCCACACTTGTGTAATAATTGTCCACAAAAAGATGGTACCCCTTCTGGAACAAGGGTGACACCAAGTCCCACACAACCTTTCCACTGCTCCCCAGGTAGTCAGGGCATCCGACCGGCTCCAATTTTGAGTCTTTTCCCTCATAGACCCTAAAACGACATGTATAGCCTGTGGCCCTTTCACAGAGCTTATACAGTTTCACCCCATACCGGGCGCGCTTGCTTGGGATGTACTGTTTGATGCGAAGGCGCCCGGTAAAACGTATGAGGGACTCATCTACGCAGATGTCCTGGTCAGGGGTATAAGCATCTGCAAATCTGGATGACAGGTGGTCTATAAGGGGTCGAATTTTGTGGAGTCGGTCAAAAGCAGGGTGGTCACTTCGATGACAGGTTTAGTTGTTACTGAAGTGCAGGAAGCGCAGGATGTCCTCAAATCATGTCCTGGACATGGCAGCAGAGTACAGGGGAACATGATATGCTGGGTCCGTAGACCAATAAGACCGCAACACATTCTGCTTTACTAGTCCCGTGTGAAGGAGAAGGCCCAAAAAAAATTTAATTTCGGAAACTTGGACTGGTTTCCCCCGAAAAGGCTGGGCAAGGAACTTTTCCGGATTGGTGGTTATATATTGTGTGGCCTTACGGTTGGTCTCTGCCACAATTAAGTCTAAGAGATCCTGGGTGGAGAACAGATAGAAAAAGTCTAGGGCCGATCCTAGATTATCTGTCTCCACCTGGACTCCAGACTGGGCAGTGAAAGGGAGAAGTATGGGTGCGGCGGAATCAGGGGATTGCCAATTTGGGTTTGCCAGCACCTCTGGTAAACTAGGTGTAGTACGGGCCCGTCTTCTTGGTGGCTGCAACTGGGATCTTACTGCACGTGGCACCGAACCAATTTCAACTTCCATGCTGGTGCTCGCCACTTCACCAGGGTCTACGGAAGTACTGGTTCTAGGTCCAGGAGATGTTATGCTGCTGGTGCCTGCCCCACCATGAAATCTCAGACCAGCACGAACACCACTCTGCTGCCCTTGAGGCCGATCCTGCGCCACCTGCGGTCCAACAACATGGGGTGTGGTACGCCTGGCTCTAGCCGGGACCTCAACCTCGTCATCACTATCGGTCAGTGAGCCACTGCTCAATTCAGGTTCAAATTTTGACCCGGAAGATTCGTCGAATGAGGCGTCCCAATCGTCCTCATCCGACTGGGCCATGTACCTGAGAACCTCATCTTCGGAATACCCCTTTCTTGCCATGGTGGACTGCTAAATTTAGGGGGTATTCCTCTGAGACTACCCAGAAAAAAGAGCACCTACCTAGCAAACGGGAGTATTTGAGAGGTAGAAAGCTGTTGTCACTGAGTTTTGATAAAAAAAAAATCAAAACTGATGTTTACAGTGCCACAGCTATTGTAAAGTGTTTTTTGCAGTGATCGGAAAACATTTTTTTTTTTTTCTGATCAGCCCGCCCCACCGCAGTGGTGGGGCGGGCTGAACGCATGTGCAGGCGAACGACCAGGCCTGATCGGGCAAACACTGCGTTTTTTTGTGGATCCTAGTGACCCTAATAGATCTGACCGTGATCAGTAATGATCACTTACAGATACTATATAGTGCCAATGTTGATTAGCGACAGTGATGACGCCAATTAGTGACTGTGGTGCAGTGGGCTGAGAACTAACTGACACTTACAAAGGGGCCTAGCTAACTGGCCTAACTGCTAACACTAGTGATACTAAAAAAGTGACAGTTTTCACTGATCACTGTTTTTAGATCACTAGGATAGTGACAGGGGGGTGGTGGCAAGTGGGAAATCAGAGGCAATCAGAAACAATCACAGGACAATCAAAGGCAATCACAGGGCAATCGCAGGCCAATCACAGGGCACTCAATTCACGGGACAATCAAAGTCAATTACAGGCCAATCACAGGGCAATCAAACCAATCACGGCACAATCAAAGCCAATCACGGGACAATCAAAGCCAATCACAGGCCAATCAAAGCCAATCACAGGGCAATCAAAGCCAATCACAGGGCAATCAAATACAATTACAGCACAATCAAAGTGAATGTCAGCACAATGAAATTGAATGTCAGCACAATCAAATACAATGCACTGGAAAGGTGATCTGGGGGGGGGGGGGGGGGGGTCTGAGGGCGATCTGAGGGTGTGGGGGGTTGACTAGGTGCCCGCACGGGGCAGACTGGGTCCTGATCTGGTCGGTGGCAGACACAGGGGGTGACGATAGGAGATCAGTGAGGGATTACAGGGGAGAATAGATGTAAACAATGCACTGGGGAGGTTATCAGGAGGGGGGGTCTGAGGGCAATCTGAGGGTCTTGGTGGGTGATCAGGTGCCCCCAAGGGACAGTTTAGGGTCTGCTCTGATGGGTGGTGGTGACAAGGGGTGATAGGCAGGTGATCAGTGGGTAAGGCAGCTGTATACAAACGTATACAGTATACAGGGGGGTGGGGGGGGGGGGGGTCTGATGGGGATCTGAGGGTAGGGGGGGTGATCAGGGGACCCTAGGGGGCAGTTAGGGACCTAGTCTATGGGATAGCGTTGACAGTGACAGGGAGTGATTGATGGGTTTTTTTGTGGGTGCTTGGGTGCAAATTGTGGTGTGCTGGGGTGGTTCTGAGGGCTGGGGTGGGCGATCGGGTGGTCTGTGTGGGGCAAAGAGTGTTTGTGTGCACTTATCTGCAGGCTGCCTGTCCTCTCTGATGGTCCAGTGGCGATGTGACCATCAGAGGAGGAGGCAGCCAGTATAATACACTTTGTTACAATAACAAAGTGTATTATACACTCTGATTGGCCGGATCGCGCAAGTTTGAAACCCGCCGGCGCTGCTGATTGGCCGGCGGGTTTCCGAGTAGGGTGGGGGGAGCCTATTACCGGCGGCGATCGCGTCATTAATGACGCGATCGCCGCACAGCCACCTCTGATGCCGCCCCCGCCGATGGGCGTATTGCGGTCGTTTAGGCCCGGACTTTGCCGCCGCCCATCGGCTGGGGGGCGGTCCTCAAGTGGTTAATAACATTTCTAGAGTGGTCACCATGGTGATAAGGCATGTAGTATTCAGGAAACATTTGACCTCAGGCAAACCTAAAGTGAACTCTTCTGTCTTTAAGTTAACTCTTCAATCCTTAAAATAACTCCAGAGTTAAAGACAGGCTGTTTATTAACTGCGTGTGAAAATAACTACAGAGGAGATAAATTAACTACAGAGGAGGTAACTTAAGAAATGAAGAGATAAAATAACTCTCTTACTGTGTGGAGGTAAGTTTTCTCTTGCCTTATCTCCAGCATGATCTTAGTGAATTGAGGCCATTGTCACCAGCAGAGCCCAGATTCACCAGGATGGCCTTGGTGGTGATCCTTGGATTTTTTTCACCTCTCTCACTATCCTTCTGGCCAGCGCAGGTGTTACTTTTGACTTCTGACCATGTCCTCTAAAGATTTTCCACAGAACAGAACATCTTGTATTTTTTAATAATTTTTTAATAATACTTTGTACTGTTGCCACTGGA
This sequence comes from Hyperolius riggenbachi, assembly GCF_040937935.1. Lineage (NCBI taxonomy): Eukaryota > Metazoa > Chordata > Amphibia > Anura > Hyperoliidae > Hyperolius > Hyperolius riggenbachi. The sequence continues at coordinate 306,611,133 of NC_090649.1, forward strand.
ACTTGAAAACATTTAGAAATGTCCCTGTAGCCCTTTCCTGACTTGTGAGCAGCCACAATGCGCAGCTGCATATCCTCACCGAGCTCCATTGTCTTAACCGTGACTGTCCACAAACCAACTGCAGAGAACTTCTGTTTATCACCTGTTGAGTTGAATAAAACAGCTGTTCCCAATTAATCAGGGTAATTAGGATGCTTTAGAACAACTTGGACTATTTGGAATGGCATAGAACTTTGGATTTTCCCACAGAATGTGACAGTTTGTGAAGGGTATGAATAATTTTGGACTAGACACTTTTTGCTCAAATGTAAATAAAAACTGAGAATGTTTTTCCCATGATAATGCCTTTTGTACATCCTCTTATCTTTTAGAACACGCCTACGTAATTTCCCATCAAAAATAAAAGTAACTTCAAGTCAAAATTTGGCACGGGTGTGAATATTTATGGGCAGCACTGTACCTTACAAAGAGTTAGGTGGTGGGAAACAAATATTTGAAAAACTGGGAAATTTACTTTAACCACTTAACGACCAGCCAACGTCGATAGGCGGCGGCTGGTCGCATGTGGGTTTCTATGGAAACGAACGTTTCCTGTAAGTTCACGGCAGGGGGCTCCGTGAACAGCCTCCGATCGTGGCTCGCAGGCTAAATGTAAACACCCGGGGAAGAAATCCCCGGTGTTTACATCGTACGGCGCTGTTACAGCAGCGCCGTAAAGGAGATCGGCGATCCCCGGCCTCTGATTGGCCGAGGATAGTCGGCATCTGATAGGCTGAAGCCTATCTGAGACGGTACAGGACGGATCCCTGTCCAGTACCGCCTATAGTGAGGAGGGGAGGGAGGGAAGGAGAGGGAGGGGGAATAGCGCTGCAGAGGGGGGCTATGAGGAGCCCCCCCCCCCCCCCTGCTAGGCACAAGGAAGCGGCGGCGACCAGACCCCCCCAGCAGGACATCCCCCTAGTGGGAAAAAGGGGGGGGGGGGGGGGGGAGTCTGATCGCCCTGCCTGCCACCTGATCTGTGCCTGGGGCTGAAGAGCCCACCCAAAACAGCTCATTGATAATTCAGCTGGTCCTTAAGTGGTGTTAAATGGAATTTATAGGTTTTTTTTTTTTTTTTTTAAATAATTTATTTATTTGTATCTATTTATTGAATTTAGTACTAATAGTGTTGATACTCTTCTTTAATTACATACACAAAATGCTAGAAATAAAGGGTCACATTTTGGCGCTCCGCCTGCATCTCAAGTATCAAAACTTGGGCAAAGAAAGTGTTGCTTTACTGTTCCAGTAACCAGAACAAATCATCATATGTCAGGTATAATCACTAGGCCTTTTTCTCCTTGATGGCGCCATTTTTTGTACAGATTTTGCCAACTAAGGCAGCAGGTGAATCTTTATCCAAATCTATTATGATAATGTAACTAACTTTTCTATTATTTTCTGTGTTTTTCTACTACTACATATTGCCTCTGTTATTCATATTTGTATACATTTTTCCCAATAACATTATTTTTTTAATAGACTAGATCTGTTAACATAGAAATTACTATATTTTATGCCATGAAAATCAAAAAGTGTAGTTGACATAAAATGTAAAAATATATTATCATTTGAGATCTGAAAGATTTGCTAGAAATATATCTTTCTATGCATCATAGTGTTATTCTTTATATTTTTCTTCAATAGAAACTTTTTGAAACTAAAAAAGAAATTTTAAAATCTATTTTAAGCACTACACATAAAAATCTAAAATATCACTGAGCGGAAAAAAACAATACATAACCTTCAATACCTGCAACAGCTAAACATGAAAACTAGTTCTCCCACATTAAAGGAAGACCTGTTTTTTTAGTGTGGCCTGATAACTTCCTCTTGGCCTACAGTATACTGACCAAAGGAAATAGCCCTTAATTATTTCCAGCAGGACTACTGCTAGGAGAGCCAAGCCTATGGCTTCACTTCTACGACTAAAATGACCTTTCGGTATATGACCTACAAGATCATGAAAACAAACAAGAAAGATTCACAGAAAATCATTGGGTACCAGCAGAGATGCAAATACTTTGTTGCTACTTTCTACTGATGAATGAGTGGTTAAAGGGAATGTCCAAGCAAAATAAAAAAATGAGTTTCACTTACCGGGGGGCTTCTACCAGCCCCATGCAGCCATCCTGTGCCCTCGTAGTCTCTCACTGCTGCTCCAGTACCCCGCTGGCAGCTTCCTGACCTCGGAGGTCGGCAGGACGCATTGCGTACATTTTTACGCATTCCCGATAGTGCAGGAACATTAACGCATACATTTTTACGCGTTACTGGTTCAATGCGTAAATTTTTACGCATTGAACCAGTAACGCGTAAAAATGTATGTATTAATGTTCCTGTACTAGCGGGAATGCGTAAAAATGTACGCAATGCGTCCCGCCGACCTCCGAGGTCGGCAAGCTGCCAGCTGGGGACTGGAGCAACAGTGAGTGACTACGAGGGCACAGGATGGCTGCATGGGGCTGGTAGAAGCCCCCGGTAAGTGAAACTCATTTTTTTTATTTTGCTTGGACATTCCCTTTAAGGGATGTGACATTGAGACTGTTTACTACTTTCTATACAACAGAAGAGGTTAAACTTTTTAAGGGTACTTAGGTAGAATAGTCTTGAGAAATTATTGGTGTCCTTTTACCACTGTACAGTAGAGAGTGTTTTGGTACTCTGAGTGAATGGTTTTCAAGCTGCACAGTAGCAAAGAAAAAGCACCTTCATAGGGTTTTTAAGGTTGCCCAGCAGATAGTTGACTGTCCTCTTTTTCCATTAGCAGAATTATACTCTTCCTATTGCTTTGGGAATACTGGAATACTGTACTAAGACAATTTTTAAGAAAACCTGTAATGAGTAAAAACCTCCCCTGGGGGGTACTCACCTCAAGTAGGGGAAGCCTCCGGATCCTACTGAGGCTTCCCCCATCCTCCATGGTCTCACGGCGGGTGCGAAAATCCTTCCGGAACGGCGGTGATGTAAATATTTACCTCCCAGGCTCCAGCGCAGGCGCATTATCCGCTCTCTGTCTTGGAGATAGGCAAAAATAGCTGATCGCTGTTGGGCCGCTCTATTGCGCAGGCGCAAGTCTGCGCAGTAGAGCGAACTGCGCAGTAGAGCGCACCCGACGGAGATCGGCTATTTTCACCTATCTCCGTGTGGAGAGCCACAACAGCGCCCCTGCTGGAGCCAGGAGAGGTAAATAAATCATCGCTTATCAGCCTGGTCAAGGGAGGATTCCGGGACACTCTGGGGGAGCCAGCGCTGGACTGCCTGCAGCTACAGCAGAGGGGGAAGCCTCATTGGGATCCTGAGGCTTCCCGTGAGTACCCCCCAGGAGTTACAGGGTCTCTTTAAGAGACTCCTCACATCCAGGACATGTATTATTTGAATGTCTGTCTTCTGGAAAACTGTTAAGACTTCTAAAGACTAAGACAAATAGATTAAGGAATAGTTTTTATCCTTCAGTCATTACTATGTCAAATGTTGCTAAGTGGTTATGTGCAATGCAATGTATGTAGAACTGGAATGTTGTTTTGTTTTTGCTGGAAACTGTACTTTAGAATTTCATTGTACAATTTTGGTTGTTACAATGATTATATTTCTTTTGTATTCTAATATATATTCCTAATCCAGTTAATTGGTAAATTCATTTATGGCAATTTTCATTGCATGCATTAAAATTGCTTGAAACAGAAATAATAAAAAAATCCCTCTTTACCAAAATCTGTCTTATACTAGGTACACACAATGAGATTTTCTGGCAGATTTACTGTCAGATCGATTATTTCCAACATGTCCGATCTGATTTCGAATCGATTTTCCATAGACGTAAATGGAAAATCGATTGGAAAATCGATCGGAAATCAGATTGGAAGTGTTGGAAATAATCAGCCTGACAGTAAATCTGCCAAAAAAAATCTCATCATGTGTACCTACCATGAGGTTTAGAAACACATTGTGTATTGTTTTCTTAGATTAGGTACAGTCTGCCCACTACTAAAACAGCTGAAGGGCAAAGGCATGCAAGAGTTTTACAGACCTGTAACAGATGTGTCCTAATCTAGTTACACATGCTGGATGACATTTAGTTGTGGCAGTCGTTAAGAACCACCATGGCTGAGAATCTAGAGTTTGCCCCTCAGACGTCAGCCTATCGACCCTCGAGTGCAACGTTCTCCTCACCCAACTTGCCAAAAGCCATTCAATCATGTGCCATGCATCATCTCTCTCCCCCAATAGCAACAGGGCAATTTAGCACCTGAGGGATCAAATCCGGGGTCCTGAAGGCAGCAGTAATAGAACATAGATACCTAGCTTTAGTGTGAGGATTTTGATGTATGAAGAGCCAAAATTTTAAGGTACAGAAAACAGGAACAATGTTACCATAATGTCTCACAGTCATACATTGAGGTGGAAGGGCTATGGCTTGGGGTTGTTTTGTAGAAGAAAAAGTTGGCAGGTAACTAGTGTAAAAGGCACAGTGTAGAGCTATTAGTGTGCTGGACTGCTGTCTTTTATGGAGTGACCTTTCCTGAATAACTTTTAGAAAGTTGAATAAGAAATTAAGTAAAAAAAAAAAAAAAATAGTCCCCTCAAGCAAAAACATCTCTAAAGGGGTGTTAAAGCAACTTCGAACTCGAATTTTTTTTTTTTATAGTTAATAGCTTACCTGTGGTCTTAAGTTATAATGATGGCAGTGAAAATGGGTGAAGCAAGTGGGAGGGTACTTAGTCTGTGTGCAGGTGCTGGATGTATATGGGGAGGTGGAACAGGGAGATTTTGACAAAGTGAACAAGACTAAAAAAATTTGTGAAATATTAAAAAAACAAAAAAACGAACGTAACATCTTACAGCTAATCAAGTTCATTGGCAACTTCTCGGTAACATGAAAAAAAAGAACACCCCAAAGAAGCTGGGATGTCCAAGAAATAAAGCTGGGTATGGGGAATACCACTTTGTGAAACACTGGAAAAACAGTTCAACAATATAAAACAAACATTCCTCAATGAAATCTAGAAATGACCTGCAATCTTATATTTTCTACACTACAGTATATATTAATAAAATATTCAGATAATATAGAGAACTCTCTGCCATGGACAAGGACAAATGCCAGGGTTGGATGGCCAATATCATTGGGACCCTAGATAGTGCAACATTAACCTCTTGACGACCAGCTAACGCCGATTGGCGTAAACTGGTCGTCTGCGGGTTACCATGGAAACGGCCGCTCAATCGAGCGGCCTTTCCATGTCAGTTCACGGAGGGTGTCTCCGTGAACAGCCGGAGAGCCGCCGGCAAAATGTAAACAGTAGTGTTGTCCGGATCATGAACGATTCGGATCTTTGATCCGAATCTATTTTATAAGTCGATCATCCGAATCATCAAAATGAGTGATTCGGATCGCAAAAGGGGCGGGGCCAGGAGCGACACGCCCCCTCAGCGGGCAGCGGGGTCTTGGAAGCAGAGCAGAGATGGATCGCTCTGTTAGAAGGGAGGCAGCCTTGCACAGCCACAGGTAGATGAGAGAGAGGGGACATGGGTGCCACTGCCAGATATGTGTAGAGCACACATACTGGCTGCAATGTGCTGCCCATTATAGGCTGTCTGTTCCGTAGTGCTGCACAGTGAACACATGGGAAGCTTTTGGCTCAGCACAGCTCAGTAACTTTGCAGACAGTGTGATTGAAAGGCAATATGATCCTCCTGCACTCGGCACTAAACAGCTGCACTTCACTTCTGGGAATGCTTTCTTTCACTGTGCGACCTTTTCTTTCAAAGTGTATAGATGAACATATAGGTGAAATATATGTAAAGCATATGACTTCAGCATGTGGGTATTACGTGCAAACATTTCTGCTCTCTGCTCGTCCCTTCTCCCATCTCTGTCCACTCCCTGCCCTCTGTCCATCTTCTCCCCTTCTCTGTGTGTCCACCCCCTCCCCTTCTCCTGTCCACAGACCTGTCCTGCTGTTCATTTCACCCCCGAATGCTTCCGGTAGTAAAATGATCCGAGATTCGGATCAAAGATCCGGATCTCTTCAATGATCCGATTCGAATCATCCGGATCATTGAAAAGATCCGAACTTCCCATCTCTTGTAAACAGGCGGGGAAGAAATCCCCGCTGTTTACATCATACGGCGCTGCTGCGCAGCAGCGCCGTAAGGCAGATCGGCGATCCCCGGCCTCTGATTGGCCGGGGATCGCTGGCATATGATAGGCTGAAGCCTATCCTTCAATGCGCAGGACGGAAATCCGTCCTGCGCAGCACACAGGGGAAGGGAGAGGGAGGGAGCTGGCGAGAGGGCGGAAAGCGCTGCGGAGGGGGGCTTTGAAGAGCCCCCCCCGCTAAGCAACTGCAGCCGGCGGCGATCAGACCCCCCCAGCAGGACATCCCCCTAGTGGGGAAAAAAGGGGGGTAGTCTGATCGCCCTGCTGCACTCCTGATCGGTGCTGCGGGCTGTAGAGCCCACGCAGCACCGATCAGTGTAAAATCCCCTGGTCGGCAAGTGGTTAATAAATGATTCTATAGTGCAAATCACTGCTTGAGCACAGATACACTTCTGCAAATCATTGCCTGCCAACCTAGATTTTACTGCATCCACAAATGCAAGTTTATTATTATTATTTATATAGTGCAGCCACCTTCCGCAGCATTACACACTTGTCACTACCAGGCATGGGCTTTCGAGTCCAAACGGACTCGAATTCGGGAATTTAAATGAAGTCTAATGACTTTAGGTGTGACCACAGGCAACGAGGGTTAACTTACCCAGAGGTCTTCAGGGACATCTGTGTTCCATTACGCGTCATAGGAGTAATGAAAGACGCGTTCCATTACTCACTACCGCGCTTCCTCATTCAAACCGGATGGAGGAAGCCCAATAGTGAGTAATGGAACGGGGCTTTCATTACGCCTATGACACGTAATGTAATGTAGACGTCCACGAAGACTTCTCGGTAAGTTAACCCTCCATTGCCTGTGGTCACACCTGAAGTCATTAGACTTCATTTCAAATGTGTTGCTAGCCTCAAATTTATAATGAGCAAATAACCAAGAAGGTGCTTTCACAACAGCAGCAAGTTTGCCAAAATTCTGCTGCAATTGCCCGGGGCTTGTGATTCCAAAAGTGCTGCATGCAGCAGTTCAGGAGTGATTCTCATTCCTTGAGCAGTGTAAAACAGCCCTAAAAAAAGCTTGGACTGTAGAATCTGTGCACAGGTAGTCCAAAATGTGAAATTTGATTCTGTTCCTTCGTTCCACCGGGCCCCCCATTGCAGCCACTGACTTTAATGTCGAAGAAGCCTTCGGGCCTCCTCGGAAGGCTACAGATGTACTCAGGACTCTGAGTACTTCTAAAGACAAGTTGCTCCGTACTGCGCACAGGCGAGCTGGAGACCAGAGTACTTCTGTATCCTCCTGAGAAGACCGAAAGATGCAGCCAGCAGGAAATTTAAACAGTGGCCTGGCAGTGGAACGAGGTGATGCAGAGACAAGCGGGAAGGCTCTAAGGAATGGAGATCATTTCCTTTTCTTTGGTGAGTATGTTACTTTTTTCCTCCCTAGTGGTTACAGATATCCTTTAATATGCACATATAAAGTGTTCATGGAATAAACATGTATACAATTATGTTTGTGCCCTCAAAACTAACTTTTTCCATCACGCATACGCTCTACCTTAGGCCAGTTCCTAAGCATACCTCTGGCTGATTTTTACTTCCTACCAGATAACCTAAAACACACTGCCTCTAGGTATGACTATTGTATACTACTCCAAGTACCCCCCCCCTCCCATTCCTTTAGGTTGTAAGCTCACAAGGACAGGGCTTTCTCTCTCTTTTGTGTTTAGGATTTATTCACATTATTCTGTCACTGTTATTACCAATTCTGTACTTTGTACCGATTTTTGATGGTCAAGTAGATGCAAATAATTTCAAGTTGATGCAAATTTATGCACATTTGTATGCACATTTGTATGCACATTTATGCAGCTTGAAAATGAACCAATCAAATTTGGCTTAGGTAAAATTCGATTGGTTCATTTTTAAGGTGCATAAAAATTTGCATAAATGTGCATCAACTCAAAGTTATTTGCATCTAGTTGACCATCACTAGTACGGATTCTGTATTTTGTATACTGGTGTATACCACTGTCTGTATTATTTTGTACCACGTTTGATTCTTCCTTTGTGCAGCGCCATGGAATATGTTGGCGTTTTATAAATTAATAATAATAATGTATAAACATTAGAAAATAAAAACCCTAATTCAGCAGTTCAGACACTCTGAACAAACACCCACAACACTAAGGAGAAGGTGGTGATCTATGAACTGATGTGGCAGAATTTTTTTTCAACTATTTTCTTTGAATGCATAGTTCATTTCATATAATTTTCTACGAAATGCACATGGAAAGCTGTGCTCGAAAAGGGAGTTTAAATAGCTAAAACATTAATAACTAATAACATATAAGAGCAAGTCATGTATACAGATTTTTTTTAATTGTTTAATAAAACAGCTTTAAAGAAATCCGTTCTTTCAACAATACAAAAAGCAAAATGCAGAAATAAAAATGTAAATATCAGTTATAAAAAATATAAAAGTTATACAGTCAAGAAATGACTGTGAATTGACTGCTGGCAGCGATGTGATGAAGATTTAAAATGCCATATATAACTAGTATTCACTGATACATTGAAATGCATGAGCAATATTCTCATAAGCAATGTTTCTTACTGTGTCACAGGTGATTCTACATCTGTGTCATGCTGTGACATAAATTTCAGGTCCTTTGACTTGCTGGCGACCGCCGACATCTGCAAAAAACAACAAATACACATTTCAGAAAGAAGAAAGGCAAGGAGGCCAATTCTTTGTATCTCACAAAGCCACTGGCTTCCTGGGTAAGAGGTGAATAAACCCCATTTCCAGCACGTGGTCTCACTTTGGGTCTGTTCATTGTTCTGTGGTTACAAGAAAGGAAACAGGCTCAGGCCCCACTTTACCCCACACAGGCAATTCTCAGGTGACAAGCAAGCATTAGAGATCATACCAATGCCAAATCTTACTTGCACCTGGCTATATGTAATAAAAAAAAAGAAACTGGGTGAGAATCTCTTTTACAATGTTTCCATAGGGAAAACACTGGATATAAAATAAGAGGTGAGGAAATCCTTTTCTATAAATGCAAAAAGAAAAAAAATAGTTTAACTAGACAATTAAAGTGGCATGACAACTCATACTGGCAGTAGCGTACACGGCTTGTCGCATCCACCACCCAAGCCATGCATCTCCCTGATTGCGCTCCTGTAGCTAGGGGCGTTCTGTGCATGCGTAGTTACAAGTATTTACTAGCTGCACATGCGCAGAACGCTCCTGACCACCGAAGCACAATCAAGGAGGCACACAGTTGGGACAGCACATAAGGCATAGTTTGCGATTCAGCCAGTCACTGACTTAAAGGACTTACGAGGCGAATTGCTTAAAAAATGTTATGTACCTCATTGCTAAAGCAGACCTCAGGGCAGACGAACAGCACCTTCCTTTTCACGATCAGGTGCTTTATCAGGCTAATCCAGGTTACATTGCAGCTCCCGACCCTCCACAGGGTCGCCCTAGCAGAATCGCCGCTTTAAAAATCCAACTCCTGCGCAGCTCGCATAGCCGTGGCCGCGCAGGATTACAGCCCCGCTCGTGTCCGCCCTCACTCCGTGCGCTCTACTATACGTCATGTGGGCGGCTCCACATGACCACCCACATGACGAACTACACTGCCAGCCAGCCGCGCCCCCTCAGCAGAGAATACAAGCGCTGAACGAGTGAGTACCTGCTCGTTCAGAGCTTGTATTCTCTGCTGAGGGGGCGCGGCTGGCTGGCAGTGTAGTTCGTCATGTGGGTGGTCATGTGGAGCCGCCCACATGACGTATAGTAGAGCGCACGGAGTAAGGGCGGACACGAGCGGGGCTGTAATCCTGCGCGGCCACGGCTATGCGAGCTGCGCAGGAGTTGGATTTTTAAAGCGGCGATTCTGCTAGGGCGACCCTGTGGAGGGTCGGGAGCTGCAATGTAACCTGGATTAGCCTGATAAAGCACCTGATCGTGAAAAGGAAGGTGCTGTTCGTCTGCCCTGAGGTCTGCTTTAGCAATGAGGTACATAACTTTTTTTAAGCATTTCGCCTCGTAAGTCCTTTAAAGAGTAACCGTGACCAAGAATTTAACTTCACCCCAATTAGTAGCTGAAACCCCCTTTTACATGAGAAATCTATTCCTTTTCACAAAAGGATCATCGGAGGCTCTGTATGGCTGATATTGTGGTGAAACCCCTCCCACAGTTTCCTGTCTGTGAACCTCATTGCATTGTGCCAAAAAAGCAAACAGCATCTCCTTCCAGTGACATCAACTGCCACCAGTAAAAATGTCACCATGTGATACATGTCAGAATGTAAATCAGGGAGAGGAAAGATTTTACAATGGGCAAACACTAACTAAATAATTTATACATAACTATTGTAAAAAAATGAAGCACTTATTACGTTATTTTCACTGGGGTTCCTCTTTAACCACTTCAGCCCTTAGTTTTTTTTTACTTTATGCATCCGAGCAATTTTTACCTCCCATTCATTCGCCTATAACTTAATCACTACTTATTACAATGAACTGATCTATATCTTGTTTTTTTTCCACCACAAATTAGGCTTTCTTTGGGTGGTACATTTTGCTAAGAGCTACTTTACTGTAAATGCATTTTAACAGGAAGAATAAGAAAAAAAACAGAAAAAAATTTCATTATTTCTCAGTTTTCGGCCATTATAATTTGAAAATAATACATGCCTCCATAATTAAAACCCACGCATTGTATTAGCCTAATTGTCCCGGGTATTACACGGTTTAAATTATGTCCCTATAACGATGTATGGCGACAATATTTTTTGAGGAAATAAAAGTGCATTTTTTCCGTTTTGCATCCATCACTATTTACAAGCTTATAATAATAAAAAAAAATAAAATAGAAATATTTCATCTTTACATGGATATTTAAAAAGTTTAGACCCTTAGGTAAATATTGTTTTTGGTATTTATTTTTTTTATTAGACATTTTATTTGGGTATTTTTGGGAGGGTGGGATGTAAATAGTAATTTTTTAATGTATATATGTTTTTTTTCAACATGTAGATGTAGTTTTACTATTTGGCCACAATATGGCAAGGTAGGGGGGACGTAAGAGGCAAAAAGAGTGAGGCTTCTGGGAGAAGCCATCGCTTTTTCTGCCGGGGAAAGGGATCAATGATTGGGCACCATGTCCCAATTCATTGATCCCTGGGATAACGAACCGCGGCCCGGGAGCACTCGTGCACACGATCGGCCGTGGGAGCGCACATGGGCCTTTTAGACGTAGCCTCTACGTCCAAAAGGCTTAAATAGTTAAATTGGGGTGACAATGGAACAAGAGAGGGGACCCAAAGGACACCAAGAGACTTCAAACACTACGGGGAGCTGGAAGAAGCCCCCAGTAAGAAAAAAAAAAATCAACTTTTCCCAACGTCTCAGGTAGACTTTAACCTCTTAAGGACCACAGGCTTTACCCCCCCCCCCCCCCCCGCCAGTGACCAGGCTATATTTTGCAAATAAGCTTGCTGATCCGTGCACACACATAAATCCCCCCCCCCCCCCATTTAAGAGCTTTCTGTTGGTGGGCACTGATCGCTGCTGCAGACAATTTTTTTTTTTTTTTACTATCACTTTAATAGTTTTTTTTTTTTAAATACATTTTTTTCCCCAGATTGCCCTACCTCCCCCCCCCGGCCAGCCAATGACAGTGATCAGCTGTCATAGGCAACAGCTTATGACAGCCGATCGCTCCTGAGCCTCCAGAGCGGACAGGCAAGTGACACGGCTGTCCCCAGCAAAGCGCTGCCGTAGATCGCGGTTTCGCCGTCTAATAGTCTTCTCGCTGCTGGGAGACTGATCTCCATCATTCAAGCAGGGGCGATCCCCAGCAGAACACCCCCCCCCCCCCCTAGGACTTGCCACCAATTGCCATTACACGGTCCTGGGTGAGCAGCCGCATTCACGCCAATCGGCGTGACATGGTTGTAAAGGGGTTAAGGAAGCAACTCTAAAAACCCCACCCTAGTACCTGGAGAGGGTCAAGAGCAGGACGAGCAGCTGCCATGCAATTGCTGCCATTCTGGCAAAAGTCAAGGTATTTAAAGCAACTGTGAACAGAAACTAAATTTACAAAATTGTATGTGAAGTAGTTATGGTAAATAGTTTCCTGGAGTTTCATATTCTCTTTTTTATTTAAATACTTCAATTCTAACTCTGAAGTGCAAACAGCATCTATGTCAGTGTCACAGAAAATCTTGTTCATTCAGCTCCCACACAGGGAAATAATAACCTTTTGAAATTTTCAGCACAGATTATTGTTATTAGGAGAGTTTGTTAATCCAGATATAAGTGTTTTAGTTTCAATTTAATTTTCAGGAGAGTTACAGCAGAAGTTCGACTTTAACTGCGCAAATAAAGCACTGGCTATTAACCCTTGCAAATAAAAAAAAAGTAACAAAAAGTAACAAAAACAAGTTCCTAGAATTTATTATGGAAAGCGTGTAAAAATTATGCACATTACTAAATAGCTAGTGACAATAATTCCTCTTCTGTAAAGCTTTGTGCACACGCTAGATAATTTTTTCAGGCGGCGACTGGTTGGTAACGCTCCTGCCAAGAATTCAGAACACATTGCCAACCACTCAGTGAGCACCCGAGGGATCGCTCTAGAGACTGCAATAGATCTCTAGCCGACCTCATATTAAACCACCACATTTATGTAGAACTTAACTCAAAGTTCCATGAACACTAGCACTAACAAGAATGTTTCAGTCCTTAAGACATGTATGAAAATTCTGATCATGCATCATTATTGTTCTCTACAAAGTGGCTCTGTATCAGCAGTCAAACTCAGCAGCTCTTCGTTTATCAGTTGCTTGTCTTGAACTTGCTGAAAATAGGTAACAAAACTTGCACTCTGCTGCAAAGCTAATATAGACATAATGTCCGTACCTGAAATAGATATGGAAACTTCCATAGATCACTAACTGTGAATATTATTAGCATCTTCTTTGTGCATGTACCATGGTCTTGTGATTGATAACACCATTACTTCGAATTCTCATTCAGCAAAGAAGAGTATAGCTCATTCTGGCTGATGAACAAGAAAGCCACATGTTTAAACAAACATAAATTAAATTACACATTACCAAATACAAAGAACTATCACGTATGTGTATGTAAACAGCTAACTGCACTCCTGTGTGAAAGAATAAAAATGAAATCCTGGGCATTCAGCACCTGTAAGACATAAAACAGCCTCTTGTATAGGAGCCATCCCGCTCCATCCTTTTGACTTTTCTCCATTTCTTCCAACCCACTAGCATAAACATTTTATTGATCTTGGATGGCTCAGATGCAGCAAAGACTACATTTACACAGGGATGAAAAAGTATTCCAGATCATAGGATTATTGCAAATCCCAAACTACACTAGTATGGCCCCTAATTAGTTATTAGTAGTGCAGAACCTAAGGCAGGCAGGCAAGCCTTCATAATGCACCAAGTGCCTCAGAGCAGATGTACCTGCTGCATCCACATTTACCTTAACCGCTGCAGTTCACTGTTAATATTGTTACTAAATTTCACACATGGTAAGGACTGGATGGTGGCTGCAGTACAGCTTACTTCCAGGAGGGGGAGATCCCAAACAGACCTGATAGCAAACAAATATTTTACAATAATGAGCAGAGTTTAAACATGAGAGTACATTTACTTCTGTCCCTAATCTTTAGTAATGTGGAAGTAAAGCATGAAAAACTGTAATACATTCACTAAAGAGGAGACAAAAGAAAATATGGATTTGGAAGACACGAACTGTTGCAAAATACTTCAAATATTGCATAACTTGTGTGACTAATTGTGCCTTTTATCAGTTGTGTAGTATGTGGTTGAAATGTATTGTGGCATCAGTGTGTTCACGTCTGAGGCTGATATTTGATCACAGATAAGTATGTAGAGTTGTCCTAGATGTAGTGCTACATTTAGGCTATGTTTCTACTTGTGCGTTTTGTGTCAGTTTTTTTGCTCAGAAAATTTGCATAGATTTTAAAACTAATGTTAGTCAATGCAGCTGTTTCCACTCTATGCGAATTTTCGCACGCGTGAAAAAATCTGAGGTCCTGCATCATATTTTCGGACATTGCGTAAGATTCGCGTACAATGCTTTTGTATAGGCAATACGAATTCTTGCGTTATTTACGTGAAAATTCGCATTAGATCCATGGTTACAGGAAATTGTCAGCAGTCATGACTAAGCTGTTACTAGGCAGATTATGTATATTAAACTAATGCGAATTTTCACGTACGAAAATTCGCATAAAAACGCATACAAATTTAAATGCAAATTTTCACCAATCAGAAAAATCTTATATGATTTTTTTGCAGGCGAAAATGTAACGCTACAGTGGAAACCTAGCCTTAGCTCACTGTGTATCGCCTTTACATCGCTCAGTAACGTGGAATGAATGCAGTTAACACCTTACACCTTTTACCAAGACTAAAGGATCACTTTATACAATCATAATTTATATTTTTGCCAGGTTTTACTGAAGAGGCAGAGTTAAAAATCAAGGCAGGCTGCTGACCCAGGGAACACTAGGGAATAAACATGACTGAAATACAGCATACACTGCATGTAAACAGAGATGGTCATCATCCCCACAAACATAGAACCCATGGGAAACCTGGGTCAGGTACCATGTGTATTCCTACTGAAGAAAGAAAGAGGAAAGAGACATCCGGGCACCTTCCGTCTGCAAATTTATTGTGTAATGTCCACATCCATTAGGGTTACATACCACAAGTGCATTCCACAGGTGGTCAATATGGTGGCGGTGAGGTGGAGGTGGGGATGCCGGGCATCAGTTGGGGCTTGCGATGGC
Source organism: Hyperolius riggenbachi (assembly GCF_040937935.1). Lineage (NCBI taxonomy): Eukaryota > Metazoa > Chordata > Amphibia > Anura > Hyperoliidae > Hyperolius > Hyperolius riggenbachi. The sequence continues at coordinate 306,626,154 of NC_090649.1, forward strand.
CGTTTCGCATCTCACTAGACGCTTGGTCACGCTGTGCTCCAGTTCCATGTGTATTCCTATACAACATTAGCAACAACAATATCTTCCTCTGCAGGGTCATTTGACTTTACAGGGAAATAACTCCACATTATTAAATCATAGCATTCAGGAGAAATGCTACAATACTCATCACAACTTCACTGCAGGCTCTGCATTTAAGTACCCAGTGATTTCACCAATCCTTAAACTGAACTCATCCTCCCTCCTTGAGCTCTTCTACTCATACAAGTGTCTCAAAGTCACAGGGTGGAAGGGACACAAACAAAAGGTTAAGGACAAACTGAAACCCCACGTGCTCCTGGGCCTCTTATAACTTTCCCATGCCTCTACTTCACAAATTTAAAAGAACTTCAAGTAATTCTAATGCGTGGCTAACCAATGGTTTCTGATGTTCTGTAGAGAAGCCCTTGTGTAGAAGGCCATGAATATGGGTACTGATCATCAAACAGTGATCACTTCCAGGGGCGTAACTAGACTTAATAGGGCCCCCCTGCAAAAATGATGGGATGGGATTGGGAGCCGGCGAACAGCAGCAGAGAGTGTTCTGCTGTGAAACAGGAAAAAATTACACATGCTCCTGTGCACGATTTTTGTGAGTGAATGGGGGGGGGGGGGGGTTTGCGAATTGCATGCACTTGAGGTTGGGGGGGGGGGCACAAAGCCTCTGGATCCTCCTGTGATGGCAGGGGTCACAGGGGTGATTATATAAACCGGTTTTGTGGCTTGTACCCAAGAAAGGTCTGTGCATAAATTTGCATGATAAATGTGGTTTCTGGACATCAAGAGTTGGCACAACCACGAATGACCACAAAAAAACAGATGTAGATTTAAAGGTATAACGCACCACGTCTAATTATGGCCAAAACATTTATTGCACAGACAGTAGGACACACATACTCTCTGGCATCAATGAACAAACAACATGCACAACATTAAAATTATCCTGTACAGAATATGATTAAACCCATGAGGCTACCACCGGGGTCATATAAACATACCGCGCAATGCCTGAAAGCAGTACTATATTCCTACTCACAAGACCTGCTGTGCTTCGTAAATAAATGCAAGCTCATTTTCACAGATGTGCGCTGGAATAACAGTCTATCAATATCTCACCCACAGATGCTTTTGGGTGATATGAGTGGCTGTATGGATTAATGAAAGAGTTCAAATCAATTAATGTGGATTACACCATATCACAGTTAATTCTCCTTTGTATATTAGTATTTCTTCTTGCTTCACATAAAGTTGGATAAGGTAAAGAAGATACTTGCGTTTAGAAGATGCAGCTACTGCAACTGGTGCAGATTCATGTGCCACTACGTATGGGAGACAATTCTGGCTTCTGACATGCCAGTAAGCTGGTGTTAATGGACCCAATTGTCTTCTCCAGTGATCGCTGTGCACTGTACCAGGTGTGCTTTGTGGGAAAGTTGAGTGCTTGAAGGACTTACGAGCCCAAATACCTTAAAAAAAGAGCGTGGATCATGGGGGGGAGGTCCTAGAGCTGCGCAGCCGCACTAACGTGTATGCGGACTGCGCAGCCGCGGCCAGCTCCGGCGGCCATATTAGGAGAGGAAAGAGAGCACGACCCCGTCTGTGGGGTCGGGAGCGGCACGGGGGGCTATCACACTGCGGGGACCCGGCGGAACTGCACGGAGGGCGCGGATGGCATTCTCCGTGCATTTAAAAGTGATCTTTTTTAACGTATTTGGGCTCGTAAGTCCTTTAAGAGGTCAGGTCGCAGGGGTGATTGCTACACCCATGATCACTTCGTGTCTATAGGTCTAGGGAAGATGGTTGCACTATATAACTCTAAAATAATAATATGGGTATTCAGTTTGTCTCTCTTGTTTAATACCAATTACAAAAATCTATCATGATTTTTTTTTACCTGCCCAAAAATGCCAAGAAAGCATTTGAGAGAGAGTGGCCTATGATGAAAATGTTAAAATTTGCCAGCAGCCAAGATACTGTCTTGAATAACTTCACTGCACACAAATAAGAGTGTGAGAGTGAACGGTAACAGATTCCTAGGTCTCATTTGGGAAATAGCCCCCACCAGGGCCACTGCTAACCACCAGGTACTTCTGCTTTTTCCCTAAAGTTTTTCTAAGTTTAGTTTAACCACTTTGTCCTTTGATACAGTATATCTACGTCAGCTGTTTAGATTTAACATGGCGCTGGTGCTTGGCTGCCTCGGCACACAGCTCCCGTGGATTTCCTCTTTTTCGTTGCTTTTTCATTGTTTTTTTTTAGTTTTTTCGTTGTTTTTTTCTTTTTAGTTTCAGGAGAGTAGTAGAGAGTAGTAGAGTAGAGTAGAGTTTTAGCAGCGTTAGCACAGCTTTAGCATAGTTAGAGCCTTAGGTGTAGGCACAGTTCCCGAGGCCACATACCTTCTGATCGCACGGGAAGCAGCTGCGGACGGTCTGGCCCCGGTCTCCCGCACCCACCCTGGTGCTCGATCCCAGAGGGACCACCTCCGGGCTCCACCAGAGGGATTGTGGCTGTGTCCCCGGGTCCTCGCCGCTGAGTCTGCGCTGACGGAGTGACCACATCCCGGCACCATCAGTGGGATTGCGGCTGTGTCCCCGGGCCCTCGCCAGAGTCTCCTGGACCATGTACTCTCCGACGATCAGGCTGGTCTCCAGCCGTGGTGGCTGAGCTCGCAGCGCAGCCCTTCTGCCACAGCTGCGGGCAACTGCTCTCCAGCCCGACATCTCCAGCTCCCACGTGCTCACAACGTGGTCTGCTTCTCCGGGTGGGCCCAGCATCAGAGGGGAGGCTGACACCGCTAGCTGGATACCAGCGCAGCTGACTCGCTATCGGCACCTCGGCCACCCATGGGGTAGCACCGCATCACGCCTGGAAGGACTCCGCAGCACCCCTCCTCCCTCCACAAGGCTCCTTCATCGCCTGCATCTCGGCCACCCACGTGGAAGCAGGCCTCACCGCAGCTAATCTCCACCGCCTGGAAGTCCTCACCGCTGCCTGGCAGCCGCAGCACCCCTCCTTCATCGCATGCTCGGGTAAGCCTGCTGCCCCTACACACTGGCTGCTGCCCCCTGCCGTTAGAGCCCGCTGAACAGGCCCTGCCCTGCACTGCCACTACACAGGATACAAAAGGGTCACATGTGCCGGCTCCCCACATGTTTTCACTCTGGCTTCGAGGCACACAGCACAAAAGCGCACTGCGGAATCGGCTCCTAATATTGGTGCACTTGGTCTGCTTATCCAATCTGCTCTGTGGCATATGGTCTGCATATGGTCGGGGATGAACTGTTATCAAACTGCACTGAGGCTTATGAACTTATAAACTATTAGTTAACCGCACTGGTGCATATGGTCTGTCATTTCACTGTACTGTGGCATACGGACTGTTATCTAACCACACTGGGGCATATGGACTGTTATTTTACTGTACTGTGGCACACGGACAGTTACCTAACCACACCAGAAGGAGCATATGGTCTGTTATCAAATCTACTTTAACTGCACTGTGGCTCATGGACTGTTATATCTGCACTGCGATATTTGGACTGTTTTTTAACTACTTAACTGCACTGAGGCATATAGGCTGCTACTTAACTGCATTGTGGCACTTAGCTTTGTACCCGCACATGGGCTGTGCATTGACTTACTACCTGTTCGGGGAATATGGGCTGTGCTGTCCGCTAACCAGCATCGGGAGCTTCATGCATGTATGTCTTTCTGCCACTCTGCAGTCTCCCACTGAGTGGGTTCTACACCCATGGATCCCACAAGGCACCCCCCACGTACCACCTACTCTAGGGCACAGCTCCTCACATGGGAACATACTGCAGCCCTACACCCAGAGGACAGTTTCCTGTCCAACTCCGTATGGAGCCACGTCCAGAAAATCACTGCCCCCGAGCTAGAAACCCGCACAAGCTGGCGACACAGAGGCTGTCGAGCGGGCGCACGGGTGAGACTGAAGAGGAAGGGCCTGCGGACAGCCATCCCTGCAGCCCTCCTCGCAAATGTCCGCTCCCTCCCCAATAAGTTAGATTAACTTAGACTCCTCTGGGACAAATGCGAACTCGGCAACAACACCCCAATTCTATGCTTCACAGAAACATGGCTCCATGATAACATCCCTGATAGCGCACTACAGCTCCCAGGCTTCAGCCTCATCCGCGCAGACCGTGACAGCATCCTGACGGGGAAAAAGAAAGGGGGAGGCATCTGTTTTTACATTAGCTCTGCTTGGTGCTCCAACTCCACCGTACTTGCAAAGAAATGTACACCAGAGCTAGAGCTCCTTCTGGTAAACTGCAGACCGACATACTCACCTAGGGAGTTCTCCTCCTTCGTTCTCGCTGGTGTGTATATCCCACCTGATGCTGAGGTTAAAAATGCCCTGAGTGAGCTCACCGACACTATCGCGCAATGGGAGACAGCCCTCCCGGACTCACTGTTCATTCACTCGTCATGGGCGATTTCAACAGGGCCAACCTCCGCCAAGAGCTTCCCCGCTTCCATCAGCATGTCACCTGCCCCACCAGGAATGCCAACACACTGGACCACTGTTACACGGTCCTGAAGGATGCCTACAAAGCCACCCCTTGGGCGGCTCTAGGTTCATCTGATCATTGTCTCATCCACCTGATACCAACTTACAGGAGACGCCTGGAGACATCGAAACCGGTCCTCAAATCCTCCAAAGTGTGGTCAAGCGAAGCGAAGCTACAACTTCAGGCCTGCTTCGACTGCACAGACTGGCAGACCCTGGAATCGCCAAACTTGGACGAATGGGCTGACAATGTTACCTCTTACATTAACTTCTGTGAGAATCACTGCATACCAACAAAAACCTTTAAACTGTATCCTAACGACAAACCGTGGTTCTCAAAAAAACTACGGCAACTGCGCAGAAGCAAAGAGGACGCGCACAAGTCAGGAAACCAAGATGAATACAGAAGGGCAAGAAACGACCTAAACAGAGAACTGAGGGCTGCCAAGAAGGGCTTTGCGGACAGACTGGAACAGAACCTCTCCTCAAATGACCCGCGAGCTGTGTGGAAAGGGCTTAGGGCCGCAACCAACTATAAGCCTCCCCCGCAGCATGCAACACCGAGCGCTGAGCTCGCCGAGAATCTCAGTGAATTTTACTGCAGATTTGAGAACCAGTCTCCCTCACAGCTACGGGCACCTCTCCCCTCCTCTGCCACTGAGGCCCCGAGACCAGACACGCCCCCTCCACCGGTGAACGAGGCGGATGTTCTGAAACACTTGTTAAGGATAAATGTCAGAAAAGCCTCCGGCCCGGACGGGGTGTCACCAGCCTGCCTGAAAACCGGCGCTCGACAGCTCGCCCCTATTCTTTCCTCCATCTTCAACAAGTCCCTTCAGAGCGGGAAAGTCCCCGCTTGCTTCAAGAGGTCCACCATCATCCCTGTCCCCAAGAAGCAAGGCGCCACCGACCTCAACAACTTCAGGCCCGTGGCACTTACATCAGTCATCATGAAGGTTCTTGAAAGGATGGTGCTCCCCCTCCTCAAGCTCACCACTGAGGCCCTGCTGGATCAGCATCAGTTCGCATACAGAGCAAACAGGTCCACCGACGACGCCATCAATATCTGCCTGGAGCTCGTCCATGATCATCTGGACAAACCCGGCACGTATGCCAGGATCCTCCTTCTTGACTTCAGCTCAGCGTTCAATACCATCAGCCCCAAAATACTCCAGGAGAACCTTGCCGCACTCGGGGTCCACCCCACTCTACGCCTGTGGATCACGGACTTCCTCACCAACAGATCCCAGGTCGTTAAGCTAGGCACCATCTCCTCTCAACCTCGGATTACAAATACAGGAGCACCGCAAGGGTGCGTCCTGTCGCCGTTCCTGTTCTCCCTGTACACAAATGCTTGCAGATCCACAGCGGACTCCGTCAAAGTGATCAAATTCACTGACGACACCACCATTGTCGGCCTCATCACTAAAAATGATGAGGAAGCGTACCGCCACCAGGTTGAGAGCATCTGCCACTGGTGCAGGGAGAACGGGCTGGTCCTAAACACGGCAAAAACTGTTGAGATGATTGTGGATTTTAGAAAGCACGCCATAGCCCCCCCTCCAATCCGTATTGACGACAAAGAAGTGGTAAGAGTTCCCGGTTCCGACTTCTGGGCACAACCATCTCCAAGGACCTGAAGTGGAAGGCAAACACCTCCTCCATCCAGAGGAAAGCCCAGCAGAGGTTATACTATCTCCGTCAACTGAAGAAGTTTGGCATGTCCCCGAAACTTCTGACCAGCTTCTACTCTGCCACAATTGCATCTGTCCTCAGCTCTTCCATCCTAGTCTGGTATGCAAGCTCCTCCGCCAGCGACAGACACAAGTTACAGAGAGTCATCAGATCAGCGGAGAAAATCATAGGAAATTCACTACCCGCTCTGGACCTCCTCTACCACTCAAGACTGAGCTCCAGAGCTTTGAGGATTGTAAAGGACCCCTCACACCCTGGCAACCGTTTTTTCAGCCAGCTTCCTTTAGGCCGGAGGTACCGGTCCATCTACACCAGGACCACTAGACACAGAAACAGCTTCTTCCCCTCAGCTGTAAACTCACTAAACTCTCTCCATGCACTCCACACTACAACGTGACCATGTTTTGCTGCCACACATATCCCTCACTCACCTGAGTGCTGTACAACTATGCAAAAATTTGAGTGTTGTTTGCTTGGCTGTTTTCTCTGTATGCAATGTCTGATATAGTGTCGATCCTTTCTGATGTACTCTGTGTACCCTATCCTACCTGTATCCTGTACGTGCCAAGACCAGACCAATTCCGGGCACGACCCAGTCGTGCTTTGCGAAAATAAAGATTCTGATTCTTCTTCTGATTCTGATGTGGCACTCTCCAAGCCACAGCCACATAGATATACTGACCTGCTTGCAGCCCTGTTTTGCAGGAACAGGTGCGCTTCAGAGCGCACCTCCCGGCACGAACACCTGCAATACTAATTGGTGAAAGGGAAAATGTTCCCTTGTAGCCAATTAGTAACCCCCCCCCCCCCCCCAGCGGTGATCCTTCATCTCTCCCCTCGGTGGCCAGATCTGTTAAAAAAAAAAAAAGGATCAGAAAGCAGCCTGACTTACCTTTTCTTGTTCCAGCGATCAGCCTGCAGCCCGAGCCTCCTATCCCCGCTCTGCACGCAGCCCTGTGATGCTGAATAGCCGGTCCCAGCTTGATGACGTCATCAAGCCGGGACCCGGTAGCCGGCATCACAGGGCTGCGTGCAGAGCGGGGATCGGAGGCTCGGGCTGCAGGCTGATCACTGGAACAAGAAAAGGTGAGTCAGGCTGCTTTCTGATCCTTTTTTTTTTTTTTTTTTCAAATAAATTTTTATTCAAGTTTTATAACATAAAACAAACATCAAGACAATAAAACAGAGCATCGACATCTCAGTAGTGGCCATAATGTGGCAGAATCATGAAAACTTGCAGCTATATAAAAGGAGTAAAAAGTGACGAGTCACATCTTGCAGTATTGATCAGGTTAAGAGTGATCTTGCTTAGGCAGTTTTTTCAAGAGAAGCTAGGAGATATGTAGTCCAGAGGCCTGGAGACGGCAGATCTTAAAAAAGCTACTCCAGTGTGAGTTCTCCGATTTTATGAAATTTGCAAGCATATGTGAGATGCATAATATAATACACTGCGAGAGCAGATGCCCAAAGAGAAGAAAGAAAAGGCGTGGGGGGGGGGGGGGGGTGGAGGGGGACGCCCTGAGGTATATTGTCGAGCACAAGGCAAACTCCTGTCCGCGCAATTTACAAGGCAAACTCCTGTCCGCATATCATAGAGCTGGGTTTCATTACATTGTTTCAATTAAGAAGAAATGAAGGCCTTACCTCTATCCGAGTCCCTAAAGTCTATCCACACTGCCCATCTCTTGACAAAGGCCTCAGCATTGTTTTGTACAGGCGTATATAAACCCTCCATACGCATTATGAGGTTAATTTCCTTGAATAACTCGGTCATAGTCGGGATTGTGGTTGACTTCCAATATCTAGCTATGAGTAATCGGGCTGATATCAATAATTGAGGGGTTCGCGATTTCTTAATGTTAGAAGTTCTCCCAGGAAGTAAGGTAAGCAATGCTGTTGAGGCCTGTAGGGGCAGAGGTGAGCAGTACAGGAATTGGTGAATCTTAAAGACCTTTTCCCAAAATATACCTGTATTAGGGGACATGCTCACCACATGTGGAAGTATGTGCCAACAGCCCGAGAGCATCTCCAACAGAGGTCTGGGGTCTCCTTGCTAAATTTGGCTACCTGTACTGGGGTCCGGTACCATCTTGCGTAAATTTTAAAGTTTCTTTCCGGGAAATTCAGGGAAGCTGAGGATTTGTGTATTAATTCAAATATTTTTTCCCAGTCCTCAGCAAGTAGGGGCTGACCCAGATCTCTGTCCCAAGCATCTGTTAAATTCAGGAGATCCTCGTCACTGCCAGCACATACAAGGTGAGTATAAATAAGAGAGACTTTATGTTCCAATGAGGTGGACGCGGCACAAAGGCGTTCAAAAGGAGTTAAACTTCTATGGATGTTGGCTTTAGCGGTCAGAGATTTATAGAACCAGGAAAGTTGAGACCATAGCAACCAATCTATGAGTGGGGGAGCATCAGGGTTGCCCAAATTATCTTTAGAGATGAGTTTGCCTCCTGCTATAATGTGTCTAATTTGGGGCCAGAAGTCCCGATTCCATCCCAGTATGGAGCGCTCTCTGACGCCTACAGCAAAAAGAGGATTGTCTAATAGGGACATAAGTGGACTACAATCAGAGGATAATTTCAGGCCTTCCTTGAGTTCATTCCATCTCTTGATGACAATTATTGACCAATAGGCCAAGCCATCTACACCCAGGTATGTGTTGCGTGGAATCCATAGCAAGGCTCTAGTGTCAAGGTGTGATAATGATGTTTCGAGGGAAACCCATTGTTTGTTTTCTCTGTCTTGGAACCAGTTTAATGTGGGTTGACAGCGTTATAGTAGGCTTTTATGTCTGGCAAACCCATGCCCCCTTCAGATTTAGGTCTAGTTAGAATTTTGAATTTCGTCCTATGCGTTTTTCTCTGCCGAAAGAAAGTTAGCATTAAAAGATTGGAGTTTTTTTTAGGTACGTGGTTGGTAAGCTGATGGGTAGGGCTTGAAGGGTGTATAGAATTTTGGGTAGAGTGTCCATTTTAACGACATTAATTCGGCTGGACCAGGTTAGTTTAAGATTGGACCAATTATCCAATTCCTGTTGAAGCTTAGATAACAATTTGGGGTAATTAAGGTGGAAAAGTTGTGTTGTGTCGTTAGGAATAAGCACTCCTAAATATTTAATGTGATGAAGTTGCCAACGAAATGTAAAGGAGCTCTGGAGAGTATTTTCGGTGTGCAAGATTAGGTTGATATTGAGAACTTCTGTCTTACTAATGTTTATTTTGAAATTACTGACATTTCCAAATTTTTCCAGTTCTGACAAGACATTAGGAAATGTGATATGTGGGTTAGAGATGTAAATTAAAAGATCGTCAGCAAATAGGGAAAGTTTGTATTGCTGGTTGTTTATATGCAAACCTTGAATTGATGGATTTTGCCGAAGTGCAATAGCTAAATGTTCCATACAGATTACATAGAGTAGTGGGGAGAGGGGACAGCCCTGTCTAGTCCCGTTTGCTATGTTGAAGGCATCCGATATGGTCCCATTAATTTTAATATGTGCGCTGGGGTTCTTATATAAAGACATTATTTTGCTTTTACAGTTAGCACCCATTCCCAACTGTTCCAGCGAAAGCTCAAGAAAGAGCCAATGGACCCTATCGAATGCCTTCTCAGCATCAACCACATGACGCATAGAGGGGAGTTCGTTTTTTTTGGCATAGTGGATTAGTGAAACGGTTTTCAGGGTGTTGTCCATAGCCTCCCTTCCCGTGACAAAACCCGATTGGTCTGTGTGAATGACATCTGGCAACAAGGGTTTTAGCCTTTCAGTCAAAAGTTTGGCGAAGAGCTTCAAGTCGATATTGATCAATGATATGGGCCTATAGTTGGTACAACTGTTGGGATCCTTACCGGGTTTGGGTATGACAGTGATATGTGCTGTTGATGTTTGTGGTGTGAAAGTGTGTGAGTAGTCGATGGAGTTAAAAGTTTTAAGTAGGATTGGAGACAATAAGGAACAATATTGCTTATAGAAGGGGCCGGTAAGGCCATCCGGGCCAGGGCTTTTCCCATTTTTTTAGGGCTCTAATGCCAGAGATTAGTTCGTCTTCCGTGAATTCCTCATCCAGCGCCTGGAGGGCTTCTGTGGGTAATGCAGGGAGGGGCGTATTCTTGATGTAGTCAGTTATTTTTTCTTTTAGGCGGATTGGATCCATGTCATAATATTTGCATTTGATATTATACAGAGAGGACTAATAGCTGTGCAACTCCCTGGCTATTTCAGATGTCTTATGCTTAGTTTGGCCTTTAGAATCCTTGATGGAGAAAATATTTGTGGAAGAGGGGTTTGGGTGCAGATATTTAGCCAGGAGAGTGCCACATTTCCCACCTTGGTGGAAGAGGGTACTGCTGAGTCTCTCTCTCGCAGAAAGAGTCTTTTGATCAAGAATGGATAAAAGAGAGTTCCTTGTATTAGACAGCAAAAGGTCTTTAGTGGGGGTATAGTTATCTTTAAGTTCTTGTTCTAATGAGTTGATATCTTGAAGAAATTGGGCAATCTGGGCAGAACGCTCTTTTTTTAAAGTCTGGAACCGTGGGAAATAAATACCCCTCTAAGGGCACACTTTAAAGTTTCTTATTTAATAGTATCTGAGGTGTCATCAGATGAGTGATCACTACAGAAATTTTCGATGGATCTTTTAATGTCTGCAGCACATGCTGGGTCTTTTAGTAAATTGTCGTTTAATCTCCATTGGTTCTGGAAACTGCTTGCCAATGGAGAAAGAACAGTAGATGGGGGAGTGGTCCGACCAAATTCTGTTGCCTATAGACGCCTGGATGTCACTCTCCAGAAGTTTTTGAGATATGAAAATATAATCAATTCGACTGTGAGAATGATGGACAGAGGAGAAAAATGAGTAATCTCTTTCTGTAGGGTGGAGGATCCTCCAGGCGTCCACCAGGCAAAGAGAGCGTAATTTAGTTTTAAGTTCTAAAATAATAGATTTGGGAAGGGAGGGACGCTGTGAGGAGGAGTCCAACAAGGGATTGAAACAGAGGTTAAAATCACCGCCCAATATGATCATTCCTTCAGCGAAGGTGGCTAGTTTAGATAAGTAGGATGAGAGTGTGCGACCTTGATTGGAATTGGGAAGATAAAGGTTTGCTAGAGAGTGTATCTGGTTTCGTGAATTTGAACTATGAGGAAAAGATATCGCCCCTGGGTGTCGGAGAGATCTTTTAAGATTGTAATGTTTAGGTTTTTATGGAATCCTATTGATACCCCTTTGGCTTTATTAAGAGGGCTGGTGCTGTGGTGCTACCTGTTGTAATATCTTGATTTAATGGTGGGGACCCCTCCCTCTTTAAAGTGTGTTTACTGTAGAAACAAGATGGAAGCTTTGAGTTTGTGCATGTGGTGTAGAACTTGTGATCTTTTAGTAGGGGAATTAAAACCTTTTACATTGTAGGAAGCTATCTGACATCTCTCCATTTTTGTAGCTGGTGTAGGACTTAGGACGTGATGTTCTATTGGTGGTTGTAGTAGAAAGCAGGCCTCTGAAGCATGTAGTAAGATGCTGGCGCTGGGAAGGACAGGGGAATGAAGGGGAGGAAGAGGGGAAGAATGAAAGGGTATCAGTAATAGAAGAGAAAAAACAACACTTAACTGTAAACAGAAAAATCAGGTGAAAAGTCAGCCTGAATTGTAATGAAGTAACCTTCAGAGAACACCACACTGGCATTGCAAGCAACCCACCTAGCCATGACTAATAACTTACACATGAGATCAAAAACAGCTCATTTACCTTATTCAGCTAATGACTAAACCAAAGCCGATGACGTGTCCAGGGGGAGGGGGCGGAAATGCCCTGTAAGAGCATAGTTATATCGCATTTATGAGTAGTCTATGGGTAGTTTCCCTGAAGGAAGACTCTATCAGAATGGTCTTTAATGTTTTAGGTTAAGCCCGGGTCCTATTCCAATCAGGACTTTTGCTTAGTGCGATATGACAGCTTATTAATATTGGCTAGAAGAAGTGGTCAAAGGGTTTCACAATAATGACCATCAGAGTCCCCTCCCCTGGAAATTCACCAGCCAATTCTAGGAAAACCAAAACAGCAGCCCATGAGGTATAATGCCAAGGCGTGCAGCATATTTAGATCAACATCTCCGTGACCTAAGGAGGTCAAGAGGGATGTTGTTCCAAGACATCCAAGTTAAGAATAACAGTTAGCAGGACAGCAAAAAACACGAAAAATGACATTGCAGCGTTAAAATGCAGATAGGTAGGTGCTAGTTAGCGGTTCGTGTTAGCTCTTTGCAGCCTGCTTCTAGGTGGGACTCTCTTCCACCTCTCCCTTTGCGGCATGGCCAGGGTTGATGTTTGGATTGGCCATTCATCGAGTTCGATTACTGGTAGATCAAAGGTATCCCTGACTTTTTGTAGGTCCTGGGGAGAATTGAAGGTGACGGATTTGCCGTCTTTGCTTATGTGTACAGAAAAGGGATATCCCCAACGATACAAGATGTCACGGTCCCTGAGGATTTCAAGCAGAGGTTTGATGGCTTTGCGTAGCTGCAAGGTTAGGCTTGAGAGATCAGGCAATAGGTGTATTTTGGCACCGTCAAAGTCTATTTCTCCTTTTGTGCGGGCGGCCTGCATAATTGCAGCTTTCTCTTTAAAGAAATGAACTCTGCAAACAATGTCGCGTGGTCTGGCCGGGTCATTACTTGTGGGCCCTACCGTCCTATGGGCTCTGTCTATTTCGATTTTGTTCCCAGTCGGCGCATTTAAGAACAAATTGAAAATCGCCTCAGCCGTGGCCATAATGTCAGGCGCTCGGGTAGATTCAGGTACACCTCTGATACGGATATTGTTCCGTCTTTGACGGTTTTCAAGATCGTCTATTTTCATATACAGGGCTGAGATGTGCCCTGAGTGAGCATTGATGGTAGTTTGTTGGGATTTTAGGGTGGTATTTATGTCCTCCTGTTGTTTCTCTACATCTTCCACCCTTTTTGTCACATGGCTGAAATCTTGGCGGAATTCGGCCATCTCCTGCTTGTAATTGTCCATTATGCGCATTACACCGTTTTCAAGATCTTGTTTAGTCGGCAGGGATCTAATGTATTCATGGAGGTCGACTTCTATGTAAGATTCAGCTCCCTCAGAGGTAGGAGAGAAAGAGGAGGGCAAGGTATGGCTGGGTGCACGTGGGGAGTTGTGCGGGGTGGAGGCACCTGATGTTACATGACTGGAAGTGTTCTGTATGCGGTGCGAGAGATCAGGGCTCATACCTTGTTTTTGCTGCTGGTTGGTTTTCTCCCTGCTCGGGGATGGGGTCGGGTTGCGGATGTCCGGATCTGGACTCTCGCGGGTTTCATCCATCAGTGGCTGCCCACTTGTTGGAGAGCTCTGCAGGGTGAGCTTCGGCGACTTTCCTTCCCGGCGGCCATTTTGGGGGGATTGTGTAGGCCGTTGCGCCATGCTGGGAGATGTCGCAGTAGGGCCCGGATTACTGCAGGCATGGTCTCCGTCATCAGGAGAGGATGCGGGACAGTGAGAGGCTGTCTCAGAGCCGTGAGGAGGTGAGCTGAGGTTTGCGATGGGAGAGCCGCGGCTTGCAGTGCCGTTTGGTGTCTCTCTCATGGTGTCCGCCTCCCTTTCTTGTAGTCTCCTCTCAAGCGGTCGAAGGAACCGTTGGATCTGGATGGCTTAGTCTGCTTGGCTCTCTTTCCCTTCTTTTTGCTGTTGCCCATTAGCGGTTTTGGTCCGGTGTGGAGCGTCCGGCCATTAGCAAGCCACGCCCCCCTGATCCTTTTTTTTAAAGCAGTAGGATCAGCCATACTATTCCAGGGAAAAAACACACACATATATAAGTAGATAAATACTTGATCTACTTGCATAACACATGTATTGTACTGTACACGTTTTGATTTCAGTGAATGTTATATAGTATAGGACAAGAATTCTGTTCCTGGTGGGGGCCATGTATTTTGCCCACAGTAAAGGCTAACTCGTGATGTCATTTCTGCCCTTTACTTTTTTTTCTTGTCTCCTCCAATCACTGAGTCACCTCAGCTTTGCTTGTAAACACAAGTGAGTAGGGGATCAGGTTTCAGATAAGCAGCAGACAGGGAAATAAAGGGAAGAGGAGGAATATATTATAGATAAAAAGAACCCCCAGTATGCAATTCTTTTGCATCGACTAATAAAGAGCCAGTGCTCCTAAGGTATATGATAACTCCAAATCATAACAGAAGAAAACGTTTTGAAAGTTTTGAATGCAGGATTAGCATCTTTATCACTTAATACACTCAGACCAGTTGCTGTTGAAATTTGATTTTTATGGTGACGATACCGCTTTAACAGATCTGGCTGGCCCTTATGGGGGTGTGTGGACCCCAGGTGGAGGGTGGGGGGCAAAATGTGCAGCTGGGGGGGGAATAAAGTAAGAGGGGATACATTTTAATTTTAAGTGCATAATTTTATACTGGAGGCAGATCTGGCTATAATGGGGGGGGCCCTAATCCTGGGTGCACCCGCAAATCCTGAGGGTGCATATGGCTATAATGGGGGACCACTATTCCTGGGGACACATTTAGTTATAATGAGGGGCAGTAATCCTGGGGATACATCTGTCTATCTATACTGGGAGGTGCCAAACAGAGGACACATCGGGCTATACTGGGGGTGACTGATATTGGGGACACATCTGGCTATGGAAGGGGGGTCTGATACTCAGGACACATTTTGCTATCTATACTGGGGGACATAATACTGGTCACATGTTTTTATCTTCTGTGGCACTTTTTATTTTTAAACTGGAATTGATAAAAAACTGAGCAAAAATGCATTTTTTTTCATTTTTCCCCTCTTTTTCCCATGAAAATGCATAGAAGACTTTTTTGGTCTAGGGACAAAATACCCGCCAATGAAAGTCTAGTTTGTCCTGAAAAAAACGATACCTAGATCATTTAGGTGTTGTGAGTAGGGATAAAGTTATGGCTGATTAAAAAGGGGAATTGCTAAAACGTCAAAATTGCTCTGGTCAATAAGGGCAAAACAAGGTCTGGATGCGAAGTGGTTAAAACACTTTAAACATTGATGGAAGGTATTAATTTTCTGAAATAATTTCTAACAAAGGCAGTTACCGGTATGTCTATTCTCGCTTGCACAAATATTCAAAAGTATTCTGTAAAATGTTTAGATCACAAAACAAATTTCATGTAAAGTACTACATAGAATATAATGCCATTTGAGAGATCTTTTGGATATTGCCATTAAACTAATCACCAACTCATAACTATGCATTTATATAATGCTAACTTTTTTTTAACACTTTATAGAGTGTATTAACCATTTTAGCCCACATCAGTTTTCACCTTCAAGACAGAACCAATTTTCCCGTCAGAGCTCCTCCCATTCATTCGCCAATAACTTTATCACTACTCAAAACACGTAAATGATCTATATCTTGTTTTTTGTGAGCTATACAGTACTTTTCAGTAATTACTTTATTTTCTATGCATTTTTTAGGCAAATACACACAAAAAAAGAAAAAATACACTATTTCTTCAATTCCATGTCCCCTATAACTGTCGGCCATAAAAAAATCAAAAATCAATCCTTTATTTTTATCTGTTTAACAAGTAATAAGGATGCTAACCAGGCAATCCAAAAGCTAACAAATCACTTACTTTTCTTCTCCATAAAACATCATTACCCAATTTCCCTGGCTCTTATTTGGTACATCTACTGCACAAAGGAAGTTGCAGGGAATGCTATTTTTTTTCTTCTTTACTTTCCCCATTAAACTTAAAGGGACTCCGAGCTCAAAAAAAAAAAGAAAGTTGTACTCACCATGGGCTTTCTCCAGCCCAGTGCTGGTCGGGAGGTCCCACGCCGGCGTCCTGGCTCCTCTCCTTCTCCCCGCTCCGGAATGGCTGGCAGGCCGCAGCCCGGGCGACACTCTCCCGAGTGTCGGGCTTCTTCTTCCGCATATGACGCGGATTACGTCACACGCCGGCCGCCTCGCGTCATCATGGCGGCCGGCGTGAAAGTACTGCGCATGCGCAAACAAAGCGCGCATGCGCAGTACTTTCACGCCGGCCGCCATGATGACGCGAGGCGGCCGGCGTGTGACGTAATCCGCGTCATATGCGGAAGAAGAAGCCCGACACTCGGGAGAGTGTCGCCCGGGCTGCGGCCTGCCAGCCATTCCGGAGCGGGGAGAAGGAGAGGAGCCAGGACGCCGGCGTGGGACCTCCCGACCAGCACTGGGCTGGAGAAAGCCCATGGTGAGTACAACTTTCTTTTTTTTTTTGTGCTCGGAGTCCCTTTAACTAATGCAGCCTGATTGGCTAAAGCATCTTCAAGATAGACACAGACAAAATGGAAAATCCTAAAAAGGATTTTCTCTTTTTTTTTTATTATAGAAATGGCACTAAAATCAAAATGTGGACAGTGAAATACATATGTTATGTATGTAGAACAAGTATTTATCTACTTCTATATGCATTTTTATTTCTGAGATAGTATACCTTACAGCTCCTCTTTAAAATAAGCAATGCTACTATAAATAAAACCCACCCATTTTATTTGCCCATTAGTCCCGGCAATCACAACATTTAAATTATGTTCCTAATACAATGTATGATGTCAATATATTATGTGGAATTATAAAGATGTATTTTTTCTGTTATTTTGTGTCCCATCAATTGCTAGCCCTTATGTTCGAAAATAACAGTAATATATCCTCATGACATACATTTTTTTTAAAAAACAAAGTCCCTAAGGCAACTACCGTATTTTTCGGACCATAAGACACACTTCTTCTTCCCTAAAAGTAGGGGGGGAAAAGTGGGTGCGTCTTATGGTCCGAATACTAAAATTCAACCCAGCGCCAAGTGTTCACCCTGCATCAAAATCTATACCGCAGCATGTATATTGGTGCGTATAGTTTTTGCCTGTTGCAAGTTGTTGTTGAAAATGATTGGCTAGGTAATGGCAGCTTTCTCCCACCCGCCCCCTTTCTGAATGGTAGATGTCGCCTCTAAAGGAAAATGATTGGCTAGGGAACGGCAGCCTTTGTCCCACCCGCGGGAGTATCGCTGCCAATTGCAGTGTCAGACACACTGTTCGGCTGAGCCGCTCCCTCTGTGATTGGTGGAAGTCCACTATTAAGAAAAATGATTGGCCAGGGAACAGTTTCCGCAGGAATAGGCATCTGTATGCTCGGCAGTGCAGAGGAAGTATACCGCTAACTGCACTTCTCCCAATGAGGACTCAGCGTTTCTGCAGCCACTGGGTGGAGGGAGTCGCTGGGTAGCCAGGCGCGGCTGAAGAATGAGGAGTGTGTGCAGTGTCCTCGTAGCATGACCCCAGCCCGTGCATGCATGCATGGAGGATATCGGCAACAAGAAAGAAGTCTGGTGGGGAGGACGGAGGGAATCCATCTGTGGGACATTCCTGGCAAGGATAAGGAGAGCAACAGCGGGCTTCCAGTACCCACAGATCACCAGTTTCCTTCCTCAAAGAGAAGATGTCCGCTGTAAGCTGCGAGAGAGCCTGGCTCTGAGAAGGATGGAGGGACTCTCTCCGTGCATGGTAGCTTCCACAGAGCATGACCGCAGCACCTGGAGTCAGTCAGAGAGCAACACTGGCGGCTTCCCCACAGCGTGAACGTAGCACCTGGGGTCAGAGAGCAACATGGGCGGGTTTCCCACAGCGTGATCGCAGCACCTGGAGTCGGTCAGTGAGCCACATTGGCGGCTTCCCTACAGCGTGATCGCAGTACCTGGAGTCGGTCAGTGAGCCACATTGACGGCTTCCCCGCAGTGTGATCGCAGCACCTGGAGTCAGTCAGTGAGCCGCATTGGCTGCTTCCCCACAGCACCTGGAGTCTATCAGAGAGCCGCATTGGCGGCTTCCCCACAGTGTGAACGCAGCACCTGGCCCACCAAGACCTTCCGCACCGGGAAGGCCTTGGAGAGCATCGGTAACGTTCCTCACCGTGACCGCAGCACCTGGCCCACCAAGACCTTTCACACAGCCCTAAGGTAAGATAGAGATGCTGGGTGTCACTTCCAATCTGTGTGATGCAGATTTCTCTCCCCACACTGACATCCCAGCATATCAGTGTAGCATCTCCAGATTAGTGTAGGTGGTTTGTTACAGTAGTTGGGAGCACTGATGATTAGTGTAGCTTAGGGGTTGTGGGGGTTAATTTAGCTGGGGGGCAGTGGGGGTTACTGTAGCTGGGGTGGGAGGTGGCAGCAGGGGTTAGTGCAGATTAGATAAAGTAGCTTAGATAGAGACAATTTTAGGGGGTAATAGGTCTATAAGACGCCCCTGTACCATAAATGCACCTAGGTTTAGTTATATATTTTTTTCCTCATAACCTAAGTGCGTCTTATTGTCAGGTGCGTCTTATGGTCCGGTGCGTCTTATGGTCCGAAAAATACGGTATTTATTACTGGGTTTTTTTTGTTTACTTGGTAACTAGGATGGGGGGGGGGGGGGGGGGGAGGGGGTTTGGAAGTGATTTAATTAATTCATTTTATTAATAAAAATAAACTGTGGTGTGCAATTCAACCACCCGGTTTACCAGGAAGTGTTTTGTTAGGTTTTGTTTTTCATTCATGTTCATTCTTATGAATGGACATGGCCCATGATCGGGGTTATGTCCATTCATTACAGGCACTGTGATTGGTTCTGGGAAGCCTTGCTTCCCTTCACCAATCGCCAAAATGGAAAAACCGCTGGGGTGCGCAGGGCTGCGGCCCTACGCATGTGCTGCCACTTAAAGCACTGGATGAGACTTTAGTGGCCCCTATCAGGACGAGAATACTCCTCCAGATAGGCTTCAGTGGTGGCCAATTTATGTCACCATTTGTCCCTCGGAGGAATTCACAATCTGAAGTGCCTACACCTGTCCAGGGTAAATTTTGGGCAGAAGCAAATCAACCTCTCATGCGTGTTCTCCTTCTAGGAGGTTGGGATGCCATAAATCTCTATCACATTCGGTTTTGTGCTTCTCTGAAGCATTCTGCATATGTCAAGGAAGTCAATTTTTCAACATTTCTCGCCAGGTCAAATCTTTGTCTACCTCTCCCTCTCAATCCCTTTCCCTATGAAGCGAGCGTCCAGATTCCAGGGGAGGGGAGTTATAACCGCCGTTTCGCTACGTCCCTATACCTCTTGGCAGCTACCCCGTGCCAGGATCGAGATTACCGCTGCTAGCATCTTTTTTTTTTCAAGAATGCCAACTGGTGGACAGATAAGTCACACCCAAAATAAAAAAAACCCATTAAGTGTCAAACTACAACATTCAGTTGTATGCCAGTATGTCAGCTGCAAGCAGCTTGCGATCCAACCCTCAAACGGAGGTCACGTGTCACTAGTGACCTTGTTACAGTTATCCATTAAAGCAGATGTGATTTTGAATTTAGAGATATTTTATATGACAAATATACTCTGTTTTATACTATGGGAGAAACTAGCAGAGAGAAGAATAAAGCTTCGTACATATACTAAATGGTTCTCAATTGGGGTTGTCACTGTGGAGTGTATGGCAGCCTCTAACCTCCCCAGTGCATTGCAGACAGAGCCGGAGTGCAGGATCATCCAGGACAAGTGCAGGGCGAGACCATTGTTCTCTTCCTTAATCTTCTTGCTTCGTCAAGAATTGTGCATTGTTCCACTCTACAGTAACAGTATACAAGCTAGCCTATAAAGTACACTGCCTCACACTGTCCCGGTAAGTGACAGTACTCAGGCGTGTACATGCACCTTTAATATGAGAAATTGTACAACCATACAATTGCAATCCATACACTTTCATTCTAACACTATCCATTACTTTACAATATTACAACACTCACTTATTCATTACTTTACAACACCCATATCAAACTATATAAATACAGGCACACCAAAAATATAAGAAAAACTTAGGAAATCATTTTTATTATAGAGTCTTAAAGGTGCTTTGTAATTTCACTTACCCTATAGAAAACTCATGTTAAAGTTGAACTGTAATTTCAATATTGTCATATTTGTTTATTCAATTAAAAACCTGTTTTGCCAGACAAACCAAATTTATGAACTATGAGTAGGTGTTTGCAGTTGGGTAGGAGGATTCTTATCCCCTTGAGCAGTCCTTTCATACATGAAATATACTTTAATTTGAAAGTTGCTATGCCTTTGACAGAGAAAATTATATTAGAGATATATATTTTTTTAAAGTATTGCTAACCCAGTATGTATTTGACATTTACTTGAGAATCTAGTATGGTATTTACACTTCTTATATCTTTGGCAATTAATCACAGAGACTAATAAGAAGGATTGAAATACGGTAATAAGGTTAGCTTTTGTTAAAAGTCGAGTGGCATCTAGAGATCTCAGTCTAAAATCAGGATTGAGAGCATCTAAATCCTACATTTGGTCCATCTTGCTGTGTGGAGCGGAGTCCAAAAAAAGGAAAGACTTGAAGCTTTTGAGATGTACATGATACAGAAAGATTTGAAACTTAGAGAGCCTCCAGTCCTCAGAAACTCTCAATCCCTCAGGTGAGATCACCGTTCGTTACATGACGACAGACAGCAATCTCACATAGGGGTAGAACACCACCCAGAGGAAAGGAGAAAGAACTGCAACACTGGATCCCGGGGAGGTAAGTAATATGCAGGGCTGCTGCAGATCTCTCTGAAGGGTATGAGTTTTTTTTGCATGCTTTTAGGGTCTAAAAATCACATGGAAAATTGTACCACTTTTAGCCCCTAAAATCGTGAAAAAAACATCCTGCCAGGGAGGTCAAATCATAGCTTGTCCTTGAAACTTACCTTTTGTTAGCAATTTTGCTTTTCCATCATCACTTATATTCAGTGTGCCTTGCTCAATATTGGGTTTTGAAAGGCTTTAAACCTCAGGAACAGAAACATCTTAACCACTTAACGACCAGCCGCCCTAGATCGGCGGCGGCTGGTTCCACTTGTGTTTCCATGGAAACGAACGAGCGGCCGTTTCCTGTCAGTTTACAGAGAGGGGCCCGGGGATCGCCGCCATCTGATAGGCTAAAGCCTATCTGAGTCGGTACAGGACGGATTGCTGTCCTGTACCGCCTCTATATTGAGAAGGGGGAGGGAAAGGGGAATATCGCTGCGGAGGGGGGCTTTGAGGCGCCTCCCGCTAGGCACAACTAGGCGGCGGTGATCAGACCCCCCCCCCCAACAGGACATTCCCCTAGTGGGAAATAAAGGGGGGGGGGGGAAGTCTGATCGCCCTGCCTGCCACCTGATCTGTGCTGGGGGCTGAAGAGCCCACCCAGCACAGATCATACAAAACAGGGCTGGTCATTAAGTGGTTAAAGCAGGAGGATTAGCCATACTATGCCAGGAGAAAAAACACATATGTAAGTAGATCAAGTATTTATCTACTTATAGAACACATGTATTGTACTGTCCACGTTTTGATTACAATGAATTTTTTGAAATTGTATCTTCTATCTAGTAAATTAAGAGAATTCTGTTCCTGGTGGGAACCATGTATTTTGCCCACAGTTTGAGGCTAAATACTGATGTCATTTCTTCTAACTTTTTGTTTTCTTTTCTACTCCAATCTCTGAGTCACCTCAGCCTTGCTTGTAAACACAAGTGAGCAGAGGATCATGTTTCAGCTAAGCAGCTAGGCAGGGAGATAAAGGGAAGAGGAGGAATATATTATAGCTAAAAATAACCCCCAGCATGCAACTGATTAACTGTTAACCTCTAAATTCAATAAAAAATTAACAAACTGTTTTTGGTTCCCAAAAGTAAAATCTAATGGTAGTAAACTCTGATATAGTAAACCTCTGGCTATAGTAAATTCTGTCCCCAGGTCCCAGCCATTCATCTGTATTATACAATGTATGACAAATTCTGATAAACTGCTTGGCCAGGTCCCATGAAGTTTACTTTTAGACTGCTTACACACTAAGACGTTACAGGCGCACGTTAGTGCGCCTGTAACGCTCCCCCAACGCACAGCAATGTAACACAAGTGGGCTGTTCACACAGCCCACGTTGAGTTACATGTAACGCTGCACGTTCTGCCGAAAGTGATGCCGTGATGCCACATGCGTCCAAGAGTGCGCATCACAGACGCCAGAGTGAGCTGCACAACGTGGCTCACTCTGATGTCCACATCGAAGAGCACCAGGCCTTGCGTTAGGTGCACGTTATGCGACCTTAACGTAGCACCTAACGCTACGTCTTGGTGTGCAAGTAGCCTAAAGGGATTCTACTGTAATTAACCAAGATCTGAGACTTAAGATCTAGCTTCAGTAAAAACTTCAAAAGAGACAAAAACCACTATACTTCCTCTCTAATTGATAGATTAGGAGATCTTACTTAAAGAGACTCCGTAACAAAAATTGCATCCTGTTTTTTATCATCCTACAAGTTCCAAAAGCTATTCTAATGTGTTCTGGCTTACTGCAGCACTTTCTGCTATCACAGTCTCTGTAATAAATCAATGTATCTTTCCCTTGTCAGACTTGTCAGCCTGTGTCTGGAAGGCTGCCAAGTTCTTCAGTGTTGTGGTTCTGCTATGAACTCCCCCTTTCAGGCCCCTCTCTGCACACTGCCTGTGTATTATTTACATTAGATCAGCTTCTCTCTTCTCTCTTATCTTTTACAAGCTGGATAAATCGTCCTCTGAGCTGGCTGGGCTTTCACATACTGAAGAATTACAGACAAGGGCAAAGCTGTTTGCAGGAGAAAAAAGAGCAGGCTGAAACTTCAGTGCATGAGAACTGCAGGGAGAAAGAAACACACAAATGATCTCTTGAGATTCAAAAGGAAGGGTGTATACAGCCTGCTTGTGTATGGTTGTATTTTCTATGTGTGGACATACTGTACATCAACCTACTTCCTGTTTTGGTGGCCATTTTGTTTGTTTATAAACAAACTTTTTAAAACTGTTTTTAACCACTTTTAATGCGGCGAGGAGCGGCGAAATTGTGACAGAGGGTAATAGGAGATGTCCCCTAACGCACTGGTATGTTTACTTTTGTGCGATTTTAACAATACAGATTCTCTTTAAAATCAAAACTTGTAGAGAAATATGGTGAACATGGGTTGGGTACCAGAAAGGCAGTGAAAAACCACAGAGCTAAATTATAAATCCTAGAACCAATACAGGGTACCCAATTACGTTAGCAACTAAAAATTCTAAAAAGTACTGTATTTGACTAAAATGAAGCACCCAAAATCATCATTTCAGTGCAGTGGGTGGAGCCAAGCAAATCACACCTTTTTGCCTTTTATGGGGGAGGAATACATCTAGACTGGCTTAAAGGATTTTTTTTAACAGCTAGTTTTCTCACTTTCAGTCCCCTGAAGTCCTCCTGGTCCATCACTGACATTCCACTCTGCTTCGTATAGCCGATGTCCGCCTCCGAAAGTTTCATGCATGGCACTGTGAGCATTCTGCTCTGTTGCAGCAAGTAAAAATTGCTACTGCGCATAATGCTCCCAGCCATGGAAGCGCGACCGAGAAGGCATGCGGCTAGCGACTAGCTGAGTCGTTCAGCTCATGGAAGGGGACACCGGGGGAATGCAGAATGACAGCGAGGGATCAGGGAGGACTTCAGGAGGATGGAAGAAGCCACTGGTAAGTAGCTGGCTACTTTAATTTGACTTAAAATTCCCTTTAAGACACATCTACGACTTACAATTAGCTTATCTTTCACAAAGGACATTTGGTACCAACTCAAAGAACATCATGAAAATATGTTTTACTAAGATAGTGATAACAAATATTTCTTATAATTCTTAAATCAGTTGGATAATGCCAACATTGCCATTTACCCTGAGTAAACTTTGGTCAGGCCCATCTGTGCTAATAAGGTCCTGGGACTGGGAATCGGGATAATGGGACCTAGATGTTGTAGGGAGATCATCATGAGCAGCTGAAAAACAAAAGGGAGTTGATACCTTATGTAAATCATTCAGTGCTGCAGCTTTCTCAGAGACAAATGATCAGTTAAACTCGTGAATAACCTGTATTGGAAGGATACATGAACTTACTTTCTGCTGCCACATAATTTGCTGGAAAATAACCTTGCTGTCCATTCTGAAGAATGCCAAACCACCAATTGTCATTATCTTTGTATAACACATGGATAATGTCACTGCGATGAAGGCTTAGCTCATCTGATCGATGTGCAGTGTAGTCATACAGAGCCACAACCTACAAGAGAGATAAGACCACCACAGCTTTATCACATCAGTGCCACAAACAAAGGACTGAGCATTTACTTCCTCTCACAGTAACACAGCTGAAACCAAAGTTCTACCTTGGTAAAAGCTGAGGCTTTGTAAACTTTTACTAAAGGGATCAAGATGGTGGGAACACAGCATGAGCCAGACGGCAGTGGACTGTGGGAAACCTAAAAAATGGTTTAACACATATAATATGAAGCAATATGCTACACGCAAAAAAAACTGCATGCCTGTGTATGTGTGTATAAGTGTATATATACACAATTATATCAATTTTCAATATATTTACTGTGCAAAACATTTAGACCGGTATGAAAAAATGCTCTCACACATATAAATGCTCATTGTTTATTTGATTTAAGCTACAGAGTGCAAGGTTAGCTAACAGAAGAAAAATCTTAATCAAATCAATAGTTGATGTCATTACCGTTTGCCTTTAAAAGAGCATCAAATATTATATAGGTACAGACACAAAGTTAAGGATTTTGTAGGATTATAATCAGGTGTATAATTCACCAATTATACCAAACAGGTGCTAATGATCGTTTTATATGTAGGTTGAATCAGTCATTAACTGAACCAAATCAGGGGCTTTAGAGGCTTAAAACTGGGTGAGGTACAGCCAAACTTTGATACACAGGTAAGGTTGTAGAAGACAGGTTCATGTCACAAGTCATAGAATCATACGCCATGGCATCACTGAGCACAGCAACAAGGCACAAGGTAGGTATGCAAAATTAGGATAGCCTCTCCCAGGAAAAGCTTTCAAGTGGGTTGAGGCTCCAAGATGTGTTGCTTGCTCAACATAGTTTGAAGAAGCATGAGAAATGCTGAAAACCAGAGTTGCAGTAGCCAGTGAAGGAAACTGAATTCCCTTTGAAACTTCAAAATGGCCAGCTGAGCAATTAGTGCAATAATAATTATTTTGAATTTATTGTATACACCCCTGACAAAGCCCTTATATTAAAAGGGTGAAATATGAAGGGTTGTTTTAGGTGGTGACAATTGGATTTGGTGGATATAGCTCATCACTGCTGCTGCCTGGGGTGGAACACAAGGAGGAGAAGCCATGTTAAATACAAGTGAACAGGGCCACTTGTCTCCACTGCTAGAAAATACCTGGTGGATTTTCTCCATAGTGCTGCTGTAGCGAACAGGGGGCCCGAGCAGGCACTCTGCACAGCCCTTTATATGTAAACTCCAAACCTCAAGAGATTTAATATGCTTTTGTGCTAAGAACGTTAAGGGAAAACCATTACCTAATAATTAAGTAGTCTCTGCATTATATTATGCTGTATCACCAGTCCAGTAATCTGTGTCGTATTACACCAATAATCCACTTAGTGCCAGACTGTCTGTACATACAACTAAAACATATGAAATGTGAAATTGCCTCGAAATACCCTTTGTCATATAGGAACTGGAATACATTTTCAGGCTTTACCCTTACTCCCATTCACTTACGCCTAACACTAATCAAGCTGATAGAGTGCCGCGCTGCAGTCGGTCCAATGCATTCTGTCACTTTATTGTCATGTCCTACTTCCTCTCCCAGTGGCTGGCAGGATCCAGACACTGGAATCAGAGCCCTAATGGGCAAAAGTACAGGAAATGGAGGTAGGGGTAGATTCTCAACATGGGCAAAAGCAGCATCCCAACCCCACCTCCCTAAACATAAAACAAAAAAAGTTGGGGACTGCATTTGGCTTTAATTTGTAAACTAGTAATAAGTAAAGGACTATTAGCATTGTAGTGCTGCAGTGTGTTGGGGAGTTACACAGGTAGTAGTTCACATGGATACCTCTCCATAACAAAAAAATATAAGTCTTACTGACTCCATTGATGGTGATTAAGGTTGCCGTACGATCAAGGTTACTTACCGTTTCCTGAATTGGTAGTCCGCTATCAGCTTCTACTTTTAAAGAGGAAATCTTTGCTTCTGTATTAATCTATAAAGGCAAATAAAAAGATATACAATTAAGATTTTTTTTGTACTTACTTTATTTTGTAAGTTGTGTGGAGCTAACATGCATCAGCAATTTCACTTTGCAGGATGTTCAGGTATTTAATTAATGATCCACATGGAGCTAATCTGTCCATTCCTGTTTAATGGACTTTTAAATATGCCAAAAACATGATGAGCAAATTCCGGCCTGCATTCGATCAAAATTACAATCAAACGCAGGCTGGAGTTGAATGATAATGTTTAATGGCATTTGGTTAGAAAAAGACTTACACAATTATATGTGTTAAAGAAATGCTGTACGTCTATGTTCATGAAACTGCACCCTTCCAACAAATGCAGAAAGAGGGAATTCAGAACAATGCCATTTATTGGCCAACTTTAAAACACTGAAAGAGTAAGCTTTCACTATATAGTAATACATTCTTCAGTGCAGACCATACATCCTGTACACTGTCCAGAATCTTAGAGAGCACTACTTACAGTATACATTTGGCATCAGAAAAAGGCTGTAAGCCAATATCATTAAGATGACTTAAAGGGAAAGTAGTATGGAGGCTGCCATATTTATTTCCCTTTAACCACTTCCCGACCGCCTAAGGCACAGAGGCGGCCGGGAAGTGGACCCCGCAAGGACCAGCTCATGGCCAAAGGCGGCAGTCCTTGTAGGGGCATGGGCGGAGCGATCGCGTCATCCGTGACGCGATTCTCCGCCGGCGCCTGTCACCGCTCACCCGCCGCAACATCCCGCCGGCCATACGGAAGCGCCGGCGGGATGTTAACCCCGCGATCGCCGCATACAAAGTGTATAATACACTTTGTAATGTTTACAAAGTGTATTATACAGGCTGCCTCCTGCCCTGGTGGTCCCAGTGTCCGAGGGACCACCAGGGCAGGCTGCAGCCACCCTAGTCTGCACCCAAGCACACTGATTTCTCCCCCCCCCCTGCCCCCTGATCGCCCACAGCACCCCTCAGACCCCCCCCCTGCCCACCCCCCAGACCCCTGTTTGCACCCAATCACCCCCCTAATCACCCATCAATCACTCCCTGTCACTATCTGTCAACGCTATTTTTTTTTATCTCCCCCCCCTGCCCACTGCCCCCTCCTGATCACCCCCCCACCCCTCAGATTCTCCCCAGACCCCCCACCCCCTGTGTACTGTATGCATCTATCCCCCCTGATCACCTGCCAATCACCTGTCAATCACCCATCAATCACCCCCTGTCACTGCCACCCATCAATCAGCCTCTAACCTGCCCCTTGCGGGCAATCTGATCACCCACCCACACCGATAGATCGCCCGCAGATCCGACATCAGATCACCACCCAAGCGCAGTGTTTACATCTATTCTCTCCTCTAAACACCCACTAATTACCCATCAATCCCCCCCTATCACCACCTGTCACTGTTACCCATCAGATCAGACCCTAATCTGCCCCTTGCGGGCCCCCAATCACCCGCCTACACGCTCAGATTGCCCTCAGACCCCCCCTTATCAATTCGCCAGGGCATTATTTACATCTGTCCTTCCCTGTAATAACCCACTGATCACCTGTCAATCACCCATCAATCACCCCCTGTCACTGCCACCCATCAATCACCCCCTGTTACTGCCACCCATCAATCAGCCGCTAACCTGCCCCTTGCGGGCAATCTGATCACCCACCCACACCAATAGATCGCCCGCAGATCAGACATCAGATCACCACCCAAGCGCAGCGTTTACATCTATTGTCTCCTCTAATCACCCACTAATTACCCATCAATCACCCCCTATCACCACCTGTCACTGTTACCCATCAGATCAGACCCTAATCTGCCCCTTGCCGGCACCCAATCACCCGCCTACACGCTCAGATTGCCCTCAGACCCCCCCCCCTTATCAATTCGTCAGGGCATTATTTACATCTGTCCTTCCCTGTAATAAACCACTGATCACCCATCAATCACCCCCTGTCACTGCCACCCATCAATCACCCCCTATCACTGCCACTCATCAATCAGCCCCTAACCTGCCCCTTGTGGGCAATCTGATCACCCACCCACACCAATAGTTCGCCCGCAGATCCGACGTCAGATCACCTCCCAAGTGCAGTGTTTATATCTGTTCTCTACCCTAAACACCCACTAATTACCCATCAATCACCCCCTGTCACTACTACCTATCAGATTAGACCCCTATCTGCCCCTAGGGCACTCAATCACCCGCCCACACCCTCAGAATGCCCTCATGCCCCAGCCCTGATCACCTCGCCAGTGCATTGCTTGCATCTATTCCCCCCTCTAATCACACCTTGAGACACCCATCAATCACCTCCTGTCACCCCCTAGCACACCTACCCATCAGATCAGGCCCTAATTTGCCCCGTGTGGGCTCCTGATCACTTGGCCAAACCCTCAGATCCCCCTCAGACCCCCTTCCGATCACCTCCCCAGTGCATTGATTGCATCTATTTTCCCCTCTAACCACCCCCTGAGACACCCATCAATCACCTCCTGTCACCCCCTAGCACTCCTATCCATCAGATCAGGCCCAATACAACCTGTCATCTAAAAGGCCACCCTGCTTATGTCCGGTTCCACAAAATTCGCCCCCTCATAGACCACCTGTCATCAAAATTTTCAGATGCTTATACCCCTGAACAGTCATTTTGAGACATTTGGTTTCCAGACTACTCACGGTTTTGGGCCCGTAAAATGCCAGGGCGGTATAGGAACCCCACAAACTGACCCCATTTTAGAAAAAAAGACACCCCAATGTATTCTGTTAGGTGTATGACGAGTTCATAGAAGATTTTATTTTTTGTCAAAAGTTAGCGGAAATTGATTTTTGGTTTTTTTTCACAAAGTGTCATTTTTCACTAGCTTGTGACAAAAAATAAAATCTTCTATGAACTCGCCATACACCTAACGGAATACCTTGGGGTGTCTTCTTTCTAAAATGGGGTCACTTGTGGGGTTCCTATACTGCCCTGGCATTTTGGGGGCCCTAAACCGTGAGGAGTAGTCTAGAAAACAAATGCCTCAAAATGACCTGTGATTAGGACTTTGGGCCCCTTAGCGCACCTAGGCTGCAAAAAAGTGTCACACATGTGGTATCGCCGTACTCAGGAGAAGTAGTATAATGTGTTTTGGGGTGTATTTTTACACATACCCATGCTGGGTGGGAGAAATACCTCTGTAAATGACAATCTTTTGATTTTTTTACACACAATTGTCCATTTACAGAGTTATTTCTCCCACCCAACATGGGTATGTGTAAAAATACACCCCAAAACACATTGTACTACTTCTCCCGAGTACGGCGATACCACATGTGTGGCACTTTTTTGCACCCTAACTGCGCTAAGGGGCCCAAAGTCCAATGAGTACCTTTAGGATTTCACAGGTCATTTTGAGAAATTTAGTTTCAAGACTACTCCTCACGGTTTAGGGCCCCTAAAACGCCAGGACAGTATAGGAACCCCACAAATGACTCCATTTTAGAAAGAAGACACCCCAAGGTATTCTGTTAGTAGTACAGTGAGTTCATAGAAGATTTTATTTTTTGTCACAAGTTAGCGGAAATTGATTTTTATTGGTTTTTTTCACAAAGTGTCATTTTCCGCTAACTTGTGACAAAAAATAAAATCTTCTATGAACTCACCGTACTACTAACGGAATACCTTGGGGTGTCTTCTTTATAAAATGGGGTCATTTGTGGGGTTCCTATACTGTCCTGGCATTTTAGGGGCCCTAAACCGTGAGGAGTAGTCTTGAAACGAAATTTCTCAAAATGACCTGTGAAATCCTAAAGGTACTCACTGGACTTTGGGCCCCTTAGCGCAGTTAGGGTGCAAAAAAGTGCCACACATGTGGTATCGCCGTACTCGGGAGAAGTAGTACAATGTGTTTTGGGGTGTATTTTTACACATACCCATGCTGGGTGGGAGAAATATCTCTGTAAACGGACAATTGTGTGTAAAAAAAATCAAAAGATTGTCATTTACAGAGGTATTTCTCCAACCCAGCATGGGTATGTGTAAAAATACACCCCAAAACACAACATACTACTTCTCCTGAGTACGGCAATACCACATGTGTGGCACTTTTTTGCAGCCTAACTGCGCTAAGGGGCCCAATGTACAATGAGCACCTTTAGGCTTTACAGGGGTGCTTACAAATTAGCACCCCCCAAAATGCGAGGACAGTAAACACACCCCACAAATGACCCCATTTTGGAAAGTAGACACTTCAAGGTATTCAGAGAGGGGCATGGTGAGTCCGTGGCAGATTTCATTTTTTTTTGTCGCAAGTTAGAAGAAATGGAAACTTTTTTTTTTTTTTGTCACAAAGTGTCACTTTCCGCTTACTTGTGACAAAAATTAATATCTTCTATGAACTCACTATGCCTCTCAGTGAATACTTTGGGATGTCTTCTTTCCAAAATGGGGTCATTTGGGGGGTATTTATACTATCCTGGAATTCTAGCCCCTCATGAAACATGTCAGGTGGTCAGAAAAGTCATAGATGCTTAAAAATGGGAAAATTCACTTTTTGCACCATAGTTTGTAAACGCTATAACTTTTACCCAAACCAATAAATATACGCTGAATGGGTTTTTTTTAATCAAAAACATGTTTGTCCACATTTTTCGCGCTGCATGTATACAGAAATTTTACTTTATTTGAAAGATGTCAGCACAGAAAGTTAAAAAAATCATTTTTTTGCCAAAATTCATGTCTTTTTTGATGAATATAATAAAAAGTAAAAATCGCAGGAGCAATCAAATAGCACCAAAAGAAAGCTTTATTAGTGACAAGAAAAGGAGCCAAAATTCATTTAGGTGGTAGGTTGTATGAGCGAGCAATAAACCGTGAAAGCTGCAGTGGTCTGAATGGAAAAAAAGTGGCCGGTCCTTAAGGGGGGTAAAGCCCTAGGTCCTCAAGTGGTTAAACAATTCAACTTGCCTGGCTGTGCCCATGATCCTGTGTCTCTAATACTTCTAGCCATAGAACCTGAACCAGCATGCAGAGGAGACGTTTCTGACTGAAGTCTGACTGGATTAGCCACATGCTAGTTTCAGGTGATTCAGACACTACTGATGCCAAAAGATCAAAAAGTACTGCCCGGTTCAGTTAGAAAATTGCACATGCGCAGGACTGTCACGCCGGCCGGCGTAATGACACAGTGCGTCACTGTTCAGAAAGTGTTGGGCCGGCGCACGGCTCGGGTGTCACTGGTAATGAAGTCGCCAGCGGGATCGGGAGAGAAGCCGGGACGCCGCCGGGGGACCTTGTGGCCTACGGTGGGCTGGAGGAAGCCCCAGGTAAGTACAGATTTCATTTTTATCTACTGCTCAGGGTCCCTTCCAAAGGTTAGAAGCTTGGCAGCCTCCAGATAACTCTAATCTCGGGTTCACGTTAAAATAAACATTAAAGAGGTGTGAGGGTCATGTCTGCTAATAAGGTTTTCACTGCAAAACAGCATAATGCTGGGAATACACCACAAGTTTTTTTGGCAGACAGATGGCTCAATAGATAATTTCCGACAGGTCCGATCTGATTTCGATCGTTTTTCTGATAGATTTTCTCGTAGAAGTGAATGGAAATCGATCAGAAAAACGATTGGAAAATCGATTTACCAGAAAATCTGCTGAAAAAACTCATTTTGTATTCCCAGCATAATGTTGCTTGGAAAACAGATTTAAAACTAAACTAGAGTTGGAAGTCCTTAATGTACACATTAAGGGACAAGAGGTCTCACATATAAAATCTTTAGCAAGCCATTAATTAAAAAAGCCCTGAAGGCTTCTCAGTTGTATAAAATACTCCAAACAGTGATTCTACCCATAAGAAGAGAAGGATCCCTTAATACAATACATATACATATCATTAATAAAGCAGGATTTAAAAAATTAACAAAACTAACGTCGGACAGATTAGCCCAATTCATGCAGAAAGTAATACAAAAAACAGAGTGGGCCTCACAAGATGGAATGCAGCAGTGGCGATATCAGAAAACTCCTGGCTGTACTACAACAAATATGGGTGTACTCATAGACATATTAAAAGTGTGCAATGTGGTATACAGGACTTTGCCACTGTTAAGTGGGAAGTACTTAGTAAAAATGAAAACGGGATATAGCTCTTTCTAAATCTAACTGAATCTATAAAGTACCAGGCGCATGGGTCTATAACATAACCACGGAACAATTTGCAAGCATTTTCTAAACTAAGAAAGCAGGTGTGATGACAGGAACTAGAGAAACAGGTTTCTAAAAAACTAGATTATATCAGGAATTTGGATGGAGCAAGGATTAAAAAAAAAAAAAATCATACAAAAAAGTAGTCTCCCAACCGCATCCCCAGGAGTTTAAATATCCCAGGGAACAATAAAATATTTAGAAATAAAGGTGGGAAAGGCGAAACAGGAAAATTGGGTGCCAGAGGCGTGGAAGAAAGGCGTTGCCATAGGTACCAATGATAAAAACCTTGATTAGCGGCAGTAAAGCTAAATTTGGGAGCCCAAACACACAAATAGCGGTAATGGTCTCTATAGAGTCTGTCATGGAGGTGCTGTCTGCTACTTGGGATGCGGTTTCTCACTGGGGTCTGTAACTGAGGCGGGGGGGGGGGGGGGGGGGGTGTATTGCAACTGGAGGTCTGTTTTGAGAGGCAGTCTTCTCCTGGAGGCCTTGTGATGAGAGGTCTGTCATGAGGGGTTGCAGCTGACAGGGGGAAGCAGTTAGCAGGGTCTGTAATGAGCATTGTTACTTTGATCTATCACACAATCTTTTTTTTATTTTTTTTATTTAAATTGGGACATGTCTGTTGCCCAATTTTGTCATTTTGGAAAAGACACTGCCTTACATACAGTAGGTATCTTCAGTATGCGAATGCAGCCATGGACACATTGGGCAACAGGCATGTCACAATGCCTGAGTAAGGTCCATGACTGCCCAGTAGAACAAAGGCACACATGCCTTAAACACATACCAAGACGAAGTATTTTTCTTCCTGAGTAAAATGAGCCATTAATTAGTTTTCTCCTATGTTGCTGTAACTTACAGTAGGTAAAAGAAATCTGACAGAACCGGGAGGTTTTAGGCCAACTCAACTCCTCATGGGGGATTCTCAGCATGGCCTTTATTCATTATAAAGATACTCCCTGCAAAGGATTTATACAGATATGCTAGCCAATCTCCCTGCATGCCTGAACACGTTTTTGGCAGTTGGATGGAGCAACTGCGATTCACCAAGCTCTTTTGAAAATAAATAAAACACTGATAACCCCGCATGAGGAGATGAGCTGTTCCAAAGCCTGTCGGTTTTGTTAGATTTGTACAGCCTACTGTAAGTCACAGCAACAAATGAGAAAAGT
The DNA here is from genome assembly GCF_040937935.1 of Hyperolius riggenbachi. NCBI lineage: Eukaryota > Metazoa > Chordata > Amphibia > Anura > Hyperoliidae > Hyperolius > Hyperolius riggenbachi. The sequence continues at coordinate 306,659,964 of NC_090649.1, forward strand.
AATTTATAGTACATTTTACTCTGGGAGAAATGTACTTCTTATTTGTATATGTTTACACATACCTTCAATTTTACAATTTTCACAATAGTGGTCCTTTAAAGATCCATCGAGAGCGTAAAAGCGTAAAATGACCCCATGCACTGTATGGTTCATGATATACAAAGCTCAATTAAATATGCATGAGAGAGATGGAATGACAATTATAATTGACAAAAGCTAAACATCAGATAACACTAGGTCGACTGTTGGACTGTTTTTTGAGTGGGCGACATCAGACCAACAAATATGTAAGGCAAACTCATGCTTTCCTACTGGCTTATTCAACATAGTCCATTTACTCCAGATACAGGAGTGTCCATTGTGATATTGCAAGGGGCATTACCAACCTGCACGATAATCAGCACGTAGAAGATGCTTTGCCATATACAAGGATATGACATGCTTTCACTCTGCAAACAGTGTGAGCAGCTCCCGCAGACCACTGGAGCAGTTACAGTGCACTGGCTAAGCTACTGGCTCTGACTGGTCCAGCATAGAGTGACCCAGACCTTATACTGAAAAGTGTATTTGGCCAGGCCAAAATATTTCATAACTATTGTTAAAGCGGAACTGTAGATTGAAAATAAACACATTGTTTCACTTACCTGGGGCTTCCCTAAGCCCCCAGCAGCTGTCCTGTCCCATGCCGGTCCTGCCCGAGTCTCTGTTCTCCCGCCACCGCTCTGTCCCGAACCTCGACTTATAAGTCTATGCCAGCGCAGCCCTGCCAAGCGTATCCTTTCTTCGTGTTCCCCTCTGCAATAGTGGGGAACGCGAAGAAATGATACACGTGGCCAGAGGCGCGCAGTTGCAGTGGCCCGGCGGCGAAACCGAAAGTAGCTGGCGGCGGGAGAACGGAGGCTCGTCAAGAAGCGGCGCGGGACAGGACTACTGCTGCTGGGGGCTTGGGGAAGCCCCAGGTAAGTGAAACAATGTGTTTATTTTCACTCTACAGTTCCGCTTTAAGAATTTAATATAACATTAAGGAAAAAGAGAAAAAAAAATGCTAAATCATAGAAGCAAAAACTGCTCAGGTCCTGAAAGGGTAAAATTCTTTAACAAATAAACACAAATATGTTCAGCTTATTGACCTGTTCAGTATTAAAGAGTAAGCAATGTTATGCTGTTTTCACACTAGGGATTAAGATACATGCTACCCAGCTGTCTTTGTTGTAGAATACGACACAACAGGTAGACATTTTTATTTTGATTGGCACACATTATACTCTAGGAACAGGTGTTTTCAGAAAACAAGTTTTGCTTCTCTAATTCCTTCCTGCCCACGTATTCACCAATAGCCAAGGTTACTATTAACGAGTTCTGTTTGCTTTGTGAAATTAAGGGCTTTTTCATTTTAGGCAGGGTGTGTCTGTATTTCCTCATGGCACAGATCCCCCCAGGTCTATTTCATTTGACTCATAAGGTGCTGCAACAGCACAGAAATCTTTTCTAATATTAATAGGTAATGCTGGCATACTGGCCTCTACAGAAAATTATGACTACAAGATACTCTCAGGGCAGCTGACATTCTTCCAAGTTACAGCTTCAGTCCCCCTACAATAACAGGCGTTGCTGGATTCTCCTACAATTCAGGGCAACATGAGCATGAATGTCTATATACTAATTATCAGCAAAGAAGATAATTTAGCAGTGATGAGCTATCATCTAAAAGTTCAGATCCGGTAATCAAGTGTGTGAATACCAACCAGAATGCAGTGCTTCTAGAGACTTACAGGCAGGGCCGTTCCTTGGGCAGTGCGGGCAGGGAGACCACCCTGGGCGCAGCCTGGCAACTAGAAGAAGGGGGGCGCAGTCAAAAGAACATACCTGTTATGGAGCTGGTGGTGACGTGCGGTGCAGCTAAATGGAAGAAAATTACTAGCGTGATCACCTTCCTTGACTCCTCCTGGACTGCCTGTGTCAGACATGAAGTCATCATCGCGTCACCACCGCGTGATGACACCTGATCTCCTGTAGCGGTATCTGCAGGCTGTCAGTGCCTGAGCCCACTAACGCAGTTGTGTCCGCTTGTGTCCACTTTTCAGCATCTGTAACATTGATGTTTAACTGAAAAGCGGACACAACTGCGTTAGTGGGCTCAGGCCCTAAAGGTTCACGAGTCCACAGGGGTGGGGGGGAAGAGAGCGCAATTTTTACACCCTTGCCCTGGGTGCAATTTAGCCTAGAAACTCCCCTGCTTATAGGTCTACTTTCACGAAAATCATACAATTTCAAATACATGTAAACACATACAAATAAGAAGTACGTTTCTTCCAGAGTAAATAAACCATAAATTACTTTTCTCCTACGCTGCTGTCAATTACACTAGGTAGTATACATCTAAATCTAACTAGTTTGAGAAATGTAAATCTAACTAGCTTTGAGTACAGATAAGTATTATTCTGCCAGAGTAAAATGAGCCACAAATTACTTTTCTCCTATGTTGTCACTTTCAGTAGGTAGTAGAAATCTAAGCGAACCAAGAGGTTTTGGGCTAGTCCATCTCCCCAAGAGGGATTCTCAGGGTTTTCTTTATTTTCAAATCACTTAGTAAGTAACAGTTTTTCTGTCCAACTGCCAAAAAGTGTGCAGTGAGTAGGGAGGCTGTCCATTATCTTTGTATAAATTCCTTTTCAGGGAGTGTCTTTATAAAGAATAAATGCTATGCTGAGAATCCCCATGAAGAGATGGACTAGCCCAAAACCTCTTGGTTCGCTTAAATTTCTACTACCTACTGAAAGTGACAACATAGGAGAAAAGTAATTTGTGGCTCATTTTACTCTGGCAGAATAATACTTATCTGTATGTGTTAACATGTATTTTAATTTTTAAAATTTTTCGTGATAGTGTTTTTTTAAAGTCCTATGAACCCCCGTCTCCCGTTAAAGTAAGTAAATAGTAGGGCTTGTATTGAGTACTTCAAATCTGCGCTGCAAATATTAGCACTCCTTGTTACTTTTTTTCCCATAGGAATTGCTTTATGCACCCTTCTCCTCACTGCCAGATGCCCTCCTCTAATTCCTGGCTAGGATTGCAGCATATCCTTCTACTTCTGGTAGTCAAGACTCCCATTCACTAAAGTTAGCAGGCCTGTGCATATGTGTTTAGAGAGTACAGCTATAACCAGTGGGGATGGAGATCTCAGCCGCTGCTCCTAGCAAGGGGGGAATGCAACATTGGCTATGGGAAGAAGGAAGGGATGCAGGTGGCAATAAAAGTTGCAGGGAAGTGCTGCACTGGTTACCACTAGGCCTTTCTGTGTGTTTGCTTGCTACATGTGCTATACGATAACAAACAAAGATATGCCCTTTTCAATCTACATTACATATGATATTAGTAACTCTTCTAATAGTCATTGTGGTAATCTAAAAGTTCTAATGAAATTATGTGGAAAATGTCACAGTTGCTGCATATCTTATACTATCTGATGTGCTAGTAAAACAAACCAAAACAAAACAGATAAAACGTCATTTATGCTCGGTTCCCATCTGCCGTCGGACCACGTGCAGCCAGCAGGAGCGAACAGTGTAGTGTCCACTCAGATGGTCCACTGTGGTCCAGATGGAGCTCGAGGTAGATGCGTTACCACTATAGGCGATATGAGGAATGAATCAGTCTTTTTCAGGGATTATTGCGGCCTGCACAGAAGTGCAGCCCGATTACCACAACGGATAGATTGCAGAGTGACAAGTGTGAATGGCCCCTTAGTTATAAAATGGGATCCGTTCACTGTCAGTTTTGCGATGAGCGAAGAACCATTGTACTTTTTACCTCCCAAGGCCAACTGTCACCGCCGTCCCTGACCAACATCATCGCAACCAACAACCCCCTTTTTATTTTAAGTAGTCAGATGACCCCCCTACTTCTGTATAGGTAGTCGGATGTTCCCCCCCCCCCCCCCTTGCAGTATTATTAGGCAGACGTTACCCCCCCCCCCTCCCCCTGCAGTAAATGTAGCCAGATGCTTATTCCTCCCTTCTCTCTAGGTAGGCAGAAGCTTATCTATACCCACCATCTATAGGTGGGCCAAATGCTCCCCCATAGGTAGCCAGATGTTTCTCCCTGCCCCTCCCCTATAGGTAGCCAGATGCATCTTCCTCCCTCCCCCATAGCTAGCCAGATGCCTCTCCCCTTCCCTCCCTATATGTAGCCAGATGCTTCTCCCCCCTCCTTACCCCATAGCTAGTGAATTGCCTCTCTCCCCACCCCTCCCAGGTAGCCAGATGCTTCCGCCCTTCCCCATAGCAAGCCAGATGCCTCTCCCCCAATCCCTCTTAGGTAGCTAGATGCTTCCTCCCCCTCCCAGGTAGCCAGAAGCTTTCCCCCCCACCAGCTCGTATCCAGCGCCAAAGCTTCCTCCTTCCACTATACCTCCTCTCCTGCCGGCATCTCATACATGTGACACACCGGCACATAACCGGCATGTCACATGTGGGAGATGCTGGCTGGAGAGGAAAGCTGCAAAGCAGTGGCTGACGGATGCAGAGCGGAAGAGGAACCTTCGGCGCAGAATATGAGCGGGAGGTAAGTGACACAGGCAGTGGTGGCTGCTGCCGTGGGGAGGAAGGGGGAAGCTTCTGGCTACTACGGAGAGAGAGGGGGGAGTCCGTAACCGCCGGTGGCCACAGCAAGCCTATTTGCAAGTGTAAACTTGAAACTTATTAAAGCAGAGCGGCTGCAGATGGACTTGCACTACTTGACAGACATTACTGAGGCTTAGCTGGCCCTTATTTGGCCATGAAATCTGGCACCCTAGGCCATGGCCTATAGCCAGATATCCGGCCCTGCAAAAAATAGACAAAAAATGCCCATTCTCAGCTCAAGTGAGAACACAGCCTAAAAAGTAAAGGTCATTGGTTTTACCCAAAGTTGACAGGGTCTTTTAAAGACAACAAAGGAACTTTCTATAGTCTTTTATATCAAGCAGAAGTCAAAGCAGCAGGACTATCTTTATAATGCAATGTGCTACTACTACTCTATATAATTCAACCCGCCAGTCTGTACGGAGTATATAAAGAATTGCATATTGCTGATTTCTAACGCAGCCTGTTCAGCAAATAGTGTCAGGCTGGCAACTAAAGTTGTAACTGAAGGAGAGGAGTACTTTGTGCAAAATTTGCTCCTAGTACCCACACCATTTTCTTGGTTAGCGGTGGTACAAACTAAAGGCCTGGTGTTCGTTACCATCTCCTCCCAAGCTTCCAGATACCACCTCGGCTGCAACCTGTGCTCTGTACTTGATCTTCTTATGTTCTTTGGAATCCTTTTGGCATTGACAGATACAAGACCTCTCATGAGCCTTTCCTCTTTAATTATTTTCCTAAACACATCCATAATTCTCCAAGCCTTCAGACGCACCCTTAAAATTCCCTTTTGCAGAAACCATACAAACTAACCTGGAAAATCACTGTTTACTCTCTGACCAAGTTATTCTAAATTCCTGAACATAATCTAAATCTGCACCGTCTGTACATACACGCCTTATGTACTGCCCCACCGCTTGTTTTTTTCCCCCCTAATTATTTATATTGTAAGCTCACAAGGGCAGAGTTCTCTCCCACTTTGTTTCTTGTACGTTGCTACACACTTTGCTAATCACAATATATTGGTAGCTGTGACATGTATGTCATCTACCAAATAGTTCCAAAGTTCAGTTTTGGAACTGTGATGTCCTTAGCAGCCCTGGAGCATGCCTTATATTACACCCAATGCAAACTGCAGTCAAACTTCTGTATGTAGGAATAGCAATTTCTTCTGGAAGCATTATGGCAATAATTACGGTGGCATTTTGGAATACAAACAGAAGTTAAAATGCTCTTTTCCCAGGATTTTTACTGATTTTGTGGGACTGCAAATAATACCTTGTTTTGTTATCTGTGCATGTACTGTATGTGCACATGTTCAGCCATCAGAACATCAGGGCTAACTTTTCAAGACAAATGGAGCAGCTACCTACAGCAGTCTGTGGTATCCTGACTGGTTACCTAGCAACTTGCTCATAAACCTTTTATGTTTTTATGTTAAATTAAAAAAAAAATTAACATGTAAGTAGTCAGGGAATTTCCTAAGGAGGACTGATGGCCAGATCTTTCATACTTCTCATCGTATAACTGTCAATGGACAAGAAGTTTAAAGCCTAGTCAACCTGATTTGCTATTAAGGCACATTTCCATGGTTTATTTGACGCTGAGGAATTACAAATGTCCATTTAGTGGTACTCTAAAGTTTGCATGTTCAGACTGACAGATGAAGCTGCAGTTATGTCATGGTGATTAATCACCGAGGACTACCGGTAACTTACTTAGCAGGTTCAAAGGTAAACACTTTACTTTCTGATAGTGTTGCATACGAAACATAATGGTCGACTACTTATAGAGCAACATTTAAAAATGAGATGGGGAATTGTGTGTGCAGCCAGCTTACACACTGTTTCACATTTTGCTAATGACATTTTACAAAATGTGAATTTCAGTCATTATTCCTAGCACTGAAATAGTAGGATAGACTTTTGAGGTCAGAAATTAGCAACTTGGATATACAGAAAAGCAATGGGAGGCCCGAAACAATAGCATAAATCACTTACTTGACTGAAAGTATGTTCGCCAGGAAAAGCAAGGAACTGCTTTAAAGTGAGCATGGGACTGCTTCTTTAAAGTGATCCCGAGCCAAAGCTCAGGATCAAAATCAGAGCCATACCTTAAAAGAGTGAAGCCTCAGGATCCTATTGAGGCTTCCCACACTGATTTGAAGCACCCCATTGTTGAGCGTGGCCACTCTCCACATTAGGGCCACACAGCTCTTTCTTCTGAAGCGAGTCCACTATTGCACGGACACACTGGAGGAAGAAGAGCTGCGTGGCCCCGATATGATTAGCGACAATGCATTATCGCTAACTGGGGGTGGGCCATGCTTAGCGACAGGGGACAGCAAAGCAGGGAGGAAAGCATCAATAGGATCCTGAGGCTTCCCTCCCTTTAGGCAAGTATCTAATTTTGTACCCGAGCTTCTGCTTGGGTACTCCTTAAGCTTGGTACACACCCTGAAATTTTCACTTCAGAGCCTATTTGAGTGAGCGGTCAGATAATATTCAGATCTGACAAGCTAGTGTAGACATGCGTGGGATTTTTTTTCAAATTCCAATCAGATCACCAAACCTTTTTCAGATTGAATATCGATCAGAAATAAATGGTATGACAGCCAGTATTTTAATCAATATTTTTCAGCATGTCCGATCTGTTTCAAGACAGAAATTGAGTTTTAGCTTGGGCTCTGTCCCTAGTTGTGCATTTTTTTCACAGATCTGATCATTTTGTCGATGGGAAATAGCATCTGAAGTGCTTCAATGTCTATGGTCATCTCATACTAGTGTTGTGTATAATGTAAACAAACTGTCTTACCATCTGCAATCGGACTGATGGTGTTCGAGTAAGTGGTTGTCCAACTGGGCTAAAACTACCTGCAAGAAAAAGGCAAGATTTATGTCATGTTGTTCCTAGTCAATGGTTTAAGACAAATGAATGGTTTGAAAACATTCACTTGAGTTGTTAAAATAAACATCACAAGCAGTGTCAATTAACAGCTATAAATAAATGCTTCCAGACATTAAAGGGAACCTGTACTGAGTAAAATTATTTAAAATAAACACGAGGTAACTTCAAATGAACATTACATAGTTACCTTGCCATCAGTTCCTCTCAGAAGCTCACCATTTTCTTCTGACAATAATCCCTTCCAGTTCTGACAATATTTTGTCAGATCTGAAATATATCAGTTGCTGTCAGTTATAGCTAAGAGGAAAACTGATGTGTCCATGTTTCCCTATGGCTCAAGTGGGCGATGTTACAGTTTAACTGTGTGCTGACCAGAAAGCTGTTATGGGGTAGTGGCCATTTTCAAAATGGAGGACAGAGAAAATCCATGATCATAGTGGACGAACAGGACGCAGGAGAGGAAAAAGAGATTGATAAGTAGAGTACACGGGAGGTAAGTATGACTTGTGCATGTTGATTTTGACTTTTCATTTTCAGTTCAGGTTTTCTTTAAGCTGGCTATGTCACTAATGCCTTGGTAATTACATAATAAGGAACTTCTGTTTCTTATCAACACAGCAATCAGCAAAGCGCTGCTGCTAATGTATCTCTATGGATACATTCAAAAAAGAATTGATGACCAGCACCGGCCGTGTCTTAAGCCCCGTCTACACGAAGCAATGTTACTTATCAATCAATCCGCTGATGCGGCTCGATTGATAAGATCCGACAGGTCGGATCTTGCCACCGCCGATTCCCTGCTCGTTCCCCACGAGGGGACAATGGCAGGGAATCGAGCGGAAGATAAGCGGCGCCGGGCGGGGAGGAGGGCAGATCGAATCCGGCCCATGCGTGGCGAGCGGGGACGTGGAAGAGGTGATCCGGAGGTAAATCGAGCCGCCGGATCGCCTCGTGTAGACGGGGCTTTAAAAAAGACGGTTTTTATTCACTTGAACAAAACATAGCCAAAAACACCTGAAAGCCTCATGGATGTAATTATAGTTCAATAGTATTCATAGTTCAATAGTTTTCATAGCTCTTAGCTGCATATAGATGGCTGAAGACCTCTTCAAGATATGGGTTACGCCTCTTTTGCAGCCTAATCTGCCCACACAACGGACAATTGCCAACAGATAAACCGCTCTTTGTCAAGTGATAGCATGACACTGTAACCTGCAAACCCTCTATTCATCCTCCTCCTTGTAATGAA